>NW_024097163.1:0-600000 GCF_016545835.1 Crotalus tigris | reverse complement strand
ATTGTAAACAGTGTGTTTGAAGCTGGGTAAGAACTAATTTTCTCTATTCTACTTATTTTCCTGGAAAAAAAAAAGAACTCCCAAGAAGCAAACCTCCAAGATTGAAAAAAGGGGGGGGGGATTCTCTCCCCCCTTTTGGCTATTGGAAACGGTGAATTTAACTCTTTAAGGAGAAAAAGAAAACTGAAAAATGATCCAACACTGATACCTGGTGGATGAGGAGCTAAAAAACTTTTTATTTGTGGCTTTTACAATCTTAAAGTACAGCTGTTCAGAGAAAGTGATATTTATAGAAACAATGGATGTTTTACAAGAGGAAATATATGATATGTTGCAATCCATTCAAAGGACAATTATCTTAAACCATGAAGAAATACAAAACAATTTTGAATGTATAAGTCAACTTATCTCTAATTTCAGCTCACTTCAAAAAAATCCTCAGGAGAACACACCAGAGATGATGGAATATAAATCAGAGGAGAAAGGCTTAAAGATAGACTTTTACAAAATTAAGTATGACTTAATTCAAGTGGAAGGAAAGACAATTTATTCTTCAACATCACAAAACAAATTGGAAGACAAGAGAAGGGATTCTAATGGAAAAAAGAGTGCAACTGCACAGGACAGAGATATTGATTTACTTTCTATATTTACAGGAACACCTATGATCGTATGGGAAAACTTTTGGATCCAGCAAAGTATAGTGATCAAGAACAATTCAGGGCAAAGAAAAGAGATTAAGAAAAAAGAGATTGGGACATATCAGAGAGAATATTTAAAAAAGAAACACCTGTTTGAATATGGTTAAAGAAATTGAAAAATTTGAAACACACCATTTCAAGAGGGATGAAATGTTTTAGATGCTTAAATGTGATTGAATTCAAGAAAAGTGTGTGTGTGTGTGTGTGTTTATGTGTGAATTAGAGTTAAAGGACTAGATGACTAGATTTATTGAATAGAATGTCTAAAGATTAACTATATTCTTAACTATGATTAAAAAGAATAAGAAATTTTGAGAAAATAAATACAATTAATCTAGGAGGGATGTATATTCTAAGTACTATATTATTTCGTATGTTTTGTTATTGCTTTCCTCTCTTCTTTTTCATTTTCTTTTTTTTAAAGAAAATAAATTTATTAATATGATGATGATTGTTTAGGAATATTGGAACACTTTAAGAAGGATGAAATATTTTAGATATTTAAAAGTGACTGAACTCAAGAAAAATATATATAATACATATAAAATGTTTTGAATTAGAGTTAAGGGATTAGATGACTAGATTTATTGAACAGAATGTTTAAAGATTAAATATATTTTTAACTATGATTGAAAAGAATTAGAAATTCGAGAAAATAAATACTACTAAGCTAGGAGAGATATATATTTTAAGTACTATGTTATTTTCTCTGTTCTGTTACTGTTCTGCTTTTTTCTATTCTCTTGTATTTTTTTTTATTTTTTCTCTTATTCTCTTTCTCTTCCCCTCTCTTTTTTCTTTTATATTTAATACTTAAGAAACACAAAAATGTGAGATGGCTTATATGGAAAAAATAGAATCAAGTATGTCAACGTAAATGTAACTAATTGCTACCAGTAAAAATACTCAGAATTTGATGGGAGAAATAAACTAAAATAAGGTCTGTAACAGGATTGATGATAAGGCAAATCCAAATGAATGGAAAGAAAAGAAATGTATTAATGTGATGATTATTTTTTAGAAATATTGGAAAAATATATACTAAATTGTCAGTTATTAAAATACTAAGAATTGTATTAACACAATGTTTGCAAAAAAGGATGTTTTTAAGGAAAGAGGAAAGTAATCAAAATTAATATATGAAATACAGACTATAGAAATTAATTGTTAAGGATTGTTTTTACAAATGTAACCCAGACACTACACTGTTTACCAACTATTGAATGACTTATGTTTGTGTAAAAAACTAATAAAAATTATAAATATATAAAAAAGAAAATGTATGCAAAATATAGTTAGGATACTTTGTACATGGTTGCTCACATACCTGTAAATCTCGGGCTAGCTGAGCTAGGCAGCCAGAAATGACATGCAATAGATTTTTAATTGACATCACATTTAAACAATTATATTCTCATTATTTAATTTAATCCAAAATATTTCTATATAACTCTACACTAATTCAGCCATATGAGTAAAATGATCTAAACTCCAATGCACAAACTACCAATAAACAACTCCCATTGATTTATTGACTGGTTGTAGGTTAAAGGATTTAACAAATTCAAATACCAGTGTCAAAGTAGCATTGAAAAAGCTATCAAATACATTTGGGCTACTCCAAAGTCCATGTACTGTGTGAGTATCTGATCATTTTTTGGTTTGAAAGACAACCTCACAATTTTAACCAAGAGGCTAATTGGTACCTACTCCATATTATGTAGCACAGGGCTTTTCAACCTTTTCACCCATTGTACTACTTTTAGGATATGGCAATATCCGAGTACCACCAGTCGCCTAGCAAGGTGTCAAAAACTTGATGACCTCCCAAAAAAGGAAAAAAGTGATAAAGTACAGGTAGTCCTCGACTTACAACAGTTTGCTTAGTGACTGTTCGAAGTTACAATGGCACTGAAAAAAGTGCCCCCCAAGCCTCAACCAAACAAGACACCTGCCTACCCACCCAGCTGCGCTCTTCCTTCTGTCCGAGGTTTTCATTGTTGTGAGAGTTTCTGTTGAGGATTGGCAGCAGGGGTGGGGTGGGGTAGGTGTTTGGTTTTTATTCCTCCCATCTGCTGGGTGGTTGCAGCAGGTTTTGGTCACTTCACATGACCCTGGGACATTATGACCATCATAAATATGAATCAGTTGCCAAGCATCTGAATGTAAATCACAAGACCTTGGAGATGCTGCAACATTCCAGCTGATCGGCACTTCTGGGCTCAGCAGAAGCTCCAGGATCAGTGCTGCTTTCCATCTGATTGGTGCTTCTTCAGGGCTCAGCAGAAGCACCAGGATCAGCGCTGAGCTCCAACTGGAGCCTAGTGCTGATCCTGGCGCTTCCACTGAGCCCTGACAGCCCAGAAGAAGTGCTGATCAGCTGGAAAGCGGCACTGATCCTGGTGATTCCGCTGAGCCCTGACAGCCCTGCAGCTCCAGCCACCTCTCGCTCAGGCTACCACTTTTCTAGGATGGTCACATATTACCTGCCAGGCGCCAATGTATCACAGGTGGTACCCGTACCACTGGTTGAAAAGCCCTGATGTAGTAGATTTCCACTGAAATTTCTTGTGTAAGAAATTTTATGAACTGGAATAGCCATAGCAACAAACCAGCCAATGAGAATTGTTTTTGATTAAGACATAGTATTGGCTGTGTGAGGCATGTGATCCAGACTAGGTCTGGGTGTGTCTTAGTCTTCTCTGTGTTGCTTTTTCTGATCTCCAAGTTAAGAGTTGTTGATGTCCCCCAGAGCTGAATGAAACAGCATGTATCAGGTTTATATATATTTTATAGACAAAGTTTTTCTAAACTATGCTTCCTGCTCATTTTGAATGTGTGCTTATTTTTTGGGCTTATTTTTGTGCTGGAAAACTGTAAAACTCTAACAGGTTATGGGCCGAGATCCCAGCTAGCCCTTGCACACAGTTCAGACTGAAGAAAAAGATTGAGGCTCAACACGGAGCTGTAATTAAGCTGAAGGACTGTCTGAGTTAAATTAAGAAAGAAAAAGGCTGTTCAGCTGAAGGCTTGCAGGATGGTTGATTTAAAGGAATGCTCTCTGCCTTGATTGGGACAGAAGAATTATCTTATTTGGACTGCAAAAATGGAATGCTTTCTGAAGGTTAAGGACCTCTGGGATATTGTGATTAATCCACTCCAGGGGCAATTAGCAGTTGCAGATCAATAGAGGCATGATAAGACACTGGCTTACATCATTTTAAGTGTGGACAATGAACAATTCTTAAATGTAGTTGACTTAAAAATTGCAAAAGAAGTTTGGTTGAAGCTAAGAAGTGTCCATGTGAGTGCTTCAGCATGCAATATAGTGCAATTATTGAGGCAATTGTACAGAGCCTGGCTGCTGCCACATGAGAGTGTAGAAGAGCATTTGTTCCACATGCAGAAACTGTTTGTTGAATTAGAACAGCGAGGAATACAGATTCCTGAATCTCAGAAGGTGCTGTTGGTACTAAATAGTCTTAATGAAACATGGGCCATCATTTCAGCTGTTTTTGAATGCAGACCAGAATAGGAATTAAGTATGGAAGGACTTAAGGCCTGTTTAATTTCTGAAGAACAGAAATGCCATTTTAGAGGAAGCCATGAGGAGAAATTCCTGAGGTGGAGGTCCAAAGGAGCAGAGAGAGCAAAGCAGCAGACCGACTGTCTGCAGAGATCAGATTACATCTCAGCAGAGAACTACCAAGAAGAAAGAACAGGTGAAAAAGATAAGTTCATTTGTGGAGTTGAAACTCATTTAAAGAAAAACTGTTTACAAGGAAGAACAACAGCAAATCGACAAGCTGCTGTTGCAAAAGTTAGCTATTGTAATAGCAGAGACAAATGGTTAATAGACAGTGGGGCTAGTCAAACAATTGTTAATAATTCTAAATTGTTTTCCAGATTGGATTCAACTGGAGGAGATGCAGTGGCCTTAGCAAATTGCTAGAAGGCAAAAGTCATGGGGAAAGGCATGTGCTGATTCCATGTCTGGAGGAAAGGTTTAATAATGTATTATGTGTGCCTGAAATGGAGCATAATTTACTGAGTGTCTCCAGTCTTGACAAACAAGGGTTTGAGACCACATTTGTGGATGGGAGATGTCTCATAAAAAGAAATGGGAGTGTATGTGCACAGGGCATAAAACAGGATAATCTTTATGTGTTGCAGGCACAAAAGGTTCAATGTGCCCAAACATTTGTTAATGTGGCACAACATGATGTCTCACTGTTGGAGGATTCTGGTCTGAACAGGTCATATTGGGGTGAAGCCATGTTGACTGCCAATTATTTAGTCAATAGGCTGTGGAGTTCCTCTATCAATAATACTCCATATGCTGTGCTATATGGGAGAAAGCCATCTCTAGCACATTTAAGGGTGTTTGGAAGCAATGCATGGGTGCATATTCTAGAGGCAATTAGGAAAAAAGAGCAACCAAAGGCTAGAAAGCTCAGCTATGAGACTGGCTCAAAGAGCTATCGCTTAATGATGGAAGCAGACATATAGTAATTTCCAGATCTGCTAGCTTTGCAGAGCAGAATTGGGGCAGAATTGATGCCAATTCTGGGGATGATCCACTTAGTGATGATGACTCGCTTAGTGATGGTGTCAGCGTTTAGGGAGGAGAAGCTGAAAAAGGACAAGAAAAAGAGAAGAAGATGGTGACTCTGATGTGAAGCAGGAAAGGGTTGTCAGTCAAGAGCAGTCAATGCCACGCAGGTCAGAGCAATGGAACAAGGGGATTCCACCTGACAGGTATTCTGCTGGGAAAGTAAAGATGTGTAATGTGTGGTAAGAGCCAAGAAACTATCAGGAAGTATTGGCACTACCAAAAGTGGAGCAAGTAAAGTGCAAAGAGACCATGGACAAAGAAATGAAATCCATGGATGAACATAAAGTGTTCACCTCTATGACTTTGCCACAAGGTTACAAAGCTGTAGGATGTAAATGGGTATACAAAAAGAAAGTGTTACCCAACAATGAAGTCCAATATAAGGCAAGATTAGTGGCACAGGGGTTTTTGCAGAAGAAAAACGTGCACTATGATGAGGTATTTGCACCAATGGTAAAAAGTGAAACTATAAGTTTGGTACTAACATTGGCAATGGTACGTGGTCATAAAATCTGACAGTTTGATATAACCACAGCATTCCTCAATGCAGAGTTGGAGGAAGAAATTTACATGGTTCAAGCACCAGGGTATGAAAGTAAAAAGCCTGGCACTGTGTGTAAACTGAACAAGGGCATTTATGCGCTGAAACAGTCAGCCAGAAACTGGAACATCTGTTTAGATGTGGTGCTAAAGAGTCTTGGTTCAAGAGTTGTAAGGCTGATGGTTGAATATATAATGCAAGGTTCCACGGTGGGGATTGCCAATTATTAGCATTTGTGGATGATCTTTGCTTCCTTGCAAAGGATCTAGTACAGGTGAAGGAATTTGCTAATCAATTAGAGAAAAAGTTTGAGTTGAAAAGTATGGGTGAAGTACAAAACTATCTTGGTGTAGAGATACATAAAACTGAGAAAGGTGGCTACGTTCTCAGTCAAAGAAGGAAAACTCTCTCCCCGGAATGAGAGAGCCAGCCAGAGCGGGGAGGCCAGACGCGCCTGGCTGCGGCTGCCCGCGACCCTCACCTCTGTCCGAGAGAGAGACCCCCCCCCACCGGACCAAGAAGAACTTAGCTGGAGGTTTTCCTCGCCTTTGAGCCGGGAAGCGAAGCAACTCCGAAGATCTCTTCCACCGCTGAGCTGGAAGGGCTGGAGGAGCTGGCCGAGGGAAGAGGAGATAGGCCTCGGAGCCAGCTCACCTGCCAGCAGCAGTAGCAGCCGTCGCCGCCGCCCCAGCCCGCTGCCGCTGCCCCAGCCCGCCGCCCCGGCCTCCTCCTCGGCCTCCTCCTCGATTTCGTCGTTCGCCGCCTCAGCCGTCTCGTTGTGCCTGGAGGCCGCCGCCGCCTCGTCCCCGCCGCCCGGCATGTCCCGCGTTCCGCGTGGTGGCGACCCACGGCCCGGCTTTCTGCCGCTGGAGAGTGCCGGCCTGCCCCACCAGCAGCCGCAGCCTCCCCCGTGGCAGCAGGCCTCGCCGCAGCCGCCCACCTGGGCAATCTGGCCCGGCGCTCAGCCGACCCTCACTGTCCCGCGCGTGGCTTCCTTTACCTTTTTCTCCGCCATCATCGCCGCTGCCGCCTCTTCGTTTTCCTCGGGCTCCGCGGTGGGGCCTTTTCTGGTGACTTGGGCTCCCCGCGTGACTTTGCCTGCTGCCCCGGCAGCAATCGCCGCCGCCGCCATTGCGGCGACGGCCAGCAACAAGAGGAAGCGCGACAACAAGGCCAGCACCTTCAGCTTCAATTGTACGCTGTTGCTGGGTCCCGCCGGGGAAAGGCTGGAGGAGCCGGCCTACACTGGCAA
This sequence comes from Crotalus tigris, assembly GCF_016545835.1. Classification (NCBI taxonomy): domain Eukaryota; kingdom Metazoa; phylum Chordata; class Lepidosauria; order Squamata; family Viperidae; genus Crotalus; species Crotalus tigris. Next base: position 592,891 of record NW_024097163.1, on the reverse strand, counting down.
CCCATGGAAGAAGATGAATTACAGTCCCGCTGTCATTACACAATTGCTGGATGTCCGGAGAAGCCATTGATGAGCTGCACGAGAGGTACTTGGAGAAGTTGACCCAGCTCTTTGAGGAGCATAAGGCCAAGTATGGGCTGCACCAAGACAAGTACCTAATGATCACCTAGCCGGCCACATTGGACCAGTCTGGGACACAGAGGGGCAATATTTTTTAGAGAATGTTTGTTGTGGGTATGTGTATGTACGTAGATGAATGGTGGCCCTGTTATGTATAAATTTTATTATTGTATTTAGGGCGTATGAATGTGAATATTTTTATTTTTATGTATATAAATTGAGTGTAAATGTGTATTGAGTGTTTGGGGTATGAGAATGGTGGAGTCAGGGGCGGAGCCTGGTACCCCCTCTGCTGAGTGCAATAGCAAAAGCGGGGGGGAGGGTAGGACTTACCCTTGGGCTTGGTCTGTATGGAAAGCTAGTCCGGTCAGGAAGGGAGAAGGCTGGTGAGGGTGGGGGTACTCTGGGGAGGGGAGAAGGTCGGAGCATCCCGGTTATGACTGGGATGGGCAGATATGGCAGGAGCCGAGGGGCAGGCCATCTTTGGGGAATGAGGACCCACTATATTAGAGCGAGTCCTTGTTCCGGCCCCTCAAAAGGCTCATCCTGTAGTACTGGTGACAGGGGAGTACAGGGCCCTAGTTGTAGGCTGCTGTTGCTTAATGCCAGGTCCGTTGTCAGCAAAGCCCCCCTTGTCTGTGATTTAATATTGGACAGCGGGGCGGACCTGGCATGTATAACCGAAACCTGGCTGGGCCCTAAGGGGGGGGGGTGTTTCCCTCTCGGAGATGTGCCCGGACGGGTTTGTGGTGCTTCATCAGCCTCGACATCAGGGCAGGGGTGGGGGAGTGGCAGTCATCGCTCGGAAGTCCTTGAGTCCTCGTGGGATTCCTGCCCCGGAGGTTGTTGGGTGTGAGTCCCTCCTATTGAAGTTGGGTTCACGGGTTCAGTTGGGCTTGCTGCTGACGTACCTATCTCCCAGCTGCGTTGCAACAGCCCTGCCTGCATTGCTGGAGTCAGTAGCCGGGTTGGCGGTGGAGTTCCCCAGACCTATGGTACTGGGGGACTTTAACCTACCATCACTCGGCGATCGCTCAGAGGCGGCGCAAGAGTTCATGGCTTCCATGGCAACCATGGACCTGACCCAGGTAATTCAGGATCCGACTCATAGGGGTGGTCACACACTCGACCTTGTGTTTCTCTCGGGGCAATGGAGACATGATCTGGAATTAAGGGGAATAGAGATCTCTCCCTTGTCATGGACAGATCATTTCCTATTGAGGCTGGACTTCAGAGCATCACTCCCCCATCGCAGGGAGAGGGAGCCGACTAAGTGGTTCCGCCCCAGGCGCCTAATGGACCCAGATCGGTTCCAGGAGGAGCTTGGGGAAATACCTGACTCCCTTGTCCACAACTCGTCCGGGTCCCTGGTTGCGGCCTGGAATGAGGCGGCGTCCATGGCCCTGGATCGAATTGCGCCTTTGCGACATCTCTGTGGTGATGGTCCCCGGAGGGCCCCTTGGTTTACTGAGGAGCTCCAGGAGATGAAGCGCCACAAGAGACGTCTAGAGCAACGTTGGAGGGCCAGTAACTCTGAATCTGACCGATCACTATTAAGAGCCTATCTTAGGACTTATTTAGTGGCGATAAGGGCGGCAAAGCGTGTTCACTTTTCCGCACTTATTGCATCCGCAGAATCTCGCCCGGCCGCCTTGTTTAGGGTGACCCGCTCCCTTCTTAAAGTGGAGGAGGCAGAGGAACCCTTGCAGGGGAGAGCTGAGGAGTTTGTTCAGTTTCTTTCGGACAAAATCGCTCAGATTCAGAGAGACCTGGACTCCGACTGGGCAGTGCCAGCCGAGTTGCGGGGGGATGGTCTTAGTCATGTTATCTGGAGCGAGTTTGAGCCTGTGACCCCTGATGAAGTGGACAAGGCCGTGAGGGCAATGAATGCCGCCACCTGTTTATTGGACCCGTGCCCCTCCTGGCTGGTTTCTGCCAGTAGGGAGGTGACACGAGGCTGGCTCCAGGCGATAATCTACGCCTCCTTGATGGAGGGGTCTTTCCCGCAACCTTTAAAGGAAGCGGTGGTGAGGCCCCTCCTCAAGAAGCCTTCCCTGGACCCAGCTGTTTTGAAGAACTTTCATCCTGTCTCCAACCTCCCCTTTGTGGGGAAGGTTGTAGAGAAGTGGTGGCGTCCCAACTCTTGCGATCCTTGGATGAAACTAATTATCTGGACCCTTTTCAATCTGGTTTCAGGCCCGGCTACAGCACTGAGACTGCTTTGGTCGCACTGACCGATGACCTCTGGCGAGCCCGGGATGGGGGTCATTCCTCTATCCTGGTGCTTCTTGACCTCTCAGCGGCTTTCGATACCATCGACCATGGTATCCTTCTGCGTCATCTCGGAGAGGTGGGGGTGGGCGGCACCATGTTGCGGTGGTTCTCCTCCTACCTCTCTGACAAGTCGCAGTCGGTGTTGGCGGGCGGACAGAGATCGACCCCTAGGCGCCTCGATTATGGGGTTCCTCAGGGCTCGGTCCTGTCCCCCCTCCTTTTTAACATCTACATGAAACCGCTTGGTGAGATCATTCGGCGACACGGGGTGAGGTATCATCAGTACGGGGATGATACCCAATTATATATCTCCACCCCGTGTCCTTTCAGTGAAGCAGTCGATGTGATGTGCCGGTGCCTGGAAGATGTGAGGGTCTGGATAGGGGTGAACAGGCTTAGACTCAACCCTGACAAGACTGAGTGGCTCTGGGTCTTGCCTCCCAAAGGTCAACTGGATGGTCCATCATTAGTCCTGGGGGGGGCAAATTTACCTCCCTCAGTGCAGGCATGCAACTTGGGTGTCCTCCTGGACTCACAGCTAAATTTGGAACAACATCTATCGGCTGTGGCCAGGGGGACCTTTGCCCAGGTTCGCCTGGTACACCAGTTGCGGCCTTATTTGGACCGGGAAGCTTTACTCACAGTCACTCATGCCCTTGTCACCTCAAGACTGGATTACTGTAACGCGCTCTACATGGGGCTACCCTTGAAGAGCGTTCGGAGGCTGCAGTTGGTTCAGTATGCAGCCGCGAGAGCGATTGTGGGCGCGCCAAGGTATGCCCATGTGTCACCTATCCTCTGTGAGCTGCACTGGCTTCCTGTGGGCCTCCGGACGCAATTCAAGGTGTTGGTTATCATCTTTAAAGCCCTTCATGGCATAGGGCCAGGTTACTTACAGGACCGCATACTGCCACACAGTTCGCAGAGACCGGTGAGGTCCCATAGATTGGGCCTCCTTCAGGTCCCGTCGGCCAGACAATGTCAGCTGGTGGGCCCTCGGGGAAGGGCCTTTTCTGTGGTGGCTCCGACCTGGTGGAATCAACTTCCCCCCGAGGTTCGAACTACTCCCACCCTGCCGGCCTTTAAGAAAGTCGTTAAAACTCTCCTGTTCCGGCAGGCCTGGGGCTGATGTCCCGGGGGGGGGTGGGATATGATCGGACATGCGGCATGATTGTATTATTTTATTGTATTATTGTTAGATGATTGTTTTAATTTTGTACGCCGCCCTGAGTCCTTTGGGATTGGGCGGCATATAAATAAAATTAAATAAATAAATAAATAAATAAATAAATAAATAAAGAAAGAAAGAAAGAAAGAAAGAAAATTGAACAAATGTTGGAGAGATACAACATGAAGGATTGTAATTCTGCTCCAACACCTATGAGCATAGATTTTCACTTTGGGCGTGGACAAAAGCGAAGCCTATGATCAGGAGATATATCAGTCAGCAATAGGAAGCCTGTTATATCTGTCACAGTGGTCCAGACCAGACATAGCTTGTGCAGTAAGCATCTTAAATTGCTTTGCTGCTGCACCAATGAAGTTGCATTGGATGGGTGTGAAGAGAATTCTCATGTATTTGAAGGGAACTGTTAATTTGGGTCTTCAAATACAGATCTCTGAAGAGTTAAAGTTAAAATGTTATGTTGACAGTGATTACGCCAATGATGTGCAAACCAGAAAGTCCAATTCTGGGTTTGTAGTATTATTTGGAGGGACTTTAATTGGATGGAAGTCCAGAAAACAAACAACTGTACCTATTTCTACTGCAGAGGCAGAATTTATTGTTCTGTCTGAACTTTGTTCAGAGTTAACCTGGTATGTACAGCTGTTAAAGGATTTAAACATAAGTTAAAGAAGCTGTAACAGTATTTGAAGATAATGCTGCTTGCATTAAAATGGCAACAGGCGACAGAGTGAAAAGTAGAAGCAAGCATGTGGACATTAAGTATTGTAATGTCAGAGAAGCCATCAAAAGTAAACTAATTCGCTTGCTTCATTGTTCTTCAGATGATAATCTGGCAAATGTAATGACTAAGCCATTGGGTGGAGTATACCATGGGAAGAGTATTAAACTATTTGGTTTTCTGTCTATTCCAGTCATAAAGGGAAGAGTATCAGTGTGTAAGAAATTTTATGAACTGGAATAGACATAGCAACAAACCAGCCAATGAGAACTGTTTTTGATTAAGACATAGTATTGGCTGTGTGAGGCATGTGATCCAGACTAGGTCTGGGTGTGTCTTAGTCTTCTCTGTGTTGCTTTTTCTGATCTCCAAGTTAAGAGTTGTTGATGTCCCCCAGAGCTGAATGAAACAGCATGTATCAGGTTTATATATATTTTATAGACAAAGTTTTTCTAAACTATGCTTCCTGCTCATTTTGAATGTGTGCTTATTTTTTGGGCTTATTTTTGTGCTGGAAAACTGTAAACTCTAACAAAACCTGTCTTCTTCCATTAAAACTCTGAATCAAATGCTTATGGAATTGCTTGCCATTTGCTCCCAATTACATTAACCTTGGTTGATTGGTTTTATTGTAAAGCTATAGAAATGTGATAACTATACAAATGTTCTATTTTAGAAACACTGCAGCATTTATATTTACAAACATGGATAAAATTTGTTATTTAATTGAATTGTAATTGAAATTAAATTTTCAATAGTAAATACTGGCTTTTTATCAAACCAGATTTCTGTAACTGCTGGTTCAACAACAATAGATGCTAAATATCCAGTCTTACCAATCAGAATAGAGCTGGAAGGGACCTTGGAGGTCTTCTAGTCCACTCCCTGCTCAAGCAGGAGACCTTATATTACTTCAGATAGGTGGGTGTCCAGTCTTTTCTTTAAAACCTCCGGTGATGAAGCATCTAATGTCATGGTTCCAATAGATGAGACCAGTAAAAAGAACTCCAAGGCAAAAAAGTTTCCTCAAAGAATATATTTATTTGGCTACATAGTATTGGCATGATCAAAAGTGAACTCAAGACTGAAGTCCCCCCTAAGGTTACAATGTTACAAAGTTAAACTTCCCACCCCAGTAATATGTCATAAATCACAATCCCCAATTAACTACTTGTGTGGGCTTTCTAACAGAAGCTTTTGCCTGCCAAAATTCAACCAATAGTGACCTTGGTTCCCACAGAACAATTTATTGTTTTGATTAATCTAAAACATTCATCCCCCTCCCAATTCTGTGCCAACCAAAAATAAAGGCAAATGGCTTCAGCCAAATTCGTTTGTAGAGTTGACAGTTGGATCCCCTTTAAAAAAACAGAAATCCTGTAAACGAAGAAGAGTTAAAATTAGGAATCTCCTTGGGGTTTATTAGGATGCTTATCAAAAAATTTACATATCTTTCAGCTTTTACATCAGTACTTTTCACCCAAGTAGCCTCTGATAATGGGTATCATTTCCACTGTACTAAATATTGTAATTTCCCTTTGTACAATCTAGAATCAAGAATACGTTTTATTTCATAATGGGTCTCCCCCTCTACCACAAGAGGACCAGGTGCTTGTTTGGGAGGAGGTCTTAAAGATGACTCCCTGAAAGGTTTTAACAATCTGTAGTGGAAGACTGGGTGGATCTTCCCCAAAAGGTGAGGGAGTTTCAACTCTACTGTGACTGGGTTTATAATCTGGATTATAGGGAAAGGTCCAAGGTATCTTGGTCCCAATATTTTGCTAGGCAACTTGAGTCTCAAATATTTTGTAGAGAGATAAACCTTTTCTCCCACACAGAATAGTTTCTGAGGAGCCCTTTTTTATCAGCCTGTTTTTTGTAAATTTTTGAGGCTTTCATTAAAGCCTTTTTCGCATTATTCCAAACAGTTTTCAAGGAGGCCATCCGCTGATCTAAAGTTTGAGAAGCAGGAGAGTCCTGTGGGTATCCTGTAAGAATGAACTCTCTACCAGTAGCTATTTTAAAAGGAGGAAGTCCAGTGCTGCTATGCACTGTGTTATTGTAAGCCACTTCAGCAAAAGGGAGGAAGTCAGCCCAGTTCGTCTGCTGGTAATCCACATAGCATCTAATGTACTGTTCCACCATTGTGTTCACTTTTTCAGCCACTCCATTTGTAGATGGATGAAAAGCCGATGATAGTCCTTGTGTGGATCCAATCAGTTTAAGGAAGTCCTTCCAAAATCTAGCAATAAACTAAACCCCCTGTCCAAAATAATCCATTTTGGTGCTCTACGGAGCTGGTGGATATGTTTGAGGACTAACCTCTGGGAGACCAGAACAGGCAACAAAATAAGCTTGCTTCGAAAAAAGGTCAATCACAGTCCATATTACCATATTTCCTCTACTTTCTGGTAATTCCACGATAAAGTCCATGGCAATCTCCTCCCAGGGTTGGGAAGAGTTTGCAACTTGTTGCAATAGTCCAGGGAGCTTTCCAGGGCATTTCTTCATCATTGCACATATTGCACAGTTCTTAACATCGTTCTCAACATCTTTTTTCAAACTTGGCCACCAAAACTGCCTCCAGACTAAATGTAAAGTCTTTAGATATCCAAAGTGGCCAGCTTGTTTGATGTCGTGGCTGCGCTGGAGTGCTGGGACTTAAGTGACTTGGGCAAATATAGTCTTGACCCCTTCTACGCTCACCCATCTTGATAAGTCAGTATGGTCTCATTTTCTTTGAACCAGGAATCAGTTTTCAATTCCTCCTTTAGTTTTTTTGTTAATGAGCTATCTGGTTCAGGTGGTTTTGCTTGTTGTTGGCTGCCTGGGGTTATTTGAGAGATTATCTGTGGTACTAGAATGATGGAGTTCATGATCTGTTCATGATGGCTTTTATATTGCGGCAGCCTGGAGAGGGCATCTTTCAAGACGTTTCCCCCCCCGGGATGTATTTTAGTGTGAAGTTTAAAAGATTAAAATACTGCACCCACCAAACTTGTTTGGGAGATAGTTTACCGGGGTTTTTCAGTGCCTCTAAATTTTTGTGATCAGTCCATACTTCAAAAGGCACCTTGCTCCCCTCGAAGAAATGACGCCAAGTAAGCAGGGCCCATCTGACTGCAAAGGCTTCCTTCTCCCAAACAGCCCACTTTCGCTCAGTGTCTGTTAGTTAGAAGTGCAGGCACAGGGTTGCAAGTCTCCCTTTTGGTTTCTTTGCAGAAGAAGTGCCCCCACAGCTACATCACTAGCGTCAGCTTGGATGATGAACTGCTCCTCAGGGTTGGGGTGTTTGAGACAGGTTCAGCAGCAAACAGTCTCTTTAAGTTCTCAAATGCTGTTTGGCTTTCTATAGACTATGGCAAGGGCTGACAAGGTCATGGCTTACCCCCATTTCCCCCCGTCTTTAATAGTACAGTAATTGGCAAAGCAATCTCAGCAAATGAGGGGATAAATTGCCAGGAGAAATTGGAAATCCAAATTTCATGGGGGTTGCCATTTGATTACAACTTTTACTTTGGCTTCACTGGAAATCCTATACTCTAGGTAGTCCAGGCATGACTGATGGAATTCACATTAGAAAAGCTTTGCATAAAGTTTAGCATTCAGCAGTTTATTGAACACTTCGCACAGTAATCTAGTATGTTCTGACATGGTCTCTGTATAAATGAGGATGTCATCAAGATAGACTAAAATCCCCTTGTACAGGTGATCATGTAGCATTTGATTGATCAATTGCATAAATACTGCAGGGGCTCCCTGCAGCCCAAAAGGCATAACATTCCCAGGGGCTGTTAAATGCCATCTTCCACTCATCTTCTTTTTTAACTCTCACCAAATACTATGGCTCTCTTAGCTGAAGCTTAGTAAAAAAAAACCTTTCCTTTTACCAAATGGGTGAACATGTCTTTCATTAAAGGGAGGGGGTACATATTCTCCATGCTGACCCCGTTTAATTCTTTAAAATCCACGCACAGCCTCAGTGACCCATCTTTTTTCTCTTTAAAAAGGACAAGGATGGCTACTTGGGATTTTGCTGACTGAATGAACCCTCTAGCCAAGTTCTTATCAATGTACTTCCTCAGTTCTTTCAACTCGTGGGGGGTTATTGGGTACATTTTCGGCTTGGACAGTTTCTCTCCCAGCAAAATCTCAATAGCACTGTCAGAATCCAATCATATTTCATCTTTAATTATCAAATATAGAAACTCCCAATTCTGCCTTCTTTGGATTCTGCCATAAGAGGGAGAGAAGGGGGAGAACAAAGGGGCTTTATGGCCCTCACTTCCTTCAGTACACTTCAAAGAGCTGAATGCTGAATGTGTGTTTATTGTAACATCAAAGCGTTAGCACTAGAGAACCTTATCATAACAAAGCAGGATACTTGCCTTTCATGTAGTTACCTGAAGTCTCCATTCAGACGGAAGAAAGAAGAAAGGGGGTGGAATTGTGATACTTGAAACTATCACAGGAAGGGGGGTTGATTGGGTGGGACTACTGGGGAACCCCTTAAAACCTTGAATGGAAGAGCTTGAACCCCAAGTCCTGTCTAGCATGCCTGCAACCATTTTCTCTTAATAAAGGATTCCTGTTGGAAGAATTATTCCAAGAGTTCTGTCTTCTTAAGATGCAAAGTGGGGTGGGTCCTTACAAGCACAATTGGTTGCTCTGTGGGGAGGGAGGATGTCACATTCTAATTCACTGACTACCTCAGCTAAATCTTGGGATGAGCGGTATCCCAGGCGGGGAGTTTACAGTGGTTTTTAGGGTTTCAAGAGATTGCCTCTGGGCTTCACTGGTGGGAGTGGGAGGTGAAGATCCCATTGCTAACCTTAAAATTTTCATTTCGTTTTCCCACCAGATCATGGGCTGCCATCTATCCAGCCAGCCTAGTCCCAAAATTACTGCCTCAGTCATTTTTGGGACCACCACAAAATGGATAAATTTCCAATGTTCCCCTAGTTCTAGGTGTACTGGTTCGGTCAAATGAGTGTCTGGCGCTCTGCCTATCAGGGATCCATCTGCCTGTTCAAACCTCATGGGTATGGGCAATAATTTGGCATGAATGCCTAGTTTGAGCACCATGGGGAGGTTGATCAAATACCAGGTATAACCAGAGTCAATTAAAACATATAAATCCATTTATGTTCCCATCTTAGGGACCAAGAGCTTTGCAGAGGAGGCAAAAGATGGGATAGGCTGACTCACCATCGGGTCGGGTCATCTTCTCCTTCATCATTGCTGTCGCAAGGAGCAGGCTGAGGCAAATTCTCAGTCAGGGTCTCAGGTTTCCCTTGAGGAGGAGAGGTGACCTGCATGGCTTGTTTTTCGTCCAATTCTATTTTTCACGTATTGGTCGGGATCTCTCTTAGGTTTTGCAGAAGCAGTAGGTGCGCTTTTTGGTGGAGGAAAAGGAACTGGATAGTCGGTTGCCCAGTGACCTGGTTGACCATATCTGAAGCACTTGATCGGAGGTCCTGCAGGTGCTCTAGGGACTTCGGTGGTCACAGAAGGCAAGGGCCATCGAGGAACCTGATGTCTCACCTGGTCCTGTTTTGGTCTGGACCCTAGCACAGAAGGTTTTTGGTAGCAGTTCAGCTCTTCATCTAAGTTTATCAGTAGATGGTACCATTTGTGCAGCTGGTTAGGGATTCCCCTGTAGGTGCAGGCTTGGAACAAATCATGATCCAGCCCGGCCTTAAAATGGTGAACCAGCAATCGTTCAGGCCACTGCCTGATCCAGCCAGCCACCTTTCGGATCTCTCTCATGTACTCTTTCACTGATCGACCCCTCTGCTTCAATTCATGGATGTCTTTTTCTGCCTGCAGAGCTTGGGATTCATCCTCATATCTGGTTCTTAGTCCATGTATACATAAGTTGAAATCCCATAGCTCTGGTGATTGTTCATCATGCAGGCAATTCATCCACTCTGCTTTTCCCCTTCTAGGTTTTCTGCCACTGCATCAACCATACTGGCGGGGTCTGAGTAGGCATGGGCATTACAATTCATGTGAGCTGAGGAGGACAGCTTCTCACGATCCCCATCAAATATGGGCTTAATGGGAGGGAGCTCCATTGGGCATCACTCCAAGAGGGCTTGTATTAGGCCAGGTGGCTGGCGCTGATCTCATTGTAAGCCCCCTGCTTGGTAAGCCCTTGGCTGGAGTCTAGGGCTGACCTGGAGTCAGGGCTGGCTCGACGTTGGTAACAGTCAAGGCTGGCTTGATGTTGGTAATGGTCAGGGCTAGTCTGACATTGGTAGTAATCAGGGCTGACCTGGAGTTGGTAATGATCAGGACTGGCCTGCCGAAGGTCTCTATGGCCTGGTGCCAGTAATGGTCAGGACTGGCTCAGCATGGATAATGGTCAGGGATGACCTGGCACCGGTAACAATCAGGACTGGCATGGCATCGGTGACGGTCAGGGCTGACAGGATGTGGGTGGTGTTCAGGGCTAGCATATTGTGGCTGACGGTCAGAACTGGCACAGTTGATGATGGTCGGGACTCGAAGTTAGGGTTGGTCTAGGCAGTGGGGAGGCAGCCCAAGTCATTACTACAAGACTAAGGCTTTGCTGTGGTGGTGCATGGTCATGGGGACATTTGTCCTCTCACTCACTGGAGAGCATCTGCCAGGTGATTGGCTCCCCTTCTCCCATCTCCAGACCCTCAAATTTCTTTCTTAAGCATTCAACAGAATGGCTGTGGATGGCAGTCAGGTACTTCCATTCCCCTGATTCATCCCAAGTGGTCAACCACTTTGCTTTCCTCAGTTCTGGCGAGCAAGATCCATGGGATGAGATCAATGAGAACTCAGCTTCTATAGCTTTCATGGTGCTCTTCCATGGCTGAGCCATCTCTGAATGCCAAGTTCTCCCAATGGATAAGGTTCCCTCTTGCTGCACCAATGGCTCCAATTGGGCCTCCCGAGCTTTAGGTCTTGTTCTGGCCACCGGACCTGCACTTTCCGCTTGGGCGGTAGCCTGCATTCCATCTGCTGCCATAGCACTGAGGCTCACAGTCGAGTCTCCCTTCTTTTCCATCTTGTTGTCTTCCCTGAGTCTCTGCCATCCTCCCAAGGTTCTGGGTAGACAACCGGGTCTCAGGACCCTGCATTTTAAAGTAAATTGAAGTCTTGGTTTAATGTCATGGTTCCGATAGATGAGACCAGTAAAAAGAACTCCAAGGCAAAAAAGTTTCCTTAAAGAACATATTTATTTGGCTACATAGTATCAGCACGATCAAAAGTGAACCCAAGACTGAAGTTCCCCCTAAGGTTATAATGTTACAAAGTTGAACTTTCCACCCCAATAACATGTCATAAATCACAATCCCCAATTAACTACTTATGCGGGCTTTTTAACGGAAGCTTTTGCCCGCCAAAATGCAACCAGCAATGAACTTAGCTCCCACAGAACAATGTATTGTTTTGACTAAGCTAAAACACTCATCCCCCCTCCCAATTCTGTGGCAACCAAAAATGAAGGGAAAATGGCTTCAGCCAAATTTGTTTGTAGGTTCTGAAGGCAAGCTGTTACACTGGTTAATTGTCCTTTCTCCTTGCTTCTCTCTTTGAGTAGTTTCCATCCATTGTTTCTTGTCTTGCCTAAGTTGACCCCCTCTTTGTGGCAGCCCCTCAAATACTGGAATACTGCTATCATGTCACCACTAGTCCTTCTTTTCTCTAGACTGGCCATACCCAATTCTTGTTTTGTTGTTATCAGTTGGCAGTTTGATTCAAACTCTAAGTAGGTATCATTGCTTTCTGATAAACATTTGTGCACTACATTTGTTTAAATGTTTTAATTGTTTGAAACCTTTATTCTCATATGCATAAGTGTCATTTTGTTTCAGGAATGAATAAGGCTCTGTGGTCTTATTACATACAGAATGATGTGAAGAAAGAATGCTGTGGTGTAGAATGTGAGCCTTGAAAGTTTGCATTAGTCTAGGCCAGGGCTTTTCAATTAGTGGTATGCATACCACTGGTGATACGTTGGCACCTGGCAGGTGGTACACATACGATGGGTTGAAAAGCACTATAAAAAAAAGTGTAAAAAAAGTGTAAAAGTGGATGAGGTGAAGCGACGGCAATGCTGCACAGGCCTGTGGGAGATTCAGCTGGAGCTGCGTGAGGTTGTTCTGCTGAGAGCCTAGAATCAGTGTGTGCGGCTCCTGCTGATTGGCAGCAGCCTTGGGAGTGGCAGGCAGCTACATGTAGTCTTAGGGCGGAGATTCAGCTGGAGCTGCATGAGGTTTGCCTGGATTCTGCTGAGAGCCCAGGATCAGCACACATAGCTCCAGCTGATCAGTGGCAGGTCTAGGATCTTTTGCCTCCCACCCTTGGCCATGCCTCCTTCTCCTTGAGCCTCCTGCCTCCACCCATTTGCCTCCAGCGTTCCTCCTCAGAGCAGTATGTGATTGCCAATAGATGATTGCAGGGGTTTGGGGATGCAGCTTCTGCAGTTGAAGTGGGGGCATGGGGGGCATATCAGGGTGCTAATTGGTAATCCCCTCCAAATATTCCCTAACCTTAAAACATCTCTTGGGTGGCAACAGTTACCCAGGACAAAGGGCTCAAAAGAAAGAGATGCTAGAAAATGCTAACTCCCAAGAATGAGGGGCCCAGAGGCAACTACAAGCAAGGAAGGGAGGGAGGTGGTGAGGGGAGGGGCAAAGAAACTGATTGACAGGTAGCATCGTAACCTTGCCCCTACACCACAGAGGACAAATCCCCATCATCCTCAGCCCAGCAGGGGTCTTCCCGCTGCACCGTTGCAGACAAAGGGGGGCTCTGGTGAGGAGGAGAAGGTGTAGGAATATGGTTTAAGCAAGCTTAGCAACCTGAGTGGGGATCCCCCCAAAAACAAACGTGCTTCGTGGATAACCTCCCAGCACAGCAGAAGTGACCAAAACCTGTTGTATCCACCCAGCAGATGGGGGGAGGGAAATAAAAACCAAACAGCCCCCCCTTGCCAATCCTCAACAGTAATGCTCAGACAACAAAAACCTTGGTCAGGAGGAAGAGCGCAGCCAGGCAAGCAAGGTGGGGAAGGGGCAGCTTCAGCCCCCCCCCCCCAAATGCTGCTCTCTCATGAAAGCAGGATGAAAACTCCAAAAAAACAACAAGGAAAAAAGGTTAAAACAGAAGAGTGTCTCTTCTGAACAAGAAAAAAAAGATCACATCTGCATTCAGCTCATGGGGGTGGAGTGGGGGATTTTTATTTTTTGCCTCATTTGTCTCGTGATGGTTTACTTCTCCACTTCCTTCTAGCAGTTTTAATATGTAAAGACCACAAAAGAAAAAAACTTGGCTTTCTTTCGTTGTAATTCAGAAGGGAGGATTCGGGGGGGGGGGTTGTTTCAAAGGAAGGAAAAGAGAGGCTTTGGATGTGTGGGGGGAGTGCACAGGTGAACGGTGATGGCACGTGGCTTCTGGCATTGGGGGGAGACACCGTCTTTTTAAAAAAGCAAAACGAGGCAAAAAATAAAAATCCCCGACTCCACCCCCCAAGAGCTGGATGTGGATATGATCTTTTTTTTGTTCAGAAGAGACACTCTTCTCTTTTAACTTTTTCTCCTTGTTGTTTTTCAGAGTTTTTATCCTGCTTTCATGAGAGGACAGTGTTTGGGGGGTGAAGCTGCCCCTTTTCTCCCCCCCCCCAGCCACAGTTGAGCAAGACACCCGCCTGCCCACCGGACCGTGCCCAGCTGCAGCGAGAGACGGCTGGAGCTGCAGGGCTGTCAGGGCACAGCAGAAGTGCCAGGATCAGTTCTGGGGACCAGCTGATTGGTGCTTCTGCGGGGCTCAGCAGAAGCGCCAGGATCAGCTGGAACCCGGTGCAGATCTTGGCGCTTCTGCTGAGCTCTGCACAAGCAGTGATCAGCTGGAGCTCAGAGCTGATCCTGGTGCTTTTGCTGAGCCGCCCAGAAGCACCAATCAGTTGGAGCCTGGCGCCTATCCTGGTGCTTCTCTGAGCTCCGCAGAAGTGCCGATCAGCTGTCAGGGCTCAGCAGAAGCACCAGGATCAGCGCCGGAAGGAAGGAAGGAAATGGGAATGAGAAGGAGGGAGGCAGGAAGGGAGGGAGGGAAAAAGGAAGGTGTCATGGTTCTGAAAAGAAGCAGTTTTTCAAAGAACTTTGAGGCTTATTCCTCTAAAAGAATCTTTTATTTTCTGCATAGCTTCGGCACTAACAAAGTTAAGCCAAAAACTGAATCCTCCCTTCCCCAAACACCCATAACAAAGCATAACTCACTCCTTCATTTTACAGTCATCAATCACATTCACCAATTAATGTGAAGTGTGAAGTGCCCCTCCTGTTGCAGCTGACCTTGGCCACACTGTGCTCAGACATTGTTATGATTAACTAGCATATTTTTCCATCACTAGACTACTATTATCTACTTTAACTTTAGAAGTGCTATAAGGTTAAATAAAACAGGTTTGCTTCTTATATATGGCAAGCAAGAACATCCGATGTTAGCAGTCTTGACAGAAGGAAGGAGATGGGAATAAGAGATAGGGAATGAGGGGAGGAAAGAAGGAAGAAAGGAAGGAAGAAAAGAAGGAGATGGGAATGAGAAGGAAGAAAAGAAGGAGGGGAGGAAGGAGAGGAGGTAGGAGGGGAAGAAGGAAGGAAGGGAAGGAAGGAAGGAAGGAAGGAAGGAAGGAAGGAAGGAAGGAGAAGGAGGAAGGCAGGGAGGGAGGGAAAAAGGAAAAAAAGAAGCCCCAATGGTAACCACAATGCTAATGCAGCCCTCAATGAAATTGAGTTTGACACCCCTGATATAAAAGATTGTTAAGTGGACTTCCGGTGGCGATCACCGCGCCGATGGCGGCTTTTCTACAGCCGTCCGCCCAGGGAATGCGTTAAAGCCAGCAGAAACAGCGATCAACAGCTGTTTTGTGGTTCGGAGCCTTTCTCCCCAGGAGAAGGGGAGAAGGTGAGTGTACTCAGATAGAGGTCGAGTTCTCCAAGTCCTCCATAAATTTTTTGGAGGGCGAAGGGGGAGAACTCCCTCGGAGTCTGGGTTTTTCTCCGCATCCCAGGATGCCTTTGTTCTTAGGAACAAAGCCAGATGCTGCTTCCACTTCTGCTGCTTAAAGAGATCTGTGAGTAAAATTAAAAGCAGACGGAGCTGACCAGGAGGATTAGAATTGTGAAAAATTGGGACTTTAACTCAGCAAATAATTAAAGTATCTTCTCGACCTATTATTTTAACAAAAGGAGGAAGAGAAAAATGGCGGAGGAATGCCGTGTCTTTCTTTGAAAAGACATCATTAAGAAAGACTTTCACTTTCACTTGGCAACAAAGTTTAAACAAAGTAACGGATTTTGGTTACTCATTTAAAGAATAAGCCTATATATATATATTTGGGGGGGGGGTTTGTTTCTACTGTCCCCTCTTTTTATCTTTTGTTTTATAAGAGAAGTGGTTTTAAATGGTTTGAAAATGGCTTCTAAACGCCCTGGAATTTCTGCTCTTCCCAAAGGCTCAATTTCCTCTCCGGTAATTCAGACTGCACAGCAATCCAAGTCTAAGTCTCCCCCACCCTCTCCCCCACCACCGTCATTCACACTCAAAGATTTACAGGATGCTTTGGAGAAAACAGCAAGACAGATTAAAAAGGAGACAGCAGAGCTTTTTGAGGAGAAAAATAAGGAGATGAGAGAAGATATAGTGCTGGATCTCCAGGGGTTAGCAGCTCATGTAGAACATCTGGATGAGCATTTGGATGAGGTGGTGGGAAATGTCGAAAGCTTAGAAGATAGAGTTCAAAAAGTTGAAAATAATGTTGATACAGCACAGAATGAAATTATTATGTCACAATATAGAGATATGGAATATGCTTCGCGAATAAGAGGGTTGAAGGAGAATTTGCAAGAGAATTTGAAAGAAGTTGCAGCAGATTTAGCTCCTATTTTGGGATGAGATCCTGAAGAAATTTTGAGAGAGATAGAAAATTTTTTTAGGGTTAACTCATGGATTGCGAGACAGAGAAATTTACCAAGAGATGTGGTGATTTATTTTTCCAGAAGATCACTTCGTAATGAAATTATACAGGCTTTTTATAAGCAGAGATTTCAAATTACCTCCAAAAATTCTTAAAAAAGAAAGGACTTTGCTTTTTTGGCTGAGGAGCTTAAAAAATGACAGGCTCAGTTTAGATGGGATTTACCTGTTGGAATTGTGGTGAATTATGCTGGGACACATTATAGACTTAATACAATTTTTAAAGCAAGAGATTTTTATGCTTCCATTTTGAAGGCAGGCACACCACCATCTCCATGATCTAAGAAAATTGAAGAAAAGCTTGAAGAACAGTTGGCTGAAGGAGCAATGTCATTAGTTCCAGAGATTTGCAGGTTGAATCCATGCAACAGTGTTTGGAGATAAAAGATGATCCAAAGGAGCAGAGAATGACTCGTGCAGCTCATAGACGTAAAGAAAAAGAACAACAAAAAGTGGATGTTGGATCTACAATGCATTCGATTACCTCAGAGCCAGTGGGAGGAGCAAGACCGAAGAGATCATTGACGGCAGATTTACAAGCAGTGTTCCAGAGGCTTCAGGCCACTAAAGATGGCAAAGTTTCTGACATGGAATGTTAATGGTTTGAATTCACCACAGAAAAGAAAGAATGTATTTCACTATTTGAAACAACATAAGAATGATGTTGTATGCTTGCAAGAGACTCATATTACTTTAAAGGACCAAAAGTATTTGATTAATTCCCGGGCGGGATTACATTTTATAGTCCCTGCTCGCCCCAAAAAAGGGGGAGTAGTTATCTATGTGAGGAAAGATTTATCACCAAAATTAATTGACTCTGATTCACAAGGAAGATATGTTATTATTGATTTATTATTAAATGGTAAGAGATGTCTTATTATTGGATTATATGCTCCTAATAAACAACAAAAACAGTTTTATAAGTTGATACATCAGAAATTAATTCAACTGGATTATAAATCTATTATTATGATGGGTGACTGGAATGGTGTTTTAGATTCAAGTAAAGATAAGAAGGGTTCTTCTAAACTTTTTAATCATGCTGAACTACCCAAAGCTTTTTTTTGACTTGAAGGACAATTTGGAACTTAGAGACATTTGGTGAGAATGGAATATTGAAGAAAGAGACTTTACTTTTTTTCGGACAGGCATCAATCATATTCCAGAATTGATTTTTTCTTAATTACTAATGACTTTTTTTTCTAGGGTTAAGAATGTTAAGATTTTTCCTAGAATATTGTCTGACCACAATCCTATATGGTTGAAGTTATCTGTTGAAGATGGGAATAGAAGGACTGGGAGATTGAATGAAAATTTATTTAGATATGAGGGGAATTTACAGAAATGTAGAGAATATTTGAAGGAATTTTTTTTTTTGAATATGTACTTTGATGCCAATGGTTTGGGATGCTAGTAAAGCGTATATGAGAGGGGTTTTGATTCATATGAATAATGCGAATAGGTGTAAACAGATGCAAAAATGTAAAGAGTTGAAAGAAGAGATTAAACTCAAAGGGAAGGCTCTTATTTTAAACCCACTGGATAATAATTTAAGGTTTCTATAACTATGCTTAGGGAGTAATTTAATATGTTAATGGGTGACCAGATTGCAATTAATTTGCGGTATATGAAACATAATACGTTTTGTAATGCAAATAAACCTGGTAGGTGGTTGGCTTACCAATTATGAAAGAAACAGAAGTCAAGGATTATAGAGAAAATAGATTATAAAGGTATAGAGGTATATCAACAGAATTTGATTAAAAGGAGTTTTTTAGATTTTTATTCAAAGTTATATGCCAGTGAAAATATACCAGTTTCAGATATAGAAAAGTACTTACAGGTAGCATACTTTCCTAGACTTTCTAATGACCAACGAGATGAGATGAATTGTTTAATTACTTCTGAGGAAATTATTTGGGCAATTAAACAATTAAAAGTTGGTAAGGCTCCTGGTACAGATGGACTAACAGCAATTTATTATAAAATGTTATTTGAAGAAATGATAGAACCACTGAAGCAACTTTTTAATAGTATTTTGTTGGGAGCAGAGGTACCTCCATCTTGGAGAAGGGCTTTTATATCGTTGATCCCAAAGGAGGATCAAGATTTGACCCAGCCTAAGAATTACAGACCTATATCTCTTTTGAATACAGACTATAAGATTTTTTTCCAAAATATTGGCAAATAGGTTAATGAAAGTTTTGAAGCAATTGATTCATAATGATCAATCTGGATTCATAACTGGAAGATATATGAAATATAATGTAAGACAAATTGTTACCCTAATTGAGTATTTGGATAAGAATAATCAAATCCCTGCAGCTTTGATATTTTTGGATGCTGAAAAAACTTTTGATCAATTAAATTGGCAATTTTTATTGAGTGTTGTAGAGAAAATGAATTTTGGGGATAAATTTTTGTATGCTCTTAAGGCTATATACCAACAGCAATCGGCACAAATTATAATTAATGGAGGATTAACAGAAGCATTTAAAATTGAAAAGGGTATTAGACAAGGATGTCCACTATCCCCATTGTTATTTGTTTTAACAATGGAGATTTTATTAATTAAAATCCGCAAATCAACTACAATAAAGGGAATAAAAATAAAACAGAATGACTATAAGTTGAGAGCTTTTGCTGATGACTTGGTTGTGACATTATCTCAATCGATAGATTCGGTAAGGGATTTGGTAGAAATTATAACCCAGTATGGGAAAGTTTCTGGTTTTAAGGTAAATAACAATAAGACTAAAATACTTACGGAAAATATGTCTATGAAAGAAAAGGATATGTTAGCTAAATTAACAGGTTTTGAAATAGTGAAAAAGGTTAAATATTTGGGAGTTTACATTACAGCTTATAATGTTAAGTTGTACAAAAATAATTATGAGACATTATGGGTAAAGGTGCAAAAGGATTTAAATGATTGGAAAAAATTACAGTTATCTTTGTTGGGGAGAATTTCAGCGGTTAAAATGAATGTTCTTCCAAAGTTTCTTTTTTTGTTCCAAATGATACCTATCTTGAAAAAAGATGCCAACTTGAAAGAACGGCAGAAGGGCATTAATAAGTTTATTTGGGCAGGGAAAAAACCAAGAGTTAAGTTTAAGATTATACAAGATGCACGGGAAAGAGGAGGACTTAAGGCATCTAATTTGAAATTGTATTATGATGCGGTGGCTTTAACATTGATTAGTAATTGGCTCAATTTAACAAATAAAAATATACTTTCTCTTGAGGGATGGGATTTATTATACGGATGGCATGCATATTTAATTTATAATAAAAAAGTAGATCAGGTTTTTAAACCTCATATTTTAAGAAACGCTTTATTACATGTCTGGAAGAAGTATTATTATAGGTTAAATTATAAAATTCCAATTTGGGGGATTCCTGGACACATGATAGAGGGGGTATCTAGGGGAGTGAATTTGGATAAGATTTCTTATAAGGAATTACTTAGTTTGGTAGGGAAGGATTGGCAATTAAAATCTTTAGCTGAGTTGAAACAAGAAAATTTTGTACACTCTTGGTTTCAGTATAATCAATTGTTAGTTAGGTGGAGTTTAGATCAAAAGGTTGGTATTACTTTAGAGGATGTGAATTTGATAAAACAGATTAAAGATCAAACTCGAGCCCATATAAAGAGAATTTATAATGTTTTAATAGAATTGGATTCTGAAATGGAGTTAGTTAAAGATTGTATGGTAAAATGGGCACAAAATATTCAAGAGCCAATTTTATTGGACACATGGGAGACAATTTGGGTTAGAAATGTAAAATTTACTCAAGTTCAAAATTTGAGAGAAAATTTTTATAAAATGTTTTATAGGTGGCATTTGGATCCCCAAAAGTTGTCTTGTATGTATCCCAACTTGCAGCCCAAATGTTGGAGATGTGGTTGTTTGGATGTAACTTAATTTCATATTTGGTGGATTTGTAGAAATATAAAAGCTTTTTGGATTAAAATTTGGTGGAACATTCAAAACATTTTTAAAAGAAAGATAAAGTTTACTCCTCAACTATTTTTGTTGGGTATTATTGTAGATTTTGATGTTAAGGAAACTAATTTGATGTTGAATTTAATAACAGCAGCAAGGCTATTGGTAGGGCAATATTGGAAGAAAGAATGGACCCTTAAGGTTTCAAATTTAGCAGAAATGGCAAAAATCTCAGCATATTTGAAGGATCATTCACAAGAGAGATATATTTCAGTTTGGAGAAGATGGATAGACTATATTCAGAATAAATATGGGACTAAAAAGTTCCATTTATTTTATGAATAAATTTTAGAATTATTAGTTATTATTATTATTATTAATAGTTTATTATAGTGAAATTTTTATTATATTGTATTGTTTATGAATTAGGATTTTAATTTGTTTATATGATTAAGTTTATTTGTAAATTGTTTACTCTGTGTTAAAGGGGAGTTAAAGTGCATTATAGTTGTTTATCTATATAGTTGGTTAATGTTAGTTAGATTATGATTATTATATTTGTTACCCTGTATTCAGCTCTGGGAAGTGGGGGAGGGGGAGGGGAGGGGAGGTAGGGGTGGTGGGTTTTGGGGTATATTTTGTAATTCTTGTAAAACTTTTAATAATAATAATAAAAAAAGATTGTTAAGTGAATCTGGTTCCCCCATTGACTTTGCTTGTCAAAAGGTTGCAAAAGGGGATCACATGACCCTCAGACACTGCAGCCATCATAAATATGAATCAGTTGCCAAGCTTCTGAATGTAAATCATATGACTCTGGAAATGCTGAAATGGCCATAAGTGTGAAAAATGGTCATAAGCCACTTTTTTCAATGCTGTTGTAACTTCAAACAATCACTAAGTGAACTGTTATAAGTTGAGGACTACCTGTACTTTACCACTTTTTTCCTTTTTGACACCTTGCTCGGCGACTGGTGGTATTCGGATATTGCCATATCCTAAAAGTGGTACAATGGATGAAAAGATTGAAAAGCCCTGATCTAGGCAATTATGCAGAGGTGTTGCTGCTTCTGGTAAAAAAGGTCAGGATGGAGGCCACAATTGAAACTCCATCTGGTTTTCATGTGTGACACTGATATAAATCCTTTTAGCTGCTGCCCAGGCCATCAGTGTCCCCTTTCAATGTCATTAGATTAATATTAATTATATATTCCATATACTTTACATACTTTTGTTTTCACAAGTATTGTTTGTGGAAATATATTTATAAATATTATTGAGTATTCTATCTCAGGGCACAATGATTTTCAGATTTTTTTTTTCTCTAGGAGGAATTTTCCAGATGTGACTCAGCTATCAGCCACTAAAGACATCTTATTTCCCTTTGTCTTCCTGAAATCAAGCTAGTCAATAGAAATGAGAAGAATGAATAGCACCATTTTCTGACCGCACTCTCTTCTTTCTCAAATGCTTTTCTATCTCCTACATGGGTTTGAACTGAAGCCCTTCTAGGAACTGCCTTAATTCCTTTGCCCCTGTGTATTATTCTCCCAGTTCAGACTCAGAAAATTTCAAAATCAAATTCATTTTACATGTAGAACAGCTCATTGTAATGTAATCTGATCCCAGTTAATGGACAGAAGGAGAATTATTTTTAGTAGAAAAAAGAGCTTTATGTGTGGTTCTTTGCTCTTTTGTATTGTGAGGTTACTGTCTATGTTTCACTGGCATATGTTAGAGCATGTAGCACACACTGATCAAAAATCTTTCTCTTCAGGCATTGGGGGAGGTTGTTCTTGAAAAGAACCAATGACAGATGGACCAAGGCAGTCACAGAATGAATTTCACTTAATAAAAAATGTCCACAAAAGAGACCTAAAACAAGATGGATGGAAACATGCGGAAGAGGCCTTCATCTGGAAGTGGATAGACAATAGCTAAGATGATGATGATGATGATGATGATATATACTCAGATATACTTTGTTCAATGATGGCTCAAGTCATTTTAATATAGAATAAATATGATGTCCTTAAAAGAGAATTATAACAAAAAAAGGAAAAAAAAACATCCTTGGCTGAATGCCTGAAGACAATGACCCTTTAAAAAGGAAATCCTGAGATGCTGATTAGAATTCTATAGTATAATTGACTGGTCATTATTTTCGAGCTCTTATTTAAGCTTCTTTTCAGTATAATTAAGCTAATTGTAGCACTAGTACCAATTTTTGATTGCCATTTTATTAATAGCACTGCTATGAATTTAGGACTGGATCAGATATTTAAAGATTCAAGGAATACTAATTTTGAATAATTAAGGCAACGAATAATTATCATTTAAAAGAACTTATCCAGTAAGGAACATTAAAACCAAAATGCTCTTGAATTGTGTGAAGAGCCTTGTGTGTGTGCTAGTTCTCAAGCAAACACAGTGGTGGGATTCAGTTGGTTCGCACCAGTTCAGTAGAACCAGTAGCTAAATTTTTTTGAGTTCAGAGAACCAGCTGAAGGATATCTCCCAAGCCTAGAACAGCCCACCGGAAGTACATGGATGCCACATCTGGAAGTCCGTTCTAGGCCTTGGATGCCCAAGCCTGCATCCATGCAGAGAACCAATTGTTCAAGTATTTGAATCCCACCACTGAGCAACATTTGATACTACAAAAAAGAGTGTTACTTCTATCCCTTTACACAGAACAGGCAGGAGTAAGAGGTGCAAGAATTTGAAAATGAATTGCAATATATATAAAACTTGCATTTAACACTGAGAAGTTGCTGGAATTCATTCGTAATGTCTTCATAGCTGTTCTATAGTGACTCAGAGGTGGTTGCATCTGTGTTTTTTAGTCCAGCTTACTGGGAAGAAGTCTAATGCTCACCAAAGAGATAATGTGAAAAATTGGGTGTATTTGCCTGAGATTTTTGGGTAATTCTAATTCTACTGTTACTGGATTTATGATTCTTTTAATTGGAAAAGGTCCTATATATTTTGGTCCAAGTTTTTTACAGGGCTGTAGGGACTTTAGGTATTTTATAGATAAGTACACCATTTCTCCTATAATGAATGGTGTAGGCTCAACCCTTTTTTTATCGGCTTGTGCTTTGTATGCCTGCCTAGCTTCATCTAGTGCTTTTCTAACTATTGGCCAGGTGTTTTGTAATTTTTTCATCCATTCTTTCAGTGAAGGGATCGTTGGTTCGTTTGGGGTTAACTCTGGCATGGGGTTGAAACTTTGACCGGTGGCTACTTGAAAAGGAGTGTAACCTGTGCTGGAGTGGACTGCATTATTGTAGGCAACTTCTGCAAAAGGGAGTAAGTCTGCCCACTCGGTTTGCTGGAAACTAAGAAAACATCTTAAATATTGCTTAAGTACGGAGTTCATTTTTTCAGCCCCCCCCATTTCCTTGTGGGTGGTGGCTAGATGTCAGTCCCTGAGTGGTTCCTAAGAGGGACAAAAATTCCTTCCAAAATGCAGACGTAAATTGCACCCCCCTGTCAGAGATGATGCGTTGGGGTGCCCCATGCAATCTGTAAATGTGTTGGATGAAAAGTTTTGCTAAGGCTTTTGCAGTGGGAATCTTTTGGCAAGGGATAAAGTGCACCTGTTTGGAAAACAAGTCCGTGACCGTCCAGACCACAGTATTCCCATTGCTTTCTGGCAATTCCACTATAAAATCCATGGCTATTTCTCTCCAGGGGGCTGAGGGAGTTGCCACTGTTTGCAATAGTCCTGGCAATTTCCCTTGCAACCTCTTTGCCGTGGCACATTTTGGACAACTGGCTACATAACTTTCTATGTCCTTTTTCATGGATGACCACCAAAATTGTTGTTTAATTAAATGTAAAGTTTTTACAAATCCAAAATGCCCTGCTGATTTTGTGTCATGGCAAAGCTGCATGAATGTGACTCTTTGAGTTGTTGGTATATATAATTTTTCTCCTACCTAAGGCAACCCGTCTTTCATTGTGCACACATTTTTGTTTTTCTGGAACCATTCATCTGTTTCCAAACTTTTTCTGAATTCAATTCCAGTTTGGCTGTCCAGTTGTGGTTTTCATTTGGCTTGGGTTCTTGTGGTTACTGGTGCTGCCAGTTGTGACTCTGCCATTATTGGTCTAGAGTCTGTGGTTCGTGCGCTGTTATATTGGGGCATGTGAGATAGTGCATCTGCCAGGAAGTTCTTTCTTCCTGGTAAATGCTTGAGTTTCAATTGGAACTGGTGAAAATGCTGGGACCAGCGGGCTTGTTTGGGATTGAGTTTCCTGGACGTTTTCAGGGCTTCCAAATTTTTGTGATCAGTCCACACCTGGAAGGGGATTTTGTTGCCTTCCAGGAATTGTCGCCACGTGAGTAATGCCCAACGTATCCCATAAGCCTCCTTCTCCCATACGGGCCAGCGCTGTTCTGTTTCCGTGAGTTTCTTGGATGTATATGCACAGGGTTGCAATACTCCTTCATTGTTTTCTTGTAATAGAACAGCCCCCACTGCCACATCACTCGCATCTGCCTGTATTACGAAGGGCTTGTCCATGTCTGGGTGCCTTAGTACTGGTTCGGTAGAAAAAAGTCTCTTTAGTCTCTCAAACGCTGCTTGGCACTCCATTGTCCATGTTAGTGGCTGGCTAGGTTTTACTGAGGATGTTCCCTTTGTTTTTAGCAAGTTAGTGAGGGGCAAGGCTATCTGGGCAAATGAGGGAATGAATTGGCGGTAAAAGTTTGCAAAACCCAGGAAGCTTTGTAGTTGCTTTCTTGTGCGGGGTGGTACCCAATTTAATACTGCTTTGACTTTCTCTGGGTCCATTTCAATGCCCTAAGGGGATATGCGATAACCTAGGTAGTCTATCCTTTCCTGGTGGAATTCGCATTTTGAGAGTTTGGCATATAGGTGGGCGGCTCGCAGCTTCTTTAAAACCGCTCTGACAAGGTTGACGTGTTCCTCTTTTGTTTCAGTAAAGATAAGAATGTCGTCCAAGTAAACAAGGACCCCCTTAAACAGGTGCTCCCTTAGAACGTCATTGATTAATTGCATAAAGACTGCAGGGCCCCCTTGTAATCCAAATGGCAAGACTTTGAATTGATAGCACCCCATGGGGCAGTTAAATGCAGTCTTCCATTCGTCCCCTTCCTTAATTCTCACGCGATAGTAAGCTTCCCTTAGGTCTAGTTTAGAAAAAATTTTCCCTTTCGATAGGTGTGACAGCATGTCTTTCATGAGGGGCAGCGGGTATAGGTTGCTTTCACTGATTGTATTCAGGGCCCTATAATCCACGCATAAGCGTAAAGAGCCATCCTTCTTCTCTCTAAAAAGGACCGGGGCAGCCACTTTAGGCTTGGCTGGCTCAATGAAACCTCTCTCTAGGTTTTTTTAAATAAATCTTTCCATTTCCTCCTTCTCCTTTGGGCTCATGGAGTATAATCTGGGCTTCGGGAGTTTTGCCCCAGGCTTGAATTCAATGGTACAGTCTGTGGGTCGGTGGGGGGGGGAGCTCATTCGCCCTTTCCTCACTGAAGACTTCAGCAAGGTCTCTATATTCCTCTGGTATTTCTGTTAATCCTTTTTCCTCTCCTATGGATGCTTTTTCTATTCTTGATTCTGGTAGCCTCCCTTGGGGTTTTAAGTCCATAGGGTCCCCCTTCGGGAATTTGATTTCTGTCGTCCTCCAATTTACCCAGGGGTTCCATTTTTTCAACCATTCCATCCCTAGAATCATTGGGCATTCCATACCTGGGGTCACCACAAACGTTATGTCCTCTTCATGGTTGCCCAGGGAGAGGTGTATTGGTAGAGTGGCTAGGGTAGCTGGCACCCCCCCTGCTATGGATCCATCTAACTGGCCAAATGAGATTGGTTGTTCCAGTCTCCTGGATGGGATGCCCAGATTCCCCACTAGTGTTGGGCTAATGAGGCAGCGGGTGCAGCCAGAGTCTATTAAGGCTTTTACCTTCACAGCTTCGGGCATGGGGGGGATTAATATAGTCACTGTTTTGAAGATGGGTGTGATGCATCCACTTACCAGGGGTTCGCCCTCCGAGCTGTCATCTGAGGCATCCACCGGCCCTGTGGTGTAGGCTGGAGTTCTTTCCCCTTGGTGAGCAGAGGTGGGGGGTTCTGCAATTTCCATCATTCTCATGGCCGTTTCTTTTGGCTTAGCTGAAGACTTTCCGGATTTGTTGATTGGGGATCTGTCTGGGTTGTGCTGGGGGGCTTTGGAGCGGCATTCTACAGCTCGATGCCCTTCTCTTCCGCACTTGAAACACCCCATTTGCTTCTTGGCTGTAGCCGATGATTTCACCGGTTCGTGCGTCAGCTCAGGCGGGGGGCGGCTCCATTGTTTTCCTCGGCGGTGCCTCTTCAATATGTCGATCTCTGCTTCCTCTGCCAAGACGTACCATTCCTCAAGTCGATGTGGGTCCCCTCGGGGCAGGCAAGCGTCATATAGATCATAGGTTAGTCCGTCTTTGAAATGGCTAAGGAGGATGTCTTCTGGCCAATTCAGTTTGCTGGTAATGGCCCGGAATTCTTGTGTATATTCAGCCACCGGGCGTTTGCCTTGCCTCATTGTTTTTATCCTTTCACGGGCTTTGCGATCAGCCAGGGGGTCTTCAAATCGTCTTCTCAAAGAGGACATGAAACGGTTGAAGTTACTGAGTTCTGGGGCATTGGAGTCATGCAAGTTCACCACCCAATCTGCAGCCGGTCCATCCAGGGCAGATTGCATGATCCGGATGTGGGCTTTGTCGCTGGGAATGTCCTGCCTGTATTCCTCCATGTAGCTGAGGACTTGGGTTAGGAAAAACCCCAAGCGTGTTGGCTCCCCTTTGAATTTCACCTCCAACGGTGGACGTCTTGGAATGGATCGGTGCCTCCGTTGTTGGTGGTAGTGTCTTCTGTCCAGATTGCCATCTGTGGTCCGGTAGGGGGTGGGGGCTACTGGATCAGTAGATGTCCCCGGGGTTGCAGGTTCCACGTCCCCCTCGGTGTCTCTCCCTTTGCGGCTCCAGGAGCTGGGGCGGCCGTAGGGCTCAGGATTCTCCTCTCCTAGGGAGCTGAGAGTTCTCTTCATCAGGTCAATAGCTTTCTCTAGGATCCAGTCTGAGTACGGTGCCCAGCTTCCTCCCTCTTCACTTGCGTGCAGGGATTTCTCCATCTCCTGCTTCCATTCTGGTTGCTTGGTCCCCCGTCTCAGGGTCACCTTTCTTGATTCCTTTCCCCACTCACTTTTCTTTCCAACGCCCATTGACCAGCGAGGCTTGTGGTCCCGTGTCTCCACCACTTCTTCCCCTGAGGAATCTGACCTCTCGGCTCCCAACATCTGGCACGGTTCCAACTGGGTCAGCGGCTCTCTTTCCAGGGAGTTTTCCCCCTCTCTCGCTCCATTATCTGACATGGTAAATTTTTTGCAAAATCCCCCGGCAAGGGTCTCCCTTCCAGGTGGATTAATTTTGCAAGTCCTGTCTAATGTAAGGACCCACCCCACTTTGCATCTTAAGAAGACAGAACTCTTGGAATAATTCTTCCAACAGGAATCCTTTATTAAGAAGAAGTGGTTGCAGGCATGCTAGATAGGACTTGGGGTCCAAGCCCTCCCATTCAAGTTTTTAAGGGGTTCCCCAGTAGTCCCACCCAATCAACCCCCCTTCCAGTGATAGTTTCAGGCATCACAATTCCACCCCCTTTTTTCTTTCTTCCGTCTGGATGGAGACTTCAGATAAACTACATGAAAGGCAAATAACCTTCTTTGTTATGGTAAGGTTCTTTGGTGCTAACGCTTTGAGGTTACAATAAACACACATTCAGCATTCAGCTCCTTAGAAGTATACTGAAGGAAGTGAGGGCCATAAAGCCCCTTTGTTCTCCCCCTTCTCTCCCTCTTATGGCAGAATCCAGAGAAGGCAGAATTGGGAGTTTCTATATTTGATAATTAAAGATGAAATATAATTGGATTCTGACACAGACTTTTACCAGTGGATTTCAGTATACTGTAAGAATTTAGGCTTTATCAATGTTATTTGTTTATTATTATTGATCATCACACAATCAGCCAGATGTTCAGACTGGGTTTGGCATTTTTGTCTACCTATCGAGTCCTTACCAAGGACCTGGGATAAGCAGATCTGGATGTTTGATGGTGTTACACATATTGTAAGCTATTGATTTCTTTGCCCTGGGTAAACCTTAGAAGTTCTTCCAATTCTGCTTCTGGGAATACTTTATTTAATATTATATATCAACGTTGATCTGCTATCCTCTGTTCCATTATTTTTGATTCTGGATGTTGTTCTTTCCAAAACTGGTACATTCATTTTAAATATCCTCTTCTTGTTGAACTTCATCTGTAATAATAGATCATTATTTCCTTGTTTTCAATCACTGTATGTTTGCAACAAGTAAACAACTTTTCTTCCAGTAGTTCTGCAGCTGCTGGTCCTCATTGCTCAGCCAACAGTCCTGAGTCCTATAGCCCATTTTTCACCAGATATCCAGGCACTCCAATATCTAGCATGGACCTTGTTAATCTGGGCAACATCCAAGCCAGTATGGCTTTCTGAAATTTATGTCTCACCATATTTTTTATGGGAGAGACACATTTGTTTGACTTCTCTGGCATAGGTCTCATCTTCGTCAAAGCACACAAGCCCCACAAGGTAATGCCTCACTGGAGGATTAATATTATTATTGTTATTATAGATTTAATCTTCAATTTGATTCACAGTCTGGGATTGGTAAAAATTTAACAGTTCAAGTCCTAGCCAAGGACCTAATAGCAATTAAGGTAATGTCTGAGTATATAGGCAGTTCCGAGTAGGTGGTTTTTTTTTTTTTTTGCAAAGTTAGAATATACAGGCCTAATAAGTTCAAAATGTCCATATATCTAGGCAGCCCTTTGGGTATTGCTCCAAGGGCTCTATTCTGGAACCTGAATCAAGATGCTTTGTAATCCAAGGTCAGACAGACAACTCAATAAAGATGATTGTAAAACAAATATTTATTCAGGAATACTGCTGAACTCACATTTCTGTAGTTTCATCTGAATGTTGCATATCTGTTCATCTTTATAGATAAAAATCAATAATTCCTTCACATCAGCTTCTAGCGTGGGTTACGACCGTGTGTGTCCTCCGGTGATCCCATGCTTATCTCAGACAAAGACATTCCAAACTGGCACGTAGCCAGGATATCCTGTGATGAACTTAGTAGCCCCTCCTACTGACCT
This sequence comes from Crotalus tigris, assembly GCF_016545835.1. Classification (NCBI taxonomy): domain Eukaryota; kingdom Metazoa; phylum Chordata; class Lepidosauria; order Squamata; family Viperidae; genus Crotalus; species Crotalus tigris. The sequence goes on along the minus strand of NW_024097163.1, from coordinate 563,412 downwards.
GTTAACGTGGGATTTACTGAATAGCTAAACTACATTACCCATAAGCCATCTCTTAAGGAGACAGCACTTAACCTTATAAATGCCAAACATTCTAACATACAGACTCATCTAACTGGCTGATCCAGAACAGACTCCTATTACTATAGGTACACCTATTGATTTCTTCCTCTACAATCACTTAACTTCAATTTGCAGATCGCAATATTTCATTATATTTTCTACCTGTTTCTCTTCAATTTGTGCATCACCTGGTATTGCAATATTAACGAACTAGACTTTTTTCCTTTCTATAATAGTGATGTCTGGTGTATTGTGGGCCAAATATCTGTCTGTTTGGATTCAAAAGTTCCACAAGATCTTGACTTGTTCATTTTCAAAAACTTTGTCAATTTGGTGCTCTCAGTAATTTTTTCTGCATTTGAACCCAAACTTCTGGCAAAGCTTCCAATGTATAATTTTGACAGCTCGATCATGACATTGTAGATGATGATGATAATGATTTTCTAGTATATATTATTTTGAACACTGCATTGTTTCTCCTTTTACAAGGAGCTTTAATTCACTCTGTAGGCAAAGCAGTTTCTGTATGCAGCATTCTACAGATGAATGTATAAAATATGTCCTAGTATTTGATATCTCTAGAAAATACATTTATTATATTAAAGGCGCCTTCAGTTACACAAAGCAATTAAGTATTCCATGATATAATAAACAGACTGTGGTTTTTTTAATGGGGAATTTTAATCACTGTGTACAACTCTATATATGCAGAATCAGAAAAACTATATTATTTCAATTTCCCTTAACCCTGTGAACCTAGTACTGATCTTGTAATCTGTATGTTGAAGGTGATGTTAGATCAGTTAGATATTACAATGGTCAAAGACACAGAGAAATGCCACAAAAACATAGATAGATGCCTAAATCAGACTACTATCCCATTTGATCCATATCATTGATTCTAATATTGATATGGTTATAGTTCTCCATGCAAAAAAATCCTTAGTTATTTCAAATGCCAAAAATTATATTTGAGACTTTTATATGTGTTACAAAGCATGCATTGTACCATTAATATCACATATAATTAATGTATCAGGGTAAGCGTTCTTTACTGATATAGGACCATGAAATTTTATATTGTATGTGTTTAGTATGCAAATAAAGTTATAATCCAAATACATTTATCTGGGAATAAATCTATAAAAATGAAATGAGTTATGGGAATAACATACTGCATTAATGTCCCAAACATGCCATACTACTTTTCAATAAGGCAAAGTCTCTATAGAACTAAAGGCAGTCTTAAGATATCCTCAAAGAAATGGAATTGTTAGTTGTTCTGATCACGCTATTTTTATTATACTTAAACATTTAGTAAAATAAGGACTAGAGGTTTTCTATAAAGTATATTCCAATTCAGTGTATTTATTCTGACAGCAAGTGACTATATTAGAAATAGAGATTTTAAATATCTTTTAAAATGCAATGCAAATATAATTTAATTTAATCATAACAGTAATAACAAGTAAAAACAACATTTAATAAAATGTATTTATTTATGGGAAAATTGATTCTAGGGCACAGTTTTCTACATTAGAAGTATTGTTCCTTCAAAACAATTATTATGCCAGACCTGTCCCAATCTGACCCCTTAGGAAAGAAAAGACTTTGACTCCATTTGGTTAAACAAAAGGGTTCTTTTACTAAGTGTGATGGTTGCAGTAAAGTCAAGTCAGCCCTGAAATCCACACTTACTGGATACAAAAATAAGGTGTAAGTTTGCCCCAAGCCCATCCCTTCACCCGTGACCAGTCCATTTCCAGTCAACCAGAGCTCGCCAAGATGTTTTGAGAACTCTGAGATGTTTGGGGGGCAATCCACATATTTCTCAGGGTGCCAGGCTGTGGGAAGCTGGTACAAACTGGATCTAGCTGCTGTGGTCCTTTTCACCTGTCATTTCCCCCTCCTGATTTCCTATCATGTACACAAAAGCTTTATTGTCCTTTCATCCTTCTCCTTTCATCCTTCTCCTCCCCCCTCTTGTTTTTATGGCAGGATGCATGTGAGGCCCCCCAAGCTGAGATAGGAAGATCTGACAGTCTGCCCCCTTGACAGAGACATTAGTCCTGCAAAAGAAAATGAGAGGGCAGGCAGACATACACAAAATTTCCCAATTAGTAAACAGTTTGATGCAGCTTATCTGAATATTGATCATGGAATTTTTAAAGCAATTTGGAGGCTTCAATATGTTGGGAGTTTACCCATTCAGTCAACTGAGAGGGGAAAGTCTTTTCAGGCTACCAAATACTGAGTTTTCCCTCAATGTATATGAGAGTCCAAAATGTCTTTGACTTCAAAGTGCTGCTCTCCCTTGATCATAATGGGGTCAGGAGATTGTTGCAATTCAGGACACAGGGAAGATGTGATTTCAGGTTTCTTTTTTTAAAAAAATATGTTTTATTGATTTTTAGCATACACCTTAATATTCGGTAAACAACACATTGTTAGTGTTTAAAAAACAATAACAATTAATTTCTATAATTCTATAGTACATATAATAGCTTTACTCAATTTCCTCTTCTTCCAATATCCTCTTTTGCCAACCTTAAATTAATACAGATCTTATTTAAATAAATGACAATTAAATATAGACATTTTTCTCATGTGTCTGCAAATAATAACCACATCAGTACAAAGCATCTTTACATTGATCATCTTAATTGCCTCATCATAAATCCTGTTTACAAAATTCTTATTTAAATTTGTTTTCCCCACAATATTCAAAGCATTCTTACCAGTTAAGATTTTCTCAAAATTAGTTACACTTAAGTATTTAAGTCTTTTTTATCATACAAGCCATCACATTTTTATATTTCTTATATCTTAAAAAAAAAATAAGGAAAAAAAAGGCAAAACAGAGAAAACATTTCTTATTTATATAAACCATCCCAACATTTTTATATTTCTCATGTCAAAAAACCAAACACAAAAGAAAAAAGAAAGTAGACATACTATGTTACTTGAGGGGTTCATCCCTCTTAAGCTAATCTTCATTTATATTCAAAATCTCTCTATTTCTTTAACAAATGTTTAATTCTCAAATATTCCCTCTGGTAATTTCCATCATCTAATTTCTTAATTCTCACTTTAGCCTTTTTTTTGCCCATCTTTCCTGTTCAATATGCTTCACTGAATCAAAGAATCTTCCCATAATCTTATAAATGTTGTTGCAGATACAAAAGGCAAAACAGGTAAGATGTTTTTATAGGAAGTTTTGCCCCTTCGTATTCATTGAAAATCTTTTCCTTTCTTTCTTTCTTGATTTTATTTATTATTTTTTGCGTCTCAAACTCTCGGAGTTCTCCTGGCAAAATCCATTTTGCCAAATCTTTTTTCTTGTCCTCAAACTTATTTTGTAATATTAAAGTGTAGCTTGTCTTTTCCATGTCCAGAATTTCCTGTAAATTTTTTCCATCTGTGTTAAGTCATACTTCCTTGTGTTGTTAAATTCCATCTTAAAATCTCTCTCCGTCTCATATTCAGTTGTCTGTTTTTTCTGCTCACTCTCTATTTTTATTTTCTGAGAATTTTTATGTTGTAAAGTTAAATTGGAAATGTGTTCATTTATGTTTTCAAAGTTATTTTTAATTTCCTCATGGTTTGAGATTATTGTTGTTTGGATTAGTTGCAACATAGCATAGATCTCCTTCTGGAAAGTATCTGTTTTTTCTTGGTATATTTTTTCTGCAGATCTCTGATTTTCCATGATAGGCAAAAATTAGGATTTTCCTTTCTCTGCAGACAGCTTTAGAGTCACAGTTGAGTTAGTATTTGTAATCCAGAAAGGTCAATTCTTTTTTTTCTTAGAATTTATAATTCTCACTTTGTAGATAGCCCAAAATGTTTTCTTTTTTTCTTTTTTGTCACAACTGTTATTAAGACACTGATGGTCATCCAAATCAAATTTATCTTTTCCTGGGCTTTGCCAGTCCCTGTAATAGAGCAACTGCTGTTGTATATTTTTATCCACTACTAGATGTCAGCACCAGTTCTTTCAGTTCTTTTCAGTAATTGACAATTATTTACTTCTATTTTCATGATATAAAAGGAAAATCTTAACAGATTCCACCAATTTCAAACTTACCTAAATTAAGTCTTATATTCCTTTCATTTCAATATATTTCTGTTACCCCTGAAAAGTTTAATTCACTGCCTCCATCTCCTTCTCACTTTCGGAGGCTTTTTGCTTTTTGCTTCTTGGGGTTTTTCAATTTTCAAGTAGAAGAGAGAAAAATCACAGTTCTTACCCAATTCTGAACACGTTGTTTACAGTCAGCTTGAAGTAGTACTTTTGGACTTTGGTTGCTTGTAGCTTGGGCTAGACTCAGAAGTTAAGCTAGCCTTTCTCCTGCCGGTTTCTGGAGGGCTTTCCCCAAACCGATCAGTTCAACTGCCATCTCTCTGCAATCGATGGGACTTCCCCCCTTCTGTGTTGCCTCTAAGAGGCAACTTCAGGTCCATTTAGGGTCCCCTGGCAGGAAGAAATCAGCCATAGAGTGCAGAGCCCCGCAATCCCTCAGCTGCTGCACTACTGCGCAAAATTGGAAGCCTGTGATTTCAGGTTTCAGTAGGCTACAATGAAATACCGGGTGTACCTGTCTGAGTGTTTTTGGCAGTTCAAGTTCTGCAGTTAATGGATTAATAATCCCCTTGATGGGGAAAGGTCCAACGTATTTCAGCCTCAATTTCTTTGTCAGTTGTCTAGATTGTTGGAATTTGGTAGAAAAATAGACCTTGTCTTCCCCCTTTAAGTCCTTTGACTTGATGCATTTTTTATCAGCCTGCTTTTTGTATGCCTCCCTAGCTTCATCCAAAGCTTTCGTCACCATTAGCCAGGTGTTCTGTAACTGGGCCACCCAATCTTTCAGCAATGCAGTTAATAGAGTGGCCTGAGGTAATTCAGGTATAGTGTCAAGATTGAATTACTATGAGACCTGCTAGCTCAGACAGGTCAAACACAAGGCCTGCAGGCTGGATCAGACCTGCCATGTGGTTGTGTCTGGCCTGCTGACCTGCTCTGGAAACAACAAAGGACTGGCCTGTCGCACCTCAGCCTGGCCCAGGCTGACTGGGCACTGATCTACAACCTGGTGCCAGCCATGAAAGCTAAATTGTTCTCAGCCTTAGATCCAAGAAGCAGCCCTGGAACCAGCGATGGGCACCCCTGTCCCACCCCCTGGGTGTGTGCGCCAGAAGCGGTGAGCAGGCAGAGTCCAGCATCCCTGCTGGTTGTCTTGCCCCAGACTGACTTCACCCAGGACATCGGCGCTGGCCGTCTCCTGTGCGCACACCCAGGGGGCAGGGCAGAGACAGTGGGGCATCTCCCCCTCCCACCAGCACCTCCATGGCCCGCTCGCTGACCTAGCCTCACAGCCACAAGGCTTCCCTTTCACTGGGACTGCCCCGGCCCCTTGGGATAGTGACGGCTGGCGGCAGCATGGACACCAGCAGCACTTGCAATTTATCCCCCTCCCATCACCTCTTCCTGAGCACGGAGAAAGAGATGGGAAGGAAGGAAGGAAGGAAGGAAGGAAGGAAGGAAGGAAGGAAGGAAGGAAGGAAGGAAGGAAGGAAGGAAGGAAGGAAGGAAGGAACTTGGTTGGAGATGCTCCCATTCATGCAGTTCTGCTTCAATCCTGGATCCATTGAGACTTGGCCTCAAAGGAGAAAGCAATTTTGTGTTTTCTTTTGTCACAGACAGGACTTTATTGGCAATCCAAGTTAACATTGGTATTCTTGAATTGTGAACTCTTAGGAAAGTATCCTCTCCTTGTGTGTTGCAAACTGCCATTTCCAGTGGGGAAAACAGGACAAAGCAGAGTGGAGAAAAATATTTTCCTTTGGTATATTTCCAGTCTGAATTAGACCATGGCAGGGTCCCTAGAGGAGAGCTCTTTTAAGGACTATGTATTAATAGAAAAGCAACTAACTTATCTCTGTTCCTAACTGCTAAAGCTATTGCACATAAAACACAGAGATGCTCTGATCAACTATCACAGCCACCATTTTGACAGTTTTGCTGTACTGTTGTCTGTGGGATAAACTGAGCCTGGTTTGTTCTCAGTCTTTTAAGTGGCCACAAACTACTAGCAAATGTGGCATTTGATCACAAGGCAAGAAGGCATCAAGAAATGTTTCCCCTTTTGCATTTGAGCATCCAAGAAGGGATAGGAAAGGAGAAAGGGAAAGAGGACAAACAAAAAGAAGGAAAGAGGGGAAGGAAGAAGAAGAAAAGGAGAATAAAGAGGGAAGGAAAAAGAAGAAAAAGGGGAAAGGAAGGAAGAGTATAATGAGAGGGAGGAAGGGTCTAAGGGAAGTCCTGCCTTAGCACTTGGCCATGAGCAGCCCTGCTGCCCTTTCGCCATCCCCTTGTCCCCTCCTCCTGACATCTCCTCGTGGTCTCCCATCCTATCTCTGGGGATGCTTTGGGAAAGGCTGGACTGGGCACTTGCCCTCCATTGCCCAGGGCTCTGGGCAGCCAGCATCACTGGGATCCTCTGCATGGTCTGAGAGGGACAGCAAGGCTCCTCTGATGGACAAGGGTATGCTGTTCGCCCTGGTCTTGCCTTCCTTGGCTGGAGACAATGGATCCCCTCAGCCCCTCCTGGACCATCATAGGTGCCTCCCATCACAAGCAACGTTGAACTGACCATGCCCACCCTGGCCACGCCCACTCCCACTATGCCCACGCCAGCCATACCCATGCTGGCCCCCCCAAGGTCAACCACAACCATGATGCGGCCCTCAATGAAATCGAGTTTGACCCCTGTGCTATCTAATCAACTTACCATAGGAAAAGGGGGAGGAGTAGAAAGCACAGGGAGAAAAGAGGATTCCAAGAAGCCATTCACAGACCGTGAAAGCCTGCAGGAATGCCAAGGTCATCAAGGTGCTTGATGGAGAAGTGGACTGTTTCCATAACAAGCCAAATTTCTATGATTGGACAATGTGGGCACCTAGTGAATGGGAGCAAGGGAAGCTATTGCTTAACTAAGAAGTCTTTCATGCAGAAAAAACAAAGCTGGTTTTGCTTCTTCAATTCTGAGATGTGTATTCAATAAAATTTTATCTTTTGTGGCACTCAAAATCCTTGAAGATTCCTTTTTTGGGGTTCACTAGTCAAACAGTTGACATTAAACCAGCTCTCTACGTTATGTATGCAACCTATTCGGATGCTTCTGAAAGGATTGTAGCATAGTGATGACAGGAACTGAGAAAAAGAAGACGCCTGGGGTGGTCCCTCCCCAGGAGGTACTGGCATTGGCTCAGGTAAACTCTGGGACGTTGCCAGTGGTAACAAAGTCCAAAGTGAGAGCTGAGAAGATGGAGCAACTGCCAATATGAGAAGAGGGGACCATGACCAAAAGCCCAATGGACAGGTGATGTGGGGAAAGCTGCTGAGATGGAGTTCCCCCTAATCCCACCAGGGGTTGCAGTAACCTGGGGGAAGCAAATGGAAGGTCAAGAGGGCTGAAGAATGGGAAGAGCCAGCAAAGTGGAGACCCTGACCATCTCCCGCAGCCCTCTGGTGGAGTAGCAGTGGAAGACGTTTGTCAGGATGGAGATGCGAGGAGCAGTGCTGGAGAAATCCTCAACCCAGGAAACAGTGCTTGAGATGGGGCAGGCTTCAGTGACTTCATCCTCTTCTCCACCTCACCCAATGGTGCTAAGTCGGGTGTGCCAGGGGAGGCAGGAAACCAGGGGATGGATAGGGCCCTACTGGCTCCAGCCCATGCTGCCCCGCAAGTCATGGGGATGCCACTTGGCTACATGCTGGTCTGTGATGACCATGAGCCACCATCTTTGAAAGCCACATTTGACAGGTGGCCAGAGAAACTTGCTTATTTTCTGAACCAAGTGTGGATCTACCTGGAGTGGATGAAGGGGCCTGTGTGAATGCCATAGCTGCAAATCTGGAGGGAGAAGCTGCTGAATGGATGGTGGTGCTCCATGATGAGGGGGCTCTTTGAACTGGGAAATGTTAAAATCTTCCAAAAGGGGCTCTGAGCCAGATTCAGGGACCCCACACAAACCTTCCAGGCGGAATCCAGAATCAGCTCTGTAAAGCAGGGTACATTCAGGAGTTTTGCAACCTGGCTGGGGGGCTGAGATGGGGGGGGGGAACTAATGCTGACTGGGTAGTGGCTGGTAACATTAAGGCCAACAGATTAATAAGAAGATTTCATGCCAAATATTCTCAGCGTCCTAAGAGATGATTTATATATAACTGTGCTTAATTTCTCTCATATTTACCCTTCTTTCAGGGGGCTGGCATGTCAAGATTAAATCGCTATGAGACCTGCTAGCTTCTATCGCTAATCAACTTGCCATAGAAAAGAGGGGAGGGGTAGAAATGCAGGAAGGAAAGGAGATTCCAAGAAGCCGTTCACGGACCGTGAGAGCTTGCAGGAATGCCAAGGTCACTAATGCAGATGCTTGATGGAGAAGTGGACCATTCCCATAACAAGTTGAAGTTCTATGATTGGACAATGTGGGCATCTGGTGACTGGGGGCAAGGGAAGCTATTGTTTAACTAAGCAATCTTTCGCATGGGAAAACCAGAGCTGGTTTTGCTTCTTCAGTTCCAAGATGTGTAATCAATAAAGTTTTATCTTTTATGGAACTCAAAAGCCTTGAAGATTCTTTTTTGGGGGAGGGGTTTTCACTAGTCAGACAGTTGAAAGATAGATACAAAGTCTTGTCCTATGGCCACTTTAAATGGAGTGAACCCACTGCTACTTTGCACTGAGATATTCAGGTGACCTCTACAAAAGGGAGGAGGTCCGTCCAATTGTCCTGTTGGTAATTAATATAGCATCTGAAGTACTGTTCCAGGATGCCATTGGTCCTCTCGTACCCCCCGTTAGTAGCTGGATGATGTAAGGAGCCGAATCCCTGAGTGGTCCCCAAAGGTTTTAGGAACTCCTGCCAAAGCCAGGAAGTGAATTGGACTCCGTGATCTGAGATTATTCTTTCTGGAGCACCATGTAGCCAATAGATGTGCTGCACTAATACTTTAGCCAAAGCATGTGCTGAGGGGATTTTTTGGCAGGGTATAAAGTGCACTTGCTTGGAGAACAGATTATCAACCAGATCACTGTATTCCTCGAGTTTTCAGGCAGTTCTACAATAAAGTCCATTGATATCTCTTTCCATGGGGCTTTGGGCTCTGTTACTGGCTGGAGAAGCCCAGAAATTGTCCCTTGTTGTCTCTTGGTAGAGGCACAAATGGGGCAGGTAGCCACATAGCTCTTTATGTCCTTTTTCAGTGACAGCCACCAAAATTGCTGCTTGATTAGGTATAGGGTTTTTATGAAGCCAAAGTACCCCTCCACTTTTGAATCATAGCTTTTTTGTAGAACCATTAATCGTTGGTTTTGTGGGACATATAGTTTAGCTCTCACTCAGGCTAGACCATCTTGCATTGTACATTCTCCAGCATGATCAATGGAGAAACCACAGATGGGTTGAATCCACAAGTCTTCCTGCCCTAGAGACTAAGTCAATCAACCTTTGCCACACCTCTCTCCTTGGACTAGGATCCCAAGTCATGATTTAGTCTTCGCCCAAGAGAGACATGGCAAAGCTTGGCTCTTAGTCCTAGAGCAGAAACATGATCAGGTTGTACCTTTCCTTTTTGTTTTTTGGCTTGTTTTTTCCCCATTCCCATCTCTGCGCTGATTTCAGCACAGTGTGAACCGGCTGGTTTCACAGGACTTGCAGGCTTCGATGGAAGCCTCGAGCCTCATTTAGTTGGGAAGACCGGATTCTTTGCGGGTGTTTGGACGCTGTGTGGGGTGCCTTATAGGATCGTCCTGTTTGTTTCTGTGCTCAGTTTAGGGAGGCTTTGAGTACATTGCCTTTTTCACAGTCTACAGCGCTCATTTCGGAGCGAATTACAGCTGCTTGATCTGTTGTTTTTTGGTAGCTTTCAGCTCCAGCCTCAGCCTTCCTTTCTCATTCGGCAGCAGCCACCATTTTGAACACCGCACGTGCCGTTTTTCTGCTGGGGGAGAAAACCTTATTATTCAGAGCCATCTACTGGGGAGAACAGCTTCTTTGTGAGATTGCAGTTTAGCTTAGTTTGCCCAGCAATTATAGCAGCGATCGGCAAATTCAGCCACAACATTTAAGCACAGAAATCAGGGCTGCCTTAGCGGTGGCCATTTTTAAGGCTGCGGAATACGAAGCAACACAGCAAAGGAATCAATGGTGGATTGCATTATTGGCAACTTACTGCATAGTGATCGCTTTGCTTACTGACCACTTTGCTTCAGTCAAAAAAGAAAGAAAGAAAGAGAGTACAATTCAAGGCTATGAACAAGGCCTACAACAGCCCATTTTAGCCCTGCACAAGGCCCTCAATTGAGTATTGCTCACCTCTTACTCTGACTCTACAAAGTCTGCTGGCCATACCATTAAGTTGGTCTTGCTGCCACCAACATTGCTAGTGTGCTGGCTGTTACCATTAAGATGGTCTTGCCACCACTAATGGGATTGCATGCGGGCTGGCCGTTACCATTAAGTTGGTCTTGCCACCACTGCATGATTGACCAGAACACTGCCCGTGCCACTATTGGTCCTGCTGCCATCAGGAGCTTTATCTGTGGGCTGACCGTACCATTAAGTTTGTCTTGCAGCCACTGCTAGCTTGAGAATACTGGCTTTCCATTAAGTTGGCCCACAACCTTTTCCCTACCCATATAAAATCTAATAAAATATATTTTTTTAAAAAAGTTGGCCCTCAGCCACTATCTGTACTGTGAATATATTGGCTAGTATATAGTAGCTGTTGTACTCATAGGGAGGGGGTCATCTTCCAGTTTCTTCAGATTATCATATATAGACCAGCCTAAAGACCTAATTTGCCCATCATAGATTCGTTCTACTTGGACCGTGAGGTAGGTCTTAGGGTCTTCACCAGTCCCCTCAATTCCAAAGCCATATAAACAAAGTGTCTCCCTGTAGGAAGGTCTACAAAACATTCATCACAAGGAGGGACGTGGTCTGAAGGGTAAGGTCGTGGGTCCCCCAAGAGATATTCATCACCACTTACTCCCTTATGATCTCCCTCCCTTGTGGAAAGACCCTGTCCCACAGAGGTTGATACAGGTTCTGGAGAACTTAAAGTGGGGGATGGGGTGACAGATCATCGGTGACAGATCATCGGTGACAGATCATCGGTGACAGATCTCCCTCAGCCAAGGGGTTCTGCAACATCCAGAGCCATAGTGGCTTCAGTTAACTGCCTGGCATTTGAACGGCGGCTCCTGACACAAGAGTCCTACTTGTCAGACGTGATTACTATGATTCAGGCTTCAAGAAGGCATACAACTAACAGAATTTATGATTCCACATGGAAAAATTTCTGTCACTGTGTGGAGAGCAACAGTTGGATCCATCGAGGATCAATTATTCCAAGGATTTTGGATTATTTGTTGGAGGGACTCCAGAAGGGCTTGGTGCCCAATACAATCCACAGACAAGTGACTGCTCTGTCCATGGTGCTTATGTGTGGCAATTCAGAGTTCTTGGCTCAGCATCCCATGGTGCGCTCCTTTGACAAGGGAGCAACCACCACCAAACCGACAGATATCCCTATTGGGATCTGTCCAAGGTCTTACAGGCCTCACTTCCCCTCCATTTGAGCCTGTCAGAACCTGCACTCTATGGTTCTTGACACTTAAAGTCACTTTCCTAGTAGCCGTCACATCAGCTAGGCGCATTTCTGAACTGGCAGCTCTTTCTATCAGAGATGACTTATGCATCTTTCATACTGACAAGGTAGTCCTATGATTTGATCCCTCCTTCGTTCCCAAGATCAATTCATTGTTTCACAGGGCTCAGGAGGTGGTGCTACTAGATTTTTGCCCTCAGCCATCTCACGACTTGGAACATAAATGGCATACCTTGGATGTTCGCAGAGTTTTGTGTCATTATATCAAGCAGACTGCATCCTTTCGCAAATCTGAAGCCCTCTTTGTTTCATTTCAGCCCTCTTCAATGGGCCAGAGGGTGACTGATTCTACCATTGGCAGGTGGATTAGGGCTTGCAGAGCGGAGGCATATCAGATGCACTCCTTGCCAGTTCCAAGTCAAATCACCACGCATTCCACTTGCAGTGCTGCAACCTCAGTAGCATGGGTGACACAGGCATCAATTGAAGAAATCTGTAAGGTAGCGACATGGTTGTCACCTTCTCCCTTCGTGAGGCACTATAACTAGATAAGTTTGCCTCTGCTGATGTCTCATTTGATAGAAGGGTGCTCCAAAGAGTAGTACCAGGTAGTGGGACACAGGCCCAGACTTCTTCCCACCCATAGGGACAGTAAGGCTTTGGTATGTTCCATCTGTGAATTCTCCATCGATCATGCTGGAGAAGGGGCGTTGTCTTACCTGAACGCCTTTTCTCAGCATGATGATGGAGAATCCACTCCCCCCCTAATAAGGTCCGTCAGGTCCTGTGTCAGGGGTATTTGAGCCACCACCTTGAAATGTCATCAACAGCTGCGCCTTTGTCATGACTGGGGATCCTAGTCCAAGGAGAGAGGCATGGCAAAGGTTGATTGATTTAGTCTCTAGGGCAGGAAGACAAGATCAACCCATCTGTGGATTCTCCATCGTCATGTGGGGAAAAGGCGTTCAGATAAGACAATGCCCCTTCTCCCTTGTACATTTGGAAACACTCATCTTGCTCCAAAGCTGCCTTTAAATCATCAGCTACTTGGGTTTTCATTTTGGCTTGTCCCCAGGTGGGCCCACCAATTGCCGGCTTAATCACCTCCGGCTTTGAACTATTGTATTGTGGCAGCCTGGATAAAGCATCTGCTAGAAAGATCTTCCCCACTGGGAGGTAACTTAACATGAAGTTGAATTGTTAAAGCACTGGGCACAGCGAGCCTGTTTGGGCGATAGTCTCAGTGTGCGTGCGTGTGTGTGTGTGTGTGTGTGTGTGTGTGTGTGTGTGTGTTAATCCTTCTAAATTTTTATGGTTAGTCCATACTTCAAATAGAGTTTTCCCTCCTTCTAGAAAATGCCTCCAAGTTAAGAATGCCCAGCACACCATATAGACTTCCTTCTCCTAGACTGCCCATTTCATTTAGCTTTTTAGAAATCTAGGCACAGGGCTGTAGGATCCCTTGCTTCTTTTCTTGTAAAAGCACTGTGCCCACTGTGACATCACTGGCATCAGCCACAATAATGAAGGAGACATTGGGGTCTAGGTGTTTCAGCACCAACTCCACTGCAAAGAAGTGAACCCAGCCTGGCATTCCATAGTCCACTTAAGTGGCTGATTGAGTTTGGGTTTCCCCTCCTCTTTTGTCTTTAGCAGATTGGTGATGGGGAGAGCTATCTGGGAAAATGAGGGAATGAACTGGCAATAAAAGTTCGCAAATCCCAGGATGCATTTTGTTTGCTTCTGGGTGCAGGAGGAAGCCCACTCTAGCACTTCCTGTACCTTTTCAGGATCTATATCCCTTCGTAGGAGATACAGTAGCCTAGATAGTTGATTTTGTTGTTGTTGTTGTTAATTGCGAAGTCGTGTCCGACCCATCGCGACCCCATGGACAATGTTCCTCCAGGTCTTCCTGTCCTCTACCATCTTCTGGAGTCCATTTAAGTTCACACCTACTGCTTCAGTGACTCCATCCAGCCATCTCATTCTCTGTCGTCCCCTTCTTCTATTGCCCTCAATCTTTCCCAGCATTAGGCCCTTCTCCAGTGAGTCCTTCCTTCTCATTAGGTGGCCAAAGTATTTGAGTTTCAACTTCAGGATCTGGCCTTCTAAAGAGCAGTCGGGGTTGATCTCTTCTAGGACTGACCGGTTTGAACGCCTTGCAGTCCAAGGGACTCGCAGGAGTCTTCTCCAGCACCATAGTTCAAAGGCCTCAATTCTTTGGCGCTCAGCCTTTCTTATGGTCCAACTTTCACAGCCATACATTGCAACTGGGAAAACCATGGCCTGGACTATACGCACTTTTGTTGGCAGGGTGATGTCTCTGCTTTTTAGTATGCTGTCTAGATTTGCCATAGCTTTCCTCCCCAGGAGCAAGCGTCTTTTAATTTCTTGGCTGCAGTCCCCACCTGAGGTGATCTTGGAGCCCAGAAAAATAAAATCTGTCACTACCTCCATTTCTTCCCCATCTATTTGCCAGGAATTGAGAGGGCCGGATGCCATGATTTTGGTTTTCTTAATGTTGAGTTTCAAGCCAACTTTTGCACTCTCCTTCTTCACCCGCATCAAGAGGCTCTTTAGTTCCTCTTCACTTTCTGCCATTAGCGTAGTATCATCTGCATATCTTAGGTTGTTGATATTTCTCCCGGCAATCTTAATTCCAACTTTTGTTTCATCTAGCCCTGCCTTTCTCATGATGTGCTCTGCATATAAGTTAAATAGGCAGGGCGACAGTATACAGCCTTGCCGGACTCCTTTTCCAATTTTGAACCAATCAGTGGTTCCGTGTCCAGTTCTCACTGTTGCTTCTTGACCCGCATATAGGTTTCTCAAGAGACAAATAAGATGGTCTGGTATTCCCATCTCTTTAAGAACTTGCCACAATTTGTTGTGATCCACACAATCAAAGGCTTTTGCATAGTCAATGAAGCAGAAGTAGATGTTTTTCTGGAACTCCCTAGCTTTCTCCATGATCCAGCGTATGTTGGCAATTTGATCTCTAGTTCCTCTGCCTCTTCGAAATCCTGCCTGTACTTCTGGTAGTTCTCGATCCACATACTGCTGGAGTCTAGCTTGTAGGATTTTAAGCATAACTTTACTAGCATGTGAAATGAGTGCAATGGTGCGATAGTTTGAACATTCTTTGGCATTGCCTTTCTTTGGAATTGGAATGTAAACTGACCTTTTCCAATCCTGTGGCCACTGTTGAGTTTTCCAAATTTGCTGGCAAATTGAGTGTAGCACTTTTACTGCATCGTCTTTTAAGATTTTGAATAGCTCAGCTGGAATACTGTCACCTCCACTAGCTTTGTTGTTGCTCAGATTTTCTAAGGCCCATTTCACTTCACATTCTAGGATGTCTGGTTCGAGGTCAGTGACCATCTCATTGTGGTTATCTGGGATGTTAAGCTCATTCTTGTATAGTTCTTCTGTGTAGTTTTGCCATCTCTTCTTGATCTCTTCTGCCTCTGTTAGGTCTCTGCCATTTTGGTCCTTTATCATGCCCATCTTTGCATGAAACGTTCCCTTCATATCTCCAATTTTCTTGAAGAGATCTCTGGTCCTCCCTATTCTGTTGTTTTCTTCTATTTCTTTGCACTGTTCATTTAAGAAGGCATTCTTATCTCTTCTAGCTATTCTCTGGAATTCTGCATTCAATTGGGTGTATCTTTCTCTTTCTCCTTTGCCTTTCGCTTCCCTTCTTTGCAAAGCTTCCTCAGACAGCCATTTTGTTTTCTTGCATTTCTTTTTTTTGGGGGATGGTTTTAGTTGCTACCTCTTGTACAATGTTGCGAACTTCCATCCATAGTTCTTCAGGCACTCTGTCTATCAGATCTAATTCCTTAAATCTATTTGTCACCTCTACTGTATATTCATTAGGAATATGATTTAGTTCATACCTGAGTGGCCTAGTGCTTTTCCCTACTTTTTTCAATTTAAGCCTAAATTTTGCAACGAGAAGCTCATGATCTGAGCCACAGTCAGCTCCTGGTCTTGTTTTTACTGACTGTATAGAGCTTCTCCATCTTTGGCTGCAGAGCACATAGTCAATCTGATTTCTATGTTGACCGTCTGGTGATGTCCATGTGTAGAGCCGTCTCTTGGGTTGTTGGAAAAGAGTGTTTGTTATGACCATCGTATTCTCTTGACAAAATTCTATCAGCCTGTGCCCTGCTTCATTTTGTACTCCAAGGCCAAACTTGCCTGTTATTCCGGTTATCTTTTGGCTTCCTACCTTAGCATTCCAATCCCCCATGATGATAAGGACATCATTTTTTGGTGTTAATTCTATAAGGTGCTGTAGGGCTTCATAGAACCGGTCAATTTCATCCTCTTCAGCACCAGTGGTTGGGGCATAGATTTGGACTACTGTGATATTGAATGGTTTGCCTTGGATTCGAATTGAGATCATTCTGTCATTTTGGGGATTGTATCCCAGTATTGCTTTTCCTATTCTTTTATTGACTATGAAGGCTACTCCATTTCTTCTGAGGGATTCTTGCCCACAGTAATATACCTGATGGTCATCTGAGTTAAATTCACCCATTCCTGTCCATTTTAGTTCGCTGATTCCTAAGATGTCGATGTTCAGTCTTGTCATCTCTTTTTTGACTACGTCTAGCTTGCCTTGATTCATGGATCTTACATTCCAGGTTCCTATGGAGAAAAAATCTTTACAGCATCGGACTTTCCTTTCACCACCAGATATATCCACAGCTGAGCGTCCTTTCGGCTTTGGCCCAGTCGCTTCACTCTTTCTGGCGCTACTAGTACTAGCCCTCTGCTCTTCCCCAGTAGCATATTGGACACCTTCCGACCTGAGGGGCTCATCTTCCAGCGTCATATCTTTTTGCCTTTTAGTACTGTCCATGGGGTTTTCATGGCAAAGATATTGGAGTGGTTTGCCATTTCCTTCTCCAGTGGATCACATTTTGTCAGAACTCTCTGCTATGACCTGTCCATCTTGGGTGGCCCTGCACAGCATAGCTTATAGCTTCATTGAGTTACACAAGCCCCTTCGCTACGACAGGGCAGTAATCCATAAAGGGGATAGTTGATTTTACCCTGGTCGAATTTCCATTTGAACAGCTTGACATATAGTTCAGCCATTCTAAACTTCTTGAACACAACTCTGACTAATTTTATGTGTTCTGCCATGGTCTCAGTACAGATTAAAATGTCACCAGGTAAACTAACACTCCCTTATACAGGTGTTCATGCAGCACATTGTTTATTAGCTGCATAAACACAGCAGGGGCCCCTTTGCAATCCAAAAGGGAGGACCTAGAACTGGAAGCATTGTAAGGGTCAATTGAAAACAGTTTTCCCTTCATCCTCTACTTTGATCCTCACTCAGTAGTATGCCTCCCTCAAATCCAACTTGGTGAAAGCCTTTCCTTTGACCAAATGGGCCAGCAAGTCCTTCATGAGAGGGAGTGGATAAATGTTTTCCACACACACAGCATTAAGCCCATGATAGTCAATGCATAGACAAAGGGACCTATCCTTCTTTTCCCTAAACAATACCATGGCAGCGACCCTCAGTCTGGCAGGTTGGATAAATCCATGCTTTAAGTTTTTGTCTATAAAAGTCTGCATTTCCTCCAATTCCTTAGGGGTCATGGAATACAGTTTAGATTTGGGTAGTTTGGCATCTGATAGGATTTCTATGGCATAATCAATTGGCCAGTGCGGTGGGACCATGTCTGATCTCTTCTCACTGAAGACGTCTTATAGGTCCCAGTACTCCTTGGGGATCTGAGAGTCACCCTGGGGCTGATCTTTGGCAGTTACTCCCACCTTCCTTTCAGATTCACCTGCCGCAGCTTCAGGGCAGGTTTTTGATGGCCTTTTCCCCCTCCCCCTTCACAGTCAGCAAGTTGGATTTTTAGCAACCCGCTCCTCCAATTCACACAGAGGTTCCATTTCTGGAGTCAAGACAGTCCTAACTCAAGAGGCCTTTCCATTCCAGGGGCTATGACGAAGCTGTGGATCTCCATTTGTGCACCCACCCATTGCTTTGGTAACAAATGTCACTGCCTCCCGCCACTGAGCCATCCAGCTGGCAAAAAGCTATGGGCATTTTAAGCTGTTTGAGTTTCACGCTCAGTTTCTTGACAGGGTAGGGTTGACCAGGCATCTGGTGCACCTTGAGTCCAGTAGGGCTACTAGGCTCCCCTTTCGCCCTGAGGATTGAACCACCAGTTCTATGGGGATGGTCACTGGGATCATTGTTGTGGTCTGACTCGCATTCCACCAGACTGCCTATTGGGTCAGTCAGAGTTTTCCCACATTCTTTGAAGGATGGGTGAACTCTATGACTTCCACTCCCTTCAGGGTGGTTTCCTGGACTTGCTGTTATGATTTTGCTATTTTGAGGCAGGTCCCCAAGTTGCCTTTTGGGTTGGGCATGCAGGTTGGCAGTTGGTGGCTTGGTGCTGCTCCTTCCCACACCTAAAGCAGCCAGCAGATTGGCGACATGGGCTCTACTCATGTGGTGCCAGTTTTGTGGCATCTTTCTTTTCAGGGCGGGATCTTCACCATCCACAGTTTGGCCAGTATTTGGATCAAGCCAGGTCAATTTCCACTTCCTCTACTAGGACATACCAGCCATGGGGGTTGGGAGGGGCACCTCTGGAAATGCAGGTGTTGTAGACCTCGTCACTTAGCCTGTCTCAGAAGCATCTGATCAAGAGGTCTTCTGACCAGTCAATCAATCAACAGGCCAGACTACAAAATTCCTGGGTGTATTCGGCCACCCACTCTGCGCCCTTGGCTGATGGTTTTTATGCAATCTCTGCTTTGCAATCGGCTAGAGATTCTTTGAAGTCCTTCCGAAGTGTAGCCATGAAGCGGTTGAAGTTTCTCAGCTCTGGGGTATCATCATTGTGGAGGGTGACCATCCACTCAGCTGTGGCCCTCTCTAATGCCATGGTCACACCACATCTTAGCACCTTCAGTGGCTATTTCTGGACCATGTTCTTGCATGTATGACCAAACTTGTGCCAGGAAGAGCCCCAATTGCATGGGGTCTCTGTTGAATTTTATTCCCAGGGCTGATGTCTTGCATCCTCTCCACCTTGATGGCACTGCTTCTGCAGCCGGCGTAGTCTGGTCTGCAGGACCAGGCACTGGGATGGTTGTGGTTGCCAAATTGCTCGCTGCCGCCATTGTAATTGTCCCCTTGCTTGTCATACCTGGAGTTGGTCAGTGGGATATGCTGCCTAGGCTAGGGCTTTTTGAGCTTTGAGATTACCAAAAAAAAATATCTCCAGAACTTTATGGCTTGCTACAGCATTCAGTCTTCTTGCTCCAGCTCACCTGTGCTTGATTCTTCCTCCAGTTCCTCCAGCTCTACTCGGGTCTCTGGCCGGCAGCTGCCTTGGCCCCCATGGGTGAATGTCACTCCCATGGGTTTCTCTTCCCATTCTTCCTTCTTCCCAACCATAAGGGACTATTGGGGTCTTTGTGGTTGTCGTCTCACAGCTATCTGGATAGATCCAGCCCTCCAGGAGGGGGTTTTGAGGATGCTCCCCTTCAGGCCTCAATCTCTGCCTCCCTTGAGGCAACATCTTTTGCATGGTCCCCATGGTAGAAGCGGTTTCCTCTCCAAGTTGACCACAACTGCAGAGCTGGCTTAATGTCAGACCTGCTCCAATCCGATCCCTTAGTGAAAAAAATCCTTTAACTCAATTTTGTTAAAGCAAAGGGTTCTTTAACTAAGAAAGATGATTGCAGTAAAGTCAAGTCAGCTCTGATATCCACACTCACTAGATACAAAATAAGGTATAGATTTGCCCCCAACTCATCCCTCCTCCCATGACCATTTCCAGCCAACCAGAGCTCGCCAAGATGGTTTGAGAACTCTGAGATGTTTGGGAGTAATCCACATATTTCTCAGGATACCTGGCCATGGGATGCTGGTACAAACAGTATCCGGCTGCTCTGGTCCTTCTCACCTGTCATCCCCCCGCTCCCAAATTCCTATCATGTACATACAAAGCTTTATTGCTTTTTCATCTTTTCCTTTCTTCCTTCTCTCCCTTCTTCTTTTTTTATGGCAGGATGCCTGTGAGCCCCCCCCCCCCAAGCCAAGCCAGGCAGTTCTGACAAAAGTATTAAAATACATAAAGTATTACATTTAAAATAATGATGAATTACATGCTGATATCACATTTTACCATCCAGTAGTATCATCTAGTATACTGTAAAAAAACAAATAGTAAAATAAAAACAAACCTTGAAATTTGTAATAGAAAAAAAGTGAAACAAAACTCTTCTATGTTTATAAACTTAAGACACTAGACTAAAGTGTTCGTTCTGTAGAATTTTGGGATGGTTGAAATGCTAAAATCAAGACGGAACTGCTTTAGAAGCAATGAGGTATCTCATTTGCACCAACCTTTTATTAAGAAGAGTGTCACCACCAGGCATTTCATATAGTCATACCAAATTCAATTATAAGTTTTCTAACAGATCCAAACTAGTCATTCCTGGTCATGCTGGAGAGGCTGGCGTTCTGGAAAAAGCTTGGGTTGTAACTTCTGCCAACGCTCTGGAGGCCAAAGTATACGAGTAGCACGAGCATGTAGAAGGCCAAGAGAAATCTGAAAAAAAGTAATGAAAGCACAGGTGTAATATAGCCTGACAAAAAATGGCTAAAAGAGGTGGTTACATATGGCATTTTATAACTCTTGTTGAAAGAGGATTTGCTAAATCTTGCTTGTACTATGAGCTGAGGTTCTTCTAAGTCTAAAATATGGGAATATTTCTGTAATAGGACTGATGTTGAATAATTATAATGATAAAGCAAGTTAAATGGAAAAAACACCAAACCATGTAAACATTTGTTAATTTGGTTCATATAAATTAGCTAGTTAACTAGAATCATAAATGATGATGACTTGTTTAGCTGGTTTTGCTGTCATATTGTTTTTAGCTGAAAAGAGTTTAGTGAGGCAAGAAATACATACATGGGATTACTTTTTCCTAAATTTTGAAGGCCATTCCTCAGGATCTCCATGACTGCAGCAAATGGAATCATCATCACATCTTTTTATGGCACTAGCTTAAATTTTGGCAAGCCGCATTAATTGGCAAAAAATCACAACTTACAAAAAAATATTGTAGACAGGGTCTCTGAATCAGAGTATGTTTGTTGAAAGTTCAAAAGTTCAATCCTTGATATTGTGGGAGATGAACATATAGCCCCCTCCTCACATAATATGATGAGGCTGGAGCAAATCTGAGATAGGCCCCACAGTAGTGATTTAAAACAAAGCTTTAACTCCAACTCTGTATTCTTTCACAATATGGACATATTATTTGTAATCTGCTGAGCTTTGTGCAATATGAAATTGCAAAGTAGGTAGTTCTGTGTATATTTGGAACATGAGTATTGTAACTGTGGGAAAAGAGGAACTGAAAGTAACAGATGGATAAAGGTTTCAGATGTACACGGATGTATGTGGAAACTGCTGGTCAGCACAAAAGAACAAGGAACTGATTTTGCAAGATAGTGACTATCTGTGGGTGGTCGTTACTGAGCTGAATAGACGTATTGGTAAAGCGGCCACCACATTTTCCAGACTTACAAAGAGAGTATGGCTTAATAAAAAGTTGACAGAACATACACAAATCCAGGTCTATAGAGCCTGCAACTTGAGCACACTCTTGTATTGCAGTGAGTCTTAGACCCTTTATGTATGGCAGGAGAGAAAGCTGAACACCTTTCATATGCGCTGTCTCAGACATATTCTCAGCATCACCTGGCATGACAAAGTCCCAATAGCACAGTCCTGGAATTTGCTGGAATTTCTAGCATGTATACATTATTGAAACAGCAAGGTCTACATTGGCTTGGGCATGTCGTGAGAATGGCTGATGGTCAGATTCTGAAAGATCTCCTGTATGGAGAACTAGTGCAGGGAAAGTGCCCCAGAGGGAGACCTGAGCTGCGATATAAGGACATCTGCAAGAGGGATCTGAAGGTCGTGGGAATGGACATTAACAGCTGGGAATCCTTGACCTCTGATCGTTCAGCCTGGAGGCTACAGACACAGCATGGCCTTCTCCAATTCGAAGAGACACTTGTGCGGCAGGCTGAGGCAAAAAGGCAGTCCCGGAACCAGTGAAAGCTGGGGGCTGGACAGGGGACAGATTGTATCTGCCCTCAGTGTGGAAGGGACTGCCACTCTCGAATTGGCCTTTTTAGCCACACCACATGCTGTTTTAGGACCTCTTTCCAGAGCACGATACCATAGTCTCTCGAGACTGAAGGATGCCAATGATGAGTGGTCGTTAGAAGAACGATATAAAAATGTTAATTTAAGTCTAGCTCAGGGCCATTGGCCTATAGCTGTCCTTTTGGAATCTTCTATGCTATATAGTCCTCATTGCAATGGGTTATTAATGTAAGTGATGTTGTGTTATTATGGTCCCTCCCTCTGACATAAAAAGTCCATTTTTAAAATGCTCTATTTCAAGGACAAAATTCAGGCAGTAAGTCATTTGTCTCATCAAGGGGATTTATGCCAAATTCATGATGATTAGGAAAAATAATTTAAATAGTTATAAAATTATAAAAGCATTTAAAGTGATGTAAAATACACAATGTATTTTAAAAGTGCAAAAATAAGAATAAAAAATCCTTCTCTACAGTGAAAAAACATACATACATACAGTATTCTTTTATTCTCTTGATGATATTTTATACTTTTGTTTGTTCTCTAATCCATGTGCAGGTCTTTCTATCTTATCTGGTAAGGCCGAACATGTATCTTTCCTTGGATCTTTGTGCCACACGTATTTTTTGTATTGATTGTGAGGTTAGTGTCCGTATATGTTAGAGCAGATAGCACACGTTGATCAAAAACTTTTCTTTTCAGGCATAGGGGAAGGTTGTTTTTGAAAATTATGCTTAGCTTGCTGAATGCTTGCCAATCACAATTAACATGACATTCAATTTCCTTTATTATATCACCTTCCACTGAGATCCATTGGTCAAGGTATATATAGTAGTCTACTATGTCTAGTTCTTCTCCAGATATAAGCATTTTTCTTTCTTTGGTGAATTTATTAAACATAACCTGATTTTTTTCAGGTTTATTTTTAAGCCAAATGATTCTCCTGCTTTGTGCAGTTCTTGTATGTGTCTTTGTAGCTCTTCTCGGTCTTGTGAGAAGAGAAAAACATCATCTGCAAACTTAAGTGAATAGGCACCATAGATTTTTATTCCATCTTTTGCCCAGTCTAGTTTGTGAAATACTTCTTCAAGGCAGGCTGAGAAAAGGATAGGTGATATTGTATCGCCTTGTCGTATATCTCGTTCTACGTTGATTTCCACTTTAAGATCATTGAGGCAAATTGTCACCATTGTTTTTTCATATATTGATTGTAGTAAGTTTATGTAAGCAATAGTTATGCCTTGGTTGAGCATTGCATTCATTATTGCTTGCTGGAATACTGAGTCAAATGCCTTTTCATAGTCAATGAAAGCCATGCAGAGAGGCATGGTGTACTCGTTGTATCTTTCAGTGGCATGCTGAACAACCTGGATGTAATCCATTGTGTTGTAGCCATTTCTAAATCCTGCCTGTTCCCTTGGCTGTGCATCATTTAATGTTCTCAATATTCTTTTTGCTATTATCTTGGTGAAAATCTTGTAGATGGCTAAAAGAATGCTTATTGGGCAATAGTTCTTTAAATCATCTTGGCCTCCTTTCTTGTGTATAAGAATCACTTCAGCATTTTTCTATGCATCAAGTATTTTTTTCTTCTCTGAGGCATCTCAATTATAGTTTTACTGGTATCTTGCGTAAACTGTGACCACCAGCTTTCAGCATTTCAACCATAACACAGTCATTTCCTGAAGCTTTGCCATTTTTCATTGATTTTTTGGCACTTGATACTTCCTCCACTAGAATATATGGCATTTCCTCTTTTAATGGTGTTGTTATGTTTGACTGATCTTGATCTTTGTATAGCTTTGAGTGGAATTTTCCAATTATTTCTAACATTTCCTGTCTTGTACACACAGAGCCATCTTCGTGTTTTAATGCAAAAACCTTCTTGTTTGTATTTATAAGCTTGCATTTTGCTCTATTAATTCCTTTGTTTTCTTCAATTTCTTTTTTCACAAGCTTCATGTTAAACTGATGCATTTCTTCTTGATATGTTTTCTTATGGTCTTGCAAAGTTCAATGTACTTCAGTTTATTAGTGAAACTTCCAGTATTTTTCATTGCCCATCTTTTTTTATTAGATTAATAGTTACATCAAAAATTTTTGATTGTACAAAGTGTTTTTCTGGAGTTGCTACAGATGTAGCAGATTCGAGGATCTTTTTGACTATTTGTTCATTTTGATCCATAATGTTCATCTCTGCCAAATCTTGCAATAGAGCAAAGTGATTCAATAGATTAATCTCAAAATCGTTGTTCTTTTCTAATAGCTTATCACTCTTTAGATTTGTTTTCCATGATGTCTGTCAATCATCTGAATAGAGAACCCAAAATCAAGGAATCTTCCATGTTTGAATTGCCATAAAAGATAAAAATTTATTGAGTACACATCTCAGAACTGAAGAAGCAAAACCAACTCTAGTTTTCACAAATTAAAACCTATTTTTCTGACCTTGGTTCTCACAGTCTGTGGTCAGCTTCTTAGAATTCCATTTTTTTCCCAAGGTTTCTACCCCTTCCCCCCTGTTTCTATGGTAAGTTGAATAGTGATAGAAGTTAGCAGGCATCTTAGCAATTCAATGTTGATATGCCAGCCCCCTGAAAAAAAATGCAAACAGGGATTTAATAAGTACAATTATCCAAACAAATATCATGCCTTGGACACTGTGGTTATTTATTTATTTATTTATTTATTTATTTTCTGGAGGAAAGCTAAAAAAATGTTTATTGAGATTTGGTATACTACCGAGTCTTGAAAGTCTGATTGAGCTGCACGTCTTCCCCTTTCTTTCTTTTTTTTATAACAAGTTTTATTGGTTTTCCAAATCTCCGCAGGGCTGATATTTTTAGATGCTGATAAAGCTTTTGATCAATTGAATTGGCAGTTTATGTTAAGATTAATTGAGGAAATGAATTTTGGAGAAAAAATATCACAAGCTTTTGGTGCTATATATCAAAAACAAACGGCACAACTTATTGTTAATGGGGGTTTGTCAGAGGTTTTTACAATAGAAAAAGGTACAAGACAGGGATGTCAATTGTCACCGTTACTGTTTGTTTTAACTCTGGAAATTTTGCTGATCAAAATTCGAGAGTCACAGGAAATAAAAGGAATAGAAGTTAACAAAAAATAATATAAATTAAGAGCTTTTGCAGATGACTTGGTGGTTACTTTGTCTCAACCTACCTATTCTGTAGTAAATTTATTACAACTGATTTATCAATATGGATGGGTTTCGGGTTTTAAAATTAATAACAATAAGACTAAAATATTATCTAAAAACATGACTAATTTGGATAAGCAGATTTTGGTTAATCTGACAGACTTTGAAGTTGTTGATAAGATAAAATATCTGGGGGTTACCCTATCTGTTTCTAATGTAAAATTGTATAAAAACAATTATGAAAGGCTGTGGGTCAGGGTACAAAAAGATTTGAAAAATTGGGAGAAGTTACAGTTATCTCTTATGGGAAGAATTGCAGTGATTAAAATGAATGTCCTGCCAAAATTTCTCTTTTTATTTCAAATGTTACCTGTTTTAAAGAATGAGGTTAATTTAAATGAATGGCAGAAAGGTATCAACAAATTTATTTGGGCAGGGAAAAAACCAAGGGTAAAGCTTAAAATTATGCAAGACTTCCGTGAGAGAGGTGGACTCAAGGTACCGAATCTGAAATTATATTATGATGCTGTGGCTTTAACACTAATTAGTGATTGGGTTAATTTAACAAATGTAGAAATACTCCATTTGGAGGATGGGATTTACTTTTTGGATGGCATGCCTATCTAATTTTTAATAAAAAAGTGGATCGGGTTTTTAAATCTCATATTATAAGGATTTCTTTACTTCAGGTTTGGAGGAAATATTATAAAAGTGAGTTTAAAATACCATTATGGGCTATACTTTGGCATGCGATAGAGGGGATAAGAAGAGGAGTTAAGATGGATAGTGTTTCTTATGCGCAATTACTTAGATGGGATGGTCAAAATTGGCAGTTAAAATCTTTGGAAGATTTAGCACATGAAAATATTATATATTCATGGTTTCAGTATAGACAAATAGCTGATAGATGGAAGATAGATCGTAATGTGGGTCTGCTCAGAGAAGATGAAAATCTCTTTAAACAAGTAAAAGATCAAAGGCGAACTCACATTAAGAGAATTTATGGGGTGCTAGTAGAACTGGACTCAGAACCAGAACTAATTAAAGAATGTATGATTAAATGGGCACAAAATTTTGGTGAACCAGTTCTACTAGATACCTGGGAAACCATCTGGGTGAGGAATGTTAAATTTACACAAGCCCAGAACTTAAGGGAGAATTTTTACAAAATGTTTTATAGATGGCACCTTGATCCACAAAAAATGTCTCGTATGTATCCTGACTTACAGCCTAAATGTTGGAGATGTGGTTGTTTGGATGCTACTTATTATCATATTTGGTGGTCGTGTAAAAATATAAAAGTCTTTTGGATTAAGATATGGTGGAATATTCAAAGAATTTTTAGAAAGAGGATAAAATTTACCCCACAATTGTTTTTGTTAGGTATTGTTACTGATTGTGATGCTAAGGAAGTTATATTGATGTTAAATTTGATTACGGCCGCTAGGCTGTTAGTAGGGCAATAGTGGAAGAAGGAATCTTTGCCTACCTTGCAAGAGTGGTTTTTAAAAGTTTCTTATTTGGCGGAAATGGCAAAGATTTCGGCTTTCTTAAAGGAGCAATCGCAAGAGAAATTCTTTGTGGTATGGGAAAAATGGATAGATTTTATACAATATAAATTGGATATAAAAAATATCATTTAGCTTTCTAACAACTTGTATATAAACTTTAATATTTTATAGATTGTACTTTTTATATCTCTTTTCTTCTTTCTCTTTTCTTTTTTTATTATCTTTTTCTTTCAAGTACTTTTTCTTTTTAATACGTATGCTTTTTTTACATATATTTTATTGTTAATTACTTTATAAATTGTTTATGTAAGGTATTTAGATATATTTATGATTTATACTTTTTCAATTTTTTTAAGATTCTTAAAAATTTTAATTAAGCCTATATTCAGCTCTGGGAAGGTCGGGGGGGATGGAGAGGGAGGGTTGGGGTGGGTGGGTTAGGCTATGAGCAGGTCTTTTTGTCAAGAATATTCACTTGCTGTACCACGTTTCGCCACAAGATGTCTTCAATAGCATTTAAAATCTTTTTCAAATCCCAGGCTAGGTTTTTATCCAATTAAAGTTCTTTTTCATCTGTTTTACAAGTAGATAGAGTAGCAAATCCCTGTGAGAGTAGGAGCTTTTTGGGGCCCTGAATATCAAATAGATGCAAATCCAATTATTTAGTTGTTCTTTTCAAGGCTTTATTTCCCCGAAGTAGTCAGACATCGCTATTTTAGAGGGAGGGAGGAAAATGTTCCCTTCCCTCTCTCCTTAGAGGGGGAAGAAATTAAGAAGCTTGGGGTACAAAGAACGTAAGATCTCACTCAATTCCTCCACAGTGCTTTTGAAGTGCTTGTTAATAATTTTGGCCTCGGCTGGTAGCAGCTTAGTGATGGGCCATATTAATGGCCGATCTTTTCCCCATCAGTTCAAAGAGTTGCCTGGGATCAAACAGGTGGGCTGCCACCCTTCCACGATCACTCAGGAGTCCTCTTCATGCTCGTTGCCCCTCCAGGGTGACTTCTGACCCTTTTCAGGGTCCCCCAGTGGGAGAAAACTGGATGGCAGAAGGAGCGATCTCTCCGCATGTCCACCAGCGCCGTAATCGCAAACCGGAAGCCACTGAGGGTATTTATCATGAAACTTTTGTATTAATTGGTCAGCCTTAACATCATAGGCTTTTACCTATTCAGCATCAGCTAACAGGTAACCTTTCTACAGTACTAGGTACTGGAGAGTTCCCCTAAAAATCCTTGAATCTAGTATTTTCTTAATCTCATAACCTTTCTCACCTTCTACCAATACAGGGGGAGGAGGTTCCTCTCTCCCTGACCTTAAGCTAGAACTTTTGAATAGCTGCAATGGAATACTGGGTGGACCCACTTGGTAACTGTAGTTCAATAGTTACTGGATTAATGACTTTCACAATTAAGAAAGGACCTATGTCTTCTTAGGAGGCTGTCTCAGCTTGAGATACTTGATAGGTACACCTGGTCACCAATCCTATAAACCTCTTGGGGAGCCCTCTTCTGATCAGCCTGCTTTTTATACAATTCCCTAGCCCTATACAATGCCTTCTGCACCTCCCCACCCCACATAGTTTTCAGGTTATCCAGCCAGGCAGCTAAAGACAAGGAGGAGGGAGATCCCCGTGGTAGTTCTGGCATAGGCACAAAATCCGCTCCCAGTACTGCTATGTACAGAATTATTGTACACTACTTCGGCAAAAGGCAGAAGTTCCACCCAATTGGTCTGTTGATAGTTCATACAACAATGCATGTATTGCTTTATCATTGAGTTAGCATTCTTTGCCAATCCAATAGTACTTGGATGAAACCCAGAACTAAACCCCTGTGAGGACCCTATTAATCTGACTAACTCTCACCAGAACTTTGCAGTAAACTGCACCCCTCAGTTAGAGATTATTCTCTTTGGGACTCCATATAGTCTGCATGAACAACTTGGCCAAGGTTCAGGTTGATGAGATTTTCAGGCATGCCATAAAATGCACTTGTTTCAAAAACAGGTCAATCACAGTCCAGATTATGGTATTCCCAGGCAATTCCACAATGAAGTCCCTGGCTATCTCCTCCCACGGCTGCTGGGGTTAGCTGCAACAGTCTGGCTTTCCTGGCAGTCTTTACATAGAAGCGCATGTCGGGCACCCAGCAACATAATTCTCTATGTCCTTGTTCAACGTAGGCCACCAAAATTGCCTCCTGGCTAAGTGGAGGATTTTTACAAACCCAAAATACCCTGCTGGCTTCATGTTATGACACCTTTGCAAAATTTGTACCCTTAGTTTGAGTGGCACATACAATTTGGACCTCTTCCAAGCCAGACCCTCTCTCGTCATCATGTCTTCTTTATGGTTCCTAAACCATTTATCTTCCTCCAGGACTTCCCTCAGTTTCTGGGTGATCTCACTATCAGCTTGCTGAGGGAGAGCCAGTAGAATTGGCTTCATGGAACTTAGCGCTGCCAGCTGCCCTGATAGGATGATCAAGTTAACTATTTCCTCCTTGGAACTCTTGTACTGTGGTAGGTGAGATAGCGCATCTGCCAAGAAATTTTTCCCTCCTGGCAGGTACTAAAAGGTAAAGTTAAATTGATTGAAATATTGAGCACACCAGACCTGCTTGGAGAGTTTTCTTGGGGTTTTCAGGGCCTCCAAATTCTTGTAGTCCATTCACACCTCCAAAGGGATCTTGCTTCTCTCTAGAAACTGCCTCCAGATAAGCAAAACCCAATGGACCACATAAGCCTCCTTCTCCCACACCACCCAGCACTTCTCAGTGTCAGTTTACCAGAGGTGTAAGCGTGCAGCTGGAGTTTCCCTTTTCAGTTCTTTTGAAAGCAGGACAGCCCCCATGGCTACATCACCAGCGTTGGCTTCGATTACAAAGGGTGCTGTTGAATTTGGGTGTTTAAGGGTTGGCTCAGCCATGAAAGCCACTTGAGTTTTTCAAAAGCTGCTTGACACTCCATAGTCCAGTTGAGTGGCTGGCTTGCCTTGGGCTTCAACTCTCCTCTTCCCATCTTTAATAGCTCTGTGATAGGCAAGGCTATGTTTGCAAAAGAGGGGATGAATTGTTGTTAGAAGTTGGCAAACCCCAGGAAGCTCTATAGTTGCCTCCAAGTTCAGGTAGCTTCCTACTCTATTTTCCAGGGTCCATTTCCATCCCTTCACTTGATATGTGATACCTTAAATAGTCCAAGCTACTTTTGTGGAAGTCCCACTTGGATAGTTTGGCATAAAGTTTAGCTCTTATTAGCTTCTGTAGCACTTCTCTCACTAGCTTCACATGCTCCTCCATTGTCTCAGAGTAGATAAGGATATCACCAGGTAAACCAGCACCTTTTTGTACAGATGATCATGCAGCACCTTGTTAATTAGTTGCATGAACACCGCTGGTACTCCCTGTAGTCCAAAAGTCATCATTCTGAACTGGTAGCATCACAAGGGATAATTAAAAGCAGTCTTCCACTCATCCCCCTCTTTGATCCTCACTCGATAGTATGCCTCTCTCAAATCCAACTTTGTGAACACCTTCCCTTTAGACAGGTGTCCCAGCATGTCTTTCATGAGGGGGAGGGGGTACATATTTTCCACTCACACAATGTCAATCCCCCTAAAATCCATGCACAGTCTCAATAATCCATCTTTTTTCTCTTTAAAGAGCACGTGCCACCAGCTTGGATTTAACTGGTTAGATGAAGCCCCTAGCTTATCTTGTCCATAAAGGCTCAGAGCTCCTTCATCGTCCCCGGGACATAGAGTACATTTTGGTTTGGGGAGTTTTGCCCTGACAATAGCTCAATCACATAGTCTGTGGGGCAGTGAGGGGGAAGCACATCCAATTCCTCTTCACTAAATACTTCAGCCAAGTCTTGATATTCTTTTGGGATGCTTGGCTCAGCTGAGTTGCTCCCAGCTAGTGTGTTAATTGCCTCTGCTTTCACTTTCACACCCGCCTAACTTTTGGCAGTTTCTCCATTCCCAGCCCTTTCTCAGCTTGCTCCTCAGATGCCACTTATTGCTCCCCCAGCCAATTGACAGGTTCCACTTTTTCAGCCATGACAACCCCAGTATCATCGTTTCTGCCATTTTTGGGGCCACAATAAACCAGACAGTCTCTTTGTGGTCCCCTGCCCTTAAGTGCACTGGCTCACTTAGGCAGGTTGCAGGCACACACAAACACCCATAAGTAAGCAATCTACTTGCTCAAATTTTATGGGCTGCTTCTGTCTCTTAAATCTTAGTCCCAATATGTCCACTGTCCACCAGCTGATTAAGCAGCGAATGCACCCAGAGTTTAACAGGGGAGTGAACCCCCCCTTGCTTCTGACTGGGACACTACCACCTCCACCTGGGCAGTCAATGGAGTGATGGCACCACTTACCATTGGATCATCTTCCTCCTTGCTGTCACTCTCATAGAAAACTGGCTCAGGTTTGCTGTGGGTCTGAGTTCCCTCCCGTTCACTCAATGGACCTCTACAACTTGCTGTGCTGCTTGCATTTTCTTCTTCATTTTCTTTGGAGTCTTCTTTGGTTTTGGTTGGCTCCGGTTCTTTGGCCCCACCATGGGTTGGGGTACTAGGAAGTTGGCCTTCTTTCCCAAATTGGAAGCAGGCCCCTGCGGGGCAGCATGGTCTCTCATTAGCGATCAGGGGTGGAGCCCTCTCTCCTGTGTATGTTGGCAGGAGTTTCTCTTAGGTCCGGCAGGGGTGGTTCTCAGATGCGGTGTGTCACTAATACTCCAATTCCACAGTGGTGGCTAGCTGGTACTAGGTGTGGAGGTCATCAGGGATCCCCCTAGGCAGGCAATTCTGGTACATTTCTCTGCTTAGTCCATCTCAAAACTGATAGACCAGTAGGCGTTCCGGCCATCCTCTCAGTTTCCCAGCCAAGCGGCAGAATTCCCAAATGTATTCAGCCATGGATTGGTTCCCCTGCCTAATGGAATGGATTTTGGCTTCCATCTGGTGGGCTTGTGTGGGGTCTCCAATTCTGACCCAGAGCCCCTCTAGGAAGGCATTGATGTTCCCCAACTCCAGAGCCTCCTCATCGTGGAGTGCCACCATCCACTCAGCAACTTCTCCTTCCAGATATGCAGTGATGGTGTTCACACAAGCCCCTTTGTCCAGGTATGCCACTCTGTGCCTCTCCAGGTAAATCCACACCTGGTTCAGGAAATAGGTGAGTTTCTCTGCCCATCTGTCAAACATGCATTTCAATGGCAGTGGCACACGGTCATCTCAGACCAGTAGGTAGCCAGGCATGAATGGACAGGCTCCATTCCTGATAAATTGAGGACTACCTGTACATGCACTTTCCCTCTCTCCCTCTCCCTTTCCCTCTTCCTCCTCTCTCTCTCTCTCACACACACACACACCAAGACAAAGCAAGAAAACAAACTGTTATAATTTAAAAATATATGCAACTACCACTAGGCTTACAACACGTATGTGCATCTGCTCCATCACTCTATGTGAGAACGACATAAAAAGACCTGTTAAAACAGCGGTTCTCAACCTATGGGTCACAACCCCATTTGGGGTCGATCGACCATTTCACGGGGGTCACCAAGCAAGGCTGTCCACCATTTTTTCCCCTTTTCCGGCGGGTGCCTTACCTCCCTTGGGCTGGGCCAGCTGGTGGCCCAGCCGATGGTCGGCCTGCTCCGTCTCTGCCGCTTGCCAGCTATGCCTCGGCCGGCGCAGGGGGCGGCACCACACATGTGTGGCGCTCCCGGGCAGGGAAAGTCCTCGACTTACGACTGGTTGGGTAGTCCTCGACTTATGACTGGTTTAGTCCTCGACTTACGACCGGTTTAGTCCTCGACTTACAACTGGTTGGGGGTCGCGGCATTAAAAAGGTTGAGAACCACTGTGTTAAAAGAACAGTTTCATTTCTTTTGTGGCACCAAATGCATCCTAAAGCTACTTGTTTGATGGGAAGTATGAGGAACATCAGTCTGATCCCAAATATTAAAATATACTGAAACTTTTTTTAGTTTTACTACAAGAAACAGAAAAATGAGATCACTATTAGAAGATTCCTTCTATGATGGGGGGCTTTGATAAAGCAAAGGGCTTGTTTGGGTAAATGAAATCATGGACTATATCGATAGTCATGTATATATCTGGAAGGGTCTCCCAAGGTGAACAGGCTATGATAGATACCCCGAACTAACACTGATCATATCTGCCAACCTATATTGGACCAGTATGGCAGATTATGGTCTATTTCTTCCACATACAACCTCAAAAATGGCCATCATTCCCTGGAGACCTTAGGGCAGCTACACATGGCAGTGGGAAGACCAAAGATAGAGAGTGCTAAGAAAAACCAGGTTAAATCAGGCTACCTTTGGACTTTGGTACAGTGAACATTCAAACAATGAAAACAGATGCTCAACTAGAAGAACTAGTAATTGAACACAACAATATGAATTGGGCTATAATTAGATTATGTGAAACATGACATAAATTAATTCAATTTCTTCTTAACTCTGCCAGCACTAGCTTTACTCTCGTCTGGTGGCACTAAGAAGAAACTGTGATTTACACTGGAACCAAAAGGAACCAAAATAGGCACGTCTTCTTAGCGCTGCCAGTATAAGACTAGCATAAAGCTAGCACTGGCAGCATTAAGAAGAAATTGTAGTGATTTATGTTGGCTGGAGAGGAAAGGATTGCAACAGAAGCAAAATAGGCATGATTTCTTCTTAGCGCCACCAGCGCTAGCTTTATGTTAGTTTTAGACTGGCAGAGCAAAGAAGAAATCTTAATGCTTTTGCTTCCATGGCAATCCTTTTCTCCTCAGCCAAGGTAAATCACTACTGATTTATGCTGGCTGGGAAGGAAAGGCTAGCAAGGAATCAAACTAGGCACAATTTCTTCTTAGCACTTTCTTAAGATTAGCATAAAGCTAAGAAGAAATCATACTGATTTATGCTGGCTGGAGAGGAAAGGATTGCAATGGAAGCACAAGTGACTGGATTTCTTTTTCTTGATTGTGCCATGTGGCCCAGCAAGGGGGAAGCCTTCTGTACCCTGACTTCCTGAGTTCTGGATTTCGTCAAAAGTAAGTGAATGGTGATGGGGGAGTGGGGGTGGGAAGGAGTGCGTGGAACTCAGTATGTTGGCAAAGCAGGCCCAGTGCCTCTGAGGACCTGATGGGGCAGGATGGGAGGGTAATAGGTGTGTGTGTGTGTGTGTGTGTGTGTGTGTGTGTGTGTGTGTGTGTGTGTGCAGTGTCTCTGTGGTTGGTCAAAAGGGCAAATTACTATGGGGGCACTGCAGAGTTTGTAACTTTGAAATAGATTTGTATTTAGCTTCTGGGGTCTATGTTGTAACTTTGAACATTCATTAAATGACCTGTCATATCTCAAGGATTACCTTTATAAGAACTAGCATGATCAAAGCCCAAAGTAGGACTCAGATAATAGGAGTGGAAATTGAGACTCATATTGCTTCGAAGGATCAAAAGTGTTTGATAAATTCCCAGATGGGATCACATTTTATAGCTTCTGCCCCGGGAAAAAAAGGGGGAATAGTTATTTACATAAGAAGAGATTTACCAGCTAAATTAATTGACTCTGATATACAAGGAAGATATGTTATCATTGATTTAGTATTACAAGGCAAGAAATTCCTTATTGTTGGACTATATGCTCCCAATCAATAACAAAAACAGTTCTGTAAGGTCTTACATCAGAAATTAACTCAATTGGGTGGATCAAGCAGCTACAATGGCTGCTTTTCACAAAGCAGCCCGTTCCTGAGTTGTGTAAAAGCCGCAGGACTTTTACAGTCAGCTGTCCTGCGGCTTGAATCTCTTCCCTGGGAGAAAGGGAAGAGAAGAGCTGCTCAGGTAGAGGTAAGAGCTCCCCTAGATCCCCATAATTTCAGGGATCAGAGGGTAAAGCTCCCTCGGAGCCTGAGCCAACTCCGCACTCCAGGATGTCTTTGTCCCGAAGTTCTGGGATGAAGCAAGGCGCCGCTCCCACATCTGCTTTTTTTGGAGGCTTGTGAGTATTCAAATGCAGATGGAGCAGACCAGGAGAAAGTGGATTTAAGATTTATTGTGACTTTAACTCCTGCAAGCATCTTCCCCCCCTTTTTTTGTTTACTTTCCCTTTTGAAGAAAGTGAAAGTGAAAGGCAAAATGGCGACTGTCTTTCTTGTTTGACTTTGTAACAAAGTTAAAAGTTCACGTTTTAAATATAGAGGCAAGAATTTTGTTCCTCTTTCTTTCTTTTTCTTCCTTCTTTCTTTTTTTATTATTATTTAAAGAACTGTGATATTATAGAGGCAAGAATTTTGCTCCTTTGAACTTAACAGAATGGCTTCAAAACGTTTGGTCTCTGTCCCTAAAGCTTCCATCTCCTCCCCAATGACTTAGCCTGCTCCTCAGCCTAAACCAAAATCACCCCCACCCTCTCCTCCTCCTGCAATCTCTCTCAAAGACTTACAAGAGGCTTTAAAAATGACTGCTTTGGATATTAAAGAGGAGGTAAAAGATCTTATAATTGCAGAGAGGGCTATTACAGAAGAATTACTGGAGAAAAAGAACAAGCAAGTCAAAGAAGACATACTATTTGCGTTTTCTGGTCTTGCCCTGCATATTGAAAGGATTGATGATAAAATGGAAGAGATTACTGAAAATGCAGCAAAACTGGAATTTAGAATGGAGGAAGTGGAGAATAAGATAGAAGTTACACAGGATGAACAAACTATTTCACAATATAGAGAAATTGAGTTCGCATTGCGTATCCGAGGATTGAAAGAAAATTCCCAGGAAGATTTGAAGATGCTTATTGTTAGAGATATTGCTTTTAATCTTGGATGGAGACCAGAAGCAGTTGGGAATGAGATAGAAAAAATCTTCAGAGTCAACTCACAGGTTGCTAGACAGAGAAATTTATCAAGAGATGTGGTTATTTACTTTTCCAGAAGATCTATTCGTAATGAAATTATACAGGCTTTTTATAAAAAGAGGTTTCAAATTGCAGCTCAAGATGTGATAATTTTAAAAGAAATACCTCCAAAAATTTTAAGAAGTAGAAAAGATTTTACTTTTCTGTCTGATGAGTTAAAACGTCGTCAAATCCAGTTCAGATGGGAGATTCCAAGAGGAATAATAGTGAATTATGATGGAATACGTTACAGATTAACTACAGTTTTAAAGGCAAGAGATTTCTATCATTCTATTCTAAAGGCAAGACCGTCTTCACCTCCACAAACAAGGATAATTGAAGAGCCCGTTATGGCAGGAGCTTCCTCATTGATGGTCATGGAACAAGCAGTGTTGCCTGTACAGAATCTTGAGATAAAAGATCAAAGGATGACACGAGCTGCCCATAAACACAAAGAAAAAGAGCAGCAGCAGAAGAGTGGTGATAAAGTAGAAGGAATGGTTACTACAGAGCCTGTGGGAGGGGCAAGACCTAAAAAATCTTTGACAGTTGATCTTCAGGCTATGCTTCAAAGGCTTCAGGCTGGTGTAGATGGCCAAGTTCCTGACCTGGAATGTTAATGGGTTTAACTCACCTCAGAAACGGAGAAAGGTCTTCTACTATTTGAAACAATATAATAATGACTTGATATGTTTGCAAGAGACTCATATAACTTCAAAAGGCTCAAAATATCTGACAAATTCTAGTTAGGGATCACATTTTATAGCTCCAGGTCCAGGGAAAAAAGGGGGTGTTGTAATTTATGTGAAGAAAAATTTATCGGCTAAATTATTTGAGGTTGATCTTGAAGGAAGATATGTCTTTGTGGAACTATTGTTACAAGGCAAGAAAGTTCTTATTGTTGGATTATATGCCCCTAATCAACAACACAAGCAATTTTATAAGCTTTTGCATGGGAAGATATCCCAGTTGGATTATAAATCTGTAATTTTGATGGGTGACTGGAATGGAGTTTTGGATATAACTATAGATAAAAAGAGCTCTTCAAAAAATTTCATTCAAACTAAATTACCCAAAACTTTTTTTTGATTTGAAAGAAGAGTTGGAACTTATTGACATTTGGCGAGAAAGGAACACAAGTGATAGAGATTTTACCTTCTATTCGGATAGACACCAGTCATTTTCAAGGATTGACTTCTTTTTGATTACTAGTGATTTTCTTTCTAGGGTGAGAAAGGTAAAAATCTTTCCCAGGACCCTTTCAGACCATAGTCCTGTGTGGATGGAGCTATACCTGGAAGATGGGAACAGAAGGCCTTGGAGACTGAATGAGAATTTGTTTACCCGGGGAGAGTTTGTACAAAAATAAAGAGTATTTAAAGGAGTTTTTTGCTTTAAATATGAATAAGGGTACATCGATGCCCATGGTCTGGGACGCCAGTAAGGCATATATGAGGGGAATTGATTAAAATAAAGTTTTTAGGAATAAAAGGATACAAAGAAGATGAGAAGAAATAGAAGATGAGATTAAAATAAAAGAAGCGCTTGCTCTTAACCCAACTGATAATAACTTAAAGGTTTCTATAAAGATGCTTAGGGAACAATTTAATATGTTGATGGCAGATCAGGTGGCTACCAATTTGCGTTATATGAGACATAATACTTTTTGTAATGCGAATAAGCCTGGGAGGTGGTTGGCTTATCAGTTACGAAAGAAACAGAAGGCTAGGATTATAGAGAAAGTAAAATATAAAGGTACTGAGGTTTTTCAGCAAAATTTGATTAAAAAGAGTTTTTTTAGATTTTTACACAAAACTATACTCAAGTGATAATATAAAGGGAATGGATATAGATCAGTGGTTCTCAACCTGTGGGTCGGGACCCCATTTGGGGTCGAATGACCATTTCACGGGGGTCGCCAAACCACGCTGTCCGCCATTTTTTCCCTTTTCCCTAGCTGTCCTACTCCCTCTTATTGGTGGCCACACCCACTTGGGGGTCACCACAACATGGGGAACTGTATTATGGGGTCACGGCATTAGAAAGGTTGAGAACTACTGATATAGATAAATATTTACAATCAGTACATTTTCCTAAACTTTCTGAGGAACAGCAAAATGGGATGAATTGTTTAATTACTGTGGAGGAAATTGGCTTAGCTATCAAGCAGTTAAAGGTGGGAAAGTCTCCAGGAACAGATGGATTGACGTTGACGTATTATAAAAATTTATATGAAGAAATGTTGGAGCCATTAAAGGAGCTTTTTAATAGTATCTTGCTGGGAGCACAAGTTCCTCCTTCTTGGAAAAGAGCGTTTATATCATTGATTCCGAAGGAGGATCAAGATCTTACAGAGCCTAAGAATTATAGGCCGATATCATTATTAAATGTAGATTACAAGATTTTTACAAAAAGTTTGGCAAATAGATTAATGCAGGTTATGAAGGATTTGATTCACAGTGATCAATCAGGATTCATAACAGGGCGATACATGAAATATAATATTAGACAAATTATTAACTTAATTGAGTATTTGGATAAGAACAACCAGATTCCTGTGGCTTTTATATTTTTGGATGCTGAAAAAGCCTTTGATCAATTAGATTGGCAATTCTTATTCTCATTGGTAGAGAAAATGAATTTTGGGGATAATTTTTTACATGCACTTAAAGCTATATATCAGCAACAATTGGCTCAAATTGTTGTTAATGGGGGATTGACTGAGACTTTTAATATTGAAAAAGGGACAAGACAAGGATATCCATTATCTCCATTGTTATTTGTTTTAACATTGGAGATTTTGTTGATCCAGATTCGAGAATCAACGGTAATCAAGGGTATAAAGATAAGAAAAAATGAGTATAAATTACGGGCTTTTGTGGATGATTTGGTTTTGATTTTGGAAAAACTGATTAGAGCGGTTGATTGTTTATTAGAACTTATAACACAGTATGGAAAAGTTTCTGGTTTTAAAGTCAATAACCATAAGACTAAGATATTATCTAAGAATATGTTAGCCAATGACAAGGAAAGTTTGGTTAAAGCTACAGGTTTTCAGATGATGAAAAAGGGAGTATATTTAACTGCCTCAAATGGAAAATTGTATAAAAATTATTATGAATTACTATGGGCAAAAGTGCAAAAGGATTTAAATGACTGGAAAAAATTGCAATTGTCACTGTTGGGGAGAATTTCAGCTGTAAAAATGAATGTTTCTTTTCTTGTTTCAAATTATATCCATTTTGAAAAAAGACACTAATTTGGATGAATGGCAGAAGGGTATCAATAAATTCATCTGGGCAGGGAAAAAACCAAGAGTAAAGTTTAAGATTTTACAAGATGCTCAGGAAAGAGGAGGACTTAAGGCGCCTAACTTGAAATTATATTATGATGCGGCGGCCCTAACAGTGATTAGTGACTGGGTTAACTTAACAAATAAAAATATACTATCTCTTGAGGGATGGGACTTATTATATGGATGGCACGCATATTTGATTTATAATAAAAAAGTAGATCAGGCTTTCAAATCCCATATCTTAAGAAGTGCCTTATTGCGTATCTGGAAGAAGTATTATTATAGGTTAAATTATAAAATACCAATTTGGGGGATTCCTGGACACGCGATAGAAGGGGTATCTAGGGGTGTGAATTTGGATAGGATTTCTTATAAGGAAACACTTTGATTGGTAGGGAGTGATTGGCAATTAAAATCTTAAGTTGAGCTAAAGCAAGAAAATATTATACAGTCTTGGTTTCAGTATAATCAATTAGTGGTTAGGTGGAGTTTAGATCAAAAGGTTGGTATTATTTTAGGGGATGAGAATTTGGTAAAACAGATTAAAGATCAAAATCGGGCCCATATAAAGAGAATTTATAATGTTTTAATAGAATTGGATTCTGAAATGGATCTAATTAAAGATTGCATGGTAAAGTGGGCTCAAAATATTCAGGAACTGATCCCGTTGGATACATGGGAGATAATTTGGGTTAGAAATGTAAAATTTACACAGGCTCAAAATTTAAGAGAAAATTTTTATAAAATGTTTTACAGGTGGCATTTGGATCCCAGAAAACTGTCTTGTATGTATTCTAATTTACAGCCCAAATGTTGGAGATGTGGTAGCTTGGATGCAATCTATTTTCATATTTGGTGGACTTGTAGAAATATAAAAGCTTTTTGGATTATAATTTGGTGGAATATTCAAAAGATTTTTAAAAGAAAGATAAAGTTTACCACTCAATTATTCTTGTTGGGTATTACTGTAGATTTTGATGTTAAAGAAACTAATTTGATGTTGAACTTAATAACAGCAGCAAGGTTATTGGTAGGGCAATATTGGAAGAAAGAGTCCTTGCCTACTATAGAAGAATGGACGTTTAAGGTGTCAAATTTAGCAGAAATGGCAAAAATTTCTGCCTATTTGAAGGATCATACACAAGAAAGATATATTTCGGTTTGGAGAAGATGGATAGATTATATTCAGAATAAATATGAGATTAAAAAGTTTCATTTAGTTTATGAGTAAATTTTAGATTAGTACTGATAGTATAATAACTAATTTTAGATTTGGTATTACTATGGTTTAATTAATATTAACTTGTTTATATTATTCTTTTTGTTTTAATTTGCTTATATTTATCTTAAATGGGAGCTAAAGTATTTGATGGATTTGGTTACTTATATAGTTGGGTAATGTTAATTAGAATTTGATTATTAATTTGTAATCCTGTACTCAGCTCTGGGAAGTGGGGGGAGGGTTAGGGATGGGTGGGTTTTGGGATATTGTATACTGTATAAAACTTTTCAATAAAAAAAACCCTGAAACTGACTTCATTTTTACAAAGCAAATAAAATGTGAAAATGTTAAGAGTCCTTGTTGGTTTTCTGACTAGGAAAAGTGATAAGCTAATTCTGAATCAGAATAAGAATAGAGCTGGAAGGGACCTTGGAGGTCTTCTAATCCAGCCCCCTGTTCAAGCAGGAGATCCTATACTTATATCATTTCAGATATGTGGTTGTCCAGTCTCTTCTTAAAAACCTCAAGTGATGAAGCACACATGTCTGAAGCAAGCTGTTCCACTGGTGATGCTGTCTATCCCATATTTTTCTAGCTTATTAAGAAGTAGGTTGTGGTCTACTTTATCAAATGCCTTGCTGAAGTCTAAATATACTATGTCCACAGCATTTCATTGGTCTACTTTGTCAAATGAAATAAGATTAGTTTGGCATGATCTGTTTTTAACAAACCCATGCTGGCTACTAGTTATAACTTTATTTGTTTCTACATGTCCACAGATCCACTTTTTAATTATTTTTTCCAGTATTTTCCCAGGTGTTGATGTTAGGCTGATTGGTACGTACGTTCCTAGGTCTGTTTCCCCCCCCCCTTTTTTTTTTAAGATGAGAACCACATCAGCTTTTTTCCAGTCCTCTGGTAGTTCCCCAGTGCTTCAAGATTTTTTAAAGATATGATACAATGGCTCTGAGATAACATCTGCCAGCTCATTCAGAACTCTGGGATGTAATCCATCAGGTCCCAGTGATTTATATTCATCAAGGTCAGATAAATATTCTCTTCCCATTTTCTTGCTTATTTTAATTTTTATTTCTAGTCTATCTTTTACAGTTATGTTTTTGGTAGGTTGGGCTATAGTTTCTTTTTGTGTGAAGACTGATGCAAAGAATGAGTTAAGCAGCTCTGCTTTCTCTCTACTGCCTGTTACTTCCTTGCCATCTTCTCACTTTATTGGACTGAAGTTTTCCTTGACTTTTTTTTGGTTACTTATATGTTGAAAGAAACTTTTTTTTATTATCTTTGACTTTTGCTACAAGTCTTTGTTCTTTCTGAGTCTTTGCTTTCCTGATTTCATATTTGCAGATTTTCTGCTGATATTCTGCCTTAGTTATGTGTCCCTCTTTCCATTTTTTGTACTTATCCTTTTTGTCCTTCAGTTTATCAGTGCAATCATGCTGGTTTCTTCTTGGATTTCTTGTTTTTCTTTTTTAGTAGTACTGTGCTGGACTAGGCTTTTATGATTATATCTTTCATAGTTTTCCATGCTTCTTGAGTTGTTTTCATCCTGCTTTTGTGAGAGGGCAGCGTTTGGGTAGAGGTGTTGTTGCTCCCTTCCTCCTCAAGCCATCAGCTGAGCAAGACACCCGCCTGCCTGCGCTCTTCCCGCTGCCCAAAGCTTTCATTGTCATGAGCATTTCTGTTGAGGATTGGTGGGTGGGGCTATTTGGTTTTTATTCCTCTCCCATCTGCTGGGTGGTTGCAGCGGGTTTTGGTTTCTT
This sequence comes from Crotalus tigris, assembly GCF_016545835.1. Lineage (NCBI taxonomy): Eukaryota > Metazoa > Chordata > Lepidosauria > Squamata > Viperidae > Crotalus > Crotalus tigris. The sequence continues at coordinate 521,614 of NW_024097163.1, read as the reverse complement.
CTATTGTGCTGCAAGGTTACCCATGAAGCATGTTTGTTTTGGGGGGGGGGATTCCCACTCTGGTTGCTAAGCTTGCTTAATCCCTCTTCCTCCTCCTCCTCACCAGAGCTCCCCTTTGTCTGCAACCAGCCCCTGCTTCACCTTGCCTTGCCTTGCCCCATGGCAATGGCACTCCCGCCCTGCTCCCTCCCTCACCTCGCCTCACCCAGCAGGACAAGCCTCCTGCCCACCACTCCACCCACCAGAGACCCCCTGGATCTCCCCCAACCCTTCCCAGTCCCCAAGGGAGGAGATCAAGAGGCCGAGAGAAAATTGAAACTGTGAAATGTTGCCTGGGAACTATGCTTATCACTTTGGTTCTCATAACAATTTCACACCTGAAGATTGGATGAAACCATACCGGACTTTTGGCTGTTGGGGTGGGGTCTGTTGGGGATAGTTTAATGTAACATTTTGCATGGGAAAATAATAGATCTTGCTTTGCTTTCTTGCTGTCACTGTCTGTCAATAAAAGTTCCTTTTGAGATAATGCCTATCTCAAGAGTTCTGCTTTCTTGGGAGGACTAGCTGAGGCAAGACCTTACATTAAGCAAGATCTGGAAAAGGGTCAACCTGGAGAGGCAACCACCCTATCATGGGGACTGTGCACATCATGTCCCTCCATGGCAGTGACAATTGAACTGATCTTTTGCTCTTCGCTGAGGTGGCATATAGCAATACTGTTCACTCCAGCACCAGATACACCCCATTTCAAGTCGCCACAGGACAGGTGTTCAACTCTATGCCAGAATTATCTACTAATGAGCCCAACATCCCTTCCCATAAGGAATGGATGAATCAGTTGCAAAGTACCTGGCCAATAGTCAGAAAAGCCTTAGATGAAGCTAGGAATGCTTATAAAGCTCAAGGAGATAAAAAGAGAAGGGAACCCAAACCTTTTCACATTGGGGACAAAGTCTATTTATCCACTATGTTTCTGCAATCATTACAACCATCCAAGAAGTTAGGACCCAAGTTTGTACGTCACTTCTCAATTAAGTGCATCGTCAATCCAGTTACTGAGGAACTGGAACTCCCTAAGACCTTAAGACTAATTCACCCCGTCGTTCATTGTAGCTTGCTAAAACCCAAAATAACCTCGCCTTTAAGGCCAAAAGCGCCACCTACACCACATTATGGTGGAAGGTGAACAATACTTTGAGATTAAAGAAATCTTGGACTCATGGAAGCATCACGGAGCTGTCCAATATTTGGTAGCCTGGAAAGATTTGCCAGCTTCCCAGAATGAATGAGTTCACGAAAAGCATGTTATGGCTCCAAAGCTACACTTCCACGAACACTATCCTGATAAACCCTGCTAACTGTCTATTTTAATTTTCCCATTTTCTTATTTTCTCTCTCCTGCAGGTGGATCTTCTATTTTCAGGAGGGCGCCATGTCAGACCCTCATTTATTATAGAGGTTTCCTTTCTGTGTTCAGGTCTGCCATTCTGCTGGGAGGGGGGAGGAGGATGCTTGTTGTTCGACTGCTGGGACCGAGGAGGCTGCTACAGGTTGTCAACAGAAGAAAGAATGTGCTCTGGGCCATCTGTCTTATCACTGCACCAAAGGGAGGAGAATGAGAGGCTGAGAGGAAATCGAAAGCCTGAGAATGGTGCTTGGGAAATATGCTTATCACTTAGGTTCCCATAACAATTTCACACCTGAGGATTGGATGAAATCATACCGGACTTTTGGCTGTTGGGGTGGGGTCTGTTGGGGATAGTTTTATGTAACATTTCACATGGGAAAATAATAGATCTTGCTTTGCTTTCTTACTGTCACTGTCTCTCAATAAAAGTTCCTTTTGAGATGATGCCTGTCTCAAGAGTTCTGCTTTCTTGGAGGACTAGCTGAGGCAAGACCTTACACTGGGATATCCATCCTTTCCATCACTCTTTTTTTCATTATGTTTTTCTTTTTTATTTCTTTTATCTCTTTACTCTTTTCCTCCTTATGTGATTGGTTATCTAGTGGTATTTGCTTGGAATTAGGGTCTATAGGTCATGAAGTTTGGCCCCCTCCCCCCTCATTTTTAGTTTAAAGTCATTTTGATAAGATGAGCCAGTCATTTTCTGAATATATTCTTTCCAGTTCTCATAAGGTGCACTCCATCCCTTGCCAGTAGCCCTTCATCTAGGTAATGCAGACCATGGTCTAGGAAGCCAAAGTTCTGTCGACAGTGGTTCATTTCTAAAATCCTTTGCTTCCTCATTGGATATTGGTCTTTTGTTGGAAGTATAGATGAAAACACTACTTGTGTTCCTAATTCTTTAACTTTCTTCCCTAGCTGTTCATAATCTCTTGTTATTGTTTTCAAATTCATTGTTGTGTCATTGGTCCCCACATGTAGGAGATGAAAGGGGAAGTGATCTGTGAGGTTGATTATTTTATTAAAGTACTCAGTTACATCTTTGATTTTTGCTCCAGGGAGACTATATATCTCCCTAGATTGACTGCCTGGTCTAAAAACTATAGTTTCTGTTCCTATAAGAATTGAACCTCCTATCACCAATATTCTCCTTTTTTTTTCCCTAGGGAAGTCTGGAATATTTTTCTTCTTGTCTAGAAATGCAGGGTTGTGCCTCTTTTTTTGAGAAACTATTGATGAATGCTCTTTTGTGAGTGTCTGTATATTTTCTTTCAGGGGGAGACTATGAAAATGTTTGTTCAGTTCCAGAGGGGCTTCATTGGAGTAGGCTAAGGTAAATAGTAGGGGCTTTTCTCTTGGCTGTTTTCTTCTAAGAGTGACATGTTTCCATTGGTCTTGCTCTTTAGGAACATATATAGGTTTATTTTTTATGGAAGCTATTTGTTCTCTATTGTGTTCGATTTGGGTGTATCTGTCTTCCTCCTCCTCCTCCTCCTCCAACATTTTTTAAGAAGCTGTTTGCTCCCTATTGTGTTTTACTTTGGTATAGTCTTCTTATTTAGGTTGGGATTGCTTGGTTTGCTCATTGAGTTTCAGAGTGGCTATAGTTGCCTTTAAACCTTTTACTTGATCTTGATAAACTTGAACAATGGGCCCAATCCAACAAAATGAGTTTCAATGTGGAGAAAAGCAAAGTTTTACATTTAGGCAGGAAAAATCAAAGGTACAAGTACAGATTAGGTGAGACCTGACTCAAAAACAGTAACTGTGAGAGGGACTTTGGAGTCCTGTGGACAATTACTTGACTATGAGCCAGCAGTGTGTAGTAGCAGCCAAAAAAGCTAATACAATCCTGGATTGTATAAATAGAGGCATAGAATCAAGATCACACAAAGTATTAGTACCGCTTTATAAAACCCTAGTAAAACCACACCTGGAATACTGCGACCAATTTTGGTTACCATACTACAAAAAAGATGTTGAGACCTTGGAAAAAGTTCAGAGAAGAGCAACTAAAATGATCCAAGGCCTGGAGATTAAACCATATGAAGAAGGGCTGCAGGACTTGCATTTGGCTAGTCTAAAGAAAAGAAGAAACAGGGGCAACATGATAGCAGTATTCCAGTATTTGAGGGGCTGCCACAAAGAAGAGGGAGTCAAACTATTCTCCAAAGCACCAGAGGGCAAGACAAGAAATTGGAAACTGACAAAGAGAGAAACAACCTGGAATTAAAGAGAAACTTCCTAACAGAGAGGACAATTAACCAATGGAACAGTCTGCCTTCAGAAATTGTAGGCGCTCCATCACTGGAGATTTTTAAGAAGAGACTAGTCACTTATCTGAAATGGTATAGGTTTTCCTGCTTGAACAGGGGGCTGGACTAGAAGACCTCCAAGATCCCTTCCAACTCTATTCTATTCTATTCTGTTCTGTTCTGTTCTACTTTTTATTCTAGTAATTCAAATAGATTACATTTGATACATACATAGTTTGGTCTTCTGTGGGCATAAGCTGAAATATATGGCACACTTTGCAAGTCACTATAGTGTTAGTCTCTATCTCCATGACTTTTTTCTTTGTTTGCTAAAAAATTAAAAAATTCTAAAAATTTAAATATTCTCTATGTTGCAAAGTGTCAGTTTCCAATAGTTTACAAGAGTTCTTACCTTTTTATTCTGTTTTGAAAAATTCGTCAGTAACTTTCCTGTTTTAAGTGTCTCTCTTTTTTTCTATGGTTTTTAATTTTTTCCTCTTAGATTATTAAGAATTTAAAAATTTCTAAAGAATTAAAATAAGTAAATTGTTTTTTCAAATGTTTAGTTGAAATAAGAAATTGAAAAAATTGAGAAAAGGATTTATTTAAAAAATGAAAAAAGGATTTTAAAATTGAAAAAGATTTAAAAATTCAAAAAAATTCAAAAATAATTTTATAAGAAATTGAAAAAAGAATTTTAGAATTGAAAAAATTTAAACATTGCAAAAGTAAATTAATTAAATTAAAATGATAGTTATGAGTTAAAAAGATTAAAATTGGGACAAGGCATTTAAAAATTGAAAAAGAAATAGAAAAAAGAAATTGGAAAAAATTGAAAAGGAATTTTTCTTAAGAAAGGGAATTCAGAGATTTTAAAACTTTAAGAATTTACAAGAGTTTTTGGCTCCTTATGAAGTAATATGCACTTTTTTTGTTTGAAATATCAGGCTATTTTCTAGGAGATGCTTTGCACTTAATCCTCTACTACCTGACTTGAAAGTTTATCCCTTTCCTCCCTGTCCATAAGTGTTTTGCATGTATCATTTTTTCCCCTGCTTTCTTTTCTTTGGTTGCCTGGCCACTGTTAAGAGTTTTCAGGTACAATGTGCTGATGTGGACACTCTGCTTAGGTGGTTCACCATGCTGCTCTCAGCTGGTGCTGGTCTGCTGCACTGCTCTCAGCTGCTGCTGTGGGCTCTGCTGCTCAGCTGATCCTCCGTGCTGCTTTCAGCCACTGCTAATCCACCACACTGCCCTTAATCACTCCTCGGGTCACTTTACTCCTCTGCCATGTAGCTCTGCACTGCTGCTGCTCAAGATCTTCCATGTTACTCATAGTTGCTGGTTTGCTGCCACCTAGCTCCGCTTCACTGCTGCTCAGTGGCATTGGCTCTGTTCAGGTGTTAGGCTGAGTCATTGGGCTGCCTCTCTTGTCTCTCAGCTTGGCTATCTCTCCTTCTCTCAGATGGTTTTGATTGGGACACTGGGCTGCCTCTCAGCTGGGCCACCTCACAGTTGGGCCACTGGGTCACTTCTCAGCTGGGCCACCTCTCACCTTGGCCACTTCTCAGCTGGACTACCTCTTGCCTGTTTGTTCAAGCAGTTCAAGTTCTGCATCATCTTTTTGTGAAAGAACTATTACTGGCAAATGTTTGTTTCATTTTCTACGGGGTATGCAGATTAAAATATTTTATCCTTATGATTCAATGTTTTTTTCATTTGTTGTAAGGTGATATGTGTCTTCTGGACAGATTTGCTTTTGGAGACCATACTAACACCATTTTCATTTGGTAGCACATTTTCATTTTAACTGATTTTATACTTAGCTTCTAAAAGACAATGTTGCTCAAGCAATACATATCTAAGTAGCTGAAGCTGACATTGAAAATTGCTATTTTTATAGATTCAAAGAATTCACAGTTTGTATGCCTTTGTCTTCTTCTGAAAAGGCCAAGTGTTGCATAAATGAAATAGCCAAGATCTACAACTACTTCCAAATGCAATGTCAATGACTTGCCAGAATAAAAATTGAGTTGTTCTTATAGGTTTAGTGTAACTTATAATCAGATGGACCCTTGGCCCGCTGTGACCTTCTTATGGCCGGTGTGTGTTTGCCTGGCCTGCCAGTTTGCCTGCCAGGCTAAGCAGACCAGGACTTTGGTGCCCCAAGGACCCAGGTGACCCACCCAGCTGCTGACCCGCTGGATCCTCTGAATCCAAGCCAGGGTTCCTTGGTGGGGTGGAATTCCCCAAGTCCAGTAGTGGGGTGGAATTCCCCAAGTCCACAATGGACTCCACTTGGGAGCACTGTCCCTCGAGCCCAAGACCAGCAGCTGGAGTGGCCTGAGTGGCAGATGTGCCCCAATAACCCATGGCCCCCGTGTATGGAGGTGCCAGAGACAGGAGCCACCTCCATCAAGAGTCCTCCTTTCTGGGGACTCCCTGTCTGGAGCAATAGCTGAAGTGTGTGAATCCCCCCTTTCTGCCACTGGAACATGTGTGGCACTTGTGAATAACCACTGGCGCGGGGAGATTGTGGTCCAGAATTGTGATTATGGTCCTCCTCCCCCCCGAGAACAGAGCCAGGAGCGGAAGAGTTGCTGGGAAGCCTCCAGCGCAGTTGGTCTATGTGACGTCGGATGACATGCCCATCGTCCAAGGCCACATCGTATGACAGTGGCCCAGAGACCTTGCAAACCACTGCTGTGACCCAGAGATGTCCAGGTCCATAGTTCCTTGCCCAGACCAGATCGCCCACCTGTAGTCTCCTACTGCCTGCAGCTCTGACACCTGTGAAGCCACCCAGTCTGGGTGCAACCTGTCCAGTTTCGTGATGAGGTGGCGATCCCAGCGGAGTTCTGCTGGGCTCTTTCCTGTGTCTATGCAAGGTATGATGCGCTGTGAAAGGAGGAAATCAGCTAACCTGTGATGCCAGCTGCCATAAGTGATTCTCTTGAGAGCATCTTTGGTAGTGCGCACCATCCTCTCTGCCTGGCCGTTGGAAGATGGATGAAATGGTGCTGAAGTTGCATGCCAGATCATGTTGGCTTGTAAGAAAGCCTGAAATTCACAAGAAGTGAATTGGGGGCCATTGTCTGAGACCAGGACATCTGGAAGTCCATGGGAGGAGAAGATTCCTCTCAACACCTGGATGGTCCTAGCAGTAGTAGTGGAGGAAACAGGCACAACCTCTAGCCACTTGGAATGGCTGTCAATGAGGAGAAGAAAGGATTGCCTCTGAAAGGGCCCAGCATAATCTATATGTACCCTTGACCAAGGGGCTTGTGTCTCCTCCCACCTGTGTACTGGGGCCTGAGGCATTTCAGGCCATGACTGTTGGCACACTTGGCACCCATGAACCTGGGCCTCGATGTCTTTATCAAGCCCAGGCCACCAGAGATGGCTGCGCGGAAGCGCTTTCATCCAGACTATACCCAGATGTCCCTCATTCAGAGAGATCAAGACTCTAGCCCTCAATGAGGCTGGGATGACTACCCTGCTACCCCAGGGTATGAATGTGGAAAGCTCGTGCTTCCTTTGCCAGAAGCTTTTAAATTCAGTACCTGGACACATGCCAGGCCATCCTGACAACACCCATGTCAGCACATGTGTAAGCGTGTGATCAGTGGCAGTTTCTGCAGTACATCCCTAGCATTGAGGGGAGATTCAGGCAACTCCTGAATAGAGAGAATATTAATAGCAAGAGCAGAGTCTGCCTCTATCTGTTTTAGAGGTAATCTGCTGAGGCCATCTGCATGGCCCATCTCATTCCCAGGTTTGTGAATCAAAGTGTAATCATATGCTGACAGGAAAATTGACCTGTGAGGGGTTTGCTTGTTTGTGGTAAACAAACCCAGCAGAGGCTTATGGTCTGTATAGACCATGAAGTGGCGGCCATATAAGAAATCATGAAATTTCTTTATGCCAGCCACTATGGCCAAGGCTTCTCTGTCAATCTGAGTGTAATTGCGCTCTGCAGATGACAAAGTCCTTGAATAATAGGCCACAGGGACTTGTGTCCCATTAGCCTTCAGGTGGCTAAGTACTGCTCCCACCCCATAAGGGGATGCATCACAAGCGATGCACACTGGCAATTGCTCATTGAAATGCGCTGACCGCATTTGAAGAGAGCAAGGCCTTGACCTCATTGAAACTCCTTTCATGGACCTTTGTCCACTGCCATGGAGCCTGTTTATCCAAGAGCTGGTGTAACAGCTCAGTCACTGCAGCCTTGTGTGGAAGGAATGCATGATAAAAATTTAGGAGTCCCAGAAAAGCCTGAAGTTCGCTTTTGGACTTGGGACTTGGAGCCTGCTGAATTGCTTGGAGCTTGGATTCAGCAGGATGGATGCCTTGAGCATCAATTCTGAAGCCTAAGAATTCAGTGGAAGTGACTCCAATTTTACATTTATCTTGCTTCAGTTTCAGACCCACTTGGCGGAAATGAAGCAAGATAGCCCATAATCTTTCAGCTAAGTTTAGAGATGACTCTCCAGCAATGAGGACGTCATCGAAGTAGGGACAGACCCCAGGAATACCATGGAGGGTGTGCTCCATTACACTTTGGAAGATGCCAGGAGCTACATTAACCCCAAACTGCAGTCTTTTGACCTTAAAGGCTCCCCGGTGCATTATGATTGTTTGAGCCTCAGTGGTTGCCTCATCAACAGGTAACTGTTGGTAGGCCTGTGCCAAATCAAGTTTCGCAAAAATTTGCCCCCCCTTGAGGGAGGCTAGAATGTGGCTAACCACAGGCACTGGATATGCATGCTGTTGCAGCGCTTCATTCAATGTACATTTATAGTCCACACAAATTCGGACTTCTCCATTAGCCTTTAGAGGCATTACAATGGGGGTTTCCCATGGACTAGAGTCCACAGGTTCTAAGATGCCCTGCTGCTGCAGCTTGTCCAGCTCTGCATCAATTTTGCTTTTGAGAGCAAAAGGCACCCTTCTAGGCTTAATCCTAATGGGTGTGATAGTTGGGTCTAAGGGTAAGGCAATGGGAGGCCCTTTGTATGAACCAAGCTCTGTGCTAAACACATCAGCAAACTCCTTGCAGACTTCTGCAAGGCCTAACATTTGCAGGCTGTGCAGCCCAGTCACTTGGATCCCAAGGGCCTCGAACCAATCGAGTTCAATGAGACTCATGCGATCACTCCCAACTACCACGACATCTAGTAGGCCTACGTTGCACCTTGAGCATAGCCTCCCCCTTCCCACTGACTCTGGAATTCTGGAAGTCAGTGAAAATTAAGTTTGATGGCCTGAGTTTTACTTGAAGGCCACTACTGCTGCAAATCCTTTTAAAGGTGTCATGAGAAATAATCGATAGAGCGGACCCTGTGTCCAACTCCATTGACAAAGGAACCCCCTGCAACTTCACATCAATGTGAAGCTTTTTTTTAAGTGGCTTGTGTGTTCCTGTCTTTAAAATGCTCCTGCGCGATGTGCAGAAACCCACCCTGTGTTGGCTGGGGACCCTGGTACCTTTCTGAAGCAATTCTTCTCTAGGCTGGACCTTTTGGCGACCCAAACAGACAGAGGAAATGTGGCCTTGCCTGCCACATGCCTGCCAAATGGCGGAGCAGAATCTGCAGTCAGCACGCTTGTGGCGTCCTCCACACCCGAAACACTGAGGAGATGCTGGGGCCTTGTCTGGATGCTCCTTTGGCCTTTTCTCTGCTGACTGGTGCAGCCTATCCACCTCCTCTTCAGGATCCTGGTCTGGATCTTCTCGAGCACCCTCTTTTTTTAAATAAAGTTTTATTGGTTTTTTCCATTTTTTTATACAAAAGCTTAGGACACAATGTGGTGGTCAGAGTGTTAAATCATTCAAAAACAAAATCATATACATATAGCTCAAATTAATTATAAACAATTTGCTCTCTGTACGGAATAATGTTACTTATTAAAATTAAAATTAATACAATTTTAGATAAAGTTCAATCAAACAAAAATCCTCAATCACCTTGCAATTATGATAATCTATATCCTGTTTTAAGTTTTACTAATTGCAACTGTCTTATTCCAGTTACATTTCAATAGACATATAGTTGAGATTTCAGGTATCCTTAATAATAGATCGTTCATTAAAACTAATTTTTTCCCTATCACAAGTGGCTCTTACTCTCTCTCTATTACAGCGTATTTTTCACATTTAAAATAACAATATAAATCCAACAAATATAGTTCTATTTTTTAAAATATATTCTATCATTTCATCAGTTCCCAAAAAAACCCCACATATCTATTTTTAGACATGTGTTCTATCATTTCATCACTCTACGTCTATAAAATCTTTTTAACCCCTAAACAAGTTTGCTCCCTAATAATTATCAACTATGATATCAATCAATTCTCATCCTTCTTTCATTATTAAATCAGACAAAATCTCTAAAGACTTTTTAACCCATCAAGTAACATTTTATATCACATTTAAACCTGACTCTAGCTTTCTTTCTAGGCCAAGTTGGTTCCCATATTAAAACTTTTCGATTGTCAAACCTCAAACTTTGGTTACAAAATTTTCTAATCAATTCAAACTGAGCAAAACTTTCTTCTCTTCCTGGCAATATCATCTGAGTGTTATATTGACTTTTATTCCATATTATAATTGTAAATAAGTTATCCGCTTTGTTGTGGTTTTCAGAAAATTGTATCTGAGTATCAATCTTTGTAGTTTTCTGTAGCTGAACTGAACCAGTTACAATTAGTTCTTGATCATCCAGGTTATCCATCCATGTAGGTAACGTTGTATAGAATTAGTTGGCTCAATGATTCCCAGCGTAGATTCATCATTGGGTTGTAAGCATAATGTGTCTGTCTCTTTAAATTGTGTGTCTTGATGTATGAAAGCTTGTTCAATATTGCTCTGTTCTTCCTCTGGTGTTCCTTGTTCCATGGCTTGATTCATTATTGGAGGGTCAGTTGAAAGTGCCAAGGTGGCATCTTTAGATTGTCTCCTCGGTTTCCAATAAGTTTTGAAGTCTTCTGTCATTTCAATTTTTTTTCCAATATTAGATCATAGTCAAGATATAAAATATTTTCTTCCATTTTGGTGGTAGACTAGCCTGTTCCTTTATTAGAGACTATATTTAACAAAAGTCCACAAATATCCGCCTCCAAAGGTCTAATAGCCAGTTTCAACACCCTAATGTCAGATTATCTTTTCTCTTTTACTGTCATATGAAGTCCAATCCCTCTTCCAGTCACAAAGATAGAGTTGTAGTGTCACTTGTGGCCACCAGATGTCCTCAGTGGACTGTAAGATCTTTTTTTCCAGATTGATAAAGTAAAGAAAAAAAGGTTTTCACTCTTATTTTTTAAAATTTAACAAGAAAGATATCTCCAACATTATAAAGTTGATAGGAACAAATTAGCAATGTCCCTTTTTTCTTCTTTTCCTCTAATTAAAGAAAGTCCAATGGTAGAAAAAACAATCAAAAAAGACAAAGAGTTTTTTTTAAAAAACTCTTTTTCCGATATAGGCAGCCGCCGCTTTCTTAGCAAAGGGAAATAGTCAGAGCTCTTTACAGGAAAGATCAGGATAGTGAGAGAAAAGGGAGTCTCACCCGGATTCACCGCGGTGGGTCTTCATTCTTAGTTGTTCTTTTGACTTGCGGTTGGTGCAGCTGGGTGATCGGCCATTTTACTTCTCCATCGGCCCTCAGAGTTCTCTCAGCCAGCTGAGGGAGCTGCCGCTTCTCCGCAGCCGAGCACAACCTCCTTGATGGTAGTCGCACCCTCTAGGGTGACTTTCGACCAGCATAAGGGTCTACCGGCGGAGGGAAACTAGCTGAAGAGGAGACAAGTCTCCTTGTACAGCTAGAGGTGCTGCCTCCGAAACTGGAAGTCTCGAGTGCCCTCTTGATGGATGGTAACGGTGGCTGGAGGATTTCTGGTGAGCCGCAAGGCCTTCACAGCGCCGCCTGCTGCTTCTTCAGCTGCAACCTCTCTCAAGCCATCTTGGAACGACACATCTTCCTTGGTGAAGATCTTCTGCTGCAGCTCACGACTTTTTAGGCCACAGACGAAACGGTCCCGCAGCCTCTCTTCCAAATCCTTGAATTCGCAAGGCCTCGCTGCTTGCCTTAAGGCAGCAATAAAGTCAATAAATAAATTTTGGGTATATGCCTTAAAGCAGAGATCCCTGATGACTATCTGAACATATGAGGACCATCTACCTCAAAGTGGCATTTTTGATCACTCCAAGGCTCTTTTTGCAATTAATCTGAGGAATGATATCAGCTTGTGCTCTTAGCTATTTCTCATTCTCTAATATTAATAAAGGATAAACTGTAAAAAAATAAAAAGCTGGCAGTTCAAACACTTATGCAAATACATATCAACCTTCCTCTCAGGAATATCTCCAGCTAATTCTCATGATTTAATTTCCCAGTGATCATGTGTATGCACCAACTTCTCTCTCTGTTTTCTACATAATCAAATCAGTGGAATTGAAGAGGTCTGTATCTAATTCCATAGTTTGTAGCTTGATTAAACAGGAGCTGAATTATTTTAATATAATTTGGTTAGTTAAAAATACATACTACCAATACTAGATATTTTCTACTGTTATAGTTAAACATTCATTTCCATGAAAAGTTATTGTTTAATCAAAATGGTAGTTTTGGAAATGGCTATCTTTATTATTTGTAACTGAGCAGCATAGAAAACTCATATGTACTGTATATATCAATATACTTTGCATAAAATATAAAATAATCATTTTTTTCAGATATAGTAGTTACAAAGATTTGCATACTATGTCTAGAATAAGATATGCACATACACATGTAGATATATGGACAGACAGACACACAAACACAGACACACAATCACACAGATACACACACAAAGAAATGATTATCACCAGAGTATAAAACAATTTTACCGCTTATAAGGTGGCCATAAATATTACTTTAGAAAGATCAACGATTGTGGGATTATATATGTATAGGGTAGATTAATATTTTATTTTAATTAGGATATCTATTGTGTAGTGGAAGAAGAAATAAATGAGATTGGTGATAAAATGAGGGATGTGAGAGATTAAGAATTAGAATATATCTGGTAGGGATACTGTACCTGAATTAATAACTTGTTGATTTAAAGTTAAATTTGATTATGGCAATTGTAAACTGGCAAAGTTTTAAAACAGGTTTAGCAGTAATAGAAATTTAAATTAGAAATGGAATATTTTAAACATATTATGCTATTTGAGGGAAATAGAGAGGGGACAGTGAATGTATTGAGTCGAGTTGTTTATATATGTTTTTACTTTTGAATATTTGATTACCCAAACACCACAGTGTGTCCTGAGTACTTTTTCTTAAGAATTAAAAAACCAATAAAATGTGTTTTTTTTTAAAAAAAGAAAGATCAAGTTGAAGTCCTTAATTAGAAACTATACTCTATTTGTACTACAGAACCAAAGTCTGTTTTCAAAATAAATTATCATAAAAGGGTGCCTTGTTGCCTAGCAACAATCAGCATCTTCATGCTCTGCCACAGCAATAACAAAATGTGTTTCTGATTAAAATTTTCAAGATCAGATTAGACAACATGTTAATCAAAAGATTCTGCTATTCAAACATATGTGCAAAATTACATCATAAATTTAATTACATCATAAAATTTCATCTGTCTATATAACTCATTGATAATCTATAATTAAAGTGAAGATAAACATGCTTGAATACATTATGGATAGTGTGAAGAATTAGATGATTAGAAAAGCTTAAACACTAAAGTAGCTTTAACTGAGTTGCTTTAGTGAAGAGAAGTGCTATTTCTGTTTCAACAAATGCTACACCAAAGGCATATAGTGTTATGTGAAACATTATCTCAGTGCTAGGGCCAATGCTACTGAACATTCAAACATGACCTGGCAAGAAGAATGAACAGGTTAAGTATTCCTAATTTGCAGATTTGGATTTAATTGCACTTGTTAGGCTAAAGTGCAGACTGGAATATAATCATTTCAGGTAGTTCTTGGCCAAAAATCAACTTAGCACAATGTATTTAAACAAACAACAACATCAGCCAGGGCCAGCAGCTGCAGGACTACTGGAAGAAAGGTTATTTATCTGTTGCAAATATATGAAGACTGAAAAATAATTATCTTTATTACAAATCAAGTCCTATGAGAAGAGGCTATATGAAAAGAATGGACCAGTTCTGGAAAGAGCAGCATCCAGAAACAGAACAGAGGCTAGCAGATTAATGTCAATTCATAATATGAAATAAAGTGATGAGAGACCCCCTTCACTCTAATAAAAAGGATATAATTTAATCAAACAAGAAATACATTGGCCAATACAGACAAAACCCCAATGCAAAGAAAATCAGTCGACTCAGCTCCAAGCTAAGCGACCGAAGGCAAACAAACACAACATGCCAGCTACAAAGTATCAGCTTAGACATTTAAGATAAGTTTAACCGCCAGAATGTGAGACCGGTTATCAACAAAACTGACAGGATTAAAACAGGGACACAGAAAAAACATAATAATAACAATATGCATAGAAAACACACCAGATCCTTTCCTGAGACAAGGATTAACCTTTCTCCTGAGCAATATCTAATAAATTAGCCCATCAATAGACACTGCTCCATGAATCAGAAATGACAGTTTTGAAACCACGAATCAGAAATGACAGTTTTGAAAACCAAGAAAAGGTATAAAATCTCATGCTTGGAGATCACTCTTTCTAGCTAGCCAGGGATTCATGCTGAATTGTCACTCAACTTTGATCTCTGTGATTAAACCTCTCTTTCCTGTAGCTGTCTTCTATTTATTCTTCGAGCTCTGATTGCAGAAATCCCAGCTGGAAGAGCCCAAAACAGGGGAGTTCCCCCCAACAATTTCTTGGCACCCCAGATGGGACTCCCAGCTCACCCAGTCACCAGACCAGGCCCGGAAGTGTTACCACCTAGCCAGCAGTGGATGCCTTGCCCATGGGGAAGCCTCCACGGACCCTGCCCAGTCAGCAATGGGTATTAAAGGGAGTCTTTGAGTCTTGTGCTCAAACAGCTATCTGGAAAAAGGGTAAGTACCACCAAATTCAAATTTCTAGATTTAAAGTGTCCTTGAGAATGAAAGGAAGAGTGTGAATGTATGTGTGGGGCACCCTCCTCTGACAACAGCTGGATTCCACTCCCTTCATGTGCTCTCTAACCACTCCCCAGCCTGCTGCTAGCTCTTCTGGAATTGTGACCAGCAGGATCTGGGAAAGCAAGGAGAGAGCACTAGAGTATGAGACCTTCTGAGAAAGGGAGAGGAGCTGAGTGGGCAACGAAAGTGTCAGAGAAATTTCTATATTGGTAAACTGGGCCCATCTGCCAGCAATTTATAAGCAAAGCCCTGTGTCAGAAAATTAAGCCTCAGGCTAGGAGCGTCCCATACCTCTGCAAAGCAAGCAGAGGTCCTCCCGACATTGGAAGTCCACAAACTCAGGTTAGGTGAAAAGAGCGGCCTGTACTCTCTGCGGGGAGCAGAAAAGTCCTCACAGACCCTTTTTGGTCTGAAACTGTGGCAGAAGAATCCCTAAAGGAGTGTCCCGTTCTCTGTTAGGGAACCAGAGTCCTCCCGAACCCCTTTTTGGTCCAAAAACTGCAGTGGTAGACAGAAGTCTCACTAGGAGGCTTCAATTCATCAGGACCCGGCAGGGCTGAAGTGAACCCCTACATTGGAAATAGGGGTATCATGGGATGCTCTAGTTCAAGGGTCAAGGTAGGCTCCCCCGTGAAAGACTTGCTTGAGGCCTGGGATGGAAATCGGCTACCCATTCAGACAGGTATGAAAAAAAAAAAACAGATAGAGAAATTATGCAAGAAAAAACAGGCTTTGCTTAGAGATGAGTGCAGAAGACAGATTTGGCCAGAAGATGGTACATTCGAATTTAAAATTTTGAAAGCACTTAGGTCCACAACAGAACCGGCTCAGCTACTCTATTGGTATTGCTGGGCTGAACTTTCCAGGTCTAGGGACCTGGGTATAAATAAAATATAGGACTAGTGATTTTCCTCTCTGTATGCAACCACGTGATATGTTTAAGATTTGTGCCTTCCCTAATTTAAGCTGAGATTTATAGTGGGAATGACCAGGATATGTAAAACTAAAAACTCTTGTTTCCTTTTCTGTGCTCTTGTCTTTGTGTGTATATGTGTGTCAAAGTCTTTGCGTGTGAAGTAGACGTAACTGTTAATTGTCTCTAATCCAAAGTGAAAAGAAGTTTAAAATTTTGCTAGAAATTCTGCTTAAAATAAGCCACCAAAAGAAAAATACCTTCACTCTGTTTGTCTGGCCAACAAACAGGGTGAAGATGTTCTTCTCTTTTTTTCTTCTTCTTTCCTTTCCCCCCCTCTCTCTGTGTACTTGCAAGAACAGCCCAAAGTTGTGAGGAAATAATCTTCTTAAGTTACTTTTCTTATCCTATCACTAGTCAGTGAAACTACTATGGAACTATTCCTGCAACCTATAAGCATTTTTCAATCTCTAAAGTAATGTGGTCTATTTTAGAATAAATATTAAAGGTAGATTCTCCTGCCCCTGGCAAATTGCACACCTTAAAATATTAGGCTTGTCAGAATCCTTCAGTGAGGAGAGGGCGAATGAGCTTCCCCCCCACCGACCCACAGACTGTACCATTGAATTCAAGCCTGGGGCAAAACTCCCGAAGCCCAGATTATACTCCATGAGCCCAAAGGAGAAGGAGGAAATGGAAAGATTTATAAAAAAAAACCTGGAGAGAGGTTTCATTGAGCCAGCCAAGCCTAAAGTGGCTGCCCCGGTCCTTTTTAGAGAGAAGAAGGATGGCTCTTTACGTTTATGCGTGGATTATAGGGCCCTGAATACAATCAGTGAAAGCAACCTATACCCTCTGCCCCTCATGAAAGACATGCTGTCACACCTATCGAAAGGGAAATTTTTTTCTAAACTAGACCTAAGGGAAGCTTACTATCGCGTGAGAATTAAGGAAGGGGACGAATGGAAGACTGCATTTAACTGCCCCATGGGGTGCTATCAATTCAAAGTCTTGCCATTTGGATTACAAGGGGGCCTTGCAGTCTTTATGCAATTAATCAATGACGTTCTAAGGGAGCACCTATTTAAGGGGGTCCTTGTTTACTTGGACGACATTCTTATCTTTACTGAAACAAAAGAAGAACACGTCAAACTTGTCAGAGCGGTTTTAAAGAAGCTGCGAGCCGCTCACCTATATGCCAAACTCTCAAAATGCGAATTCCACCAGGAAAGGATAGACTACCTAGGCTATCGCATATCCCCACAGGGCATTGAAATGGACCCGGAGAAGGTCAAAGCAGTACTAAATTGGGCACCACCCCGCACAAGAAAGCAACTACAAAGTTTCCTGGGCTTTGCAAATTTTTACCGCCAATTCATCCCCTCATTTGCACAAATAGCCTTGCCCCTCACTAACTTACTAAAAACGAAGGGAACATCCTCAGTAAAACCTAGCCAGCCACTAACATGGACAATGGAGTGCCAAGCAGCGTTTGAGAGACTAAAGAGACTTTTTTCTACCGAACCAGTACTAAGGCACCCAGACATGGACAAGCCCTTCATAATACAGGCAGATGCAAGTGATGTGGCAGTGGGGGCTGTGCTATTACAAGAAAATGATGATGCAGTATTGCAACCCTGTGCATATACATCCAAGAAACTCACGGAAACAGAACAGCGCTGGCCCGTATGGGAGAAGGAGGCTTATGGGATACGTTGGGCATTACTCACGTGGCGACAGTTCCTGGAAGGCAACAAAATCCCCTTCCAGGTGTGGACTGATCACAAAAATTTAGAAGCCCTGAAAACTTCCAGGAAACTCAATCCCAAACAAGCCCGCTGGTCCCAGCATTTTCACCAATTCCAATTTAAGCTCAAACATTTACCAGGAAGAAAGAACTTCCTGGCAGATGCACTATCTCGCATGCCCCAATATAACAGCGCACGAACCACAGACTCTAGACCAATAATGGCAGAGTCACAACTGGCAGCGCCAGTAACCACAAGAACCCAAGCCAAAATAAAACCACAACTGGACAGCCAAACTGGGATTGAATTCAGAAAAAGTTTGGAAACAGATGAATGGTTCCAGAAAAACAAACATGTGTGCACAATGAGAAACGGATTGCCTTGGGTAGGAGAAAAGTTATATATACCAACAACTCAAAGACTAACTTTCATGCACCTTTGCCATGACACAAAATCAGCAGGGCATTTTGGATTTGTGAAAACTTTACACTTAATTAAACGGCAATTTTGGTGGCCATCAATAAAAAAGGACATAGAAAGTTATGTTGCCAGCTGCCCAACCTGTGCATCAGCAAAGAGGTTGCAAGGGAAATCGCCAGGGCTATTACAACCAGTGGCAAGTCCCTCAGCCCCCTGGAGGGAAATAGCCATGGATTTTATAGTGGAATTGCCAGAAAGCAATGGGAATACTGTTATCTGGACAGTCACGGACCTATTTTCCAAACAGGTGCACTTTATCCCTTGCCAAAAAATTCCCACTGCAAAGGCCTTAGCAAAACTTTTCATCCAGCACATTTACAGATTGCACGGGGCACCCCAACGCATCATCTCTGATAGGGGAGTGCAATTTACGTCTGCATTTTGGAAGGAATTTTTATCCCTCTTAGGGACCACTCAGGGATTGACATCTAGCCACCACCCTCAAGGAGATGGACAAGCGGAACGCTGCCAGTCGGTACTTGAGCAATATTTGAGATGTTTTTTAAATTTCCAACAGAGTGATTGGACGGACTTACTTCCTTTTGCAGAAGTTGCCTACAATAATGCAGTCCACTCCAGCACAGGCTACACTCCTTTTCAAATAGCCAACGGTCAAAGTTTCAACCCTATGCCAGAGTTAACCCCAAAAGAACCAACGATCCCTTCACTGAAAGAATGGATGGAAAACCTACAAAACACCTGGCCAATAGTCAGAAAATCACTAGATGAAGCTAGGCGGGCATACAAAGCACAAGCCGATAAAAAAAGGGTTGAGCCTACACCATTCATTATAGGAGAAATGGTGTACTTATCTACAAAATACCTAAAGTCCCTACAGCCCTGTAAAAAACTTGGACCAAAATATATAGGACCTTTTCCAATTAAAAGAATCATAAATCCAGTAACAGTAGAATTAGAATTACCCAAAAACCTCAGGCAAATACACCCAATTTTTCATTGCAGCTTGCTGAAAAGAGAGCATCAGTCACATCTACGGCCAAAAATCCCCCCACCACCACCTCCACTCATGGTGGAGGGTGAACAACACTTCGAAATAAAGGAAATCCTTGATTCTAGGAGATATCATGGGGCAACTCAGTACCTAGTTGCCTGGAAACACCTACCTCCCTCACAAAATGAGTGGGTCCATAAACGTCATGTCAGAGCCCCGAAGCTATTGAAGAAGTTTCACACAGAGTATCCTAACAAGCCTGACTAAATTTTATACTTGTGTTTTCTTTCAGGTGGATCTCTCTTATTGTTAAGAGGGGCCGGATGTCAGAATCCAATTATATTTCATCTTTAAATTATCAAATATAGAAACTCCCAATTCTGCCTTCTCTGGATTCTGCCATAAGAGGGAGAGAAGGGGGAGAACAAAGGGGCTTTATGGCCCTCACTTCCTTCTTTACACTTCAAAGAGCTGAATGCTGAATGTGTGTTTATTGTAACCTCGAAGCGTTAACATACCAAAGGAGGGTAGTTGCCTTTCATGTAGTTATCTGAAGTCCCCATGCAGACGGAAGAAAGAAGAAAGGGGGTGGAATTGTGATACTTGAAACTATCACTGGAAGGGGGGTTGATTGGGTGGGACTACTGGGGAACCCCTTAAAACCTTGAATGGAAGAGCTTGAACCCCAAGTCCTGTCTAGCATGCCTGCAACCATTTTCTCTTAATAAAGGATTCCTGTTGGAAGAATTATTCCAAGAGTTCTGTCTTCTTAAGATGCAAAGTGGGGTGGGTCCTTACAAGGCTTTTAAAATTATTTGGAGTTTTCAGCATTCTCAAGATGCCCAGCATTTTCAGGTTGCAAGTCCTTAAGTTCTCTTTAACATTGTGCAAATGTTCAATTTCAGAAGTGAGAGCTTTCATTTTTGTTCTCTTACCAGAATCCAGCCTTTCTTTTGTCCTCATCTGTGGTGTCCCCATTTTGTCTGCTTATCTGCTTCTTTAACAATTGCAATAATGTGTTTTCAAACTCTGCCTGCAAGCTACCCCCCCCCATCTATTATTCCACTTCTAATCTTCTTTTGTTTGGGGGAACTCCCCCGTTTTGGGCTCTTTCAGCCAGGATTTCTGCAATCAGAGCTCGAAGAATAAATAGAACCAGAAGCCAGCTACCGGAAAGAGAGGTTTAATCACGGAGATCAAAGTTGAGTGACAATTCAGCATGAATCCCCAGCTAGCATGAGTTTTTATACCTTTTCTTGGTTTTCAAAACTGTCATTTCTGATTCATGGTTTCAAAACTGTCATTTCTGATTCGTGGAGCAATGTCTATTGATAGGCTAATTTATTAGATATTGCTCAGGAAAAAGGTTAATCCTTGCCTCAGGAAAGGATCTGGTGTGTTTTCTATGCGTTTTATTGTTATTATTATGTTTTTTCTGTGTCCCTGTTTTAATTCTGTCAGTCTTAATTGTTGATAGCCAGTCTCGCATTCTGGCAGTTAAGCTTATCTTAAATGTTTAGGCTGATACTTTGTAGCTGGCATGTTGTGTTTGTTTGCTTTTGGCTGCTTAGCTTGGAACTGAGTCAGATTGATTTTCTTTGCATTGGGTTTTTGTTTCTGTATTGGCCAATGTATTTCTTGTTTGATTAAATTATATCCCTTTTATTGGGGTGAAGGGGATCTCTCATCAATTGTATTCATAGAAGTAGAATTGGAAAGATCTACCCAAGGCAAAGAAATGGAAACCTTGCCAGTGGTAGGTCAGACTTTAAAGGCAAATCATGAGAATGGACAATAGAGGAAGTCAGTAGAGTTACTGAATTGTTTTCATTTTCAAACCAGGCATTCAGCTTCCTTTTCAGAAAGACCAAACTAACTAAAAAACAAGAGGAACTGGAAATAAAAAAGAATAACCAACATCTAGAATCTCTGGAGCACCACTTGAACGCTATCAGCATTGACAAAATCTTCATCAGTGATTTCAGTTTCAAAATAACACATTCAACTAAGTATTCAAATATGAATTTAGAATGAATTTCAGGAAAAAAAATGTAATTATTGTAGAAACAGGATGGAATAGAATTCTGCTTGAACATATAGAGACATGAGAAAAAGTATTTGTTTCATAATTTTATATAATCATTTAACCAAATTTCATTGCATAAATTAAAAGAATGCACATAGAAAATATGAATTTTAATCCATTTTCTCAGTGTTTATTATTTTATATTTCTATGTGATTTACACATTTACCAATATAAAGAAAAGATAAAGAACTGAAATAAAACAGCACTATACTTAGCTTTCTCCTGTTAATTTATTCAGCAAATAACTGCTAACACCTATATCAGATGTGTCAACAAAAGGTCTAGCACATTCCCATGAGCTGACCTTTGTCTCAGTTTTATGATCTTTATTTTGCCAAGAATGATTATTTAAAGACATGCAATAGTTAATTAAACTGTTAAATGAGACACTCTTTTGCTGCTTTTCTAAAAGGTCATTATTTTATAAAGGTTAATTTAGAGCAGATTGCTGATGATCTGTATATATTCCATAGACATGTTTCTTATATTTTACATCACCAATTAGAATTATGAGAAAATTACATCAGCATTTTTGTTGCCAATCAATATTATGACCTTATGAAGTCAACATGCTACAGAGACTTAAAATTGAAGCTTATCAGGAATCCTATGTGCAGAATCACTTTGTGAAAATAGTATGTATGATTTTTAAATTAATATTGTAATAAAAGTCTACGTCTGTGGTACATTCATGTAGATTGTTCCCTAGGTGCCAGTAGAGCTAATTTGAAGAATACAAAGACATTAAACCAAAAAGTAAGATAGAACATAAAATCTTTTTTTTCTTGCATTTCTATAGCACATTATGCAAAACAAATCTGTAAAATTTATTTATTTTAAATGTAATTCTACTTTTAAAAGAAAGGCATTTCATAATAGATTTAAAGCACTACAGTACTCATAAATGTGGGCTATAATCCAATACACACCTAAAACTGCACCGAACACAGTGGGACTTAATCTCTAAGTAAAGAAATCATGGATTGTAGTGATTTGTGGCTTCTATGATAGGCTGTACGATGCCATATTAATTGGCATTATACAAACTTGGTGGGATAAAACCCATGACTGGAATGGACTGATGGATGGATACAAATTGTTCAAAAAAACAGGACTACAAAAAGAGGAGGAGTTGCACAATATGTAAACGAATACTACATATCTACAGAAATGCACATGATCAAAGATAAAAGCTCTCCAGAATCTATATTGGTCAATATAAAAGGGGAAAAAAGTGACATTGCCATAGGAGTATACTACAGGCCACCCAACCAACCAATCAGAAGAAATAGATGGACTCTTTGTCAACCATTATAGATGGACTCTTTGCCAACTACATATATTAACAAATATATGTAGGAAGCATACTACAGTAATAATGGGAGACTTCAACTACCAAGATATCAGCTGAGAAACAAACTCTGCAGCGAGCAGGAGATCAAACAGATTCCTAACCAACCTAGCCAACAACTTTGTCATCCAAAAGGTAGAGGAGGGAACTAGAAGTAAAGCTATACTGGACCTAATTCTTACTAATAGAGAAAAAATTGCCGGAACCTTGGGGGGAAGTAACCATGTCATACTG
This sequence comes from Crotalus tigris, assembly GCF_016545835.1. Taxonomy (NCBI): domain Eukaryota; kingdom Metazoa; phylum Chordata; class Lepidosauria; order Squamata; family Viperidae; genus Crotalus; species Crotalus tigris. The sequence continues at coordinate 499,064 of NW_024097163.1, read as the reverse complement.
GAATTCAATATAATGCAAACACAAGCAATAGAAAATAATTCAACCAATATCTTAAACTTCAAAACAGCTGATTTTAACAAACTCAGAGGGAACCTAGGAAAGATTCCATAGATGAAAATCCTAAAGGGGAAAACAACTCAAGAAGCATGAAAAATGCTATCATAGAAGCCTAGCCCAATACAATACCACTGAAAAAGAAAAACAAGAAAGTCAACCAGTATGGCTGCACACAAATCTCTCAGACAAATTACTAAGGCTGATTATCAGCAGACAGCCAGAACATGCAAAGACAAAGTCAGGAAAGCTCAGAATGAACAAAGACTTGCAACAGAAATCAAGGATAATAAAAAAAAAGTTTCTTCCAACTTATTAACAAGAAAAAAGTCAAGGAAACTGTAGGCCCACTAAAGAGAGAAGATGGTAAGGAAATTACAGACAACAGAGAGAAAGCAGAGCTGCTTAACTCATACTTTGCATCAGTCTTCACACACAAAAAAACCATAGCTCAACACACCAAAAAGACCACTGCAAAAGATATACTAGAAACAAAAATCAAAATAAGCAAGAAAATGGTAAGAGAACACCTATCCAATCTTGATGAATATAAATCACCAGGACCTGATAGATTACATCCCAGAGTTCTGAAAGAGCTGGCAGATGTTATCTCAGAACCATTGCACCACATCTTCCACAAATCCTGGAATACTAAGTGTTGAGTCCGTGGCGGGAAACAGACACGAGAAGCAGCTGGAGTTCTCAGTTTCATTTATTCAGCGTTCAGCTTACAGGAAGATGGCTTCAGCCTCGCCCAAACGCCTCGCAGCCTCTTATATAGGCAACTCCCGGGTAAATGGGTTACTTTTCCCGCGCCAGCACCCGCGCATGCGCACGGCGCTGGCGACAGCCTGTCTGGTCCCGGGCAGCTTTGCACCTGCCCGGGACTGCCTGCAAACGCCCGAGCCGTTTGCAAAGGCTCGGGACATAACACCCCTTTCCCCCGGGCTAAAACTACTACCAACATACAACATTTATTTTATATGACATTTTGCTCCCCAGTGCTCCCACTGATTACTGGCTTTTGCCTTGCCAGCAATGTTATGTAATCTTCTAGATACTTAGGAGATTTCTTTGCTCTCTGTGACCTTCTTAGCTCTGGGTTACTGGCATAAGTCCCCTGACTGGAGGGAGGCGTGAGCCTGTTCTCTCTATTGTGCCCTGGTGTCTTCCAAGGACTGTGCCCCGATGCCTGGCCTGCTTGCTTGCCCACCGGGCTCGTCAGGCCAGGGCTTCTGTTACTTTGTGACCTGGTTGACCTACCTAGCTGTAGACCCTCAGGCCCCTTGAAGTGATAGCCGCTGCTGGGCGTCTCTGTAGAACCTCCTAGGTCAGTCCAAGACCTGTCAGGAGGCTGTCCATTCCCTGAACCCCATTCTGTGCTCGGGCTCGTGTGGGTTTCTGTACTTTCCCAAAACTCAGGTGTTCCCTGATTTGTGCTAGGGTTGTTGTAGTCGGGACTTGGTTCCTCGACTAGCTCTGTGTATGTTTGACCCCCTGTAGGATTTGGGGTAAGGTCAGGCCAACCTTGGGAATTGTGTGCCAGCTCTCTTGCGGGGAATGATTTGTTGGGATGCCCCCGGGTATCCTCCGTTGCTGGAGTGCTGTGTGATGTGTGTGGAAAGTGAGTATGCCCCCGGGGTGACTCCCTGGCTGGAGTAGGCGTGAGTGCCTGTTGTGTGGGTAAGCTCCATGACTTTCTTTTCGAAGCAATTGCAGAACCTTGGGACGAGCCGTTTGTGGCTCCCTCAGTGGAGATGGGCAGTAGCTCTTGCCCTTCCCTTTGCTCCAAAGGGTCCCCCTCCCCCCCTGGAAAAGACCCAGGAGTCTCAGCAGAAAAGTCTCGCCTAGAGCGAAGTTGGTCGATGTGCCGACGCAGGACACGACCGTTGTCCAGGGCAACCTCGTAGGAGAGAGGACCTGTGATCCTGGACACAGAAGCGGGGACCCATGTATGACCAGGCCCGTAATTGCGAGCCCAAACCGGGGCACCCACAAGTAGTTGTCTAGGTGCCCTAGGATGTGAGGTAGATGAAGGCAGTCTGTCCGGATGCAACCGGTCAAGTCTAGTAGTAAGTTGGCGCCCCCAACGAAGTTCAGCTGGACTTCTCCCTGTAGAAGTGGACGGTGTGGTGCGATAAGAAAGGAGAAAGTCAGCCAACCTGTGATGCCAGTCCCCGTAGGTGAGTCTCTTCAAGGCGTCCTTTGCGATGCGCACCATGCGTTCAGCCATACCGTTGGTGGACGGGTGAAAAGGCGCAGACGTGGCATGACGAATCAGGTTTGCCTGTAAGAAAGCTTGGAATTCGGAGGAGGTGAATTGAGGGCCGTTGTCGGACACAATGACATCTGGCAGCCCGTGTGCAGCAAAAATCCCCCTCAGTACCTGAATAGTCTTTGCAGTGGTGGTGGATGAGACAGGCACAACCTCAAGCCATTTTGAATGGCTGTCAACAAGGACCAAGAAGAACTGGCCCTGAAAGGGCCCAGCGTAGTCAATGTGCACCCTAGACCATGGGGACTGTGTTTCCTCCCATCTATGCACAGGAGCTTGGGGCATCTCTGGGCGAGATCGTTGGCACAGGTGGCATGCGTGTACCTTAGCCTCAATATCTTTATCTAAAGCAGGCCACCACAAGTGGCTGCGTGCAAGAGCCTTCATACGAACAATGCCAGGATGACCCTCGTGGAGGGATTCTAAGACCCTAGTCCTCATTGAGGTGGGAATGACAACTCTGTTTCCCCAAAGCAGACAACCCTGAGAAAGGGACAGTTCGTTTCTTTTGGACCAGAAACTCTGAAACTCAGGACTAGGGCAGTGCTCAGGCCACCCGGACAGGACCCAGGAGCGGACACGTGAAAGTGTGTGATCTGTACCTGTTTCAGCGGTAACATCCCTGGCACTAAGAGGGAGCTCGGGCAAGGCTTGGATTGATAGAATGTTGACAGCTGGCGCGGGGTCAGCTTCTACTACTGGCAGAGGCAATCTACTGAGGCCATCAGCATGGCCCATTTCTTTCCCAGGCTTGTGGAGTAATGAAAAATCATATGCAGACAAGAAAATAGACCACCTAAGCATTCTAGGGGAAATGATGTGGGGAGTCTGCTTACGTGTGGTAAACAGTCCCAGCAGAGGCTTATGGTCAGTGAAGACCGTGAAATGCCTGCCATATAGAAAATCGTGGAATTTTTTAATTCCAGCAACAACAGCCAGAGCCTCCCTGTCTATCTGAGCGTAGTTGCGCTCGGCAGAAGACAGTGTTCTGGAGTAGTATGCAATAGGAACCTGAGTTCCATCAGACCTGAGGTGACTCAGGACAGCTCCAACCCCGTAGGGGGACGCATCACAAGCGATGCACACAGGGAGAGACTCGTTGAAATGTGCAAGAACACTGTTAGAAGTGAGCAAGGCCTTGACTTCTTTAAAGCAAGCCTCATGCGCTTGTGACCACAGCCACACAGCCTGTTTGTCTAGTAGCCTGTGAAGAGGCTCAGCTACACTAGCTTTATGTGGAAGAAAAGAATTGTAGAAATTCAGGAGGCCTAGAAAGGCCTGAAGTTCGGCCTTAGACTTTGGCCTGGGTGCATCTAAAATAGCAGTTAGTTTGGATTCAGCAGGATGAATCCCAGCAGCATCAATTTTGAATCCCAGAAATTCAGTAGAAGGCACCCCAATCTGGCATTTGTCTTTTCTGAGCTTGAGGCCTGATTTCCTGAATCTTAACAGGACAGCCCTAAGCCTTTCAGCTAGAATGTGTGTGGAGTCTCCTGCAATCAAGACATCGTCAAAGTAGGGGCAGACCCCTGGTATACCTCGTAGTGTGTTTTCCATAACGCTTTGGAAAATCCCAGGAGCGACATTCACTCCAAACTGTAGCCTTTTTACTTTAAAGGCTCCCCTGTGGGTCACAATGGTCTGAGCTATGGCAGCATCATCATCAACAGGCAGCTGTTGATATGCTTGAGCTAGGTCAAGCTTTGCAAAAACACGCCCCCCCTTGAGAGAGGCCAGGATGTGACTGACCACAGGAACAGGATAGGCATGTTGCTGCAATGCCTTATTGAGTGTGCATTTGTAATCAGCACAAATGCGAATGTCCCCATTTGCCTTTAGAGGCGTGACAATGGGGGTCTCCCACGGGCTGGAATCAACAGGTTCTAGGATTCCCTGTTGGATTAGTTTGTCTAGTTCAGTGTCAATCTTACTTTTTAAAGCAAAAGGGACCCTTCTTGCTTTAATCCTAATGGGAGTGACAGTGGGGTCTAGCTTTAAGGACACAGGTGGTCCTTTGAATGTGCCCAGCTGGGGGCTGAAAACATCTGCAAATTCTGTGCAGACTTCCTGTAGGTCGAGTGTTTGTAAGCTATTGAGTCCTGTGACGTGTATCCCCAGGGCCTCAAACCAATCGAGTCCTATGAGACTCGTTCGTTCACCCCCTACTACTAATAAGTCTAGTGGACCTTCAAAACTCTTGTATTGCACGTTAAGGGTGGCCTCCCCCTTAACACACACTCTTGAGTTCTGAAAATCTGTTAATACAATATCAGAAGGCCTTAACTTGGCCTTAGACCCACTTCTGGAACAAATCTTCCTAAATGTATGCAATGAAATGATGGACAGGGCAGACCCTGTGTCTAGTTCCATAGATAATGGAACCCCTTGTAGCTTCACGTTGAGTGACAGCTTTTTCTTCATGGGCTTGTGTGTGCCTGTTCTACAGATGCTTCTTCGCGAAGCGCAAAAACCTACCCTATTCTGGCTGGGGAATCTGGTACCCTTCAGGTGTTCTTCTTGGGGTTGTGCCTTTCGTCGGCCCAGGCACACAGCTGCAATGTGCCCTTGTTTACCGCATGCCCGGCAGGTAGCGGAGCGGAACTTGCAGTCGGTTCTCCTGTGGCGACCTCCACAGCCGATGCACTTGAGCGGAGCCGAAGAGCTTCCCTTCTGGTTCTCTTCCTTCGCGGGGTGTAGACGGTCGACTTCCTCATCCGGATCCTCCTCGGAGTTTCGTCGGACGTCTTCCTGGTGCACGGACGCACCCTCTGCACTGTTTCTGATCGGCCGCATGTTTTTGACGGCGCCGCCTGCTGCTTCTTCTGCGGTGACTTCCCTTAAGGCGTCTTGGAAGGATAATTCTTCCTTTGCGAAAAGTCTCTGTTGTAGCTCGCGATGCCTTAACCCGCACACGAATCGGTCCCTCAGTCGTTCCTCGAGGTCCTTGAACTCGCAGGGCTTGGCGGCCTTCCGTAACGCGGCGATGTATTCCTTGGCTGACTCACCGGACCGTTGATCCCTTTGTTCAAAGGTGTGGCGCCATGAGATAACGGACACCTTGGGATGGAAATGCTCCTTCAGCAGCTTCTTCAGGTCTGCGTAGCTTACAGACTCTACTGGGACAGGTGCTGCAAGGTTTTCTGCGATTTCGAAGGCGTCTTGGCCGCAAACGCAAAGCAGGGTGGCCGCCTTCAAGCTATCTTCCCTCACTTGGTTTGCCTTGAAGTAGTTCTCCATTCTGGATACGTAGGACTCCCACCGCTCTGGATGTGAGACGTCGAATTCCGAAAGCCTTCCGATTTTCGCCATCTTCGGATCTTCAGGAGACGGGTCTATCAGCCAGCCTACCCCCGAATGCGCACCGGATTGGCGGGCAGCTGCCGAGTCGATGCCGTTCCTCTTTCGCCGCTCAGGACTCCTTGGGTAAGCTTACACTTCTTCCTTTCCAGGTAGTGCAAGGCATCCCATCCTCGTCGCCAGTGTTGAGTCCGTGGCGGGAAACAGACACGAGAAGCAGCTGGAGTTCTCAGTTTCATTTATTCAGCGTTCAGCTTACAGGAAGATGGCTTCAGCCTCGCCCAAACGCCTCGCAGCCTCTTATATAGGCAACTCCCGGGTAAATGGGTTACTTTTCCCGCGCCAGCACCCGCGCATGCGCACGGCGCTGGCGACAGCCTGTCTGGTCCCGGGCAGCTTTGCAGCTGCCCGGGACTGCCTGCAAACGCCCGAGCCGTTTGCAAGGCTCGGGACATAACACTAGGGAAGTATCCGAGGATTGGAAAAGGGCTGATGTGGTCCCCATCTTCAAGAAAGAGGGGGGAAAAAGGACCCAGGAAATTATAGACCAATCAGATTAACATCGATACATGGGAAGATCCTAGAAAAGATAATCAAAAAACAGATCTGCAAACAACTAGAAGCAAACCAAGTCATAACTAGCAGCCAGCAGGGGTATGTTAAAAACAGATCATGCCAAACCAATCTGATCTCATTCTTCAATAAAGTAACTAAACTAACAGACCAACAAAACGCAGTGGATGTAGTATACCTAGATTTCAGTAAGGCATTTGACAAAGAAGACCACAATCTACTCCTCGGTAAGCTAGAAAAAGATGGAATAGACAACATCACCACCAGATGGATCTGTAACTGGCTGACAAACCATATTCAACGAGTAGTCCTCAATGGCACTACATCCACATGGACAGAAGTAACCAGTGGGGTACTACAATGATCCGTCTTAGGGCCAGCACTCTTCAATATCTTCATAAATGACTTAGATGAGGGAATTGAAGGGGAACTCATCAAATTCGCAGATGACACAAAACTGTCAGGAGTAGCCAACACCCCAGAAGACAAACTCAGGATCCAAAAAGATCTTGACAAACTTGAACAATGGGCTCTATCCAACAAAATAAGTTTCAGTGTGGAGAAAAGCAAAGTTTTAGATTTGGGCAGGAAAAATCAAAGATATAAGTACAGATTAGGTGAGATCTGGCTCAAAAACAGTAACTGTGAGAGGGACCTTGGAGTCCTAGTGGACGATCACTTGACTATGAGCCAGCAATGTGCAGCAGCAACCAGAAAAGCTAATACAATCCTGAGTTGCATAAACAGAGGCTTAGAATCAAGATCACGTGAAGTATTAGTACCGCTTTATAAAACCCTAGTGAGACCACACCGGGAATACTGCAACCAATTTTGGTCACCATACTACAAAAAAGATGTTGAGACTTTGGAAAAAGTTCAGAGAAGAGCAACTAAGTTGATCAAAGGGCTAAAACTAAAACATATGAAGAACGGCTACATGACTTGGGTTTTGGCTAGTCTACATTAAAGAAGAAATAGGGGTAACATGATGGCAGTATTCCAGTATTTGAGAGGCTGCCACAAAGAAGAAGGAGTCAAATTATTCTCCAAAGCACCAGAGGGCAGGACAAGAAACAATGATTGGAAACTGATCAAACAGAGAAGCAATCTGGAATTAAGGAGAAAGTTCCTAACAGTGAGGACAATTATCCAGTGGAACAGCTTGTCTTCAGAAATTGTAGGTGCTCCATCACTGGAGGTTTTTAAGAAGAGACTGGACAGTCACTTGTCTGAGATGGTATATATTCTCCTCCTTGAACAGGGGGCTGGACTAGAAGACCTCCTAGGTCTATTCTATTCTATTCTATTCTATTCTATTCTATTCTATTCTATTCTATTCTATTCTAATTTCTGATGTCATGCTTCTTTGTATTACTTCTAAGAGCTATAATAAGAGTCCTACCACACTTTGTCAAATTTATAATAAAAACCTGAAAACTTTAAATGGATATATACAAAGAGAGATACATTTTTATATGGAGATTTTATATACTAATCATATGCTAACCACATACTAACCATTTGACTAGGCTTGCAGAGAAAATAATGAAATGTGATCTAATGCAAGCAGCTCTAGAATTTTTGTATTTTTAAAGTATTTCACAAATTATTTCATTACTGTGTTGCATTTCTGTTAAAAAGAAATAAAATATTATGTTCGCATTTATCACACTGATTAACTCAGTGAACTAAAAGTCAAACAAAAGACAAGTTCTTTTCCTTTCTGTGTGTATTAATAATCATAAATCAACTTATAGTTGTCATTAAACAAACCACCACCACCACCACCACCAGTGTTTTCTCAGAACAAATATTTCTGATTGACTGTGGCCAGCAGGTATGACAGACATATGGTTTTCCAGATGTTGAAGTCCTAATCAATCTGATCAGTGATGAAAAATAATGAGAGACATCACCCAAAAATCTCTGTATGCCACATGTTCTCTATCCCTGTATGGCTGATTTGTTTCTATGTCAATGCAGCATCAAGAGATACCTTCAAATTATGAATTAGCCATCATATAATCACATACAACCCCCCATTGAATACCAAATAATCAAAAGATGAATACACAATCTCATGTTAAACATTAAGGTTAATCTAGCATTAACATGGTAAGAGTATGATTTATGTCAGGTCAGATTATTAATTTATTTAATTTGCTGAGGTCTTTTCTAATTGCCTGCAGCTCTCCAGACATTCAGTAAATGCATTTTGTCAAAGCTGACTCACTTTCTTTGTTACTTGCATCAACTTCCAGCTAGCAGTTTGCCAAAGAGAAATAGGAGAGGGAATTGGTAAATTCCTAAGGTGGGAGGAGGCAAAGGAATGCATGAGAGCCTTCTGCCACCAGAGAGGAGATACCCACCAAGGCCAAGTTCTTGGAGACCAGCTGGTGCAGAATGTTTTCCCAAAACAAAAGTACTGAGTGTAATTTTTGGACAATGAAGTATGAATGGCCCAGGATTGAAAAGGGGTTTTATTTATTTATTTAGTGGGAAAACCTCAGAGTTGACTTTGCTTCTACTGTGCATAAATGGATCTTTCAATAAAGTTTTATTCTTGGTAGTTCCTATATGCCAAGAGTTTCTTTTTTTGGATGTGTCAAATGGGACTGTTGATTATTTGTTTATTTATTACATTTAAACCACATCTTTCATTCAGGAGCCCAAGTTTCTACATGAACTGCTCAAATTTTTTTTCCACAAAAACTTGGTGAAATAGTTTGGGATGAGAGGACATGAATCAAAAAGAGCTTCTGTAGCAGAACCTGAGTCTCTGGTTCCTAGTCCAAAACTTTACCACTGCACTACACAAATTCTCTTTCATATAATTTGCTACCTGCTTATAACCTCAGAAATGAAAAATCTCTCCATGCAATATAGTATAAGGAACAGATTCTGAATGAAATATATTAATAGCTACATGGCTTCTGATTCACTTTAAACATATGACTTGGACGTAATTTTTGCAGGACTAGATCCTGTGCTCAACTTAATCAAAGTCTCTCATTTGCTGCTTAAAGAAACAGTACACAGACATATTTCAAGCACGTCAGCTGGAATTTAGAAACATGTAACTAGTCTCTCTCTCTCTCTCTCTCTCTCTCTCTCTCTCTCTCTCTCTCTCTCTCTCTCTGTGTGTGTGTGTGTGTGTGTGTTCTTGCTTTTTGTTGCAGCTTTAAAATAAGATATTACTCCTGGGTAAATTAGCAAGGCAAAGTTATGGAGATTTCATATTCAGAATACTTTCAGTAAAATATGTTTCCAAATGCAATTCATTAATATTATTACATGGTATTAATATTTGTAAAGGAAAATTTGCGAACAATAAAGTTAGATTCCCTAAGGAAGCCAGATATAATGAAGCACAGCCCATTTAAACCACACATTTGCTAAGCTAGTCATATAATTTGAAAATCTTTTGCTCACAAAATTATATAGGTGAGCAGCAGAGCCCGGTTCACCTCATCTCTGACATTCAAAAGTGTTGAAAGAGATGCAGAAAGTTGTCTTTTTATGCCATCAGTTTGAAAAATGGATATTTAAAAAAGATTCTCAAAAAGACTATCATTGCACAATTTAAAACATATTAATTATTACACCGTTGTATGTTGCAATGTAAACTATGTAAGCTACTTGGAATAAAGTTCCATTGAATACAGCATGAATTACTTCTGAATAAATTTGTATAAGATTGCAGTGCGAACAGATGCGCTGTATTGAAAGAATAACTTCTGTTGGGTGACAATATATACTTTTAGAAATAAAAGTATAGATTCCAAATAAAATGCATAAACAAAATCTATAACAATGTCAATAGTGGGATATGTTAATAGTGAGGGAATAAGGAGATACAACCAGGAAAAACAGAAACCAAAAGACTAGTTTAAATATCTAATAGAAAAAAAAACTATTGATTGATACGATGCCAGAATATAGCAAGAGTAGAGAAGGATATGTAATTCAAATTCTTTATTAACTTTACAAAACAGTGCCACTCTTTGGCTTCCATGAATTCAACAGTATAATATATTGAAAATTCTGACATAGTTATCCAACTAAATCTGATGCTCTTCAAGGGATTTCAAATTTCACAATCCATTAAAGAGAAGTTTGCTATTTTACACAAATACCACATAGATAGTAAAAATTTTGACATCGGAACAAAGTATCTGTGTAGAGATGACAATACAGACTAATGTAGGGAAAGGGCTCCTAATGCCCCTTCCTTACTTGGGTAGGGTCTTTTTTTCCCACCGAGTTTTGTTATACTTGCCCTTAAAGTTGCTGTTGGGAGAATATAAGTGAACAAATGCAGAAAAACTCTGCAATACTTTGGAAGAGTGAATTGATTAGTCTGTTTCAGAATAACACTGTATGATCATATCCCATTCCCCAGAGCACCTGGAGGAACTCATGGGAGCATGTGTGAATTGCTTGCAGTTCTTGAAAATCTTATTAACTACCACTTGTCCCAATTTTCTAGCCCAGCTTGCAGGTCAGGGCTCCACTCCAGTGTGATGAGAAGAACTGGATGCATCCAATGAATTTGCACTCATCAATGCAGCTTTTCACCTAGTTTGTCCTATTTATATCCTAGGATTTCCTACAGTAGGATACTCAAAAAGAAAGGCAATACAGAATTTGCCTTGACTCATTGTATAAAGTCATTTGTGACTTATTCATCAATTATTGAGAATTATTACATATAAATGTTAACATTATTAAGGTGTTGTAGCTTAAAGTATTTTTATATGATGTCTGTAATATATGCATAGAAAGTATAAAGGAGACTCTTGATTTCTGCATTTATTTCTTAGTGTGTTTAAGAGTAAAACTATTTACTTATTTGGATACTGAAACACACTAAAAAACAAAACAAAAGTAAATTAAATGAAAACCCAATTCCATGTTCCAAATCTCCAACTGTTAATGTAAATTTTTATGCCAAGTTCTACTCCTAGTCTCTATCTTGGATGGAGAGTTCTTTTCATTAGGCTGTGTATATGAAATAAAATAAAGAATAGAACTAAAAAAGCATATCAATTTTAATAAAAGAAACACAAAGGTGAAATTGTATTAAACAGTAAATCTACAGATTGCAGGATGCTCTGAAATGAAGGTCACGAATCTAGTAAACTATTGCTTTATATGAATTACATATAATGATTCAGACTTTTTTAACTCCTTACAAAGGAAGCAAGAATAAACCAGGAAAAAATAGGTACTTCAAAATATGACAACCTAACACCAAATAATCTTTTTCTTTTTTTAAAAAAAGTATGTGTGTGTGTGTATTTGGGATAGTTATAATATTAGTTATATGTGAGTTTGTAGATAACATATAGTTAAGCAGCATTATATACAGCAAAAACTGAAGAAGCTATAAAATATTTTATCTTCTGCTTGGTCTATACTCTACAGGGTAGAAGCTGATACAGAATTTTTGTTGTGTTTTGAAGTAAAATAATATTCTTTCCTAGGAACATACTGCCATTTCCCTCTTCTTTCTTACTGTTTAGTGTCATCTTACAAGAAGAACTGATAGAACTATAAAACATTAGCTATTTCTTTTGTGTAGCTTATTCCACACACATGGCACTTCATTTTGAGAAATAATAAATATGAGAGCAATTTGGAAATAAACCTCTGTTTGATTATCAATGACAGACACACAGATACAGAACTTTTATCATTATTATTATTATTATTATGCCATATCCGTTATCGGACGTTGGCGATCATGTTGGCGATCCTGTTTTTATCAGCAGTGGCATGAAAAAGTGCTGCTGAGTTTTGTCCAAACCAGTCCCTTAAATTTTGAAGCCATGATGTTCTTCTGCCTGGACCTCGTTTGCCTTCAATCTTTCCCTGGAGGATTAAATGGAGTATGCCGTATTTTTCTGGGTGTTGCATCACATGTCCGAAATATTCTAATTTACATTGTTTAATTGTTTTGATGATTTCCCTTGGCTTTCCCAGGCGGCGTATCACCTCCTCATTTCTGATCTTGTCAACCCAGCTTATACGTAACATCCGCCTGTAAATCCACATTTCAAATGCTTCTAGTCTCTTCAGGTGGCCTTCTGTCAGAGACCAACTATCTACTCCATAGAGCAGGATAGAAAAAATATAGCATCTGACAAGTCTGATTTTCAGTCTTAGGCTTATGTCTTTTATTATACACATTAGAAAACTACAACATTACATTAGTTTTCAACATAATTGCTATTCAAATTGAGGCACTCGTCATAACATCTTACAAGGTTTGAAATTCCTTAGTAGTAGTTGCCTGGCACCAAATCTGGGCTATGGGTGATGATCAAAAACATCCCAACGGAACTGCCTCAAAAGTTCTTGGGTGCATCTAGAGGTGTGCAGGCAAGCATTATCATGAACGAACACATCGGAAGTCAGCATGCCCCAATGCTTGTTATGGATGGCTTCTCTGAATTTTCATAATGTTTCACAGTAGACTTTTGAATTGATGGTCGAACCACGCTCCATGAACTTCACTAGCAGTACTCCTTTGGCATTTTCACATTTGACGGAATTTTCTATGGCACCCCCCATAGCCCAGATTTGGCGCCAAGTGACTACTACTAAGGAATTTCAAACCTTGTAAAACGTTATGACAAGTGCCTCAATTTGAATGGCAATTATGTTAAAAAGTAATGTAATGTTGTAGTTTTCTAATGTGTATAATAAAAGTTCTGAATCTGTGAGTGTCTGTCATTGATAACTAAATGAGGTTTATTTCTGAATTGCCCTCATACATAGGATGAATTTTGTTTTAGAATAATGGCAATCTGTAAATCAACAAAACTATATGCTATGTTATGAGAGTATAAACTCATGGAATTAGATTGATGAAAATCAATTTGAGAAAATGACCCAAAAGAGGTGTAAAATAAAATTTGTGTTTCCAAACCCCTATCCTCATCCTTTGTCCAAAGTATAGTAAAGTATAGTAGTATCAAAATAAATTAGAGATGATAAAATAATCCGGTGAAATTAGTACATAAAAATTCATCTGTGCTCTGCTAGAATAAGTACAATGAAAAAAATGCACATTTTGTCTTGTAGAAAATGGGAGGAGGATTCCCAAGATTGTTAATCTACAAGAAGTATTGACCTAACTTTAAATGTTATTAAAATATATTCCTTCCTCTGTCAGCTAAGTATGTGTGGTGCATCCACTTGGCTCTTTTGAGTCATCTGGAATGGTATCCTATTGTGTGCAGAAAGCTTGAAATGAGAGTTCTACTTGTCACAACACTAAAGCATTTCCAAGTCGATGAGCATTTACAAAATTAGACTGGTATTACTATGCAAGAGAGAAGCAGGTTTTGTTGTATGCATCCCATAACTGGAAGTTAGCAGTATGTTCTGCCACATACTTCACATAGTATTATTTTTAAGAAACAATAAAGGCATATGATGCCGATGGCAAGTTGAATATAAGCTAGAAAGTTTTTAAATTGTCAGCAGCCAACACTGAAAAGGAACCCCATGAGGGCAGAGGGGAAAATGGAAAATGTGTGTCATAATGCAAACTCTGACCCTTTTGTTCTTGCACATAGGTAAGAGGCAATTTCTATTGTAATGTCATGACATGTTTCAACGTTTTGACAAAATCTCATTTTGCTGTGAAAGCCCAACTAAAGAGTTGAAGATGATTATTTACAATAGCCCAAAATACAGGAAAATTTCTACTAGTTTTTTTTCTGCTGATAAAACAGTTGTTGCCTATTTCTGCTTATTTTTCCATATGAATATGAAACAATCTCTGCCAACATTTTATCTTCCAGTGATAAAATCCACACTAGACCAGTCTATTGTCAGCCAGCTCCAGCTTTAAAGAAGACTTGAACTGCAGTGTGATTCACACACCGTGCTCATTTTGGTCTGTGAATCTTGTAATGAGAATTTCTTTTTTAACTCTTTAATGCATTATTCCAATTGTTTGCTGATGTAAATTAATTTCTATGATTTTATAACATTTCTTAAGTATTCTAATAATCATAAAGAAGGTCCCTACTAATTCTGGTCCCTGACTTTAAGAGCAATAAATATCACCATTTAATAACATTTAGTAATGAAATCGTACATTTTGATGTTAAAGACCAATACAGTAGGGCAATACTTTAGGGCACATTGCTTGAGATAGCAAAATTTTGTATATTTAAAATGTAACTAAAACTACATTTAAATGCCAGAAATTAAAGACCTCTTCATTAATAAGAGATGTTTGTTTATACAAAATGCACGGGAAAGAGGAGGACTTAAGGCACCTAATTTGAAATTGTATTATGATGTGGTGGCTTTAATGTTGATTAATGATTGGCTTAATTTAACAAATAAAAATATACTTTCTCTTGAGGGATGGGATTTATTATACGGATGGCATGCATATTTAATTTATAATAAAAAAGTAGATCAGGTTTTTAAATCTCATATTTTAAGAAACGCTTTATTACACTTTATTACGTGTCTGGAAGAAGTATTATTATAGGTTAAATTATAAAATTCCAATTTGGGGGATTCCTGGACACGTGATAGAGGGGGTATCTAGGAGAGTGAATTTGGATAGGATTTCTTATAAGGAATTACTTAGTTTGGTAGGGAGTGATTGGCAATTAAAATCTTTAGCTGAGTTGAAGCAAAAGATTTGCTTGGTTTCAGTATAATCAATTGTTAGTTAGGTGGAGTTTAGATCAAAAGGTTGGTATTACTTTAGAGGATGTGAATTTGATAAAACAGATTAAAGATCAAACTCGAGCCCATATAAAGAGAATTTATAATGTTTTAATAGAATTGGATTCTGAAACGGAGTTAGTTAAAGATTGTATGGTAAAATGGGCACAAAATATTCAAGAGCCGATTTTATTGGACACATGGGAGACAATTTGAATTAGAAATGTAAAATTTACTCAAGCTCAAAATTTGAGAGAAAATTTTTATAAAATGTTATAAAATGTTTATAAAAATCCAAATGTTTGGATCCCCAAAAGTTGTCTTGTATGTATCCCAACTTACAGCCCAAATGTTGGAGATATGGTTGTTTGGATGCAACTTACTTTCATATTTGGTGGACTTGTAGAAATATAAAAGCTTTTTGGATTAAAATTTGGTGGAACATTCAAAATATTTTTAAAAGAAAAATAAAGTTTACTCCTCAACTATTTCTGTTGGGTATTATTGTAGATTTTGATGTTAGGGAAACTAATTTGATGTTGAATTTAATAACAGCAGCAAGGCTGTTGGTAGGGCAATATTGGAAGAAAGATTCCTTGCTGACTATAGAAGAATGAACGCTTAAGGTTTCAAATTTAGCAGAAATGGCAAAAATCTCGGCTTATTTGAAGGATCATTCACAAGAGAGATATATTTCGGTTTGGAGAAGATGGATAGACTATATTCAGAATAAATATGGGACTAAAAAGTTCCATTTATTTTATGAATAAATTTTAGAATTATTAGTTATTATTATTATTAATAATAGTTTATTATAGTGAAAATTTTATTATATTGTATTGTTTATGAATTAGGATTTTAATTTGTTTATATGATTAAGTTTATTTGTAAATTGTTTACTCTGTGTTAAAGGGGAGTTAAAGTGCATTATAGTTGTTTATCTATATAGTTGGTTAATGTTAGTTAGATTATGATTATTATATTTGTTACCCTGTATTCAGCTCTGGGAAGTGGGGGAGGGGGAGGGGAGGGGGGAGGGGGTGGGTTTTGGGGTATATTTTGTATTCTTGTAAAACTTTTAATAAAAAAAATGTAACTAAAACTACATTTAAATGCCAGAAATTAAAGACCTCTTCATTAATAAGAGATGTTTGGTTCAGAAAACCCATTAGTGGCTTTTTAATGTATTTTTAAATGTGCTCCATTACTCCATTATGTAACTCTTTTTATAATATACTTGACAAATTAATAGGATAAAATTAAAATGTTTTAGTACTGGGGACATTTTTTTCTTAAGTAGTTTAAAAATGGACATTTTCCTGAAACTTTTATAGTAAATATCAAGAATGTTTGGTTGGATTTGACTATCTGACTGGAAACCTCACCTGGAGAACAACATATCTCCCTGCCAACTAACAATGGAATAAGACAGGCAACTGTCTCTAACAGTTTTCTGTTCTGTGTCCTATGTCTGATTCCAATAATAATTTACACAGTTTAGATATTGTGCCCAAAGCTCCAAGTCTGCCTCTTCAATTATTTGTTCAAATGTTGCCTAGTACCTTGCCCAAGACTCTCTTTAATCACAAGGAAAGGTCAGGACTAAAATAATGATTAGTTGAACATCAAGTCATGGGAGCTGATACATTTTAAGTTATTTTTCTGATATTAAACATTTATTTCAATAAAACACTGTAATCTATATAATCTATATTTGGCCTTTTCAGTGTAATTTTGAAGGTGGTTACATACTTGAATTAAAGGAATGTAATAGCAACAAATATTTTTCTTCTTCCTGCTTCATAAGAATTTCACGCTATAGTAGATTTTTTTGTATTTTTATATATTTTTCTTTATATGTATCTTGAATTTATGTTAATAAAATTTCTTCATATTGCTTAATAAATAATAAAAAATAATAAATAGAGGAAATCAAGGAGATAAAAACATAAAAGGGCTAAACACTTCCTTATATTTTGCAGTTACTAAGAAAATGGTAATGGAAATTTCAAAAAGAGTGGGACGCAATCTCTTGCTACCATGTTTCCCTGAAAGTAAGACCTACCCTAAAAATAAGTCCTAGCTTGATATTTGGGGTGGGCCTAATATAAGTCCTACCTAAAAAATAAGCCCTAATTTTGGGCTGAGGCGCACGCCTAAAAATCAAGCTAGAGTGGGGGTGGGGGTGGGGGTTGGAGCTTATCATTGCAGCCAGGCCTCCCATGGATCAACACTTGCTGTGTTGGCCCACTTCTTCTATGGCCAAGAACAGAGTTTGGGCCTGCATTTCACAGTCAGAAGCCTTTCCGGAAGGTCTATGCAGCCTAGAACTGAGCTATGGATTTTGGAAAGGCCTCTGACTGTGAAATGCAGGCCCAAGCTCCATTCTCAGCTGCAGAATGAAGCTAAAGTGGGAAAGAAATAGAATAACATAGAATAAAGAAGAATAAAGTAGAATAATAATAATAATAATGAAAAATCACTAAAAGCAAAAATCATGTGTCTGTATAATTTCTAAAAGAAAGCTGTGTTAGCCAAAAGCTGTATTAACAGTACGTGAATGACCTAATGCATATTGAGAAACATTGTATAGAAAAAGTAAAAACTGCCTTCATTGTATTCCCATGAGAAATGGACCTAACGTGTGAGAAACTATCTGAATGTTACACAAAGTAGATTCCATATACAATGTAAGATTCTATCTATGCTTCCTTTGTTTCTGAGAAAAAGAAACCTATAAAGCTTTAGTTTAGACCCACCCCTGAAAGGATTTTATTGTGCTTATGATTTTAGTATGTTTAAGTTTGACATTAGCATTTATTTTATATATAGTAACCAATTTATATTGATACATATAGTGTTGTTTTGTAATCATTATTTTGTAGTTAATTGCTTGATCAGATACTTTATATATATATTGGAAAAGTAAGGGCTTCATGCTTTAGGTATAGGTGATTGCTTATATGAAAAGAGCACAATAAGGGGAGGGGGAAAAGGAGTTACGGATGGAGCCTGGGTTGCTGTGTATGAGTCATCATCTAAGAATTGTTTTTTTGTGCCATCTTATGCCTGGTACCAAGACCTGATCTCTTTGTTCTGAAAAGGTATAAAAGGTGGAAGACATCTTTTCTGCTTGCTTGCCTTCATTCCTCTACCAGCCATGAAGATGAATCAGGCAGCCCCTCTCTGTTTTGATCAAAATAAAGTTGTAATCTTTGTTGAAACCTCGGCTCAGGAGTTTCTTTGGCTCTTTTAAATTCCTGAGTAATGCTGGGGCAATTGTGAGGTTAAAAGGAAAACCTTACACCCCCTTGTTCAGAAATTTGCTGATTGTTAATCATTTCTGAACCTTTGCGCAAAAATAAAACCTCTCTGTTTCACCCTTGGAATTCATAAAAGTCCTTTTTTTTTAAGTTCTTTTACTTTTTCCACAAGATTTATGGCGACTCTGCTGGGACTGTGAAGGACTTTTAAGAAAAGGAATTTAACCTTCCAAGATGGATTGCCCTGGTGGGGGCCCCTCTCCTAAATGACGACAGCTCCAAGCCGGCTCTGTAGCTCTTGACTGCAGGGAGACCTCAACGGGAGGAAAGGTAATTTACCCATCAGCGAAGCACTCCAGTCTAAGGATCCATGAGGGTGACAGACAGGTCTTAAATCAACAAAGGAGTCTGGAAAACACCTGCAGGCAAGTATTGTAAAACAGAGTAAAACCTGATCCCTTTTGGATCAGAAGAGGGGATTGATCACTCCCTGAGAAGGCAAAGGTGTCGTCCTTAAGCCTTCAATAGGCAGGATTGTGTGGGGAGGTTAAACCATCGTAGCTCATGCTGAGTGATTGATGGTAGTGTATTAGAGAGATGGGAGGGAAACAGTCAAAGGAGAGCGTTGACCAGACGCCACTCCAGTGCATGTTAAAGAATTTCAAAAAGGGTTTTTCTAGGGATTATGAAGATCCAAAACCAAATCCAGCCATGTTAAAAAGATTCTGTGAATCTGAGTGGACCACCCTTGGCGTAGGGTGGCCAAAAATGGGATCGGCGAATCCCGAACTCGTTGCACGGGTTCATCAAATTGTGACTGGAAATGGTTATTGGGACCAGTATCCCTATATTGACCAGTGGAAAATCAACATTGCAGAGAGACCCAGATGGTTAACAAAATGTCAGATAAAATGTGCTAAGATATATTTGGCAAGCCAAAAAGCCAAGCCTCAAACAAAAGCTAAGATTTTCAGCCAGGAAGATAGGGAGGAAATGCCCAGACCACCACCCCCCTACATTCCTAGAAGAGAAGAAGGGAGAATAAATCAGCAAATTCCACCCCCTCTGCCTGGAAGAGATGTAGCCCAATTTCAGCCAGAAGCTGGTGAGGAAGGAAAATTAGCAACAGCTGGATCCCTTTAAGAGACAGATAAAAGCTTGGATAACTTTGAAAACAAAACATCAGTTTCTAGCCGAACCAGGAGTAAGGCAGAAATGAAAACAGAAGAAAATATAGCCCCTCTAAGAGAGGCGTTGGTCCTGGGACCAGATAACACTAATATTTCAATGCTTCAATATGTTCCCTTTACAACCACTGATCTCCTTAATTAGAAATTGCAATTTGGGCCATTTTCAGAAAAACCTCAAGAGATAATTGATTTATTTGCAAGTATCATTCAAACTGGGATGATATCCAACAGCTTATCTCTACTTTACTAGATGTTGAAGGCAGAGAAAAGTATAAATTAGGAAAAATCAAAGTTTTAGCTAGAAGGCATCCAGAAGGAGGAGTTAATTATGAGATAAACAGAAATACAGACGCTGTGGAACAGAGACCAGACTGGAATTCCAATAATGTACAACATCAGACTTTGCTAAAAGCTTATCAGATGTTATGTTTAGAAGCTTTAAGAGAAGCAGCCATCTGCCCAGTTAATTATTCTGCCGTAACCAATGTTTGGCAGGAGAAAAACGAATCCCCAACTGCTTTCCTTAGCCGATTAATAGAAGCTTATAAGATAAATACAGGTCTTGATATGGAGACGACTCAAAACCACCTACTCCTAATTGAAAGATTTATTACCCAGAGTGCCCCAGATATACGAAGAAAGTTACAGCAGACAGAAGGGGCCTTAGGGAAAAATATAGCAGAGATTATGGAAATAGCAAGAAAAGTGTTCCGTAACCATGACAAGGAGGAGGAATGCAAATCAGATCAGAAAGAGAAAAAGAAAGTTGAAATGTTAGCTGTGGCATTGGGAGGAACATGCCTAGGACCCAATCAGTGTGCCATCTGTAAACAAGAAGGACACTGGCAAAGGGAGTGCCCCCAGAGGAATGGCCAACCCAGGGGACAATCTCGCCAGTATGGAAGAGGAAGAGGATTTAGAGGGACTTTTCAGAGAGGCTTCAGAAAGAGCTTCAAAGGAAGATGGCATCCATTTTATCCCAATCAGACAGAGGAAAGAGAAGAAAACATGATCGGCTTAGCTGACATGGAATGGGAAGACTGAAGAGGACAGGGTTCTATCGCCCCACCCCCAGAGCCCATTGTTAAAATACGGGTGGGAGGACATGTTGTCCCGATGCTAGTTGACACGGGAGCCACCAGATCTGTCCTAAATAAATCTATTGGCAAGCAATCAAAGCCTTGTGGTAGCCATATCTTTAAAAATTCGCCAACGTGCTTTAGTCAAGCTCTAGCCCAAGATCTTGGTTATTTGAAGTTAGTCAGACAAGAGGATTGTTGCCTTCAATATGTCGATGATGTCTTAGTAACTGGCCAAAGCAGGGAGGATTGCTTTGAAAACACATCCAGACTGCTCCAATTGTTACAAGACTGTGGTTATAGAGCATCCAAAAAGAAAGCATAATTAGTTCAAGAGACTGTAATGTATTTAGGCTATGAACTTTCACAAGGACAAAGAACTCTGGGCCCCCAGAGAAAGCAAGCTGTGTTACATATTCCTATCCCCCAAACAAAATAGGAAGTTAGAGCCTTTTTGGGAATTACAGGCTTCTGTAGAATTTGGATTCCTAACTTCGCTCTCACAGGTAAACCATTGTACCAAGTTTTAAGGGGACCAGAAAAAGAACCTCTTTTGTGGCAACAGGAACAAACCCAAGCAATGAGACAACTGCAACAGGCTCTACCACAGCCCCCGCCCTAGGATTACCTGATATATCTAAGCCTTTTTCACTTTATGTGGATGTAAGACAAAATGTAGCTTTAGGGGTCCTTACCCCAAAACAGGGAAGTTGGAACTGCCCTGTCGCTTATCTGTCAAAACACCTGGACATTTCTTCCCAGGGCTGGCCCCAATGTTTAAAAATTCTAGCAGCAGTTATGCTATTACTACAGGAGGCAAACAAGTTAACCTTTTCAGTTCCAGTGACTGTTTATACTAGTCATGCTTTGCAGGCAATTATTGACAATAAAGGACATTTATGGATAAGTAATCAAAGGATGCATAAAATACAGGCTCTTTTATTAGAAAATCCACAAGTTACACTGCAACAATGCTCAACTTTAAACCCAGCAACTTTAATGCCAATTCCTGATTCAACCATGCCTGTTCATAACTGCATGCAAACAATAGAACTACAATATTCTTGCAGACCTGACCTTACAGACCAACCCTTACATAATCCAGACTGTCAATGGTTTACTGATGGTTCTAGCTTTATGGATAAAGGATGTAGATACTCTGGTTACGCAATAGTTTCTCAAACTTCTACTGTCGAGTCAGCACAGTTGCCTAGTCAAGCCAGTGCAGTTTGCAGAATTGTATGCCTCAACCCGTGCATTAGAAATAGCAGCAGGAAGGACTTTAAATGTATATACAGATAGTAAATATGCATTTTTGACAATACACGCACATGTGGCCATCTACAAAGAGAGAGGATATTTGGATTCCACAGGCAAGGTTATCCAATATGCAACTTTGATTAAAAGACTTATCAAGGCAGCACAATTGCCATCCAAAGTTGCAATCATCCATTGTCCTGGACATCAAAAAGACTCAAGCCTTATTACCCAGGGCAATAGGAAGGCAGACAAAGAAGCCAAAAGAGCTGCATTAGAAGGTCCCCCTCTCCAATCAGATGTCACAAGGTTCATGTATCTAGACACTTACTTAGAACAACTTGATCCTACATATACGAGGGAGGAAACTCAAAAATTACAACAAGATGTACAAGCCAAACTAGTTAAAGGCTGGTACACCTTACCTGATGGATGCATTGCTGTTCCTTTGGCACTTGCTCGCCCACTTATTTTCCAGGCACACAAGCAACATCATTTGGGAAAAACTGCATTATTACAGCAACTTGAACGATTTCTTTATATTCCCTTTGCTTCTTCGCTAACAGCACATGTTTGTTCTCAATGTACCATTTGTGCCCAAACCAATGCACGCCAAGGACCAGTAATACCACCTGGCAGACAACCAATTGCTTATTTTTCTATGGACTATGTCGTTGTTGATTTTACTGATATGCCTAGAAGTAAGAAATATGTAGCATTGTTAGTAATAATTGATACCTATTCAGGATGGATTGAAGCATTTCCAATTGTAAATAAGAAAGCTATACAGGTTGCCAGAATATTTCTTAAAGAAATTATTCCTAGATTTGGTTGCCCTTCTAGGATTTCATCAGATAATGGCCCTGAATTTGTACACCAAATCAATCAGGCTTTAGCCCAAGCATTAGGAATTAAGTGGAGATTTCATTGTGCTTTCCACCCTCAATCGGCTGCTAGAGTGGAAAGGGCTCATAGAATAATTAAAACACTTATTACCAAATTTTGTTTGGAAACTCATCTACATTGGCCAGATGTTTTGCCTATGGTTTTGTATGCAATCAGACTGGCCCCCCGCACTAAATTACAACTTAGTCCTTATGAGCTCATGTTTGGCCATCCTCCTTGCCTGTTTAAACCTGACAGTCAAGGCTGGCCAGATTTGCGCCATAAGGGGGGAGTAGATCAACAGAAATTGTTACATCAGTTACAGCTTCATAATTTGGCCATTTCAAAATTGCGCCATTATATGATGGAACAACAACCCCCTCCAGTGGTTACAGCAACACATGGGTTCAGGCCAGGAGATAGAGTGTGGGTAAAGCACTGGAAATCAGATCCCTTGAGCCCAAGATGGAAAGGACCGTATACTGTTGTCATGTGTTCACCTTTGGCAGTGAAAACCTTGGAAGGAAAGTCTTGGATCCATTGGAGTAGAGTGAAAGAAGCTGCACCTGCAGATCTGGTAACCTACAAGGTGGACAAGACTGACAAGCCTTTGGTGTTGAAATTTACAAGAAATACAGCAACGGGTTCCCAACACATGGTGTGATCAACAACCTTGCTGAGACACCCCAGGAAGCTGTCTCTCTATGCACGGTGGAAGATATGAGGATTCTACAGCTCGTAATATTTGTTAATTATTTAATATGCACACACATTCCTACACAAATCAGTACAATGGCTACACGAGAGGTCATAATGCAGAAACTCTCTAATAAAGAATTATTGAGTAGCACACACCAAGAAAGAGCAGAAACACAGGGAAACCAAGGTTGTCAAAACTGTATCAAAACTACAAAACAAGGAAACCAGATAACCAAGACTTTGATTTACCATACAGTTAAACCAGAAGGGTGCCAAGATAGTTCTCCTGACTCTTGTACATACAATAAAACTACATATAAAGTTGGTAGAAAAGGGGTCCAATATCAGTATTATAACCCGAAGTCTGATCCTGATCGTTGGGCCTTACAAATGTTTATACACCAATGCACAGAGTATGAACAGCAAACAGGGTGAACTAGAAATTCAGGTTAATGAGGGCAGATACGATATTGTTGCCATTACGGAAACATGGTGGGATGAAACTCACACATGGAACACACAGCTAGAGGGATTTAAATTATTTAAAAGAAACAGACCAAATAAAAGAGGAGGTGGAGTTGCTCTCTATATAAGAAATAACTACATCTCCACAGAAATAGAGTAGAACAATGATAAAAACTGTCTCGAATGCATTTGGGTCAATATAAAAAGGGGGGGGGGAAATGACATTGCCATAGGTGTATACTACAGACCACCCAACCAAACAGAGGAAATAGATGAACTTTTTGCCAGTCAGCTAACTAAGGTATGTAGGAAGCACATCACAATAGTAATGGGGGACTTTAACTACCCTGACATCAACTGGGAGACAAACTCCGCACCAAGTGGAAGATCAAACAGGTTCCTGGCAAACCTAGCAGACAACTTTGTCTCCCAAAAAGTAGAGAAGGGAACTAGGGGATTAGCCATCTTGGATCTAATTCTCACTAACAGAGATGAAATGATAGACGGTGTTGAAGCCATAGGAACCCTGGGAGGAAGTGATCATGCAATATTAGAATTCAACATTATAGAAGCACAACCAATAGAACACAGTCAAACTAGAGTCTTGGACTTCAAGAGAGCTAATTTCAATAAACTTAGAGAGGGCTTGGGAAGGATTCCATGGATGAGAATCCTCAAGGGGAAAACAACTCAAGAAGCTTGGGAAATTTTGAAAAATGAGATAATAAAAGCACAGTCTAGCACAATACCAACAAAGAGGAAAAACAACAGCTCTCAAAAGAAACCAGCATGGCTGCA
The DNA here is from genome assembly GCF_016545835.1 of Crotalus tigris. NCBI lineage: Eukaryota > Metazoa > Chordata > Lepidosauria > Squamata > Viperidae > Crotalus > Crotalus tigris. Next base: position 474,529 of record NW_024097163.1, on the reverse strand, counting down.
TAAAGAACTCTCTGACAAATTGAAAGATAAAAAGGACAAGTATAGAAAGTGGAAAGAGGGGAACATAACTAAGTCAGAATATCAGCAAATAGCCCGAGCCTGCAAAGATGAAGTGAAGAAAGCCAAGGCTCAAAATGAACTAAGGCTTGCGACCAAAGTCAAAAATAACAAAAAAAGCTTCTTTCAACATGTAAAAAACAAGAAAAAAGTGAAGGAAACGATTGGTCCATTAGTGGGTGGAAGTGGCAAGAAGGTGACAAACAACAGGGAGAAAGCAGAACTATTTAACTCGTGTTTTGCATCTGTCTTTACACAAAGGGAAAAAACAGACCAACCTATCAAAAATAGTGCCATAAAAAACAAAACAGAAACACAAGTTAAGATAGGCAAGAAAATGGTTAGGGAGCACCTGTCCAGCCTAGATGAGTTCAAATCGCCAGGACCAGATGGATTACACCCCAGAGTTCTCAAGGAACTGGCAGATGTAATATCGGAGCCACTGAACTATATTTTTCAAAGATCCTGGAACACAGGGGAACTACCAGAGGACTGGAAAAGAGCAGATGTAGTTCCCATCCTCAAAAAAGGAAAAAAAATGGATCCAGGGAATTACAGACCTATCAGCCTGACCTCAATACCTGGGAAGATCCTGGAAAAGATAATCAAACAACGAATCAACGAACACCTAGAGGCAAACAAAGTCATTACTAAAAGCCAACATGGGTTTGTCAAAAATAGATCATGCCAGACAAATCTTATTGCATTCTTTGACCAAGTGACAAAATTAGTGGATCAGAGGAATGCTGTGGACATAATTTACTTGGACTTCAGTAAGGCATTTGATAAAGTAGATCACAACCTACTACTTGACAAGATAGAAAAATGTGGGGTAGACAGAACCACCACCAGATGGATCCGTAGCTGGCTGACCGGCCGTACTCAGCAAGTGGTCCTCAATGGAACTGCATCTATATGGAGGGAAGTGTGTAGTGGGGTGCCCCAGGGCTCTGTTCTGGGCCCAGTACTCTTCAACATCTTCATCAACGATTTGGATGAAGGGATAGATGGGGAACTCATCAAATTTGCAGACGACACCAAGCTGGCAGGAATAGCCAACACTCCAGAAGACAGGCTTCAGATACAGAAGGATCTGGACATACTTGAACACTGGGCACTAACTAACAAAATGAAATTCAATGGTGAAAAAAGCAAGGTTCTACATTTAGGCAAGAAAAACCAAATGCACAAGTACAGCATAGGTGGCACCATGCTCAATAGTAGTAGCTGTGAGAGGGACCTCGGAGTCCTAGTAGACAATCACTTAAATATGAGCCAGCAGTGTGCTGCAGCTGCCAAAAAGGCCAACACAGTGCTAGGCTGCATTAACAGAGGGATAGAATCAAGATCACGTGAAGTATTAATACCACTCTTCAATGCCTTGGTAAGGCCACACTTGGAATACTGCATCCAGTTTTGGTCACCACGATGTAAAAAAGATGTTGAGACTCTAGAAAGAGTACAGAGAAGAGCAACAAAGATGATTAGGGGACTGGAGGCTAAAACATATAAGGAACGGTTGCTAGAATTGGGTATGTCTAGTTTAACGAAGAGAAGGACAAGGGGGGACATGATAGCAGTATTCCAATATCTCAGGGGCTGCCATAAAGAAGAGGGAATTAAGCTATTTTCCAAAGCACCTGAAGGCAGGACAAGAAGCAACGGGTGGAAACTAATCAAGGAGAGAAGCAACCTAGAACTAAGGAGAAACTTCCTGACAGTGAGAACAATTAATCAGTGGAACAGCTTGCCTCCAGAAGCAGTAAATGCTCCAACACTGGAAGTTTTTAAGAAGAGACTGGACAGCCATTTGTCCGAAATGGTGTAGGGTTTCCTGCCCGAGCAGGGGGTTGGACTAGATGACCTCCAAGGTCCCTTCCAACTTTACTATTATTATTATTATTATTATTATTATTATTATTATTATTATTATTATTATTATTATTAATCAAAACACATAGAACAAGAACTAGCTATAAGGACCAGGCACTCTTAGGGATCTCCCAATGGAAATCCAATCGACACTCCAGTTTTAGCGTCACCTTTGATGTTTGCAAAGCAGCTAATTATTGGACTCCAACATATGGTTGCGGAGGGATCGGTAATATTCACAACTTTATCCCAAAAACATTTAACCCACACCAGATGGATGTGTGGTCAAATGTAAGTAGTGGTCATGTATTAAGTGGCATACCCAAGACCCAAAAGAGATAGACCACATCTTGTTTGAAAAGAATGAAAAAAATGAAACAAAAGCAGATAACTGTAATTTGGTGACTCTCACAGTCAAGAATGGCAATTGGTTCCTGGAACAAAATAGGTGGGAAGGTAAGAAATGGATGTTTGGGATAGGAATAGATACAAATGGCTACAACCCAATGTCAGAAATAGAAGTCAAAATTATAACTGCAACCAAAAGACCAGAACAAAAATCATTATTTTGGTCATATTATGAGGAAATGGAGAACCTACATATTCCTGAAGTACCTAGACATGTAACCAATACCTCTGTTAAGTTAGCAGAAGACATTGCCCATACTTTAGGCATGTCTAACTGTTTTGTGTGTGGTGGAACAAACATAGGAGAAAGGTGGCCATGGGAGGCACAAGAGTTAAATTATACTAAGGTACTAGAAATGTCTAAAAATAATAATTTAACCTATACAAGTGGGAAAGATGGTGATTGGGCTCTCATTTCCAACTTGGTAGGACATGTATGTTACTCAAGAAACAAAACAGAATCTTGTGTAGCAGTAGGTGACCTCCTATGCACAGGGACATGGGAAAACGGTAAATGGTGGTCTGGAACCAATGAGACCACTGCTATGGATCCTGGAATTAATAAAGCTGCTATGACTATGAAGGTTTGTAGGCCTGAAAGTTTTGTTAATTCTAGGATGTATTTAAATTCCTTGCTTACTCCCCTGTCTTATAGCCATGATTCGGAGGGTCTCAGAAAGTACAGCCCAATTAACTGCAAAACATGAAACAATGTTAGCCTTATGGGAGTATAAAATGGTACCTTCAAGAGATCCTGAATCAGAGGTAGAATAATGGAAGTTTAAGCTGGAAAACTTCCAAAGGGGGGAGTAAAGTGGGAAAGAAATAGAATAACATGGAAGAAAGAAGAATAAAGTAGAATAATAATAATAATAATGAAAAATCACTAAAAGCAAAAATCATGTATCTGCATAATTTCTAAAAGAAAGCTGTGTTAGCCAAAAGCTGTATTAACAGTACGTGAATGACCTAATGCATATTGAGAAACATTGTATAAAAAAAGTAAAAACTGACTTCATTGTATTCCCATGAGAAATGGACCTAACGTGTGAGAAACTATCTGAATGTTACACAAAGTAGATTCCATATACAATGTAAGATTCTATCTATGCTTCCTTTGTTCCTGAGAAAAAGAAACCTATAAAGCTTTAGTTTAGACCCGTCCTTTGTTCTGAAATTTGCTGATTGTTAATCACTTCTGAACCTTTGCGCAAAAATAAAACCTCTCTGTTTCACCCTTGGAATTCGTAAAAGTCCCTTTTTTAAAAGTTCTTTCACTTTTTCCACAAGAAAGCTGCTCCTTTGGCCACAGAAGAAGTGGGCTGGCAGGGCGGGACTGTCAGTGCCAGAGGTGAGTGGAAAAGACACTCTGAAAATAAGACCTGGTGCCTCTTTTAGAAGCAAAAAAAAAACCCAGGTCTTATGTTTGGGGAAACATGGTATATTTTCTGTGTTGTCATATGTTTTGGAGGTGAAAGGGATCCTGAAGATAATGTTGCTCACAATTTTTTTTGCATCTGCAATAGGAAGATGGGGATCAATCTTCATCTCTACTTAAAAGGAAGCATAATACAGAATTCTAAAATATAAATATCTTGAACAGAAAAGTCCAAATATTTATCAGTATTACGGGTAGTCCTTGATTTATGATCACAATTGAGCCCAACATTTCTGTTGTTAAGTGAGACAGTTGTTGAGTTTTGCCCCATTTTATTACTTTTCTTGCCACATTTGTTAAGTGGCAAGTTGCAAATTGCAACTGCAAAATCACTGAAGTTGATAAGTCAGTAACATGGTTGTTAAGTGAATCTGGCTTCCCCATTGACTTTGCTTGTCAGAAGGTTGCAAAAGATGATCATGACCCTGGGACACTGCAATTGTCATAAATATGTCAGTTGCCAAGAATCTGAATTTTGATCATATGACCATGGTGATGCTGCAATAGTTGTGTGAAAAATGGTCATAAAACACTTTTTTCAATGCCATTTTAACTTTGAGGGTCACTAAACAAATTGATGTAAGTCGAGGACTACCTGTATTGTAATGCTACCATCCTACAGTTTCACTACTCACAACCAGATTATTTTCCATGAAAGGATTTATAACTCAGATTCTATTACTTTAATTATTTTACAACACAACAAATTATTTCATTTTCTTATTACCGGACTAATTACATATAAATTATAATTCTGTTTAGAACAAAGATCATATGCAAATCAATTGTACATTGAAGCATTTATAACTTAACTTTGAATAAAGCTTCTCAAGTTGCTAGCAAATTATATTAAAGGAATATAAAACTTTTAATAGATACACACACAACAGATACAATTGAAAATTATCCTTTATCACACTCTGCCACCCTGTCAGTGTGTTAAACGATAACTTACATCATCTGCAACCAGTATTTTCTAGTATAAATATCAGAACAGGGATATCAAATGTGGTTTGCAAACATCCCAAAGATCATGAGAGGGCATGGATTAATTAATTAATAAAAAATAAATGAAAAATTAAACAGAAGTAATATATGCTATTGGACATACTCCCATTTCAAAATTATATTTTTAGTCTAGAGATAATTTTCCCCTGAAGCCTCTTATTATCAAATCTGAAAGTTATTGGGTACAAAAGTAAAATGAAGAAGTCTGTAGAACTGTTGTTCATGAAAAATATTGACTGTATTTCAAATAGTCTTTAATTATTTTATAATACTGCATTGAACAATGTACTTTGACTGGGAATGCTCCAAAAGTATAATCCATAATTTTAAGCAAATGTATCTGACTCACACTATTGTATACTATCTATGATAAGCACTAATATTTATTTTCTCTTTTTTAAATGATGTTCAGGTTTATTAGCTTTTACTTTCTTAAATGGATAAACAAGATGAAGACTAGCTCCAGATAAGACAAAGTTTGTTAGTACAAATTGGGGCCTGGTTTATCTCTTTTGCCAAATTTTCCTTACAATAACGCCCCTTCTGACATCAGGCCTCATTTTAATAAACATGTGTGGTATTATTAAGGTAGAATAATGTAGAATAATGTGGAATAATAATAATAATGAAAAATCACTAAAATAATGATCTGTCTGCATAATTACTGGAGTAATGCTGTGTTAACAATATGTGACTAACCAAATGCGCATTGCATTCAGATACAATGTATGTAGCAGATTCTCCATTGTGTGCCCGTGAGAAATGAATCTAATGTATTACAATGTAGATTTCTATGTGTGTTCCTTTGTTCCTGAGAAAGGGAAAGTATACAACTGTAGTCTGAACCCTCCCTCGGGGTTCAGAATTGCGTGTCTCTACTGCTTCTGAACTGGCGCAATAAATCTCTCTGCTAAACCCTCTGGAATTCGTAAAAGTCTCTTTCGTTTTCCACAAGATTTATGGCAACTCCGCCGGGACTTTTAGGAAGAGACCGTTGACCTTCCAGATGGACTACCCTGGTGGGGAGCCCCTCTCCTAATGACAACTCCTCAAAGCTGGCTTCGTGGCCTTTGTCTACGGGGAGACCTCGATGGGAAGGGAGGGGAACTCACCTGCCAGCGAAGCACTCCAATCAAGGATCCACTGAGGGTAGCAGATGGATCTTTAATCCTGGGAAGGGTCTGGAATGCCTGCAGGCAAATATTGTAAAAGGGGATATCTGATTCCTTTTGGATCAGAAGAGGGGACTGATCACGTCCTAGAAGACAAGGCGGCGTCCTGAAGTCTTCAAAAGGTAGGATTGTGTGGGTGGTTAAACCATCGCATTTCCTGAAGAGTGACTGTTGGAATGTCCATCATCTCAGGTCAGTGGTAGTGTGTTAGGGAGAAATGGGGGGGAACCAGACAAAGAAGGGCGTTGGTCAGATGCCGCTTCAGTGCATGTTAGGAAATTTCAAAAAGGGGTTTTCTAGGGATTATGGGGACCCAAGACCAAATCCAGCCATGTTAAAAAGATTCTGTGAATCTGAATGGACCACCTTTGGCATAGGATGGTCCAAAGAGGGATCAGCGAACCCTGAACTTGTGGCACAGGTTCATCAAATTGTGACTGGAAGTGGTCATTGAGACCAATATCCCTATATAGACCAGTGGCAGATAAATATTGGAGAAAAGCCTCGATGATTAGCAAAGTGTCAGATAGAATGTGCTAAAATATATTTGGCAAGCCAAAAAGCCAAACCTCAGACAAAAGCTAAGATTTTGAGCCAGGAAGACAGGGAGGAAGTTGCCAGGCCCCCGCCCTATGTTGCTAGAAGAGAAGGAGGGATACATCAGCAAATTCCACCCTCTCCGGTTGAAAGAAATGAAGTCCACCTTCAACCAGAAGCCGGTGTGGAAAGAAAGATAAAAAAAGATAAAACCGTTCAGAAGAAAGACCAGGACCTGGATAGCGATGACAGCAAAACATCAGTTTCTAGTCGAACTAGAAGTAAAAAAGGGGTCAAACAGAAGAAATGATAGCCCCTCTAAGAGAAGCTTTAGTCCCTGGACCAAACAACACCAATATTCCGATGCTTCAGTATGTTCCCTTTACAACCACTGACCTATTTAATTGGCGTCAGCAATATGGACCATTTTCAGAAAAACCTCAAGAAATAATAAACCTATTCTCCACCATTATTCAGACGCATAACTCCACATGGGTTGATATGCAACAGCTTATTTCTACTTTACTGGATATGGAAGGGAGAGAAAAATATAGATTAGGGAAATTAAAAGTACTTACCCGCCGACACCCCGAAGGGGGAGCAAATTATCAGGCAAGCAAAAATACCAAAGCAGTAGAAGAAAGACCCAACTGGAATGCTAACACAGCTTGGTTTGTGTTTAGAAACCCTGAGAGAAGCCGCAATTCGTCCAGTTAATTATGCTGCAGTAACTAGTATTTGGCAACAGAAAGATGAGTCACCAACCACTTTTCTCAGCCGACTGATAGAAGCTTATAAAATAAACACAGGTCTTGATATGGAAATGACTCAAAATCGCCCACTCCTAATTGAAAGATTTATCACCCAAAGTGCCCCAGACATAAAGAAAAAGTTACAACGCATAGAAGGGGCATTAGGGAAGAATGTAGCAGAGATCATGGAAATAGCTCAGAAGGTGTTCTGTAACCGTGAAAAGGAAGAAGAGCATAAGTCAGATCAGAAAGAGAAAAAGAAGTTTGAAATGCTAGCAGTGGCATTGGGGGGACGCGTATTGGACCCAACCAATGTGCCATCTGTAGACAGGAAGGACACTGGCAAAGGGAGTGCCCTCAGAGGAATGGCCAACCTAGGGGACAATCTTGCCAGCATGGAAGAGGACGAGGAAGAGGATTTAAAGGGACTTTCCAGAGAAGTTGCAAGGGAAGCTTTAGGGGAAGAGGGCATCCAGCCTATCCCAGTCAGATGGAAGAAAGAGAGGAAAACATGATTGGCTTAGCTGACATGGAATGGGGAGACTGAAGAGGACAGGGCTCTATGGTCCCACCCCTGGAGCCCATTGTTAAAATACGGGTGGGAGGACAGATTGTCCCAATGTTAGTTGACACGGGAGCCACCAGATCAGTTCTAAATAAATCTATTGGCAAGCCATCAAACCAGACCATCCAAATCCAGGGAGTATCTGGAGAAACACAATCCCGACCACTTCTGGAACACCTAACATGCCAAGTGGGACAAGGAATAATTAAACATCAATTTTTATATGCCACAGATTGTCCAGTCCCATTATTGGGAAGGGACTTGCTTACTAAGTTAAAAGCAACAATTTCCTTTGACCATGGGAAACAATTAATTCAAGTGCGCCACCCAGTGGAAGAAATATGGCATTTGATGATAGTGACAGAAGAAGAATTAGGAGGTAACAAGTGGCAGCAGTTTAATGTCCCACTCCTGTGGGCAGAGGATAACCCCCCTGGATTTGCAAAATATGCCACACCCGTTATGGTGGAACTAAGGCCACAGGCATATCCTGTTAGGGTGCCCCAATAATATTGTACTTTAGAGGCTGCAATTGCCATTCAAGAATTAATCCAAAAATACTTGATAGCAAAAATCATTAGAAAAATTCAGTCACCCTGGAATACTGAAATTCTACCTGTTCGTAAGCCTGATGGACAGTGGAGACTGGCACAGGATCTCCGCCCCATTAATAAATGGACCTTAACCCTATATGCAACTGTTCCTAATCCATATATTCTTTTGAGTACAATACTTGCATCCACTAAATGGTTTTCAGTTGTGGACTTAAAGGATGCATTTTTCACCATACCTTTAGCTGAGAATTGTCAGCCAATCTTTGCATTTGAATGGGCTAATCCAAAGACACAAGTTAAGACTCAATATACCTGGACTAGACTACCACAAGGCTTTAAGAATTCACCTATGTGTTTTGGTCAAGCTTTAGCCCAAGATCTTGCATATTTGAAGTTAGTCAGACAAGAGGATTGTTGCCTTCAATATGTGGATGATATTCTGGTAACTGGACAAAACAAGGAGGATTGCTTTGAAAACACATCCAGACTGCTCCAAATGTTACAAGACTGTAGCTACAGAGCGTCCAAAAAGAAAGCACAATTAGTTCAAATGACTGTAATATATTTAGGCTATGAACTATCACAAGGACAAAGAACTCTGGGCCCCCAGAGAAAGCAAGCTGTGTTACAGATTCCCATCCCCCAAACAAAACAGGAAGGTAGAGCCTTTTTGGGAATTACAGGCTTCTGTAGAATTTGGATTCCTAACTTCGCTCTCACAGCTAAACCACTGTACCAAGTTTTAAGGGGACCAGAAAAGGAACCTCTTTTGTGGCAACCAGAGCAGACCCGAGCAATGAAACACCTTCAACAGGCACTTACTACAGCACCAACTTTAGGATTACCTGATATATCTAGGCCATTTTCACTTTATGTCGATGTGAGACAGAATGTGGCTTTAGGAGTTCTTACCCAAAAGCAGGGAAATTGGAACTGTCCAGTCGCTTATCTGTCAAAACAGTTGGATATGGCCATCCAAGGATGGCCACAATGTTTAAAAATTCTAGCAGCCGTTATACTGTTAATACAGGAGGCAAACAAGTTAACCTTTTCAGCTCCAGTGCCTGTTTGTACTAGTCATACCCTGCAGACAATTATTGACAATAAGGGACATTTATGGATTAGCAATCAAAGGATGCATAAGATACAGGCTCTTTTATTAGAAAATCCACAAGTTACACTGCAACAGTGCTCTACTCTCAATCCAGCTACTCTTATGCCAATACCAGATTCAACTATGCCCGTGCATAACTGTATGCAAACAACAGAACTACAATATTCTTGCAGACCTGACCTTACGGACCAACCATTGCATGATCCAGACTGGTGGATCCAGCTTTATGGATCAAGGAATTAGATACTCTGGTTATGCAATTGTTTCTCAAACTGCAACCGTAGAATCAGGACAATTACCTAGCCAAGCAAGTGCACAGTTTGCAGAATTATATGCCTTAACCCGAGCATTAGAAATAGCTGCAGGAATGATTTTAAATGTATATACGGACAGTAAATATGCATTCTTGACAATCCATGCACATGCAGCAATCTACAAAGAAAGAGGATATTTGGACTACACAGGCAAGATTATCCAATATGCAACTTTGATTAAAAGACTTATTAAAGCAGCTCAATTGCCGTCCAAAGTTGCGATCATCCATTGTCCTGGACATCAAAAAGACTCAAGCCTTATTACCCAGGGCAATAGGAAGGCAGACAAAGAAGCCAAAAGAGCTGCATTTCAAGGCCCCCCCCCCTTCAGTCGGATGTCACCAGGTTCATGTATTTAGACACTTACTTAGAACAACTTGATCCTACATATACGAAGGAGGAAAGCCAAAAGTTGAAGCAGGATGTACAAGCCACACTGGTTAAAGGCTGGTACACCCTTCCCGATGGACGCATTGCTGTTCCTCTTGCGCTTGCCCGCCCCCTTATTTTTCAGGCCCATGAACAACATCATTTGGGAAAAACTGTATTATAACAACAGCTTGAATGATTTTTCTATCTTCCCTTTGCTTCTTCGCTAACAGCCCAAGTATGTTCTCAATGTTCCATTTGTGCCCAAACCAATGCAAGCCAAGGACAGGTAGTACCACTTGGTCGACAACCAATCGCTTATTTTCCATTGGACTATGTCGTTGTTGATTTTACTGTTATGCCTAGATATAAGAAATATGTAGCCCTGTTAGTTATAATTGATACCTATTCAGGGTGGATTGAGGCCTTTCCAACTGTAAATAGGAAAGCTATACAGGTTGCCAGAATCTTTCTAAAAGAAATTATTCCTAGATTTGGTTGCCCTTCTAGGATTTCATCAGATAATGGCCCTGAGTTTGTACACCAAACTAACAAGGCTTTAGCCCAGGCATTAGGAATTAAGTGGAGATTTCACTGTGCCTTTCACCCACAATCAGCTGGAAGGGTGGAAAGTGCTAATTGCACGATTAAAACCCTTATTACCAAATTTTGTTTGGAAACTCATCTCCATTGGCCAGATGTTTTGCCTATGGTTTTATATGCAATCAGACTGCCCCCCCCCCGCACTAAATTACAACTTAGTCCTTATGAGCTCATGTTTGGCCGTCCCCCTTGTCTATTTAAACCTGACTGTCAGGGCTGGCCGGACTTGGCTCATAAGAGGGGAATAGACCAACATAAATTGTTACATCAGTTACAGCTTCATAATTTAGCTGTTTCAAATTTACGCCATTATATGATGGAACAACTACCCCCTCCAGTAATCACGGCAACACATGGGTTCAAACAAGGAGATAGAGTATGGGTGAAACACTGGAAATCAGATCCCTTGAGCCAAAGATGGAAAGGACCATGTACTGTTGTCATGTGTTCTCCTTTGGCAGTGAAAACCTTGGAGGGAAAGTCCTGGATCCACTGGAGTAGATTGAAAGCAGCTGCACCTGCCGATCCAGTAACTTACAAGGTGGATAAAACTGACAAACCTTGGGTGTTGAAATTTACAAGAAATACACCCTGTCGAGCCCTACTGGCAACGGGTTCTCAACACATGGTGTGAACAACAAACCTTGCTGAAACACTCCGGAAGCTGTCTCTCTATGCACGGTGGAAGATATGAGGATTCTACAGCTCGTAATATCTGTTACTTATTTAATATGGGGAATATACACACACAAAGAAAGAACAAAAACACAGGGAAACAAGGGTTGTCAAAACTGCATCAAGATTACAAAACAAGGAAGCCAGATAACTAAGACTTTGATTTATTATACAATGAAACCAGAAGGATACCAAGATAGCTCCCCTAGCTCCTGTACATACAATAGAACTACATATAAAGTTTGTAGAAAAGGGGTCCAGGTTCAATGTTATAACCCGAAGTCTGATCCTGATAGTTGGGCCTTACAAATCCGAACACATAGAACAGATGGGAGCTCTAGGGACCAGACACTATTAGGGATCTCCCAATGGAAATCCAACCCACACTCCTGTTTTAGCGCCACCTTTGATGTTTGTAAGGCAGCTAATTATTGGGCTGCAATAGATGGTTGCGGAGGGATCAGTTATATCCACAGCTATATCCCAAACCATAAGTACTTGTGCCCACCAGGCGGGTGTGCAATCTCCACGGTCACTTGTAAGTGGTGGTCATGTATTAAGTGGCATACCCAAGACCCGAAGGAGGTGGAACACATCTTGTTTGAAAAGAATAATACAAACGCAGATTCCTGTGGAACAGATAACTGTAATTTGGTGACTCTCACAGTCAAGAATGGCAGTTGATTCCTGGAACAAAATAGATGGGGAAAAGAAGATTGGATGTTTGGGATAGGAATAGATGCTAATGGCTACGACCCAATATCAGAGGTGGAAGTCAAAATTATAACTGCAACCAAAAGATCAGAACAAAAATCATTATTTTGGTCATATCATGAGGAAATGGAGAAAATAAATATTCCTGAAATACCTAGACACATAACCAATACCTTTGTTAAGTTAACTGAAGATATTGCCCATACTTTAGGCGTGTCTAACTGTTTTGTGTGTGGTGGAACAAATATGGGAGAAAAATGGCCATGGGAGGCACAAGAGTTAAATTATACCAAGGTACTAGAAATGTCTGAGAATAATAGTTTAACCTATACAAGTGGGAAAGATGGTGGTTGGACTCTCACTTCCAACTTGGTAGGACATGTATGTTACTCAAGGAACAAAACAGAATCTTGCGTAGCAGTAGGTAACCTCCTATGCACAGGGACTTGGGAAAATGGTAAATGGTGGTCTGGAACCAACAAAACCACTACTATAGATCGTTATGCCTTTACTAACGTATCTGGGATGCCATATCTAAAAGACCCCACAAATACCAGTGTCCTTTGGCTAACCCCAGATAGAATGTACTGGATTTGTGGAAAAATGGCATACGGACAACTATCTAAGGTGTGGATCTTGTGTATTGGGAATAATTTGACCAGGATTTTTCCTGTTACCATTAAAAACTAAGCAAATTCTTGGAGTTCCCATCTATGATGAAGTTGGCAATATAAGACAAAGAAGGGAACCAAGTGCATACACCCAATGCGCAGGAGTCACTTGGCAAAAACATGAATGGCCACCTTGCCGCATTATCCTAGTTTATGGTCCAGCTACTTGGGCTGAGGATGGAATGTTTGGATACCGTACCCCTATTTATATCCTCAACAGGCTCATTAGGTTACAAGCGGTGCTAGAGTTAATCACTAATGAGACTATGAAGGGACTAACTGAATTGGCCAAAGAAAATGTGAAATTCAGGACATATATTATGCAAAATAGGTTAGCCTTGGACTATCTGTTGGCCAAAGAAGGAGTGGTATGTGGAAAATTCAACCTAACAAACCGTTGCATCGAAATAGATGAAAGTGAAAAAGTGTTGAAGGACATAATAGATAAAATGGTCAAACTAGCTCATGTTCCAGTGCAAACCTGGAAAGGATTTAATTTGGAAGACATATTTTCAGGATGGTGGCCAAAGTTACCAGGCCTACAAACCATCATAGTTATAGCAATCTTGTTAATTCTAGGAGTAATCCCTGCTTACTCCCCTGTGTTGTAGCAATGATTCAAAGAATCTCAGAAAGTACAGCCCAATTAACTGCAAAACATGAAACAATGTTAGCTTTATGGGAATATAAAATGTTGCCCACCAAAGGTCCTGAATTAGAGGTAGAATGATGGAAGTTTAAGCAGGAAAACTTCCAAAGGGGGGAATAAGGTAGAATAATGTAGAATAATGTGGAATAATAATAATAATAATGAAAAATCACTAAAATAATGATGTGTCTGCATAATTACTGGAGTAATGCTGTGTTAACAATATGTGACTAACCAAATGTGCATTGCATTCAGATACAATGTATGTAGCTGATTCTCCATTGTGTGCCCATGAGAAATGAATCTAATGTATTACAATGTAAATTTCTATGTGTGTTCCTTTGTTCCTGAGAAAGGGTAAGTATAAAACTGTAGTCTGAACCCTCCCTTGGGGTTCAGAATTGTGTGTCTCTACTGCTTCTGAACCTGCGCAATAAATCTCTCTGCTAAACCCTCTGGAATTCGTAAAAGTCTCTTTCGTTTTCCACAAGATTATGGGATGCAAATGTGTAACATATTTGACTACATGTTCCTATGAAAGGGAGAGGTTACTTTTATCCTGCCCAATCAACTTTCCTCTTTCATTTTTCTTTGTTGTGTTAACTATAAAAACAAATATAACATGGGGCTTGAGGTCCTTTTCATAGAAAGATTGCATTTTATCAGAGTACTCTAATAAGCTGCCTTTAAGTGATCTTTCAACTCGGTTGCTTATTGGGAAGGTAAACCGAGACAGAACCTAGGGCCAGTTTTGGCTATCAAATGGCATAAGCCAGACAAGAGGTCTTCATCTCAGCAAGTTCTTTCTTGGGCTACAGATCATTATCAATGGAAAAGCGCACTTTAAAAGAATTTCTTTTGATGTTGATTTTTATCTGAGGTCCAGTAAACAGAACAATAAGTAATAGCTGGAGATTAAGTTGGGAAGAGGACCAACCAAGAACTAAGGAAAATTTCCTTACTGTGAGAATAGTTAATCGATAAAATGAATGATTGTCTCCAGAAACCATGTATGCTTCATTATTGGAGGTTTTTGAGGGGAGGTTGAACAACCATTTGTCTGAAATGAATAGAGTTTCCTGCTTCAGTTAGGGGTTGGACCAGAAGATCTTTAGGTCCCATCCAACTCTGATATTCTGTTTGTGCGTGTGTGTCAAACTTCAGTGATTTTCCTTTGCATTTTAGTCTGGATTTATCTTTAACAATGTATTTGAGGGCATTCTTGTCAAAGGAACAATCCTATGAAATTTTATTTACAGTATGTGTTTTTGGATCTCTTTGCTACTGCAAAATAGATGATTAATTGCTGTATAATGTGTGTGCTCAATTTGTTTTCCTTTTCATTTGAGCCAAGGAGGGGAATGGAAACCTTTACAGAGAACCAATTGGGTCTCATGGTTACGGCCACAGGCTACAAAGCTAGAGAATTGTGAGTTCAAATCCTGGTCATGAGGGCTGGCTGGGTGATTTTGGGCTGTTTTTTTTTTCCTCTCAGCCCTAGGAGGGAGGCATTAATAAGCCATGTCTGTATCTGTTGCCAAAGAAAAACTGTTGGCATCATGTAGGCAGTTGCTTGCAACGTGATTTCTCTAGCATGTTACATCAGGAGAAATCCCCAATTTAATTTTTCAGGAAAATGTTATGCCATTTTCCTATTTATGCTTCAAGGGCTATTTTAGTTCCCTGAAAGCAAAAGTTTTATATCAATTTGTTACTATGCCTGGTGGAGTAGGGGAAGGGGGAGGAAATCCTATTGCTTTCTTGCTATGCTGCCCCCAAGAGTGATTTGTTTATTACCTGCCTGAGACAAAGGCATTTCAGAAATGTTGGCTGGTCAGTGAAGTCTGTTTGCTTTATCTTTTAAAATCTTGAATGTGTCAAATTTATTGGGTTATATTTTTTATATCGTAACATGGCATCTAATCAGGGTGAAAGGGGGAAGGAGAGCAAAATTTGACAATCTATGTGTCAAGCTATAAAACCTACTGCCTTTATGACCACAGTGTGCTTCTAACTTCCAACAGAAAGGGGTGGAAGGGAAGACAGTTTTGAGTCTACAGGTGTCCTTTATCAACGTGAGACCTGAAGCTGCTAAAGCATTTTTTTGGCAAACTAAAATCTGTTCTCATAATAATTACTAGAAGATGGACTTCTAGAAGGACTTCCGGTGGTCAAGCGACGATGATGGCAGCTACTTTGTAGCCGTCCTCCTGAGACGGTGTCAGATCTGCGGAGCACAGCGTTCATCAGCTGGCCCGCGGTTCGAAATCCCCTTCCCGGGCGAAGGGAAGGGGTAGAGACTGCATGAATAGAGGTAGAACCTCTTAACCTTCCCTGGATTTTTTTTTTAGGGGGGGTAGAAAGAGTGCTCCCTCGGAGTTCGTGCCTTCTCCGCCTCTCAGCTGTCTTTGTTTCCTCGGAAGCAAAGCGAAACGCCACTACCATCTCCGCATTTAAAGCTTTCTGGTGAGTGATTTTTAAAGCGGACAGAACTGTTTAAAGGATTTTACTTAGAGTTAAAGATTTATTTTTCTTAATTCTTTTTTTAGCTTATGCTGACTCTTTTTTTATTTTTTTTTCTTCGGGCGGAAAGTGAGAGTGAAAGTAAAATGGCGCTTTGAAAGTTTTTTTTTTCTATCTCCGGAAAGAAAAGACGGACTGAATGAAATGTATGCTTAGCATTGCTTTCTTTTTCTCTTTTAAGTTTTTTTTCTTTTTCCTTTTAAAGTGCTTTGGAGGTTTTTATTTTTATTGCATTTTTCCTGGTCTTTTCTTATTTGTAAAGTTTTAAGCATTTTTTTTTAAGAAGAAAGAAAGAGGGACTAATTTTAAAAAAATGGCTTCAAAGAGACAACCAGCTTCTATAGTTTCTAAAGTGATTTCTTCTCCTGTTATTGCAACTGTTCAACAACAACTTAAAGTTACACCACCCCTGCAGCAACCTAAGGCTACATCTCCACCTTCTCCTCCCCCATCAGGCTCGTCTGCACAGGACATTAAAGATATAATGGAAAATGCTGTGTCTCAATTTAGGGAGGAAGTGAAGCAACTTTTGGAACAGAGCAAGTCTGAAAGGAAGGAGGAAATGAAGAAAGAAATGAAAGAGCTTTTTGAACAGAATAATACTATTTTGAGGCAAGATATAGTCTCAGCTTTATCTGGATTGGCTTCTGTGGTTGTGAAGCTGGACTCCAGAGTGGAAGAAATCGCAGAAAAAGTAGATTTTCTTGAGTATAAATTTCAAGATATGGAAAAAAAGGTGGAAACTTCACAAGATGATATTCTTATGTTTCAGTATAGACAGATGGAATATGCCTTGAGAATTAGGGGTCTTAAAGAAGATATGAATCAAGATTTGATGGAGATGGTGATTAATGATTTAGCTGTTGTTTTGAATATAGATAAAGAGGAATTACGTGGAGAAGTGGAAAAAATTTACAGAGTTAACTCTTGGATTGCGAAACAGAAGAATTTACCAAGAGATGTGGTGATTTACTTTGCTAAGAAGTCTCTGTGCAATCAGATTTTACAAGCTTTTTATAACAAGAGATTCCAGATTGCTGCCCAAGATATTATCATCTTAAAGGAAATCCCATCCAAAATTTTAAGAAGCAGAAAAGATTTTGGTTTTTTAGCAAATGAACTCAAAACAAGATTGATGCCATTTAGATGGGAGATTCTGATGGGTATTGCTTTGAGCCATGCGGGGACACGTTATAGACTTAACACGGTTGCCAAAGCTAAAGAATTTTACAACACGGTCCTGGGAGCAGGCTCATTTTCATCCATGACTCAGAGAGCCTTGAGTGGCCAAGAGGTGGAACAGCAGTCTGAAGGACTAAGTTTGATGGCTGCTGGGCAGGTGGAATGGATGCGTCAAGCAGAGGTTAAAGAACAGAGAATGACTCGTGCAGCACACAAACGTAAGGAAAAGGAACAACAGAAGAAAGAAGCTAAAGAATCTTCTCATCAGATTGTTTCGATGCCAGTGGGAGGAGCAAGACCCAAAAGCTCTGCAATACATTCCTCAGTAGCAGATCTTGAGGGAATCTTCTCCAGGCTCCTAGTTGAGGAAGATGGCAAAGTTCCTGACCTGGAATGTTAATGGTCTTAATTTTCCCCAGAAGAGAAAGAAAATCTTTCATTACTTAAAGCAACATAATAATGATATTATTTGTTTGCAGGAAACTCATATTTTACTTAAAGACCAAAAATATTTAGCTAATGCTCGCCTGGGATCTCATTTTGTATCTCCTGCCCCTGGGAAAAAAGGGGGTGTGGTAATCTATGTTAAGCAAAACCTACCAGCTTGTCTGGTAGAATCAGATCCTCAAGGAAGATACGTTATGATTGAACTTGGCTTATATGGTAAGAAAATACTTATAGTGGGATTGTACGCACCAAACCAGCAACAGGAACAATTTTACAGATTGTTACATCAGAAAATAACTCTGTTGGATTATAGGTCAGTGATATTAATGGGAGACTGGAATGGTGTTTTAGATACACAAAAGGACAAAAAAGGTTTTTCTACTTTCTTCAAACAGGCTAAATTACCTAAAGCTTTTTTTGATTTGAAAGAAGATTGGGAATTGAGAGACTATTGGCGTGAACGTAATCAAGAGGAAAGAGACTTTACTTTCTTCTCAGATCGACACCAATCTTTCTCAAGGATTGATTTCTTCCTGATTACAACAGATTTATATAACAGGGTGAAGAATGTAAAAATTTTTCCTAGGTCATTGACAGATCATAGTCCAGTTTGGATGGAATTGGTTGCTGAGAAAGAGGAGAGGAGATCCTGGAGGTTGAATGAGAATTTATTTAAACAAGAAAAAAATGTTCAAAAATTAAAGGAATGTTTAAAGGATTATTTTGTTTTAAACATGTATAAGGGAACATCAATGTCAATGGTATGGGATGCAAGTAAAGCTTTTATGCGTGGGATTTTGATAAAAATGAATAACTTTCATAGACAAAAGCAGACTCAGAAACATAAAGAATTGGAAGATGAGATTAAATTAAAAGAGAAGCTTTTAATTTCAAATCCTTTAGATGAAAAGGTGAAAGGAGCTATAAAATTGTTAAAAACACAATTTAATATGTTGATGGCTGACCAAGCTGCAACTAATTTAATGTTTATGAAGCAAAATACATTTTGTAATGCTAATAAACCAGGGAGATGGCTGGCTTATCAGTTAAGAAAGAAACAGAGACAGAGAACTATAGATAAAATAAATTATAATGGTAAATTGGTTTATCAGAAAGAATTGATTAAGAAATCTTTTTTAGATTATTATCAAAAGTTATATAAAAGTACTAATGTACAAACTACAGATATAAATAATTATCTAAACAAAGCTAATCTTCCTAAATTAACAGAAGATCAGAAAAAAGAGATTAATGGTTTAATTACCAATGAGGAAATTGTGACAGCTATTAAGCAATTAAAATTAGGCAAAGCGCCAGGTACGGATGGTATGACAGCTATTTATTATAAAACCCTAGTAGAAGAGATGTTTCAACCTTTATGTGAGCTTTTTAATAATATATTACAAGGTTTAGAGATTCCTCCGTCATGGCGCAATGCTTTTATATCTTTGATTCCAAAAGAGGATCAAGATCTCACCTTGCCCAAGAATTATAGGCCCATATCTCTCTTAAATGTGGATTATAAAATTTTTGCAAAAATTATAGCTAATAGGTTTATGGGGGTCTTGCAGCAGCTTATACATAAGGACCAATCGGGTTTTATAACTGGAAGATATATGAAAAATAATGTTAGACAAATTATTAATTTATTAGAATATTTAGATAAAAACAACCAAGTCTCTGCAGGGCTGATATTTTTGGATGCTGAAAAAGCCTTTGACCAATTGAACTGGCAGTTTATGTTATCTTTAATCAAGGAGATGAATTTTGGACAAAATATATTACAAGCTTTATCTAACATATATCAAAAACAGACTGCTCAACTTATTGTTAATGGGGGTTTGTCAGAGGTTTTCACAATAGAAAAAGGTACAAGACAGGGATGTCCATTATCTCCGTTATTATTTGTTTTAACATTGGAAATTTTGTTGATTAAAATTCGGGAGTCTCAAGAAATAAAAGGAATAGAGATTAATAAAAAAGAATATAAGTTAAGAGCTTTTGCAGATGACTTGGTTGTTACTTTGTCTCAACCTACTTATTCGGTAGTAAAATTACTACAATTGATTCATCAATATGGGTGTGTTTCGGGTTTTAAAATCAATAACAATAAGACTAAAATACTACCTAAAAATATGACTAATTGTGATAAACAGACTTTGGTTAACTTAACAGACTTTGAAGTTGTTGATAAGGTAAAATATTTGGGGGTCACATTATCTGCTTCTAATGTAAAATTGTATAAAAACAATTATGAAAAGTTGTGGATTGGGGTACAGAAGGATTTAAAGAATTGGGATAATTTACAGTTATCTTTTATGGGTAGAATTGCAGTTATTAAAATGAATGTCCTACCAAAATTTCTTTTTTTGTTTCAAATGTTACCTATCTTAAAGAATGAACTTAATTTAAATGAATGGCAGAAAGGTATTAATAAATTTATTTGGACAGGGAAAAAACCAAGGGTAAAACTTAAAATTATGCAAGATTTTCGTGAGAGAGGTGGACTCAAGGTACCGAATTTGAAACTATATTATGACGCTGTGGTCCTAACATTGATTAGCGATTGGACGAATTTAACAAATGTAGAAATACTTCATTTGGAGGGTTGGGATTTACTTTTTGGATGGCATGCCTATTTAATTTTTAATAAAAAAGTGGATCGGGTTTTTAAATCTCATATTATAAGGATTTCTTTGCTTAGGGTGTGGAGGAAATATTATAAAAGTGATTTTAAAATACCATTATGGGCTATACCTTGGCATGCGATAGAGGGGATAAAGAGAGGAGTTAAGATGGATACAGTTTCTTATACACAACTACTTAGATGGGATGGTCAAAATTGGCAGTTAAAATCTTTGGAAGACTTAGTACATGCAAATATTACTTATTCATGGTTTCAATATAGACAAATAGTGGATAGATGGAAGACGGATCGTAATATGGGTTGGCTTAGAGAAGATGAAAATCTTTTTAAACAAGTAAGGGATCAAAGACCAACTCATATTAAGAGGGTTTATGGGGTTTTAGTTGAAATGGATTCAGAATCTGAATTAATCAAAGATTGTATGATTAAATGGGCACAAAATATTGGTGAACCAATCCCATTGGATACCTGGGAACTTATCTGGGTGAGGAATGTTAAATTTACACAAGCGCAGAATTTAAGAGAGAATTTTTACAAAATGTTTTATAGATGGCACCTTGATCCACAAAAAATGTCTGTTATGTACCCTGATCTACAACCTAAATGTTGGAGATGTGGTTGTTTGGACGCTACTTATTACCATATTTGGTGGTCATGTAAAAATATAAAAGCTTTTTGGATTAAGATATGGTGGAATATTCAAAGAATCTTTAGAAGGAGGGTTAAATTTACCCCACAATTATTTTTATTAGGTATTGTTACTGATTGTGATGCTAAGGAAGTTATATTGATGTTAAATTTGATTACAGCCACAAGGCTGTTAGTAGGACAATATTGGAAGAAGGAATCTTTGCCTATTTTACAAGAGTGGTTTTATAAAGTTTCTTACTTGGCGGAAATGGCAAAGATTTCGGCTTTCTTAAAGGAGCAATCTCAAGAGAAATTTTTTGTTATATGGGAAAAATGGATAAATTTTATACAATATAATTTGGATATGGAAAAATGTTATTTAGCTTTTTCATAGTTTGTATAGATTGTTTTCTCTTTTCTTTTTCCGTCTTTTGTTTTCTTTCTTCTTTTCTTTTTTATCTTTCTTTCTTTTTCTTTTTCTTTCTCTCTCTCTTTCCTCTCTTTTTTATTTCTTTTTTAAGTACTTCTTTAAGTACTTCTTTTTTAATGTTTATGTTATGTATATTTTATTATTAATTATTTTATAAGTTGTAAAAGGTTTTTTAAAATTTTAAATAAGCCTATATTCAGTTCTGGGAAGTTTGGGGAGGGGGGAGGGGGGGTGGGTTTGGGAGGGATTGGGTGAGGGTTGATTTGTAAAACTTTTAAAAAATTTTCAATAAAAAATAAAATAAAATAAAATAATTACTAGAAGATGTATTGGACAATATGACCTGTGCTGTCAGAGAGGGGTGGGAAAAGTTTCATTCTTTTAATTAACTGCTTCCGCCATTTTCTTAGAGCTACCTTCCCTTTGACCTTACCAGTTTGATTCTGCTCAATAATCATTAGAAGTTTGCAATGCTCTGATGTTTTGCTTGGTTGGGTTTTTCAGCTGGGGGTTGACACTAAGTTAGCTCTCTAAACAATTCCAACTTTTTTGAGGGGTCCTGAGCCCCTGTATGCTTCTGGTAGCCTCCAGAAGGGTGGTGAAGACTCAGAGGAAGATGTCTGAAACGGAGAAGCTGGCTGGAGCCAGATCTGGATTGATCAGCAGAACTCCAGCTGGAGCTGAAGGTGACTTCGTAACCCCACTGGCCTCAACATGACCCAAGGAGTGGAGCCAATCCCACAGTGGACAGGAGGGCATTCAACCAACCTGAACTGGAGGAGTGGAGAGAAGAGGTATGGAGAGCCATTGAAGCCAAATTCTGATCATACTGCCCTCAGCCTGAGCCAAACAGAGGGTTAGGCTGGTGGGAACAGGGGGCCTCGAGATGGACAGCCCCTGGGGAGCACTTCCTACCAAGGTGTGGCAGCCAGTAGGTGGAGCAACTCAGGCAGAAGTTTAGCAGCCTGGGAGTCCATGGAGGGGAGTCAGTCCCACGGCTGGACTTCAAACCCCGAGCAGGTTCGGCTCCATTCCTGGCGCTAGCACCAGCCCCACCACCTCAACCCTCAATGGGAGCAGCAACTGGGGGGGCTGGGGGAGCCATTAGCCCACCATCTGGGCTACAACCCCAGCCTGGTCCCAGTCTGAGATGGAGAGCCCACAGCCCGCCACTGGTGCCTGCCTCTCAGCTCAGGGATGCTGGCTGACAGGCCCCACCAGGGCCCAGGTATGGGCTCCAGCAAGGGATATACCTCTATGATGATGCGTGGGCACAGATGCCCCAGCCGGTGCAGGCCCTCCAGCCACTGCCACCCCCACCACTGAAGGTGATGTTCGATAGGAGCCCAGAGAAGTTGGTGTTCTTTTTCAATCAAGTCTGGACCCACCTCAGGGAGATGACTACCCCGATGATGTGGCCCAAGTGGATGTCATCATGGGCAACCTCAAAGGGGAGGCAGCAGTGTGAGTGACCATTCTCCATGAGGAGGGTGCCCCTGATCTGGCAGATCCAGACACCTTTCTCTGCAGACTTTCTCTGCTTGTGAGGTTTGGAGACCTCACAAGCAGAGCTGGAAGTCCAAAACATCAGGCAAGGAACTAGACCCATGGTTGAGTAATTCGAGGCTTCAGGAGAATCACAGGGAGGCACTGGCCAGAGCAGCTCTTGACCCAATATTTCCAAGAAGGGCTGAGCCATGACCTCTTCCACCTGTGTCTGACTTAAGGAATCCTGAACTGGCTTAGTGATTGATAGCAACTAGTCATCACCATGGAGTTAGACCTGGCAGCTTACAAGGGCAGTGGTGGCATCAGCCCGCAGCTGAAGAAAAGCCAAGAGAGGTGCACCTTGGGGAGAAAACAGTTGGTGGATGCATCCCAAGTCCCTAACAGGCCACCCAAATGCACGCCCATCATGTGCTTTTGCTACCAAGCTGCAATGTGACTACCGAGCTGCAATGTGCCCAGTGCTGCAATGTGCCCAGTGCTAACAGCCCAAATGGCTCCTGTGATCCCAAACCCCTCGAAGCTGAAGAAGCCACCCAAAAAGGGAAAGGAGAAAGTGTGGACAGTGACTCAGGTCATTGAGGACTCCCCTCCTGAGAGTGGGGGAGAATAGAACTCCAACCAAAGAGGAGCCACCAATGGTCCTTTATGATAGCAAGAGTGAGGGAGAAGAAGACACGATGGTGAGTGGACCGGTCAACCACCTGGCTGCCACACCTTGGCAGGAGTGCTCCCCAGAGGCTGTCCATCCTGACTCTGACATTAGGACAGGAAGGATATTGATATTTGTAATTTTTGATTTTGCAGAAAACTCCTGAGAATACCACGAAGAGCCAAGAATACAATGGATCATCTAATTAATCAATCCAGAGTTCTCACATGAAACACAAATGACTGGGCTCAAATTATACTATTTTAGACACATTATGTGAAGACTCAGTTCTTGGGCAAAAATTCTAATGCTGGATAAGGTGAAAGAAAGGAGAAGAGGATGATTAGCAGGAAGATGAATAGACTCAATATGGTGGTTATTAATGAACTGTTGGAAGACCTGAAAGGTTAGGGACAGATTATCATGGAGAAAATCTATCCATATAGTTGATAAGAGTCAACAATGACTTGATAGATATAATCAATCAATGGAAGATGATGGTATACAGGCCTAGCCCAAGAATAATGTAAATTAATGTAATAATGTAAATCCAGCTAAAGTCCAGTTCTTTTGCATATACTGTATAGATAGAATCTTGCCGGACTAAATTTATACTATCCTAATCTGGGAGATTCTAGGAAGTGGCTATCCTAAATATCCTAAATCTTCCCACAATCCAGTTCCAGATTATGCTGTCTCTTGTGTTGTTGTCTCTGTGCTCCCCTCTCATTGGAATATGCTCCCTCCTTCCTGGGAACCTGCTGTGTTACTGAAGTCCATTAATACATCTCCTTCTTCATAGACACATTCCATCACAATCCTTTACAGATACCCCTAGACTTATGACCACAATTGTAACTGAAGAATTCATCATTAAGTGGTGTGGCTGCACCCAATTTTATACTCTTTTTATGCCACAGTCATTAAGTGAATTATGCGCTTGTTAAGCAAATCCAGTTTCCTCCACTGACTTTGCTTCTTGGAAAACAACTTGGGAAGATCACAAATCATGATCACGTGACTGCAGAATGTTGCAACCATTATAAATATGAGCTGGTTGCCATATGCCCAAATCACAATCACATGACCAGGGTGTTATGATGAAAACTTCAAAGTCATAAGAGACTTTTCCAGTGCCATTCTAACTTCCAACCATTTTTAAGTGACTGGTTGTGATTTGAAGTGGCTTTAAAGTTTAAATACAATTTACCAATTGTTCTATTCTGTGGACCCCCATTCAGAAACACTAAAAGACCTATTTAAAAGAACTGAACAATTAATGCATCTTCCTGTCCATCATGAATGACACCTCTGACTGAGTTCTTGAGCACTTTCATTCTTGGAAGCAGTGCAGTGGAATTCTACAACTTTTAATAACAGGTGGACAGATGGTGTAAATGAACTGAAAATAACTCAACAGTCTGCAATATTCCAGTTCTATTGAAGGCAGTCAGTGTAATATAAGAATAAGTTTTGAACATTAGCATTGTGCACAGATGCTAATGGTAAAACCAGAATAAATATAATTAATCAAGGCAGCCCTATATAGCTAATTCTTGAGTGTTAAGCATGTGAAAATTCAGATCCTATATTTTAAGAAACATATAGATGAATACACACCATTGAAGTCAAAATTTTCTTCTTTTTTAGTCACTTGGGATTTATTATTTTAGGATGAGTATAGTGATAAGTAGAATTCAAATACACATTTTATTATAGCAACAATGTAATATGCAAATATAATTAATATTCACACAAATTGGGGAACAATTAATGAGATTTCATTGCAGAATGCTATTTTTCTGTCAACTGATACATGATGTTTTTAAATCTAAATGACACCACCTGCTCCCACATCTAAATGAAAAGAAAAGGCTGCTGTGAGATACGTACGAAATTAACTTGCCTGCTTAAAAATAAAAAGCAAAAACAAAACAGGCTTTTTATCATCATGCCAAAATGTGAAATGACAGAATTGGAACAAAATAACTCCACTGCTTTGTGTGCTTTTAGTTCAGTATTAAGTTTTCAAAAGTTGCTGTGAACAAAGTGCAAATTGGTAAATAGTTTAGGGCTGAGAGGCAATGGCTGGCTAAAATCACCTAATCAGTTTCCTTGCCTAAGAGAGGACTGAAACTGCATTTCCCTGTGCCCAGTCCAGCACTTTAACACTATACTACACTACACAGAACTCACGCATTTAGAGAGACAAAGAAACACACATACAAACACACAATGTTGTAATAAGGATGGAGAACTATTTTAAAAATAAGTCACCTTACAGTACCAAACATATGAATAGAATTCAATATAGCACTTTAAAAACAAAGCTGCAAACTTCATTTAATTGACATGATAAAATCTTCAGCCTTTTTGCATTATCATGGTGATGTCAAAGATTTTCTGGGGTGCAAGGGGCAATACCCAGAAGGAGTTCCATATTATAGGTAATAAACAAAACATATACTGCTCACAAAAATAAAGGGAACACAAACGTATTGGATCCTATACGTTTGTGTTCCCTTTATTTTTGTGAGCAGTATATATAAAAAACCACCTTTCTACTTTATTATAGATAAGCACTCCCTGTCCATTTGATTTTGGATTTCATAGTTCTGGGCTATAATATTATGACAGAAAAAAATGAATGACATATAGCCTACTTTTTAAATTCCGTAAAAAAGGAATACACAGTTAAAATCACATCAGATGCAGACTGACTGTATCATTAGTAGTGAGAAAATGTTTCAGAATTGTCTGTTCTATATAAGGATGACTTATTTATCATATTGTATTGATTACATTGGCTGTCATTATGGAAGATTTTGGATAAATATTCATATTTAAATCACTACAGGTTGTCCTCAATTTATCCTATCAATTAGACAAATGAAGCTGCTTATGATTAATGTAGGACAAAAATGATACCTGATTTATTTTGAAAAAGAATACCCATCAATAGATCAAATGCTGAATGGCTTATGTGGATGAGTCAGTACAGATGAAATGATAACATAATGAAACAGTTTCATTGAAATAGAAATATTGCTGCATCTTCAGGTATTTAAATCACATTTTATTATGGTCATAGATCAGCATGGAAGCAATGTATTAGGAGTATGGAGAAAGCTCAATCTTGCTAGAAAAGCTACAGTTCCTCTGTCAACACTGAAATAATTTGGCTGAACCCATTTCCACTTTGTTCTCGGTTGCCACAGAGTTGGGAAGGGGAATGAGTATTTTTTAACTTAGTCAAAACAATAAATTGTTTTAATAGAATTGGATTCTGAAACAGAGTTGGTTAAAGATTGTATGATCAAATGGGCGCAAAATATTCAAGAGCCGATTTTATTGGATACATGGGAGACAATTTGGGTTAGAAATGTAAAATTTACTCAAGCTCAAAATTTGAGAGAAAATTTTTATAAAATGTTTTACAGATGGCATTTGGATCCCCAAAAGTTGTCCCACATGTATCTGAATTTACAGCCTAAATGTTGGAGATGTGGAAATTTAGATGCAACTTATTTCCACATTTGGTGGACTTGTAGAGATATTAAAGCTTTTTGGATCAAGATTTGGTGGAATATTCAAAAGATTTTTAAGAAAAAAATTAAGTTTACTCCGCAATTATTTTTGTTGGATATTATTGTAGATTTTGATGTTAAAGAAACTAATTTGATGTTGAACCTTATAACAGCTGCAAGATTATTGGTGGGGCAATATTGGAAGAAGAATTTGTTGCCTACTTTGGAAGAATGGATACTTAAAGTGTCTAATTTAGCAGATATGGCGAAGATCTCCGCCTATTTGAAGGACCATTCACAAGAAAGATATATTATGGTTTGGAGAAGATGGATTGATTATATTCAGAAGAAATATGAAATTGAAAAGTATTATCTTGCTTTTGAGTAGATTTTAGATAATTATTAATAGCTTTAATTATATTATTATTTTTGACTTAATTTGTTAATATTTGTATTGATAAGGAGTTAAAGTGTCTTATGGTTTTGATTGATAGTATAGTTGGTTTATGTTAGTTGGATTATATTTGTTTATTCTTTTGTTTTACCCTGTAATCAGCTCTGGGAAGTGGGGGGAGGGGGGGAAGGGGTGGGGGGTTTATATTGTAATAAATTTATAAAACTTTTAATAAAAAAACCAATAAATTGTTCTGTGGGAACAAGGTCATTGCTGCCTGAGTTTTGGTGGGCTGAAAGTTTTGTTAGGAAGCCCGCCAAAGTAGTTTATTGGGGAATGTGATTATGACATATTACTGGGGTGGGAAGTTCGACTTTGTAACTTTGTAACCTTTGGGAGGGAACTTCAGTCTTGGTTTCACTTTTGATTGTGCTGATACTATGTAGTCAAATAAATATGTTCTTTAAGGAAACCTTTTGTCTTGGAGTTCTGTTTCTACTGATCTCATCTATCGGAAGCATGACATTAAACCAAGACTCATTTTAAAACACGGGGTCCTGAGCCTAAACCTAAAGCTTTGGGAGGATGATAAAGACTCAGGGAAGATTTTGAGATGGAGAAGAAGGGGGAATTGGCCGCGAGGCTTGGTGCAGTGGCAGCAGATGGAAAGCAGGCTACTGCCCAGGCAGAGAGTGCAGCCCCTGTGGCCAGAGCCAGACCAAAAGCCTGGAAGGTCCCACCGGAGACTGTGATGCAGCCAGAAGGAGTATTAACCATTGGAGGGACTTGGCGATTGGATGCTTTCCTGCCACGAAAAAGCACTGTGAAGGCTGTGGAAGCTGAATTCCCATTGATCTCTTTCCACAGATCTCGCTTGCCAGTGCTGAGAAAGGCGAAGCAGCCGGCCACTTGGGATGAATCAGGGGAATGGAGGTACCTGAGAGTCATCCACAGTCACTCCATTGAACACTTAAGAGAGAAGTTTGATTGACTTTGGATGGGAGAAGTGGAGCCAGTCACACACCAGGTGATCTCCAGTGGGCGAGAGGACAGGCGCTCCGTGACATCCATCACCACAGCGAAGCCCCAGTCCCATACCGATGGCTCGTGTTGTCTCCCCACTACCTAGACCACTTTAACTTCGAGCCCAGTGCACTGGCAGAGCCCTGACCATTATCAGTGCTATGCCAGTCCTGACCGTCACCAATGCCAGGCCAGCCCTGACCATCACCAGCGCTATGACAGCCCTGATCACTGCCAATGCCATGCCAGTCCTGATCGTCACCCACGCCATGCCAGCCCTGACTGCTACCAATGTTAGGCCAGCCCTTATCACTGCCAGCATTATGCCAGCCCCGATCATTACCAGCGTCCTCCCAGCCCTGACCGTCGCCAACGCCATGCCAGCCCTGACTGCTACCCATGTCATGCCAGCCCTGACTGTTATCGATGCTCTGCAGCCCAGGACCCCTGCCAATGGCTTTCCAGGGAGGGAGCTATCAGCAATCCCAGTGCCATGTACCTGGCATACTATAGGCTCTCTGGCAGCAACAACCCGTGGACCCACATGACCTATGGACCCACCAGGGATCCTGAGAAGCTATCCTTCCTGAACCAGATGTGGGCTCACATGAATCATTACAGCCAGGCTTATCACAATGGAGCTGGAATGGTTGACATTGTGGCTGCAAATTTAGAAGGGGAAGCAGCGGAGTGGGTGACTACCTTGCATGACAAGCAAGCGCCAGAGCTGTGGGATTTCAATCTATTTATGTGTGGGCTGAAAGTCAGATTTGAAAATGAATCCCAAGCCCTGCAAGCTGAAAAGGACAGCCACAAATTAAAACAGAGAGACCAATCAGCAAAAGAGTTCCGAAGAGTGGCTGGATAGATCAGGCAGTGGCCTGAGCAATCACTGATTCACCATTTCAAGGCTGGTTTGGACCATAGTTTGTTCCAGGCATGCATCTACCAAGGGATTCCTGACCAACTTCATGAATGGTACCCCCTGGCTATATACTTAGATATAGAGCTGAACCACTACCAAAAACTTGCAGCACCAGGATCCAGACCAAAGCGGGACCAAGTGAACATCAGATTCCCCAACGGTCCTCACCTGCCATGACCACGGGAGCCCCTATAGTATCTGCAGGACCTCTGATCAAGTGCTTCAGATGCGGTCAACCTGGGCACTGGGCAGCCAACTGTCCAGTCCCTTTTCCTCCACCTAAAAGCGTACTTACTGCTTTTACAAAACCAAAGAGAGGGTCCCAACCAATGCGTGAGAAATTGAATTGGGCCAGCCAAGAGCAAGCAACACAAGTCATCTCTCCTCCCCAAGGAAAACCTGAGACCCCAACTGAAAGCTTGCCTCCCCCTGCTCCTTGCAACAGCAACGACAAAGGAGAACATGATTCAATGGTGAGTCAGCCTGTCCCACCTTTTGTCTTCTCTGCAAGGTTCTTGGTCCCTAGGACGGGAGCCCAAATGGATTTACATGTTTTAATTGACTCTGGCTGCACCTGGTGTTTGATCAACCTCCTCATGGTGCTCAAACTGGGGATCCGTGCCAAATTATTGCCCATACTCATGAGGTTTATAGGCAGGGTTCCAGCCACTCACTTAACCAAATCAGTACGTCTAGACCTAGGGGAGCATTGGGAATTTAACCATTTTGTGGTAGTCCCAAAAATGACTGAGGCAGTAATTTTGGGACTAGCCTGGGTTGAAAAGTGGCAGCCCATGATCTGGTGGGAAAACAGGATGAGGACTTTAAGGTTAACAATGGGACCTTCACCTCCCACCCCCACCAGTGACACAATTGAAAGCCATAGGCAATTTATTGAAACCCTTAAAACCACTGTAAACTCCCTGCCTGGGATGCCGCTTGTCCCAAGCGAATATCGAGACTTAGATGAGGTATTCAGCGAAATAGAGTGTGACATCCTGCCCCTCCCCCACAGAGCGACTGACTGTGCTATTGAGATTTTGCCAGAAGCCAAACTGTGCAAGCCAAAAATGTACTCAATGACAGCCCGCGAGTTGAAAGAACTGAGGGAGTACATTAATAAGAACTTGACTAGAGGGTTTATTCAGCCAGCAAAATCCCGAGTAGCCGCCCCTGTGCTTTTTAAAGAAAAGAAAGATGGGTCGCTGAGGCTATGCATTGATTTTAAAGGGTTAAACACAGTCAGCGTGGAGAATATGTACCCCCCTCTTTTTAATGAAAGACATGTTCACCCATTTGGCAAAAGAGAAGTGTTTTTACTAAGCTGGATCTAAGAGAGGTGTACTATTGAGTGACAATTAAAAAAGGAAACGAGTGGAAGATGGCATTTAACAGCCCCAAAGGAAGCTTTCAGTTCAATGTTAGGCCATTTGGGCTGCAGGGAGCCCCTGCTGTGTTCATGCAATTGATCAATCAAGGGCTACATGATCACCTGTACAAGGGGGTCTTAGTCTACCTTGATGACATTCTCATTTACACAGAGACCATGGCAGAACATACTAAATTAGTGCATGAATGGTAAACTTTACACAAAGCTCTCAAAATTTGAATTCCATCAGAGGCGCCTGGATTACCTAGGATATATAGGATTTCCAGTGAAGGCATTGAAATGGATCCAACCAGAGTTAAAGCTGTGATTGAATGGCAACCCCCACAAACCCGTAAACATCTCCAAAGTTTTTTGGGATTTGCAAATTTCTACCGGCAGTTTATCCCCTCTTTTGCTGAGATCGCTTTACCAATTATTGAACTATTAAAGACTGGGAAAAATGGGGGTATGCCATGACCTTGTCAACCCTTGCCATAGTCTATGGAAAGCCAAAAAGCTTTTGAGAACTTGAAAGACTGTTTTCTACCAAACCTGTTCTCAAGCACCCCAACCCTGAGGAGTAGTTTATCATCCAAGCCGATGCTAATGATGTGGCTGTGGGGGCAGTTCTTTTGCAAAGAAACCAAAAGGGAGACTTACAATCCTGTGCCTACACTTCCAAAAAATTAACAGACGCTGAGTGAAGGTGAGCTGTTCCTTGGGAAAAGGAAGTGTTTGTAGTGAGTTGGGCCCCACTAACTTGGCATCATTTCCTCGAGGGGAGCAAAGTGCCTTTTGAAATATGACTGATCATAAAAAATTAGAGGCACTGAAAACCCCGCATAAGCTATCTCCCAAAAAGCTTGATGGCCACAGTATTTTAATCATTTCAATTTCACACTAAAATACATCCCAGGAGGGAAAAACTTTCTGGCAGATGCCCTATCCAGACTGCCCCAGTATAAAAGCCACTTCGAGGAGATTGTGAACTCCATCATTCCACAACCACAGTCAATCTTTCAGATAACCCCAGGGGAGCAACAGCAAGTAAAACCACCTGAACCAGATAGCTCGTTAATGAAAAAACTAAAGAAGGAATTGAAAACTGATTCCTGGTTCAAGGAAAACAAGACCATACTGACTTATCAAAATGGGCTAGCCTGGAAGGGGGCAAAACTGTATTTGCCAGAACCACTTAGAGTTCAAGTGCTCTAGTGCAGCCACGATATCAAACAAGCTGGCCACATCGGGATATCTAAAGACTTTACATTTGGTCTGGAGGCAGTTTTTGCCGGGTTTGAAAAAAGATGTTGAAAATTATGTAAAAAGCTGTGCAACATGTGCAATGTGTGCAACAATGAAGAAACACCCTGGAAAACCTCCTGGACTGTTGCAACAAGCAGCCCCTTCCCAACCCTGCCATGGACTTTATTGTGGAATTACCAGAAAGTAGGGGTAATACGGTAATATGGACTGTTATTGACCTTTTTTCAAAGCAAGCTCACTTTATAGTCTGTTCTGGTCTCCCCTCTGCCCAGAGGTTAAGCCAAAATGTTCCTCAAATATATCTACCAGCTCCACGGAGCACCAAAATGGATTTTTTTTCAGAAAGGGGGGGTTCAGTTTACTGCAAGATTTTGGAGGGACTTCCTTAAATTGATCAGAGCCATGCAAGGACTATTGTCAGCTTTTCATCCGACTACGAATGGAGCGGCTAAAAAAGCAAACGCAATGGTGGAACAATACATTAGATGCTATGTGGATTATAAGATGAACTGGGCTGACCTCCTCCCTTTTGCAGAGGTGGCTTACAATAACACAGTGCATAGCAACACTGGACTCACTCCTTTTAAAATAGCTACTGGTAGAGAGTTCATTCCCATGCCTGAATACCCACAGGACCCTCCTACTTCTCAAATGTTAGATCAGTGGGTGGCCTCCTGGAAAACTGTTTGGGACAATGCAAAAAAGTCTTTAGCGAAAGCCTCAAAAATTTACAAAGAACAGGCTGATAAAAAAAAGGGCTCCTCAGAAACCATTCCATGTGGGGAAAAGGTTTATTTCTCTACAAAGTATTTGAGACTCAAGTTGCCTA
Organism: Crotalus tigris; assembly: GCF_016545835.1. Classification (NCBI taxonomy): domain Eukaryota; kingdom Metazoa; phylum Chordata; class Lepidosauria; order Squamata; family Viperidae; genus Crotalus; species Crotalus tigris. Next base: position 441,707 of record NW_024097163.1, on the reverse strand, counting down.
GTCAAAAATTAGGACCAAAATTCCTTGGATCTTTCTCCATAGTCTGAATTATAAACCCAGTCACAGTAGAGTTGAAACTCTCTCGCCTTTTGGGAAAGATCCACCCTGATTTCCAATGCAGTCTGTTAAAACCTTTCAGGGAGTCATCTTTAAGACCTCCTCCCAAACAAGCACCTGGTCCTCTTGTGGTAGAAGGAGAGACCCATTATGAAATAAAATGAAGTCTTGATTCTAGATTGTCTAAAGGGAAATTACAATATTTAGTACAGTGGAAAGGATACCCATTATCAGAGGCTACTTGGGTGAAAAGTACTGATGTAAAAGCTGATAAGTTTGATATGTAGGTTTTTTGATAAGCACCCCAATAAGCCTCAGGGAGATTCTTAATTTTAACTCTTCTTCATCTACAGGATTTCTCTTTTCTTTACAGGATCTAACTGTCAACACTGCAAACGAATTTGGCTGAAGCCATTTCCACTTCGTTCTCGGTTGCCACAGTATTTTTTAGCTTAGTCAAAAAATAAATTGTTCTATGGGAACCAAGTTCATTGCTGCCTGAGTTTTGGTGGGCTGAAACTTTCATTAGGAAGCCTGCCAAAGTAGTTTATTGAAGAATGTGATTATGACATATTACTGGGGTGGGAAGTTCGACTTTGTAACTTTGTAACCTTTGGGAGGGAACCTCAGTCTTGGTTTCACTTTTGATCATGCCAATACTATGTAGCCAAATAAATATGTTCTCTAAGGAAACCTTTTGCCTTGGAGTTCTGTTTTTATTGGTCTCATCTATCGGAACAATGACATCCTCCTTTTTGTGTATGAATGCATTTAGTTGAACCTTCCTAAACTTTTAACTCTACTGAATTTATATGTATGGAAAATCCATATGTATTTTGTTGGGGAATTCATATGGACACAAAGAATACATTAAAGAAAGATATGGATGGGTAAGTATGCACCAAAACATCTTATATGGTAAACAGTGCTTGCAGAAAATATGCAAATTGGCAAAAGTACCTGAAAATGTTATCATGTATAGTGTATATATTTTCTATATATATTTTCAAGAGAACATTTTAAAATCCTTTTTAGACTGTGTTGAAAAAATCCCCATGTCACTGGAAGCATGTTGACAGTGTATATCAATGGGACCGGGGGAGAATAAAAGGAGTTTGTTTGTAAACTTTTGACTGCTACATCTTTGCTGAATCCTCCCCACCTGGCAAAGAATCTTACATATTAAATAAACATCCTATCTAGTTTTAATACATTTCTGTCTCCAACTCCAACAAAAAATAGTTCCAAGCTAGAATTGTTATTTCATAGATATTATCAGAATCAGAAAGTTTGTTAGTAAAAAGAAACACAATGTTTTACTTTGTACAGATTATTGTGTTGGCCAAACAGAAATCAAAAAGAAGCCCAGACATAAACATAAAAACTACAAGGAAACAAAAAAAACTTTTTTTATTTAAAAAAAGACAAATTCCTTCTTACTGAATATAGGACTGCTTTTTATTAAAAAAGAGAGGCTGTCTTATGTTCATGAGCATGTATAGTACTAATACAATGTTTTCTTCATTGTATTAATCCACTGCTTGACAGTTTGAAATCTGTCCAACTATGCAATTAATCACACTTCAAAAGAAAAAAATACATTTCAATAGGATTTTGAAAGTTTTTCTATTAAGAAATTGATCTGCACAGAATTATGAACAAATACAATAACTCACAAGATTTAAATACCTCCAAAACGGAAAGATTAAAAACAGTTCACAATTAAAAATTCAATTAAAACAAATATAAGAAGATAAATTGCCCCTTGGGAAAATACATAAAAGACATATTCAAGCATCCTTGTTTAAACAGAAATTATATAGAAGTATAGAAATGGATTTTTTTATCCTTAAATTTAACAAATATTAATATTAACCTGGATTTTAATATTAAAACAATGTGGTATGCAATAAGATCAGAGTAATTCCTTATAGGTTTATATTAATATTATATGAGACCTATAATCATAAATTTGGGCAATGTGATGGCAAAACAGTTAAGACTCTGGGCTTGTAATCTAGAAAGCCAGCAGCCCAGTTCGAGACCCGAGCACCAAACGACAGTGTGCCAAGTAAAGCCAAGTAAATCCATTAATGAGTAGTTGTGGGAAAGGTTTGGAAAAGGTTACAATTTTTTCCTGGCTCAAATTTGAAGTTTGAAGGAAATCTTTGTAAGTATATATGCACTTGTAAGAAGTTAAATTAGAACTATCAGAATTAAACATGCTTCAGAAATAAGAGTAGTGTGATTTGAAACAGCAAATAATTGTAAACTCATTTACATATCTGAAGAACCTCTGATTTCCAGGTGTTATTGAACTACAACTTCTCTACCAGCCTTAGCCAGCCAACCAGCTGGCATGGCCAGTAAGAAATGGTGCTGGGAGCTTTATTTCAGTAACATCAGAATATAACAGGCCCCTTGTTTTTGATATCATAAAATAGTTTAATCAGGGTTCTTTTCCCCAATGCTTCTATCTTTCTGTGTTGTTGAAAGCTCTTCAAACAGTAAATCTTTATTAGCCAAGGGCAAAAAAAGTTATTAAAAATCCAATATTTACGAAGACATTTTTGAAAGCAATTATGTATTATTTTACTATGCATAGTATGATAATTATCAATATTTTAAGAAAATATAGTACGGTAATCAATACATGAAATATTTGCATAAATAATAAAAATTAATTCATGTTATAGTAAGACAGTTAAGTAATCTATTTAAACATCTCCCTCTGAAATTAGCCATGAAATTGCAAAATATAACTGCTTAGTGCATAGGTGTTTATCAAAAATAATTTGTAGGATATTTCGAATGTAGGGAATAATATTGATATTTCAGTATTTTTCTGGAGAAATGTGTGGGATGTAGTTTTTATTTAATCACCCCATTCACAATTTATCCTATCAGTAGCATCTTAGCTAGTGAGCAATTTACTGCAGCAATGGACTTTAATAAAAATAGTTGTCAACGCTGCTAGCATCGGATGTTCCTGCTTTGACAATATATGAAGATGTTACTCTTCAAAGAACTTCAAGGCATTGTTTACCTTAAAGAATCTTTATTCAAGTCGCATGGCATCAGCACATATATGGTCAGAACTACGACAATAGTATTATTAAGAGATTAAGAGATCCAGTATATGAAGAAATATGAAGCCTATTAGTAAAATTTAATGATTTCAGTTCATATCTTTCATTCTAACTGTGAGATTCAAAGTATGTAAAGAACAAATAAACAAAAAAATAATCTCTTTTGGAAATATTTACATATGCTGGCATTCATTAGCTATAAATGACATTTTCACATGATATAATATTCAATATATCATTCAACTTCTAGAACAATTGCTTTGCAGCAATTGAAGGATACTCATTTCACTGAAAAAAAAAGATATGCTAAGAAAATTTGAATAATGACAGCAAACAAAGATAAATAAAGTAGACTTCTGGTGGCGACGGCCGTGGCGATGGTGGCTTTCTTCAGCTGCCGCCCTGGGATGTGTCAAAGCCAGCTGAGACAGCGAGCAACAGCTGTCTCGCGCCTTGGAACCTCTCTCCCCAGGCAAAGGAGAGGAGGTGAGCTTTCCTCAGATAGTGGTAGAGCTCCCTGAGACCCCAAAGTTTTCTTTTTTGGTGGTCAGAGGGTGAGAGCTCCCATGGAGTCTGGGGTGTTCTCCACATTCCAGGATGCCTTTGCCCTGATTTTCCCAGGGCAAACTAGATGCTGAATCCACATCTGCGCTTAAAATGAATTTGTGAGTAAAATTTAAAGCAGACAGAGCTGACCAGGAGAGACTAAAATGGGGATTATTTTGAGACTTTAACTCTGGAAAAGAACTTATCTTCTCCTTTCTTTAATTAAGAGTGGTGAAAAATGGCGCTGAGATGTTGATTCTTTGAGTGAAAGGACCGGAACTTCTATTTGGAACAATGTAACAGATTTTGTAATTGTATAAATTGCAAGAATCTTCTTTTTTTCTTTTAAGGGGGCTTTTGTCTTTTTTCCCCTTCTCCTTTTTTCTTTTTTTTTGGGGGGGGGTATTTGTTGATTTTATAAGATTTTAGCAGACTTTTTACAAGTGGTCTTAAAACTAAAATGGCTTCAAAGTGTCTCGGAGTTTCTGTTGCTTCTAAAGCCTCGATCTTCCCGGTAATGCAGACAGCTCAGCAAGCTAAGTCTAAGTCTCCACCAGGACCTTCTCCATTGTCTTCAGCTTGTATACTTAAAGATTTACATGATGCCTTGGAAGAAAAGGCACGACAGATTAAAGAAGAGATGGAGGTTTTTATTGAAAATAAATTCATGAAACTGAGAGAGGACTTAGTGTTTGCGTTTCAAAAGTTTGTTGGTCACATAGATCTTCTGGATGAGCGTATTGATGATGTTGTGGAAAATTTTGAAAAACTGGAAGATCGAATTGACAAAGTGGAAAACAACGTGGAAATAATACAGGATGAAATTACTATGTTACAATACAGAAACATGGAATTTGCTTTAAGAATAAGGGGAATGAAGGAAAATATGCAAGAGGATTTGAGACAAGTGGTGGTAAAAGATATAGCTTTCATTTTGGGGGCTGAGCCTGAAGAAATATTGAGAGAGATGGAAAAAGTTTTTAGGGTTAATTCCAGGGTTGCGAGACAGAGGAATTTGCCACAAGATGTGGTTATCTATTTTTCTAGGAGATCACTTCATAATGAAATTTTACAGGTTTTTTATAAGCAGAGATTTCAAATTGCAGCTCAAGATGTTATAATTTTAAAAGAAATACCTTCAAAAATTCTTAGAAAAAGAAAGGATTTTGTTTTTTTGGTTGATGAGCTCAAAAAATGACAGGTTCGATTCAGATGGGAGATACCAGTTGGAATAGTGTTGAATTATGCGGGGACATATTACAGACTTAATACAAAATCTTAATACGAAAGATTTTTACATTTCGGTTTTGAAGGTGGGCTCTCCATTATCTTTACAACCTGAGATATTAGAAGAAAAGTTGGAAGAGCAGCCGGTTGAAAGTGCTATGCTATTGGATGCAGGAGACAAACAGGCTGAACCTTTGCAGCAGTCTCTTGAGACAGAAGATTTTTTTAAAGGAACTGAGAATGACTCGTGCAGCCTATAGACGTAAATTAAAAGAACAGCAGAAGATGGATGTTGGAATAAAGAAAAGGAAATGATGAACTTTTGTAGTAGTTTTTTGAGATAGAAGATGTTTTAAAGGAATAGTGAATGATTTGTATTTAGTATGTTTTAAAGGAACAGTGAATGATTTGTGTAGTATGTAGATGTAAAGAAAAAGAATAATAGAAGGTGCTGATTTAGTGGAAAAGTTTAAATATTTGGGAGTATATATATTATAAATTTTTAATTTAAAGTGAAAAATAATTATGAGATATTATGGGTAAATGTATAAAAGAATTTAAATTCTAATGATCTCTGTTGGTGAGAATTAGAAGATGAATGGTTTGCTGAAACTTTTTAAGTAGGAGGGTATTAATAGACTTTCTTTGGGGTAAAAAGCAAAGAGCCAATTTTATCGAACATAAGTTTGTTGGTTAGGTTATATTGGAGGGAAATTTTGTGTTTATTGTAGATGAATGGTTGTTTAAAAGAAATATACACCTCAGTGAGGTGAAGATGGATAAATTATATGTAGAGTAAATATGGGTTATGATATGGGTTTAAAATGCATTATGCAGATTATGAATAATTTTTAGTTCTCAATTTGGAAATGCTTATATTGTTAATTTTTTTTCTTTTTTGTATTTGAGTTAAAGTATATTATCGATTTTATTATTTGTATAATTGGATAAGTTTATTTAGAATTTGATTGTTTATTTGTAACCCTGTAATCAGTTCTGGGAAGTGAGGGGGGGAGGGAGGGAAGGGGTTATTTTAGGGGGGGTATTGTTTAAAACTTATATAAAACTTTTCAATAAAAAAAGATAAATAAAGTATATGAATAAGAAACATACATATCAATCTGTTGAAGCACATCTAATCTTGCATAATTAATATTCAGAAGCACCATTTTTTTTCTTCCCTTTCTCCCATGCTGACTTTTCTACCCTATAAACAATTAAAATATCTTCATTCTGGCTACAACTCTTTTTTTATATATATATATAAATACATTTTTATTGAAAATTTTTTGAAAATTTTACAAAAACAAAACAACCCTTCCCCAAACCTCCCCAACCCTCCCACTCCCGCCTCTGACCTTCCCAGAGCTGAATATAGGCTTAATTAAAATTTCTTCAAAAAATCCTAAAAAAGATATAAACCATGAATAAATCTAAATACATTAGTTAAACAAATTATAAAATAATTAACAATAATATATATATAGAAAAACATAAATACCAAAAGAAAAATGCTTAAAAGAAAAAAAAATAAAGAAGAAAAAAGAAAAAGATAAAAGAAAGTATAATAAAAGTAAAAAGTAAAAATAAAAAAAGTAAAGTCTATAAAATATTTTAAATTTTAAATATAAGTTATTAAAAAACAAATAATATTTTTTATATCCAACTTATATTGTATAAAATCTATCCATTTTTCCATACCGCAAAATACTTCTCTTGCGATTGATCCTTCAAAAAAGCTGAAATCTTTGCCATTTCTGCCAAATAAGAAACTTTAAAAAACCATTCTTGCAAAGTAGGCAAAGATTCCTTCTTCCAACATTGCCCTACTAACAACCTTGCGGCTGTAATTAAATTTAACATCAATGTGGTCTCTTTAGTATCACAATCAGTAACAATACCTAACAAAAACAATTGTGGGGTAAATTTTACCCTCCTTCTAAAAATTCTTTGAATATTCCACCATATCTTAATCCAAAAAGCTTTTATATTTTTACACGACCACCAGATATGATAGTAAGTAGCATCCAAACATCCGCATCTCCAACATTTAGGCTGTAAGTCAGGATACATGCGAGACATTTTTTGTGGATCAAGGTGCCATCTATAAAACATTTTGTAAAAATTCTCCCTTAAGTTTTGGGCTTGTGTAAATTTGACATTCCTCACCCAAATAATTTCCCAGGTATCTAGTAGAACTGGTTCACCAAAATTTTGTGCCCATTTAATCATACATTCTTTGACTAATTCTGCTTCTGAATCCAATTCTACTAACACCCCATAAATTCTCTTAATGTGAGTTTGTCTTTGATCTTTTATTTGTTTTAACAAGTTTTCATCTTCTCTAAGCAAACCCACATTACGATCTATCTTCCACCTATCCACTATTTGTCTATACTGAAACCATGAATAAATAATATTTTCTTGTGTTAAATCTTCCAAAGATTTTAACTGCCAATTTTTACCATCCCATCTAAGTAATTGTGTGTAAGAGACACTATCCATCTTAACTCCTCTCCTTATCCCTTCTATCGCATGCCATGGTATAGCCCATAATGGAATTTTAAAATCACTTCTATAATATTTCCTCCAAACCCGAAGTAAAGAAATCTTTATAATATGGGATTTAAAGACCCTATCAACCTTTTTATTAAAAATTAAATAGGCATGCCATCCAAAAAGTAAATCCCAACCCTCCAGGAGGAGTATTTCTACATTTGTTAAATTAACCCAATCACTTATTAATGTTAGAACCACAGCATCATAATACAATTTCAAATTCGGCACCTTGAGTCCACCCCTCTCACGAATGTCCTGTATAATTTTAAGTTTTACTCTTGGTTTTTCCCCTGCCCAGATAAATTTGTTAATACCTTTCTGCCATTCATTTAAATTAACCTCATTCTTTAAAATAGGTATCATTTGAAATAAAAAAAAAAAACTTTGGCAAAACATTCATTTTGATCGCCGCAATTCTTCCCAAAAGAGATAATTGCAACTTCTCCCAATTTTTCAAATCTCTTTGTATATTGACCCACAGCCTTTCATAATTATTTTTATACAATTTTACATTAGAAACAGATAAAATAACCCCCAAATATTTTACCTTACTAACAACCTCAAAATCTGTCAACTTAACCAAAGTCTGCTTATCCAAATTATTCATATTTTTAGGCAATATTTTAGTCTTATTGTTATTAATTTTAAAACCCGAAACCTGTCCATAATGATGTATCAATTGTAATAACTCTATTACAGAATAAGTAGGTTGAGATAAGGTAACCACCAAGTCATCTGCAAAAGCCCTTAGTTTATATTCTTTTTTATTAACTTCTATCCCTTTTATTTGCTGTGATTCTCGAATTTTAATCAACAATATTTCCAAAGTTAAAACAAACAGCAATGGTGACAGAGGACAACCCTGTCTAGTCCCCTTCTCTATTGTAAACACCTCTGACAAACCCCCATTAACTATAAGTTGTGCCGTTTGTTTTTGGTAAATAACACCAAGAGCTTGTAAAATTTTTTCTCCAAAATTCATTTTCTCAATTAGTCTTAACATAAATTGCCAATTCAATTGGTCAAAAGCTTTTTCAGCATCTAAAAATATCAATCCTGCAGAGACTTGATTATTTTTATCTAAATATTCTAATAAGTTAATAATTTGTCTGACATTATTCTTCATATACCTTCCAGTTATAAAACCCGTTTGGTCTGTATATATAACATGATGCAAAACCCTCATAAACCTATTAGCTAAAATTTTTGCAAAAATCTTATAATCTACATTTAGGAGAGATATAGGTCTATAATTCTTTGGTAAAGTAAGGTCTTGATCTTCTTTTGGAATTAGAGATATAAAGGCTCTACCCCATGACAGAGGGATCTCTAAACCCTGTAATATGTTATTAAAAAGCTCACTTAAAGGTTGAATCATCTCTTGTACCAAAGTTTTATAATAAATAGATATCAAACCATCCATACCCGGTGCTTTACCTAATTTTAATTCTTTGATCACCGTCTCAATTTCCTCACTAGTAATCAAACCATTAATTTCTTGTTTCTGATCTTCTGTTAATTTAGGGAAATTGGCTTCATTTAGATAATTATCTATATCTAAAACCTGTACTTTAGTACTCTTATATAATTTTTGGTAATAATCTAAAAAAGATTTCTTACTCAACTCCTTCTGGTATACCAGTTTACCATTATAATTTATTTTATCTATAATGCTCTGTCTCTGTTTCTTTCTCAGTTGGTAAGCCAACCATCTCCCTGGTTTATTAGCATTACAAAATGTATTTTGTTTCATATACAGTAAATTAGTTGCAGTTTGATCAGCCATCAACATATTAAATTGTGATTTAAGCAGTTTTATTGATTCTTTAACCTTCTCATCTGTAGGATTTAAAATCAAAGTTTTTTCTTTTAATTTAATCTCATCTTCCAATTCCTTACGTTTCCAAATTTGCTTCTGTCTATGAGCATTATTCATTTGTATCAAAATCCCTCGCATGAAGGCTTTGCCTGCATCCCAAACCATTGACACTGAAGTTCCCTTATACATGTTTAAAGCAAAATAATCCTTTAAATGCTCCTTTAATTTTTGAACATTCTTTTCTTGTCTAAATAAATTTTCATTCATCTTCCACGATCTCCTCTCCTCTTTTTCATCAACCAATTCCATCCAAACTGGACTATGATCCGTCAGTGTCCTAGGAAAAATTTTAACATTCTTTACCCTAAAATATAAGTCAGTTGTAATCAAGAAAAAGTCAATTCTTGAAAAAGATTGATGTCTATCTGAAAAGAAAGTGAAATCTCTCTCCTCCTGATTGTGTTCACGCCAATAATCTCGCAATTCCCAGTCCTCTTTCAGATCAAAAAAGGCTTTAGGTAATTTAGCCTGTTTAAAAGAAATAGAAGATCCTTTTTTGTCTCTTTGTATATCTAAAACACCATTCCAGTCTCCCATTAGTATAACAGATCTATAATCCAACAAGGTTAATTTTTGGTGTAACAATCTATAAAATTGTTCCTATTGTTGATTTGGTGCGTACAGTCCCACTATAAGTACTTTCTTACCATACAAACCAACTTCAATCATAACATATCTCCCTTGAAGATCAGATTCTACCAAACAGGCTGGTAGATTTTGCTTAACATAAATAACTACTCCCCCTTTTTTCCCAGGGGCAGAAGATACAAAATGAGATCCCAAACGAGCATTAACTAAATATTTTTGATCTTTAGATATAATATGTGTTTCCTGCAAGCAAATAATATCATTATTATGTTGCTTTAAATAATGAAAGATTTACTTTCTCTTTTGGGGGGAATTAAGGCCATTAGCATTCCAAGTCAGGAGCTTTACCATGTCCCTTAACCAGAAGCCTGGAGAAGACTGCTTGAAGATCTGCCATTGAAGAATGTACTGCAGAACTCTTGGGTCTTGCTCCTCCCACCGGCAGCGAAACTATTTCTTGAAGAGATTCTTTGACTTCCTTCTTCTGTTGTTCCTTTTCCTTGCTGCACGAGTCATTCTTTGCTCTTTAATCTCTGTTTGTTGCGACCACTCCGCCTGTAACTTTCCAGCAACCATCACTCCTACTCCTTCAGACTGCTGTTCCACCTTTTTACCATCCAAAACTTTCTGGATCATAGGTAGTGGTGAGCCTGCTCCCAGGACCAAGTTGTAGAACTCCTTTGCTTTAGAAACTGTATTAAGTCTATAACGTGTCCCCGCATGGCTCACGACCATACCCATCGGAATCTCCCATCTGAATGGCATCAATCTTTTTTTAAGTTCATTAGCTAAGAAAGCAAACTCTTTTCTCTTTCTTAGAATTTTAGATGGGATCTCCTTTAAAATAATGACATCTTGAGCAGCAATCTGAAACCTCTTATTATAAAAAGCTTGTATGATTTCATTAGGCAGAGATCTCTTTGCAAAATAAATCACCACATCTCTTGGTAAATTTTTTTGCTTTGCAACCCAGGAGTTAACTCTATAAATTTTTTCAACTTCTCTAAATATTTCCTCTTTCTCTCTATTCAAAATAGCTGCAAAGTCATTTACCACAATCTCTCTCAGATCTTGCTGCATATCTTCTTTCAGACCTCTGATTCTTAAAGCATGTTCCATCTCTATGTACTGAGACATAACAATATCATCTTGTGAAATATCCATCTTTTTTTCCATACCTTCAAATTTGTCTTCCAGAATTTCAACCTTGTCTGCCACCTCTTCCACTTCGGAATCTAACTTCTCAATCACAGAAGCGAGTCCTGTTAAAGCCATAACTATATCTTGCCTCAGAATAGTGTTATTCAGCTCTAAAAGGTTCTTCATTTCCCCTCTAATTTAAGTTTTATTCTGCTCTAAAAGCTCCTTCATTTCCCCTCTGATTTGAGAAACAGCACTTCCCATTATGTCTTTCATATCTTGTACCGTTATTGCTGGCAAAGGCGGAGAAGATGGTGGTGTAGCTTTGGGTTGTTGTGCCGGTAAAATCACAGGAGAAGAAGCCACCTTGGGTACTGTAGAAACTGCTTGCCTCTTTGAAGCCATTTTTAAAAAAGGAAAAAATCTTCTTTCTTCTTTCTTCCTTCTTAAAAAAAAAACAATAAAAAAATCCTCAGAAAAAACAAAAAAAACAAAGGAGAGTTTAAAAAATCATTCCAAAACACAAATCCACCTTCAGAAAAAATTTAAAAGAAAACCATATAGTCCATAACATTCCGTTTCACTCACTTTTTTCGGAAAGAAAAAAAAAACTTTCAAATCGCCATTTTACTTTCACTCTCCACACAAAAAAAGACAAAGAAAAAAAAAAGAAAGGTCAGCCTTTCAAAGTAAAGTCCAAATAACAACCAATAAATCAAATCCTTTATCCAGCTCTGTCCGCTTTTAAAAATAACTCACCCAGTTCCTTTAAGCACGGAGGTGGAAGCAGCGTTTTGCTTTGTTCCCAAAGGAACAAAGACAGCTGGGAGGCGGAGACAGCCCGAACTCCAATGGAGCTCTCTTTTCATCCTCCAAGAAAAAAATTCCTGGGGGGTTTAATAGGCTCTACCTCTATTCAGGTGATACTCCCCTCCCCCCCCTTTGCCCGGGAGGGAGGTTTTGAGCCGCGGAACAGCTGGTGCCTGCTGTTCTCACGCTTTCCCAGGAGGACGGCTACAGAGTAGCCGCCATCACCGATGCTTAAACCACCGGAAGCTCCTTCTGGCTACAATTCTTAACATTCTGTGGAAAAAAATAGAAGAACATTATTCTACAGAAATTCTGTATTTTACATCAAACTGCAGTGTGCATCCCACAGATGAATTTGTTTAACGAAAGTAATAAATGGGAATCTTAAACCAAACTAATAGGACAATATACTTCTCTTGCCTACCCTGGAAACTTTACTACATGGTCCAATGGTATGAAATAACAGAATGAGATCAAAATGAATTAAACACAATTAATCAATACTGGTATAAAATATTTTGCAGTCATTTGTCGTACGTAATTTTATCAGTAATTTTAGCACTTTCTAAATTCCATGCTCTTGGGTAGAAAAGCTCTTTTGTGCCTTTCAGGGTTCAGCTGAATTTTATTACTTTCTTATATGTTAAAGGGATTAATAGTGATTTGTTTGTAAAATTATAAAAAATATAACTGATTATTAATTCAGTATTGTTTTCATTGAGTACAGGAATACAAAACTACTTTAGACCATGCAAGCAATTAATTGAAGATATTCAGACTGTTCACATAGTTGTGTTTCTGTAGGGCTCAATAAAAGCTCCCCATCCAGTTTTTCAGATGCCCATGACAGATGATATTGGAATTACAATAATAAAATGCTGTTCTCTGGCTACAAAGATAGAGCTGTAGTGGTAATACATTTTCTGTTCTTTTCTCCCCTATTCAATCAAGTTCATGGACAAGTCCTTACAGTTTGCTTGACAATGTTTTTCAAAAGTGGTTAGTTACTGTGGACTTCCAGTTTGCCATTGCAATGCAGTGGATGCAGGAAGGCGAACTCCAACTTCCACATCTGAATTTGTTCCATTGGGGGACCCTGGAAAGGGTTGAAAGTCGCCTGTAGGGGCAATGAGCAAGGAGGGGACCCCCGTTTGATTCCAGGAGGGTGGCGGCCCTTCCATTTGATCTGGGGAAGTCCTCCAAACCGGCGGGGGAAATACCGGCCATATCAATATGGCTCATCACTAAGCTGCTGCCAGCCAAAGTCAAAATCACCATCAAGCACCTTTAAAGCAACACGGATGAAACTGGGTGAGACCTAATCATCTCTTTAAGATTTGAAGTATTTTTTCCTGTAAAAGCTTCCCAAAGTATTTCCCCCCTGTGAGGAGAGAGGGAAGGGAATTTTTACCCCACCCTCTAAGAAAAGCAGTGACTAACTACCCAGGGGAAACAGAGCAACTATAAGAACAATTTTAATCTAATTGGATGTATATTCTTTTGAAACTTGGGGACTAAAAGTGTTCCTTTTCTCATTGAAGATGCTTGTTTTTATTTTTTTAAAAAAATAAGACTTGAAAAACCACCATATAAATTTTGGATTTAAAAAGCTTAAAACAGCATCAGTGACATCTTGTGGCGAAGTATGGTATTACAATTTGTTATTGCTTAAAAGAGACTTGGCTTGAAGCCCAGACTTTAGATAAAATTTCTTTCACCTTGACAGCTACCACCTGTGAAATACCCAGCTGCAAAGAAGGAACTCTGGGCGGCATATCTAGCCTGCTGGAACTATGACTCTCAGAGCTATACTTGGGGAATTGCTTTCCTATTTCTTTACATGAGAAGCATATGCTATTATATGGTATGATAGAACAACTTGGACTATAAACTTTTACTTGACAAACAACTTCTACCCAGCCAACAGAAAAATCAGAAAAAGGAGTGACAACATTGAAACTGGAAAAGACCTTTTACAAAAATCAGAAGAAATTTGAGGAAAAGGAAGAACAGACTGAATGGAAGATAAACCTAGCAGGACAATAGTTGGAAATTGGAATAATAGAGATGCAATCTAATGATCAAGTGGGCTTGTTCTTCCAAAAAAACTTCAATCAAATGGTCTTTCTTATTCCAAATAATATATATATAATAATAGAGGGAGAACAATTTGACGATTCAAAGGCACTGACATGGAAGGTTAGCTGGCAAAGCAAGAAAGCCAGAGTAAGGCTGAAGAAAATAATGGCATTGATTTATTAGAGGGGATATTATATTACTAATTATGGGGTTGAATGTGGTGGGAAATAGATAACTTTTAGAAAATAAAGTAACATTATAATTGAATAGCTAAGACGTATAACAAGACTATTAGGCTTTGGTATGAAAAGGGAAAAAGGGAGAAGTTGAGATAAGGGAAATTTTGATCACCTAACGTAAAATATTTGGAAATCATAAATAATAGTGTGGTTATTGTTTTTTTCTTTGAACATTGATGGAAAATTAATGTTTATGTATAGGCTAAAAAGTTCTAAAAGGTTCTACATTTAGGCAAGAAAAACCAAATGTACAGGTTTAGTATAGGGGGTACCTTGCTCAATAGTAATAACTGTGAGACGGATCTCGGAGTCCTAGTGAACAATCATTTAAATATGAGCCAGCAGTGTGCTGCAGCTGCCAAAAAAGCCAACACAGTGCTAGGCTGCATTAACAGAGGGATAGAATCAAGATCATGTGAAGTATTAATACCACTTTACAATGCCTTGGTAAGGCCACGCTTGGAATACTGCATCCAGTTTTGGTCACTACGATGTAAAAAAAGATGTTGAGACTCTAGAAAGAGTACAGAGAAAAGCATCAACGATGATTAGGGGACTGGAGACTAAAACATATAAGGAACTGTTGCTGGAATTAGGTATGTCTAGTTTAATGAAGAGAAGGATGAGGGGGGACATGATAGCAGTGTTCCAATATCTCAGGGGCTGCCACAAAGAAGAGGGAGTCAAGCTATTTTCCAAAGCACCTGAAGACAGGACAAGAAGCAACAGAGATAAACTAATCAAGGAGAGAAGCAACCTAGAACTAAGGAGAAACTTAGTTGGAACAACCTGCCTCCAGAAGCGGTGAATGCTCCAACACTGGAAGTTTTTAAGAGACTGGACAGCCATTTGTCTGAAAGGGTATAGGGCAGGGGTGTCACACTCAATTTCACTGAGGGCCACATCAGCATCATGTTACCATTGGGGGGCCAGGTGGGTTTGGCTGGCATCAGTGTGGCCTACTGGATGGGTGTGGCCAGCTCCATGTCACTCATGTCGGGCACCTGTGTGGGCCTGGGCAGGAATGAGGTGCATCCGAGGGTGGGGAAGGGTGGGTGGGACAGGGGGCGAGCGCCAGGGCATGGTCCACTGGAGGACCCTCACTGAGCCTCAGGCTGTCTTCGGGGCCCCTGGACAGTGGCATAGACTGCCCAGAGCCCTGGGCAGCGGAGGTCAAGTGCCCGGCCCGGCCCTTGAGCTCCCACGGCGCCAGGATCCCACAGCCCTGCCTAGCCTAGCTGCATTTCCCCAAGGGGGTGCCCAGCTGCACTTATCTCCTCCTCAATGCTGCTGCTGCTGTGCTCACTCTCCTTGGCCAGGTTGCTCATGGTGGGTGCAGGAGGACAAAGAACATGGGTCAGAGGGAGGCCCACTCCCTCTCCATGCGAGAAAACCTGGCTTTGTACCAAAGTATCCTCAGCAATAGGATGGGAGACCACCAAGGGAAGGCAAAAGAGCAACAGGGCTGCTGGTGGCCAAGTGTTAAAGCAGGACTTCCCTCAGACCATCCCTCCCTCTTATTCCTTCCTTCCTTCCTTCCTTCCTTCCTTCCTTCCTTCCTTCCTTCCTTCCTTCCTTCCTTCCTTCCTCCCTCCTTCCCTCCCTCCTCTTTCTTTCTTTCTTTCTTTCTTTCTTTCCTTCCTTCTTTCTTTCTTTCTTTCTTTCTCTTTCTTTCTTTCTTTCTTTCTTTCTTTCTTTCTTTCTTTCTTTTCCTTCCTTCCTTCTCTTTCCTTCCTTCCTCCCTCCCCTTCTTCCCTGCCTCCCTCTTTTTCATTCCCATCTCCTTCCTTCCTTCCTTCTCTCTGTGCCCAGGAAGGGACGAGGAGAAGGGGAGAGGTTGGCAGTACTTCTCTGAAAGAATAAGAGTTGGAAGAGACTTTTGAGGTCTTTAGTCCAAGCTCCTGCTCAAGCAGGGGACATATACCGTTCCAGACAATGGAATATCCAATCTCTACTAAAAGCCTCCAGTGATGGAGCATCCACAACTTCTGAAGGCAAGCCTTTTCACTGGTTATTTGTTTTCACAAGTCCTTAGTTCTAGGTTGGTTTTCTTCTTGATTAGTTTCCATCTATTATTTGCCTTCTGATGCTTTGGAAAATAAGTTGACCCCTTCTTCTCTGTGGCAGCCCATCAAATATTGGAACACTGCTATCATGTCACTGCTATCATTAGTCCTTTTCACTAAGCTAGACATACCCTATTCCCACAAACATTTGTCATATGTTTTAGCCTCCAGCCCCCTAATCATCTATGTTTACCATCCATTTAGACCAGATGGTCCCCCTGGTTTGGTTTATAGAACAGTGGCCACAAGCAGAGCTTTCTCAGAGACAGCACCCCCATTATAGAACTTTCTCCCAAGGAAAATATGAACAGTGCAACCCTCACCCATTTAGAGGCAACTCCAAACACACTGTTCAGCTAGGCATTTGTAAAACAACAACACATTTTATGATCAAACAGCACTAAGTAAATTACTACTACTATTTTTCTTTCTTAAAATACATACTTTTAATATTGTTTTAAGCAGTGCTAGTGATGCTTTACAATAGCTGTCTTTGAGAGTTTTCTTGTAAACCACCCTGGATTTCTCAGAAACTTTTAATTTCAAATTAGATGTTGACTTAATAAATTAGGCAGAAGAAACAAATGTTTAAATACATCTAAATCCCACAGACCTACTGCCTCCTAGGCGCATACTGCAAAGAAAATAAGGCATTGCATTTCTAGCCAGCATAGCCACAGGATGATGGGAACTGTGGCTCATGACACCCAAAATATATTAGTTTGGGTAAGGTTGGATTAAATTATAAAAGAACAGATGAAGGGAAGTATTTTTGTCTCCGACAAAATAATTTGGGGGGGGGGAGTTGACTCGGCCTTTTAATTTCAACTCACACCAATTCCTAACTTCCCATTTAATCCAAAGAGTTTTATTATTGCCTGGATTTTAGGGAGGGGAGGAGGCAAGTTTGCTCTCTAGCCACCTGCACACCACCTTCCCGTGTATGTGTGTATGTGTATGAGAGACAGAGAGAGAGATCCCCTTTTTGTAAGTTTGCTTACTCTGCAACTCCCTGCTGGCTCAATATCTCTCTCTCTCTCTCTCTCTCTCACACACACACACACACACACACACACACACACACACACGCACCACACAAACACAGGTTAATAAAAAAGAGGAGAGGGGAGAAAGGTGGAAGCTCTCCTTTTTGTAAAACCTCGGCTTCCTCCTCCCCTCCTGGCTCTCTCTCTGTGTCTCTGTCTCTCTTACACACACACACACACACACACACACACACACACCCTTCCTGTTTTCTCCTCCTCCTTTTCCTCAGCTGCACCTGAACGGAGTGGGAGGAAGTTAAAAAAAAGGGGGGGGGGTGGAAGAATGGGGAAAGCTCTCCTTTTTTGTAACACCTTGGCTTCCTCCATCTCCTCCTCTTCCACTCCTGATCAGGCCTGATGGGGTTAAGCTGGGAGGGGAGGGGCGGGCTAAAGCAAATGAGCTGCTGCTGCTGCAGCACACCACCAGCCCGGAGCGCTCTCGCTGTTTCGGCTTGCTGTTTCCTGCACGTGCTCCAAGGCACCCTGCTGGGTTGCGGTGGGCCAGGGCTGGGGCAGCAGGGGCCGGTCCCTTGCCATTTCTGGGACAACCTCGGGGGGGGGGCTAAATCTGGGCCCTCCCCAAGCTGCATCCGGCCCACCGGCCTTGTGTTTGACATGTCTGGTATAGGGTTACCTGCCTGAGCAGGAGGTTGGACTTGATGACCTCCATGGTCCCTTCTAATTTTATTATTATTATTATGTATTGATAAATGTAACCAGAATGTCTTTACTTAGTTGAAAATAAGAATTTTGTTTGCCCAATATGAGATATTTATGTATATTACTGAATTATTAGTTAACCCAGATAACACATATGACTTATTAGAGGGGATACGGTATTATTAATTAGATGGTTTAACATGGGGGAAAATAGATAACTTTTAGAAAACAGAACAAGACTATAATCAAATAGATAAGATGTGTATTTAGAATATTAGACTTTGTTGTGAAAAGAAAAAAAGGAAGAAGTTGAGATAAGGGAAACTTTGGTCACCTAAATATAAAACACTTGGAAATCATAAATAACAAATGGTAATTTCAGTATTTATGGGAAATTAAAGGTTGGGGAAGAAAAAGCAATAACAGGATATTGATTGTATATAAGGATAGAATGCAAATGCAATTAAGGTATGTATAAGCTAAACACTATTGATAATTTAGTTGATAATAAAGAACTGTATTAGCTTAATACGAGATAGTAGATATTAAGGAAAAAAGAGAGGAAATATCTGATGTTGTAACATGAGGTTTATACCAAAGATTTATGTATGCTATTGAACTATTGATTAACCCAGTCACCACGATGCTTTTTAAATACTCAATTGTAAAATGAGAAAATTAATAAAATATTATAAAAAAAGAAGAAGAAATGGTTTGTCACTGCCTCATTCCTTGGGCTGAGTGAAAGTGGCTGGCCCAAGGATACCCAGCTGGCTTTGTGCTCAGGTGGGACTAGAGCTCATGATCTCCCCATTTCTAGCCTTCACCAGGCAGGACAAAAAACAATGAATGGAAACTGATCAAAGAGAGAAGCAACCTAGAACCAAGGAGAAATTTCCTGAGAGTTAGAAAGAACAATTAATCAGTGGAACACCTTGCCTCCAGAAGTTGTGAATGCTCCAATACTGGAAGTTTTTAAGAAGAGAGTGGACAGCCATTTGTCTGAAATGGTATAGGGCAGTGGCGGCGAACCTTTTAGATACCCAAACTGCAACCCAAAACCCACTTATGTATCGCTGGGTGCCGGGTGGGTGTGGCCTGCTGGATGGGCATGGCCCACTGGGTGGTCATGGCAGACTGGGTGGGCATGGCCAGGGTGAGCATGGTCAGCTTGATGTTGCTCCTGGGGAGGGATGCCTGTGGGGGCCGGGCAGGGCTGGGAGAGATCCAGGGGGTCTCTAGTGGGTGGGACAGTGGGCAGGAGGGCGGTCTTGCTCAACTGATGGCTTGGGGGGAAGGGGGCAGCAACATCACCCTCCCAAACACTGCCATCTCATGAAAGCAGGATGAAAACTCCAAAAAGCGACAAGTTAAAACAGAAGAGTGCCTCGTGATGGTTTTCTTCCCTGCGGGGTGTGGGAGCATGGGGGGAGGCTTGCTTGCCATGCCGGGGCTGGGCTGGGCTTGACTGGGCTGGGCTGGGTGTGGAGCCTCCTTGCCACTTCTTCCCCTGCAGGCATCGGGAGACCCGCCCCACCTACCACTCATCCTTGTCTGGCACTCTCCAGCCCATCGCTCGCCTCAGTTAGATGGAGGCCAGAGGGGAGCAAGAGCTGCAGCTGCCTGCCTGCGCTTTTCTGCCACAGATGCCACAGCTCTGCTTTCTTGGCAGGGTGGGGGGTCTCTCGCACACGGGGGTGCACGGGAACTGGCCATGAAGCCCCATCAGCATGGGCGGAGACAGCCCTGGGAGAGCCGGAAGGAAGCCCTTGTCCGGCCTGGGCACATCCACTTAACAGTTCTGAGTGGGGTGGTTTGTGCTGCTGCTCCAACCAGTCAACAATGCAGGGAAGCAGGAGGAGGTGGAGGGGCAGCTGGGGGTCTGGAGCTGCCTCGGCTGCTCGCTGGCAGCCCAACGAGGCAGCGGATCTCACGCACCAGCTGCCCCTCCTGTTTCCCTATATGGTTGACTGGTTGGAGCAGCAGCAGAAGCCGCCCCCATCAGAGCCATCGAGTGGATGGGCCTGGCTTCCTTCCGGCCATCCCAGGGCTGTCTCCGCCTGCGCTGATGGGGCTCCTGCTATAGGTATTTCTTCTAGAAATTCCAATAAATTAATTCTGAGACTGTGTGAAGATTTTCAATCCAATGTGTTCTTCAGTTCAGCAATTTCTCTGTTTTCTCCCATTCTGCTCTAGTTCTAAAAAATTAATAATGCAAATTTTCCTTTCTGGGCAGATTAGTGGGATTTCTTAGTGCCAAAATACAGCTAGTGTGCCCCTGCACATAGAGGCCAGCAAGTGCATGGGGGCCGATGGTATCCATCAACAGCCACAGCCAACTGGCCATGGAGACCCATCACCCACCCTTTGCCACTGCTCCCCACATCATCCCATATGCACCTCTGGGATGTGTTTGTGGGATGATGTGGGGTGGCAGCAGGGAGGAGTGGGTGTGTGCCACAGTTCACCTTCTCCCACTGCTGCCTCCACCAGCGTGAGGATGGGTGGCACAGCTTTGCTTCCAGATCTGCTGCTGGCTGGGCTTGGTGATGCAGTGATCACTGTCACTGCCTCCTGCTTCCTTGTGTGGTTGGCCAGTCAAGGGGCTCAGAGCAGCAGGAGGAGCAGCAGCCATTGCCCCCGTCAGAGCCACCATGTAGACAGGGCCCACACCAGGTGAGGGCCCCTTTCCAGTCGTCTCCATCCACACCGATGGGGCCGTCTCCAGCTGGGGCCGTCTCCATTCATACCGATGGGGCTGTACTGCGGAAGGAAGATGGCGGCTCTGATTCCCCCCTGCCAGCCACCCCCCAGCCCCTGGTGCGCCTTCTATGCAATCCTATATGACTGCAGTGTAGATGAGAGGCTTGGCCGGCATGGGGGGTGGCTTTCCTCCGTGGAGGCGTCCTGGCCCTCCCGCTCCCCCCCAGCCAGACTCCCTTGCCTTCCCCCAGCCAGGACCTGAAGACCCCCACCCTCCTGCACCCAACCCAGTCAACCCCCCGAGCAGCCCAGCCTGACCAAGACGGAGGGAAGGTGAGACAGAGAACCAGTTGTTATATGATTTAAAACCCACCACTGGTCACTTCCAAAGACCACTCACTCACTCTCCCACCAAAACTGCTCCTTTTATAGGTTCCCTAACCCCACTCGGCTCTCACAGCTGTTCCCGGACTCTGCATGCGTAGAGAGGGGGAGAGGAGGAGCCTGGCCCTGCATCCCTCTGTCTGTGGCAATGGCACACGTGCCCACAGGGACGGCTCTGCGTGCCACATGTGGCACGCGTGCCATAGGTTTGCCACCACAGTTATAGGGTTTCCTGCCTGAGCAGGGGGTTGGACTAGAAGACCTCCAAGGTCCCTTCCAATTTTGTTGTTCTTGTTGTTATTATTATTATTACCACTATTTCAAACTTGCTTTTTTCCCCCTGTTCTTAAGGATGCCAAATAGGATCCAACAGTTAAAAAGGAGTATTACTGTCTTAGTATTGTGCTCTTGTCCTTCTCTGCTGTTTTCTCCTTTACTTTGAATAAACAGCTAATTTCTATAGCAACTCTGTATGAGTATTTAATTGAATCCAGAAGCAGAATTTTAGTAACTTCTTACTTACTGGCTTTGCAGTTTCTGTATCACCCTAGAATCACCCATATCTGAGGTTGCTTACTTAACAGCTTTTCCCTGCCATAATACATAGATCATATATTTGATCTATGAATTATGATACAATGATTTCAGTTCTATTTTCCATTGCCTCAATCTCTCTTGTACAAATTTTGAAATATAGGAATATAATCAATGTCCTATTTCATATGAAATCTGTGAAGAATTTATTCACATTTGAGTTAGGTAATAGCATGATAGGTTTAAAAGGTCATATTTGGACAGCTAAACAGATCTGGGCAATTTTCATAAGGGTCTGTTATTTTTTTTAGCTACTGACCTTTAAGACCAATTTTTTTCTTAATTTCTGTTCCACCTGATGTTCTTTGCAGATAAATCTTGCCAAGATGATATTTTGATACACTGAACCTGTTACATACAAGCTCCTTGTTCATACTCAGCAAAACTGTTTTTCATATATTTCTCATAAAACTATAATGAATTAATGCATGCTATGTGGACCTAAATTGCTATTTCAGAATATTTACAGACTTTTATAATGTCATATGCATTATTAAATATGAAAGCAAAGCAATTCTGTTCTACAAAGATTTGATATCAAATTTAGTATTATCAAATATCAATTTATGTTCTTCACAGAGACTGTAGGACAATTACTCAAGTAAAACCATTTGCGGAAAATATTCACCAGATCCCTTCTTCAATGGAGAAAGGAATATTCAGGATAATGCAGATATGAGCTGGATTTCTAAAAGCTGGTAAGATTCAATGAGAAGGATAGTGAATCAATATCTAGGTCAGAAGTAAGGAACAAATGATATGCATACTGTCTGTCATCTAATGACAATCTAAGCAATTAGCACTATTGCCAATGGTAAAGCTAGTAGCTTTATTTCAACACTATCTGGGAGATCATTGGTTTCTCACCTTCAATTTAGGCAGGCAATCTAAATCAATATTTCTAATCCTCAACAGTTTTCATCTGCATGGACTTCATTCCCAGAATTATTAATTATATCATTTTTCATCCTTAAAAATGGGGACACATGTTTTCAGATTGGGCTTATATAATTCAACAATAATTATTTAAATTTTCAACAAGCTCTCCAAATTTATTTGTATATAAGTTTAAAGAACTCCCAACTCCAAATTACTTTGCAGGATTTACATTATAAAAAGCAAGAACAATAAAGTAGAAAGACAGATAATGAGGACAACAATACAAAATCTTACAGGAGCTCACCAGCCTCCCTATCCTAAGGCTTGGGAGAATACTCAAGTTTTTTGTGCTTTTCAAACATCATTAGATTTGAGCTACATGGATCACTCATTAGCATAAGGTTATAGTGATTATAATCATATTCATAGTTAGCAGACAAGTACCAACAATCAAACAAACAAAAACCCCGAAGCCTTCATATGCCATTGTTTTCACAGCACTATCAGTACTTCTTTAGTCTACCAGTATATATTTTAAAATGCTGACAAAAATATAGCCATCATAATTATGTTTCAGTTTTATTCACTCATGAATAGTTCTGCTGAGAATGACTCTTCCAAGATTTGTGAAAAAAGCTATTTCATACTTGTTGAGTCCTCGGTTAATGACAATGACGGCGCGAGACATTCTTGTTGTTTCAGGAACGCTTTATTGGTCTTCAGTAGCCCCGTTACAACTCAAGGCAGCACAGATCTCTCAGCCTCTCTTAAGGATGTTCCCCAGGCCAAAAAGATACATTTTGGCGCGCTCAGCGCCTCGCGCATGCGCGTGAGTGCTGGCGCCGACAAGTCTGGTCCCGGGCAGCTTGCAGCTGCCCAGCACCGTTGCAACGTCCCGAGCCTGCGTTCGCAGGCTCAGGACACAACACCCCTCCCCCCCCCCGGCTAAGACTACATGAACAATTAACGCGACCTCAACATGAGCGTGCTAAATCCACTTTGCTCGAGGTACCAAACTATTGTTCTGGGCATTACTCCCAGTGTTTCCTTTTCTAGCTTTCACAGAAACACACTCTTATTGTTTCTGCCTGGCCAATAAGGTTATAAAAACTTCAAGATATTTGAGAGACCTCTTATCTCTCTGTGACCTGCGTAGGCCTGGATGATTTCCAAGTACACCTTGTCCCGTGGAGGTTATAGGTTCACCCCCCCTTCTCAGGCCCTGGTGGCCCCCGTGGACCGTGCCCTGATGCCTGGCCTGCTTGCTTGCCCACCGGGCTCGTCAGGCCAGGACTTTGCTCTCTCTTTAACCTGGTTGACCTGCCTAGTTGCAGACGATCTGGCCCTTCTATTAAGCTGCCATTGTTGGGTAGCTCTGAATGGCCTCTCAAGCCCACACTGGACCTAACGTGAGGCTGGCTTCCTCCACTCCCCAGTTCCATAGGAGGACTGTCTGTTATTTCAGTATTGTCCCAAAACTCAGTTGCCCCCTCCGTTGAACCAGAGGGTTCAATGTCTAAAATTGGCCCTTCTCCCACTTCCCTGTGGCAGTGTCCTTCTCTGGGAACTGTGGCTATGTTGGGCCAATTGTGTTGATTGTGTGCCAGCTCTCTTGCAATGTTTGAATCATTAGGATGCTCCCGGTTATTCTCCCTGACTGGAGTGCTGAAAGGTGTAAGTGTGTAATGATTATGCCCCCGGGGTGACTCCCTGGCTGGAGTCTGCACTGTAGCCTGTGCGCTAACTGGTTCCCTTGAATTCCTGTTTGGAACACTCGCGGAATCTTGCAGTAGACCATCTGTGGCCTCACTGTGAGAGTCTGAATGCTGCCAACACCCTTCCCTTTGCCCGTAGGGGTCCCCCTCCCCCCTGGAAAAGAACCAGGAGTCTCTGCAGGTGAGTCCAGCCTTGTATGCAGCTGGTCAATATGCCGTCATAGAATACGACCGTCTTCCAAGGAGACCTCATAAGACAAAGGGCCTGTAACCTTGCAAACAGTGGCAGGAACCCATAAATGGCCTGGCCTATAGTTATGGGTCCATACTGGGGCACCCACTTGCAATTACCGCGGTGCCCTGGGTTGTATACCCCTAGGCGGCAGTCTGTCCGGGTGCAACCGGTCAAGTTTAGTAATCAGTTTGCGCCCCCAACGAAGTTCAGCTGGGCTACTCCCGGTAGAAGTGGAAGATGTAGTGCGGTAAGCAAGGAGGAAGTCAGCCAACCTGTGATGCCAGTCCCATAGGTCAGTCTCTTTAAAGCATCCTTGGTGATGCGGACCATCCGTTCAGCCATCCCGTTGGTGGAAGGGTGGAAAGGTGCAGAAGTGGCATGACGAATCATGTTGGCCTGTAAGAAAGCTTGGAATTCGGAAGAAGTAAATTGCGGGCCATTGTCAGACACCAAAACATCCGGGAGCCCGTGTGCAGCAAAAATCCCCTGTAGTATTTGGATAGTCTTTGCAGTGGTGGTGGACGAGACAGGTACAACCTCAAGCCATTTTGAATAGCTATCAACCAGGACCAAGAAGAATTGACCCTGAAAGGGCCCAGCGTAGTCAATGTACACCCTAGACCATGGAGATTGTGTTTCTTCCCACCTATGTACAGGAGCCTGAGGCATTTCTGGGTGTGAACGTTGACAAAGGTGGCAAGCATGCACCTTAGCCTCAATTTCCTTATCTAACCCTGGCCACCACAAGTGGCTGCGCGCAAGCGCCTTCATTCGAACAATGCCAGGATGACCCTCGTGAAGGGACCCTAAGACTCTAGACCTCATTGAGGTAGGAATGACAACTCTGCTACCCCACAGCAAGCAACCCTGGAAAGTGGACAACTCGTTCCTTTTTATCCAGAAACTCTGAAACTCAGTACCTGGACAACTCTCCAGCCATCCGGACAAAACCCAGGATAAGACATGAGAGAGTGTGAGATCTGTGGCTGATTCAGCAGCCACATCCCTGGCATTGAGAGGTGACTCAGGCAGTGCCTGAATTGAAAGGATGTTGATTGCCGGGGCGGGGTCAGCCTCAACAACCTGTAAGGGTAATCTACTGAGGCTATCAGCATGGCCCATTTCTTTGCCAGGTTTGTGAATTAAGGAAAAGTCATAGGCTGACAGGAATATTGACCATCTGAGCATTCTGGGGGATATGATATGAGGGGTCTGTTTGTTAGTTGTAAACAACCCCAACAGAGGCTTATGGTCAGTGTAGACCGTGAAATGTCTGCCATATAAGAAATCATGGAACTTTTTAATTCCAGCAACAACAGCTAAGGCTTCCCTGTCAATCTGGGCATAGTTCCTTTCAGCAGAGGACAAGGTTCTGGAGTAATAAGCAACAGAAACCTGAGTTCCATCAGGTCTAAGATGGCTGAGTACAGCTCCTACTCCATAAGGGGAAGCATCACAAGCGATGCACACAGTAAGAGTTTCATTAAAATGTGCAAGCACATTGTTGGATGTTAGCAAGGCCTTAACCTTATTGAAACTAGCTTCATGTGCTTGTGACCATTCCCACACTGCCTGCTTGTCCAGAAGTCTATGAAGTAGTTCAGCTACATTAGCCTTGTTAGGAATGAATGAATTGTAAAAATTCAAAAGTCCCAGAAAAGCTTGCAGTTCAGCTTTGGACTTAGGTCTAGGAGCTTGCGTGATGGCTCTTAATTTGGACTCAGCAGGATGAATCCCATTGGCATCAATTTTGAACCCCAGAAAATCTGTAGAAAGCACCCCAATTTTACATTTGTCCTTTTTTAGCTTGAGGCCTGTTTTCCGGAATCTCAGCAGAACAGCCCTCAATCTCTCAGCTAGGTTTTGGGTGGAGTCTCCAGCAATTAAGACATCATCAAAATAGGGGCAAACCCCAGGTATACCTCTCAAGGTATTTTCCATTACACTTTGGAAGATTCCAGGAGCCACGTTTACTCTGAATTGTAGTCTCTTGACCTTGAATGCTCCCCTACGAGTTACAATGGTTTGTGCCACAGCAGCAGCAGCATCAACAGGCAACTGTTGGTATGCTTGTGCTAAATCAAGCTTTGCAAAAACGCGCCCCCCTTGAGGGAGGCCAGAATATGGCTGACAACAGGCACAGGATAGGCATGTTGTTGTAATGCCTTGTTGAGAGTACATTTGTAATCTGCACAGATGCGAATATCCCCATTAGCCTTAAGAGGCGTGACTATGGGAGTTTCCCATGGACTGGAGTCAACAGGTTCTAAGATTCCTTGCTGAATTAATTTGTCCAATTCAGCATCAATTTTCCCTTTTAAAGCAAAGGGTACCCTTCTTGCCTTTACTCTGATAGGCGTGACAGTGGGGTCCAACTTCAAGGACACTGGGGGTCCCTTGTATGTGCCCAGCTGTGGGCTGCAAATTCCTTGCCTAAGCTTGGCCTGAAAACCACTACCAGAACAAATCTTTCTGAATGTGTGAATAGAAATGATTGAAAGTGCAGACCCAGTGTCTAGCTCCATGACCAATGGAACTCCTTGCAACTTCACCCTAAGTGACAATTTCTTTTTGAGTGGTCTGTGTGTGCCTGTCCTATAAATGCTTCTTCGTGAAGCACAGAAACCCACCCTGTTTTGGCTGGGGACCCTGGTACCTTTCAGGCGCAATTCTTCTCGGGGTTGTACCTTCTGTTGGCCCAGACATACAGCTGCTATGTGGCCTTGCTTCCCACATGCTCTACAGATTGCAGAACGGAACTTGCAGTCCTCCACACCCGAAGCACTTGGGTACAGTTGAAGACTTTTCTTTGCCTTCCCTCTGCTTTCCTTCTTTGGTTGGGTAGAGATGATCTATTTCTTCATCAGGCTCCTCTTCTGAGCTTCCTTGAACTCCCTCGTGGTGCACGGAAACAGCTTCTGGAGAACTTTTGATAGGCCTCATATTCTTGATTACCCTACTTGCTGCTTCTTCAGCAGTAACCTCTCTCAACGCATCCTGGAATAATATGTCCTCTTTGGCAAAAAGTCTTTGTTGTACATCTCTGTTTCTCAGTCCACATACCAATCTGTCTCTCAGTCTTTCCTCTAAATCTTTAAATTCACAATGCTTAGCTGCCCTTCTTAATGCAGCAATGTACTCTTTAGCTGATTCACCAGCTCGTTGATCCCGCTGTTCAAAAGTATGTCTCCAAGCAATAACAGACAACTTGGGTTGAAAATGCTCTTTCAGTAAATTCTTAAGATCTGTGTAGGTAACAGATTCAAGAGGTGCAGGGGCTACTAAGTTTTCAGCAATTTCAAATGCATCTTGACCAGAAACACAGAGTAGGATGGCGGCCTTTAAGCCATCTTCTCTTACTTAATTAACTCTGAAATAATTTTCTGCTTGGGCCACGTAAAATTCCCATCTTTCGGGATGTGTAATATCAAACTCTGAAAGTTTTCCAATCTTTGCCATCTTTAGTAAAGCAGGAAGGGTCTATCAGCCAGCTTACCTCCAACGAAGCTGTATTGGCAGGCAGTTGCTGAATTTAACGCCGTTTCCTCGCTGTGCTGGACTCCAGGGTAAGCTTACAATTGTCTGCATAATTGCAAGGCGATCCCACCTTCGTCGCCAGTGTTGAGTCCTCGGTTAATGGCAATGACGGCGCAAGACATTCTTGTTGTTTCAGGAACACTTTATTGGTCTTCAGTAGCCCCGTTACAACTCAAGGCAGCACAGATCTCTCAGCCTCTCTTAAGGACGTTCCCCAGGCCAAAAAGTTACATTTTGGCAAGCTCAGCGCCTCGCGCATGCGCGCGAGTGCTGGCGCCGACAAGTCTGGTCCCGGGCAGCTTGCAGCTGCCCAGGACCGTTGCAACGTCCCGAGCCTGCCTTCGCAGACTCAGGACACAACAATACTCAACACAATAAAGCTTAAGATAACAATTAGGAAAGCCACATTATATCAGTCCATACAATTATTTCTTGTATTTAGTAAGTGGCAAATAACCTTATTTCTTAAAACATGTAGTGTAAATCAACTGAACTGAAAGAATTACAATTACATGAAAGCAAATTGTGGTTTCAAAGTTGAAGAAAAGAAAAAAATGTCCCAATATATTTACTCATAATTCTAAAATAATTATTATTATGGTTGGTTGTACAATTAGTCAGATGTTTAGACTGAATTTGGCATTTTTGTCTACCTACTGATTTTCTCCTAAGGACCTGGGATAGGCAGATTACTATTATTATGGTTGAGTAAAGTAATTATTATTATTACATTTTTATGCCATCTTTTTTATTATAATATACCTAATATTCCCTATTTCTTCTATTTTCTCAGCAACAACTTATGAGGTGAGTTGGGTTGAGAAAGAGAGGGACAGGTCCAAAGTAAAGCTGTTGTTTTTCATGCCTAAGGGAGGTCTAAAACTCCCATTCTCCTATTTCTAAGTCAGCACCTTAAACAGTACACCCAACTGGCTCTCTACAGTATATAATATTTGAAGGGTATGGTAAATAGGAATTTTGATCTTTTATTCTTATAAACCTGAGACAGATTATATCTAGTATTCCAGACTGAGTCTGATTTAAGTACCCATTTTTTTTCTCAAGGAGAATTTAAATTTAAATTTAAAATACTAGATCTCAACTCACAATAAGAGATTTGTAAATAGTAGGAAAAATGACATATACAGAAATGTAAAATAAGTATCCCAAAGTCCATAAATTCTCTTTCCAGAATAAGATGCCATCTTAGAATAGCTTACACAGTAACAATTTTCTTTTGTTCTTATGGAATTTCTTAGTTTCATTAGAGATTTCTGCAATACAGAGGTAACCAGAGCACTCAACAAGGTGGCTTCTCCAGGGTTGATGAAGCATAACTAACTAGCCCCATAGTTGATAATGAAATATAATAGTAGTAATAGTAGTAATAGTAGTAATAGTAATAATAATAATAATAGTAGTAGTAGTAGTAGTAATAATAATAATGTTGGGACTTGATTTCCCTTGGTTTCTTGCAGATTCAACAGAAACTTGGCTGAATGCCCAGACAGTTGGCTGAATGCCCAGACATTTTTATCTTTGTTTAGAGGTTATTGTGAGAGACTGTTCAGCTCTCTATCTGACGGTCTGGCTAATTGTATATTTCCCATAATAAAGGAAAATACAAGAGAAGAAGGAAAATCTTGTCTTTGCTTTTTCTGGAATTAAAGTTTGATTGGATTATAATTTGGACTTTATTCATTTTTTCTGACAACGTTTAGTTTTATTTTTACTTTTATTTTTTGGGTGTTTAATTGAAGTCCCCTACCTTTTTTTTTCAGAGAGCTGGTTTGTTTGTTTTTCTTTTCTCCCCTTTTTATAGATTGTCTATAAAATAATCCACTATGGTGGATTATAATTAGCCATCCGGCTTTTTGGTGGATTACAAATAAATACAATAACTAAAAGATGAATTCTTCAAATTTAGCCAAAGGGTTGAGGAAGGGTTCCTCAGCCCCTGCTTCTACTTCGGTGAGTCCAGTTATTCAGAAATCAATTACCACTTTTCTACAACAAGATCCTCAATCTGACACTCAAGCAATCCTCCAAGCAATTTTTGCTCAATCTAAAAATATCGATGATTTGAAAAAGATTTGGAAAAAACTCATGAAGACTTGAAAATCGATCTTCTTAAAATGGATCAAAAAATGGAAAATTTTCAGCAGGCAATGCTAGACACTCAAAATAGAATGCAAAAAATAGAAGATAAGGCGGTGGTGGTTGATCAGAAAATTGAAGAGTTACAAGAGGAAAATCAGAGATTGGCGCAAATGAATGTGGGATTAGAGGACAGTTTGGCTGTGATGGAGATGGATAATGCTGCATACTTTCTAAGATTCCAAAATATTGTAGAAGAGAAAGATGAGAACTTGTTGGAGTTGATGAGTGAATTATTAGCGGAATTGCTTGGAATGGAAAAGGAGCTAATGAAAAGAGAAATAGATCAGGTTTTTAGAATGAATTCGAGCTATGCAAGAAGAAATAAGAGTTCCCAGGGAGGTTCATGTAAGATTTCTTAAAAGATCTATATGGATGAGCTCTTGAGAGGAACAAGAGATCAACCACTGAAATATAAAGATAGAACTTGTAGTTCTTAAACAGATTCCAAGAAGGATAAGAGAAGCCCGAAGCAAATACCAATTTTTAACAAGGAAACTCTTTAATAGGGGAGTGAACTTTAGATGGCTGGTCCCAGAGAGATTATTAATCTTCTGGGACTCGAAAAGATATAGAATAGATACTCCATCTCAAGCTGAGGAATTTTATAACAACCTCAGAGCCTTTTTAGAAAAAGGCGATGCCGAATCCAAGAAAACAGAAGAGACGATGGGTGCAGGAGCACCAAAACAATTGGAGGAGGGAGAATCAAAAAGACACAAACAGAGGAAGATGTAAGACTGAAAGATCAGAGACAGATTATTTCTCCTAGAAGATTGGGATCTAGATATAATTGAAACTATGGAAGAGATTGGAATTTTTTCAATAAACATAAATGGTCTTAACTCTCCATTAAAAAGGAGTAAAATTAAATACAAAATACAAATACAAAAATTGAAAATGGACATATAATCTGTCTTTAGGAGACACATATCAAAAGACAGCATTCAAAAATTTTAGAACAACCAAAGATAGGTAAACTTTATTTTTCTTTAGCACAGCAAAAGAAAAGAGAAATAGCATTTTATATAAAGGAAAAGATGAATCCAAAATAAATTTATCTTGACAAAGAAGGGAGAATACTAATGGTGGAAATTACATGGGATCAAAAACAAATTTTGATGGTCGCAATATATGCTCCCAATGAGAAACAAGATCAGTTCTTTCAGCAATTATATGATAAATTAGTGGAGTTAAATTATCAAAATCTTTGCATACTTGGTGACTTTAATGTAATAGTTGACGCAATACGGGATTATAAAAGCTATAAACAAGGGAAAAAGGGGGAAATATCCTACCTAAGTCTTTTTTAAAGATGAAAGATGAATTGTGTATACAAGACATATGGAGAGAAATGAATCCAGAGAAAAGACAATATACATTTTATTCAAATAGGCATAAATCCTAGTCAAGAACTGACATGATATGGACCTCATATGGTTTAAAGACTATGATACGAGAGGTGGAAATTGAACCCAATGTTTGGGCTGATCATAATCCAATTAAAATGACTTTGAAAGGAACTAGGAAAAAATTAAGATGGTCATTGAATAAATCAATATTTTTTTTATTGAAAATTTTTAGTTTTACAATAAAATAATCCCCCTCTCCCACCCACCCCTCCCACCCATCATCCTCCCCCCTTCTTCCCAGAGCTGAATACAGGGTTAATAAAAACTAAAAAAAACCTTACAACTTAAATAAACATCAAACAATTATAAATACATTCAAAAAAAAACAACAACAAAATTTTAAATACTTTAACTCCAATATATAAAAACAAAACAAAACAATAGTTCGATCATTACCTTAAACATAAATTATTCAAAAGCTAGATAATACTTTTAAATCTCATATTTGTGCTGTATAAAATTCACCCATCTTTTCCACACCAAAAAGTATTTCTCTTGTGATTGATCTTTCAAATAAGCCGAAATTTTTGTCATTTCAGATAAATAAGAAACTTTAAGAAACCATTCCTCTAAAGTAGGCAAAAATTCCTTCTTCCAATATTGCCCTATCAACAGCCTTGCTGCTGTAATTAAATTCAACATTAAAATAGTTTCTTTGTCATCACAATCAAGAATAATACCTAACAAAAACAATTGTGGTGTAAATTTTATCCTTCTATTAAAAAATTTTTGAATATTCCACCAAATCTTGATCCAAAAAGCCTTTATATTTTTACATGACCACCAAATATGATAATACGTTGCATCCAAACAACCACATCTCCAACATTTAGGCTGCAGATTTGGATACATACGAGACATCTTCTGTGGATCAAGGTGCCACCTATAAAACATTTTGTAAAAATTTTCTTGTAGATTTTGAGCTTATGTAAATTTAACATTCCTTACCCAAATTATCTCCCATGTATCTAATAAGATCGGCTCTTCAAAATTTTGAGCCCATTTAACCATACAATCTTTAACTAATTCTGTTTCTGAATCCAATTCCACTAAAACACCATAAATTCTTTTTATATGAGTTCGACTTTGGTCTTTAATTTGTTTCAACAAAATCACATCCTCCCTAAGCAAACCCACTTTTTGATCTATCCTCCACCTTTCTAATAATTGTCTATACTGAAACCAAGAATAATTAATATTTTCTTGTAATAATTCATCCATAGATTTTAATTGCCAATTTTTCCCATCCCAATTAAGTAATTGTTTATAAGAAATGCTATCCATCTTCACTCCTTTTCTTATTCCTTCTATCGCATGCCCTGGAATTGCCCACAATGGAATTCTAGAATCTATTCTGTAATATAAAGAAGTTCTTAAAATATGAGACTTAAAGACCCTATCCACCTTTTTATTATATATTAAATAGGCATGCCATCCCTCCAAAAGGAGTATATTTACATTTGTTAAATTAATCTAATCACTAATCAATGTTAAAACCACCGCATCAAATTCGGTACCTTGAGTCCACCTCTCTCTCGAACATCTTGTATAATTTTAAGCTTTACTCTTGTTTTTTTCCCCACCCAAATAAATTTATTAATACCTTTCTGCCATTCTTCTAAGTTTGCCTCTTTCTTTAAAATAGGTATCATTTGAAACAAAAAAAGAAACTTTGGTAGAACATTCATTTTGACCGCAGCAATTCTCCCCAACAAAGATAGTTGCAATTTTTTCCAATCATTCAAATCTTTCTGTATTTTAAACCACAATTTTTCATAATTAATTTTATACAATTTTGCATTAGAAGCAGATAAAAATACCCCCAAATATTTAACCTTTTTTACGAGTTCAAAACCTGTCAACCTAACCAAAGTATCCTTGTCCAAATTAGTCATATTTTTTGGTAATATTTTAGTTTTATTATTATTAACTTTAAAACCAGAGACTTGTCCGAATTGATTTATCAATTGTAACAACTCCACTACAGAATGAGTTGGTTGAACCAGAGTAACAACCAAATCATCTGCAAAAGCCCTTAATTTGTAATCATTTTTATTAATCTCTATTCCCTTTATTTTGGGTGATTCACGAATTTTTATCAACAAAATTTCCAACGTTAAAACAAACAGCAAAGGAGACAGTGGACAACCCTGACTAGTCCCCTTTTCAATTTGAAATACCTCAGATAAACCTCCATTAACTATAAGTTGTGCTGATTGTCTTTGATAAATACCTCGAAAAGCCTGTAAAATTTTATCTCCAAAATTCATTTCTTCAACCAATCTTAACATAAATTGCCAATTTAATTGATCAAAGGCTTTCTCAGCGTCTAAAAAAATCAATCCTGCAGAAATCTGATTATTTTTGTCCAAGTATTCTATTAAATTAATAATTTGTCTGACATTATTCTTCATATATCTTCCAGTTATAAAACCTGTTTGATCCATATGTATCACTTGATTCAATACGATCATAAGTCTGCTAGCTAAAATTTTTGAGAAAATTTTATAATCTACATTCAAAAGAGATATAGGTCTATAATTTTTTGGCAAAGTAAGATCTTGATCCTCTTTTGGAATCAAGGATATAAAAGCCCTACCCCAAGACGGGGGAGTCTCTAACCCCTGTAATATATTATTAAAAAGTTCCTTTAGAGGTTCTACCATCTCATCAATCAAAACTTTATAATAAATTGATGTCAATCCATCAGTGCCAGGTGCTTTGCCTACTTTTAGTTGCTTAATTGCTGTAATAATTTCCTCTGAAGTAATAAATCCATTAATCTCTTGTCTCTGATCATCTGTTAACTTAGGAAAATGAGCATCTTGTAAGTATTTGTCTGTATCTAAGCTCTGTACCTTCTTACCCATATATAGTTTTGTATAATAATCTAAAAAAGATTTTTTAATCAATTCTTTCTGAAAAACCACTTTACCATTGTAATTTATTTTATCTATAATTCTCGACTTCTGTTTCTTCCTTAATTGATAGGCCAGCCATCTCCCTGGTTTATTAGCATTGCAAAATGCATTATGTTTCATATAAAGTAAATTAGTTGCAGCCTGATCAGCCATTAGCATATTGAACTGTGTTTTAAGCAAATCTATAGATGTCTTTACCTTCTTATCTAAAGGATTCAAAATTAGAGCTTTTTCTTTTACTTTAATCTCCTCTTCCAATTCCTTACGTTTTTGCATCCGTTTTTGCCTATAAACCTTATTCATTTGAATCAAAACCCCATGCATATAAGTCTTGCTGGCATCCCAAACCATTGCCATTGAAGTTCCCTTATACATATTTAAAATAAAATATTCCTTTAAATACTCTTTAAGTTTCTGAACATTCATCTCTTGTCTAAATAAATTTTCATTCAACCTCCAAGATCTTCTCTCCTCTTTTTCCACGACCAGCTCCATCCATACCGGACTATGATCTGTCAATGTCCTCAGGAAGATCTTTACATTTTTTACCCTAAAATATAAATCCATTGTAATAAAAAAAAGTCAATTCTTGAAAGCAATTGGTGTCTAATAGAAAAAAAAGTAAAGTCTCTTTCTTCCATATTACGTTCCTGCCAAAAATCTCTCAATTCCCAATCCTCTTTCAGATCAAAAAAAGCTTTAGGTAGTTTAGCTTGTTTAAAAGAAGTAGAAGATCCTTTCTTATCTCTTTGTGTATCCAACACTCCATTCCAATCCCCTATCAATATAACAGATCTATAGTCCAATGAAATCATTTTTTGATGTAAAAACCTATAAATTGTTCTTGTTGTTGGTTAGGAGCATACAAACCCACTATGAGTATTTTCTTACCATACATTCCCACTTCAATCATAACATATCTCCCTTGAGGATCAGAGTCTATTAATAAAGCTGATAAATTTTGCTTAACATAAATGACCACACCCCCTTTTTTCCCAGAAGCAAAGGATACAAAATGAGAACCCAATCGAGCATTAAACAAATATTTTTGATCTTTAGAGATGATATGGGTTTCCTGCAAACAAACAATATCATTATTATGTTGCTTTAAGTAATGAAATATTTTTTTCCTTTTCTGTGGAGAATTAAGGCCATTAACATTCCAGGTCAGGAGATTTGCCATCTCCTTCATCCATTAGCCTAGAGAAGACTGCTTGGAGATCAACCATCGAAGATTGGACCAATGAAGATCTCTTAGGTCTTGCTCCTCCCACAGGCTCTGAAACAAATTCTTGTGGAATTTCTTTACTTTCCTTCTTCTGTTGCTCCTTTTCTTTGCGTTTATGTGCTGCTCAAGTCATTCTCTGTTCCTTCATCTCAGATTGCTGTAACCATTCAGCCTGAATTTTTCCAGCTTTCATTGATACAGCTTCTTCAGCCAACTGCTCTCCCTCCTTCCCTTCCAAAGCTTTAAACATTATAGGTGGTGATGAGCGCGCTCCCAGGACCAAAATATAAAACTCTCTTGCTTTAGAAACAGTATTGAGTCTGTAACGTGTCCCTGCGTGACTCACCACAATTCCAATCGGAATATCCCATCTAAATGGCATCTGCCTCTTTTTAAGTTCATCTGATAGGAAAGCAAATTCCTTTCTTCTTCTTAAAATTTTAGATGAAATCTCCTTTAAAATTATCACATCCTGTGCAGCAATCTGAAATCTCTTATTGTAAAAAGCTTGTATAATTTCATTGCGCAGAGATCTTTTTCCAAAATAAATCACCACATCTCTTGGCAAATTTCTCTGTTTTGCAACCCAAGAATTGACTCTGAATATTTTTTCAATTTCTCCTAATATTTCCTCTTTTTCTCTATTCAGAATCACTGCAATATCATTTGCCACCATCTCTCTCAAATCCTGTTGCATATTTTCCCTCAAACCTCTGATTCTTAAGGCAAACTCCATCTCTCCGTACTGAGACATAACAATCTCATCTTGTGAAGTTTCCACCATTTTTTCCACCTCTTCAAATCTTTCCTCCAATAAATCCACTTTGTCTGCTACTTCTTCAACATGAGAATCCAACTTTTCAACAAGAGAAGCAAGTCCTTTTAAAGCCAATACTATATCTTGTCTCAAAATGTTATTTCTCTCTACTAAAAGCTCCTTCACTTCTCCTCTAATTTGGCATACAACATTTCCCCTAACATCTTGGAGATCTTTTACTGTAAGTGGTGGTATAGGCAGAGAAGGTGGTGGTGATCTAGATTTAGCTTGTTGCACTGGTAATATTGCCGGAGAAGAAGCCACCTTAGGCACTGCAGAAATCACTTGACGCTTTGAAGCCATTTTAAAAAAGCTTTCCTCTTTCCTCTTGGGAAAGAAAAAATCCAAAATAACCCAAAAGAAATAACAAAATAATCAAAAAGGGGGGAAATACCTCACCCAAAGTCCGCTTTAAAAGGAAAAAAAGAAATCCAAAATCATTGTAACAAAAAAAGAATAAAAAAGTAATAAAGTATCAAAAGCCCATTCAACTTCCTCACATACACTCAGAAAAAAACATCTCTCAACGCCATTTTACTTTCCCTTTCAGCAAAGAGAAAAGAAAAAAATAGTCCTTTAGAGTTAAAGTCCAAGTAAAACCCAAAAATCCACTGATCAGCTCTGTCCGCTTTTTAAACAACTCACCAGATTACTTTGATCACGGAGGTAGGAACGGCGTCTTGCTTTGTCCTGAACAACAAGGGACAAAGGCATCTGAGAAGCGGAGAGACCCTGAACTCCGTGGGAGCACTCCTTACACCCCCCCCAAAAAACCTTGGGGGTTTCAGAGGCTCTATCACTATTCAGAGTAAAAAACTCCCCCCTTTCCTTTAGCCCAGGAAAGAGGTTTTAAACCGTGGAACAGCTGTTGACGGCTGTTCTCAGCGGTTTTAACGCTGTCTCAGACGGACGGCAAAAAAATCGCTGCCATCGGCAACGCTGCACCACCGGAAGCCGAATAAATCAATATTAAAAGAAAAAGAATTTTTACAATGGGCAGCAAAAGAAATGGAAATCTTTTTTCAAATAAATAAAAAAGAAGAAACTTAGATTCAAAATCTTTGGGACACTGCGAAAGCGTATTTTAGAGGCTTGGCTATAACTTACCTTACTAAAAAGAATAAAGAAAAGAGACAGATACAACTTAACTTGAAAGGACAATTTAGGAATTTAGAACTTGAGTTACAAAATGATCCACAAAAGAAGAAGCTTAAGACACAAATGGAATTAATAAAACACAAACTAAATTTATTGGAGATGGAAACAAGGGCACAACAGATAAAATATTCAAAGCAGAATTTCTTTGAAAATGCCAATAAACCAGGAAGATGGCTTTCATATAGACTGAAAAAAGAAAGAGAAAAAAAATTGATAAGTAATTTGCAAGACTCAAAAGGCGAAATACATTGTCATAATGACGCATTGAAAAAAATTGCTAAAACATACCATGAGACACTTTATAAGGCGGAGGTGGTTTCCAAGGAGGCAATACAGGAATACCTAAGAAAAGCTAACCTTCCAAAGATACCAGAGAACATGCAACATATGTTGAACGAGAAAATAACAATGAT
This sequence comes from Crotalus tigris, assembly GCF_016545835.1. NCBI lineage: Eukaryota > Metazoa > Chordata > Lepidosauria > Squamata > Viperidae > Crotalus > Crotalus tigris. The sequence goes on along the minus strand of NW_024097163.1, from coordinate 403,569 downwards.
GGAAATTACTGAGGCTATAAAAAGACAAACAAAAAAAAAGGATAAAACTCCGGGATCTGATGGTTTACCAGCGAAATTTTATGTAGCTTTACAAAATATAGTAAGTCCGATACTGAAAGATCTTTGTAATGAAACTTCTTTCGGGATGAAAATATCAAAATCCTGGACAGAAGCTAACATTTCTCTGATTCCCAAAGATGATACTGATCTCACACAAATTAAAAACTATAGGCTAATATCACTATTAAATGTCGACTACTAAATATTTACAGCAATAATAGCGGAAAGAATGAAGAAATTTTTGAATGAATTTATTCATTCAGATCAAAATGGCTTTTTGCCTAAAAGACAGATAAAGAATAACTTAAGAATTATTTTAAATGTGTTAGAATACTATGAAAAACATCCGGGAAAACAAATGGCATTGATATTTTTGGATGCACAAAAAGCTTTTGATAATCTTAACTGGCAATTTATGTTTCATCAATTGCGAGTGATGGACTTTGGTGAAAATTTTATAAATGCAATTCAAGCAATTTACAAGGAACCATCAGCAAAGATACTTATAAATGGAGACTATACAGATAATTTTGAGATTAGGAAGGGTACAAGACAGGGATGTCCACTGTCTCCCTTGTTATTTATTCTTACACTATTAGACAAGATGGGGAGATCAAAGGACTGGAGATAAAAGATCAGAAATATAAATTACAAGCTTTTGTAATTTGGTTTTTATTTTGGAGGAGCCTTTGGAAATAGCCACTAAATTATTGCAGAAAATAGAGGAATTTGGAGAAGTGGCTGGGTTGAAAATAAATAGGGAAAAGACTAAAGTACTTACAAGAAATTTAACAGAAAAACAGAAAGCTCAATTTGTGGAAAAAACAAATCTCCAGATAGTTAAAAAAGTTAAATACTTAGGTATTTATTTAACATCAAAATGTATAACAATAAAAGAAGATAACTATGGAAGATTATTGAATCAAATAAAAATGGATTTGGAGAAGTGGAAAAACTTTCAATTATCATTACTATTAAGCATTACTAGCAACTATTAAGATGAATATCCTACCCAAATTGTTATTTTTATTTCAGACGGTTCCTGTTAAACTAAGCCAGAAATTTTTTGATGACTTAAATTCAACAATAATGAGATTGATATGGCAAGGGAAAAAAGCAAGAATTAAAATTAAACTGCTACAAGAATCAAAAGACAGAGGGGGCTTTGGGCTCCAGACTGGAGACTTTATTACCAAGCCACTATTTTGTTGTGGCTTAAAGAATGGATCACACTGAGAAATAAATGACTTCTTTACTTAGAGGGACATGATTTGCAACTGGGTTGACATGCTTTCCTTTGGTATGAGAAAAACAAAGTGCATAAATACTTCCAAACTCATGCCATAAGGAATGTATTACTTTCAGAGTGGGAGATAGTTAAAAAGAAAATTGATATGAAAATACCTGAGTGGCTTTCCACAATGGAAGCATTTGCGTATCCGAATTTAATTAACTATGACAAACTTGTGGCCTATAAAGACATTTTAGATAAAGAAGGAAAACTTAAAGATAGGCAAGAACTTCAACAAACTGGCATTGATTTAACATGGTAGTTGTTAAGTCCTTCGCGAAATGGCAATGACATGAGAAGCAGTTGTAGTTCTCAGGAACTCTTTATTTGTGTTCAGCATACTGGTTACAAGACGCCGACAACGCCCAAATCTCTCTGCCTCTTTTATAGGCGATTCCCGGGCCAAACTGCAACATTTGGTGCGCTCGCACCCGCGCATGCGCGCGAGTGCTGGCGATAGCCAGTCTGGTCCCGGGCAGCTTGCACCTGCCCAGGACCATTGCAATGCCCCGAGCCTGCTTCCACAGGCTCAGGACATAACACCCCTTCCCCCCTGGCTAAGACTATGATCATACAATAATAATATGCAACCCAATACGAGTGTGGTACCCATACTACTTTGTACCAATTGTCCCCTTTACTTCTATTGTTCCCCAGTGTTCTATTTTCCTATGTGTACAGGAATACTCTCTGTTAACTCTGTTTTGCCAGTAGGGTTACAAAATCTTCTAAATACTTAGGAGATCTTCTAGCTCTCTGTGACCTCCTAACTTCTGGGTACCTTCCAAATACTCCTTGACTGAGGTGTGATGTATGCTTGTCCCCCTTGCTAAACCCTGGTGATTTCCAAGGACTGTGCTCCAATGCCTGGCCTGCTTGCTTGCCCACCGGGCTTGTCAGGCCAGGGCTTCTTTCTCTGTTTGACCTGGTTGTCCTGCCTAGCTGCAGGCTCTCTGGCCCTCTTAAGTGACTGTCACTGTTGGGCAATTCTGTAGAACCTCCAAGGTCTGTCCTAGACCTGTCAAGAGGTTGTCTTTCCCCGTGTTCCCGTTCTGTCCCCGGGCTTGTTGGGGTTTCAGTGCTGACCCAAAACTCAGTTGTCCCCTGAGTGATGTCAGAGGTGTTGTAGTCGGGATTTGGTTCCTTGATCACCTCCCTGTGTGCTTGCCCCCTTCTCGGGACAGGGGTAGTGTTGGGCCAACTAGACGGAATGTGTGCCAGCTCTCTTGCAGGGTGTGGGTTGTTTGGACGCTCCCGGATATCCTCCCTGAATGGAGTACTGAGTAATGCGGGTGAGTAGTGATTATGCCCCCAGGGTGACTCCCTGGCTGGAGTAGGCACAGACAGCCAGTCTGGTCCCGGGCAGCTTGCACCTGCCCAGGACCGTTGCAATGCCCTGAGCCTGCTTCCACAGGCTCAGGACATAACAGTGGTCATACTTGCAAATTCAAACAAGATATGAAAAAGATGTAAAAGTAATGGGATTTTACAAAGAACAGATATCACTAGATAAAATACTTTTGAAAACAGATGAAAATCTGATTAAGAAACTTTATAAATTCCTGCTAAATTGGAAGATGGAAGAAGAACAAGTGAAAGAAATAGTGATAGTGTGGGCAAAGAATTTGGGTTATTCTATAGATTTAGAAGATTGGCAAAAACTATGGGACCGAAATATTAAATTTACTAAAGCAGCTGCATATAAGGAAAACTTATATAAAATGTTTTATAGATGGCACATGACACCAGTTAGATTAGAGAAAATGTTTTAAAATGTATCAAATATGTGTTGGAAATGTAAACAACAATCAGGCACATTACCATCTCTGGTGGATATATCCTAAGGTTAAACATTTTTGGTTTAAGATCTATATGTGGCTAGAAGAGATTATTAAAATACAGATAGAATTTAAACCAGAACTCTGTTTGTTAGGAATATTAGGTTTGAATTATGGAAAAGAGAATGGGTATTTAATATTGCATGTACTGACAGCCGCAAGAATAATATTTGCCCAATTTTGGAAAAATGAAAATTTACTATCTGACCAGGCTATAATAACAAAAATACTCGAATGTGCAGAAATGGATAGACTGACTTTAGAAATGAAAGAGAAAGAAGACACAATTTACTTTAAAACATGGGGAAATTTTTATTATTGGTTAGAAACACGCTAGAGTGAGAAAAGGTTATGAAATTTAAAGAGATAATTGATAATTTGTATTTATATTCCATGATTATTTGTATGAACTTGTTCTTATTTCTTCTTCTTCTTCCTCTTTGTATATTTGTGATCTTAAATAATATGGTAAACTATAATTAATACGTAGTATATTATTATTTTAAAGAGATTATAATTAATTAATATTAAGCATTATTAAGTAGTGAAATGAATGAGATTTATTGACTAATTTGTTATTTACATGATTATATGGAAAGTTGTTTAATAATAGAGTAATTATTAAGATTTAATTTGTAAACCCGGACTGGTAGACTTGCTGAAGCGATGTTATTTTGTGGGATAAATCCCACTTTTGTGTTATCCCTTTTTCCTGGTCTAAACTTTTTGTATGTTTCCCATTGTCTTACCCTTTTTGATCCTATCCCCTTATTACCTTTATAAAACTCAATAAAAATATTTATAAAAAAAATAATAATGATAAAATTGGAAGGACCTTGGAGATCTTCAAGTCCAACCCCCAGCTCAGACAGGAAACCCTATATCATTTCAGAAAAATGGATGTCCAGTCCCTTCATTAATTGTTCTAACTGTCAGGAAATTTCTCCGTAGTTCTAGATTTCTTCTCTCTTTGATTAGTTTCTATCCATTGCTTCTTGTCCTGCTTTGGAGAATAGCTTGATTCCCTTTTCTTTGTGGCAGCCCCTGAGATACTGGAACACTGCTATAATGTCACCCCTAGTCCTTCTCTTCATTAAACTAGATATACCCAATTCCAGCAATCGTTCCTTATATGTTTTAGCCTCCAATTCCCTAATCATCTTTGTTGCTCTTCTCTGTACTCTTTCTAGAGTCTCAACATCTTTTTTACATCGTAGTGACCAAAACTGGATGCAGTATTCCAAGCGTGGCCTTACCAAGGCATTGTAAAGTGGTATTAATACTTTACATGATCTTGATTCTATCCCTCTGTTAATGCAGCCTAGCACTGTGCTGGCTTTTTTGGCAGCTGCAGCACACTGCTGGCTCATATTTAAATGATTGTTCACTAGGACTCCGAGATCCCTCTCACAGTTACTACTATTGAGACAGGTACCCCCTATACTATACTTGTGCATTTGATTTTCTTATCTTACTTTTTTCACCATTGAATTTGATTTTGTTAGATAGAGCCCAATGTTCAAGTCTGTCAAGATCCTTCTGTATCTTAAGCCTATCTTCTGGAGTGTTGGCTATTCCTGCAAGCTTGGTGTCGTCTGTGAATTTGATGAGTTTCTCATCTATCCCTTCATCCAAATCATTGATGAAGATGTTGAAGAGCACTGGGCCCAGAACAGAGCCTGAGGCACCCCACTACACACTTCCCTCCATATAGATGCAGTTCCATTGAGGACCACATGCTGAGTAGGGCCAGTCAGCCAGCTACGAATCCATCTGGTGGTGATGCTGTCTAACCCACATTTTTCTATCTTATCTAGTAGTAGGTTGTGGTCTACCTTATCAAATGCCTTACTGAAGTCCACATAAATTATATCCACAGCATTCCTCTGATCCACTAATTTTGTCACCTGTCAAAGAATGCAGTAAGATTTGTTTGGCATGATCATTTTTTGACAAACCCCTATTGGCTTTTGGTAATGACTTTGTTTGCCTCTAGGTGTTCGCTGATTCATTGCTTAATTATCTTTTCCAGAATCTTCCCAGGTATTGAGGTCAGGCTGATAGCTCTGTAGTTTCCTGGATCATTTTTTTCCTTTTTTGAAGATGGGAACTATATCAATTCTTTTAGAATAGAATAGAGCTGGAAGGGACCTTGGAGGTTTTCTAGTCCAGTCCCCTGCTCAAGCAGGAGAACCTATACCATCACAACAAATTATTGTCTAGCCTCTTTTTAAAAATCTCCAGTGATGGAGCGCCCACAGTTTCTGGGGCAAACTATTCCACTGGTGAATTGTCCTCACTGTCAGGAAGTTTCTCCTTAATTCCAGGTTTGATCTCTCTTTTATCAGTTTCCAACCATTGTTTCTTGTCCTGCCCTCTGGTGCTTTGGTGAAAAACATGACCTCTTCTTCTTTGTGGCAGCCCCTCAAATACTGGAATACTGTTATCACGTCTCCCCTATTTCTTCTTTTCTTTAGACTAGCCAAACCCAAGTTCTGCAGCTATTCTTTGTATGTTTTAGTCTCCAGGCCTTTGATCATTTTAATTGCTCTTCTCTGATTTTTTTTCCAAACTCTCAACATCTTTTTTGTGATATGGTGACTAAAATTGGCTCCAGTATTGTAGGTTTGGTCTTACTAGGGTTTTTATAAAGCGGTACTAATATCTCATGTGATCTTGATTCTATGCCTCTGTTTATACAATCCAGGATTGTAGGTGTTGTGTCCTGAGCCTGCAAATGTAGGCTCGTGACATTGCAAGTTTCCCGGGCAATTGCAAAAGCTGCCCGGGAACAGTCTGAGTGGCGCCGACCAAGCGCGCATACGCAAGGCGCGAAAAGTGCCTAGTAATGTTGCCATCTTGTCCGGGGAATGGGGACATATAAAAGGAGGCCTGCGTGCCTTACTTGTTGTTGGAGTTGTAAGTAAGCACAATAAAGAGCTGTTTCAGAGACATGCGTATTCTTCATTCGCCATTGCTCCCAGGACTTAACACTGGCCACGAGGATGGGATTTAACAAGGAAAGCTAGAAGGAAGCTTTAAGACTAGGGTGGGCTTCTGTGCAACACGCAGAAGTATTCTGAGGACAGGCACACATAAACTCCTAAAAAAGAAGTTGTCCCTTAAAGTAAAGTTGCAAGTTCCCTTATCCATGGAATTGGACACTGGTTCCGCTCTCTCCATAATTTCCCTCAACACATTCAGGAAGATTTGCAGCAGCAGCGGTCTTCGAGTGAAACTCAGGCCATCCACTATGATACTTACAGATTTTCAGAATTCTAAGGTGTGTGTTAAGGGAGAGGCCACCCTTAAGGTACAGTACAAGGATTTTGAGGGTCCTTTAGATGTGTTGGTTGTTGGGGGTGAACGTGCGAGTCTTATTGGACTCAATTGTTTTGAGGCTCTGGGAATCCAGGTCACGGGGCTGCACCATTTGCAAATGTCTAGCCTTGCAGAAGTCTGCAGGGAATTTGCAGATGTGTTTAGCTCTGAGCTTGGAACCTACAAGGGGCCTCCAGTTTCACTACGATTAGATCCATCCATAGCACCCATTAGGGTCAAGCCTAGGAGAGTTCCGTTTGCACTTAAAAACAAGATTGATGCTGAACTGGACAAATTGCTCCAGCAGGGTATTCTAGAGCTTGTAGATTCAAGTCCTTGGGAAACCCCTATAGTAACGCCTTTAAAGGCTAACGGGGACATTCGTATTTGTGTGGACTACAAGTGCACACTAAACAAGGCACTACAGCAACACGCTTATCCAGTACCTGTAGTAAGTCACATCCTGGCTTCCCTAAAGGGGGGGGGGCGATTTGCCTGTTGCCTGTTGATGAGGCAGCTGCTGAGGCTCAGACGATTGTGACTCATAGAGGAGCTTTTAAAGTGAAGAGATTGCAATTTGGGGTAAATGTAGCCCCTGGCATTTTCCAGAGTATTATAGAGAACACATTGAGGGGTATTCCATGAGTCTGTCCATATTTTGATGATGTCCTCATTGCAGGAGAATCACCTCAAAACTTGGCTGAGAGATTAACGGCTGTCTTGCTTCATTTTAGGGAAGCAGGTCTCAAGTTAAAAAAGGACAAGTGTAAGATAGGAGTCAATTCTACTGACTTTTTGAGATTCAGGATAGATGCTCAAGGCATCCACCCTTTTGAAGCTAAATTAAAGGCCATTCAGCAGGCCCCAAGCCCTAAGTCTAAAGGGGAACTACAAGCCTTTTTGGGGCTACTAAATTTTTACCATGCCTTTCTGCCAAACAAAGCTGCTATAGCTGAGCTATTGCACAGGCTCTTAGACAAACAAGCCTGTTGGCAGTGGACTAAGGTCCATGAAAAAAGTTTCAATGAGGTTAAGGCCTTGCTTACTTCTAATGCTGTACTGGCTCATTTCAATGAGCAGTTGCATGTTTGCATTGCCTGCAATGCTTCTCCATATGGAGTGGGGGCAGTTCTTAGCCATCTGTTGGCTGATGGGACACAGTTCCCTGTAGCGTATTATTCCAGAACCTTGTCTCCTGCTGAGCGGAACTACGCTCAGATTGACAGGGAGGCACTGGCCATTATATTCTTTCTCCTCGTATGCTGCATTGGTCCATTTTCCTGTCAGCATATAACTACTCTTTAATTCACAAGCCTGGAAAGGAAATGGGTCATACTGATGCTCTGAGTAGATTACCCCTTCCAACACTGGAGCCTGATCCTGCTCCAGCCATTAATATTCTGTCCATTCAAGAGCTGCCTGAGTCTCCCCTCAATGCAAGGGATGTGGCTGCTGAAACTGCCACTGACCACACGTTCACACGCGTTCTGTCATGGGTGTTGTCAGGATGGCCTGACAGATGTCCTGATACTGAGTTTCAGAGTTTCTGGCAAAGAAGACATGAGTTGTCCACTTTCTTTCTTTCTTTCTTTCTTTCTTTTTTTGTAAAAAAAATTTTATTTTCAATTTTACATTACATTCATAAAAAATACTTCAGATAAAAAATAAAATAAATTTATACACACAACTTTCGGTATTGCTCACCCATTTCCCCCCAAACCGCATCCACCCTCTAACCTCTTCTCTTACTTCCCTCTTTTCCTCTTCTTCCTCACTCTCCCCCTCTCCTCCTTCTCCTCAACCTTCCTACTTACTTCTCCCCTTCCTCCTATCTTCTCACTCCGGATGCAGTCCAGCGGAAATGCCCGAGCAATTCCTCTCTCCAAATTAAAACATCAATATTATATAGAATAAAACTATTTCTACTTATCTGAGCTATTTAACCTCCAACTCATCCTCCCCCACCCCCCTCCCCCCGCCTCCCTCCCCCCCGACTTCCCAGAGCCAAGTACAGGGTTATACAAACATATTAAACATAATCTATTTAAGTTAACTAATTATACAATAACCGAAATCATACTAACCCTTAACTCTCTTCAAACTTTAACATCATAATTTTATAAACAAATCCATTATTCATAAAATAAATGAAACTTTGTAGTTCCATATTTCTTCTGAACATATTTTATCCATCTTCTCCATACAATAACATATCTCTCTTGTGAATGATCTTTTAAATAAGCAGAAATTTTAGCCATTTCTGCTAAATTAGAAACCTTAAGTACCCATTCTTCTAAAGAAGACAGAGAGTCTTTCTTCCAATATTGACCCACCAATAATCTTGCTCCTGTTATTAAATTCAACATTAAAATAGTCTCTTTAGCATCAAAATCCACAAAAATACCCAAAAGAAATAACTGGGGAGTAAACTTAATCTTCCTTTTAAAAACCATTTGAATGTTCCACCAAATCATAATCCAAAAGGCTTTAATATTTTTACAGGTCCACCAAACATGAAAATAGGTTGCATCCAAACAACCACATCTCCAACATTTAGGTTGCAGGTTCAGGTACATACAAGACAACTTTTTAGGATCCAGATGCCATCTATAAAACATTTTATAAAAATTTTCTCTCAAATTTTGAGCCTGCGTAAATTTAACATTTCTAATCCAAATTAACTCCCATAAATCCAGTGAAATCGGTTCCTGAATATTCTGGGATATTCTGGGATATTAATCATACAATCTTTTACTAACTCTGTTTCCGAATCCAATTTTATTAATTCATTGTAAATTCTTTTAATATGAGCACATTTTTGATCTTTAATCTGAATTACCAAATTTTCATCTGCTAAAGTGATTCCCACTTTCTTATCTAAGGTCCACCTCTCCACTATTTGAAAATATTGAAACCATGATTGTAAAATATTTTCTTGCCCTAACACATCTGAAGACTTTAGTTGCCAATCAGTACTCGACCAAATAATTAATTCTTTATAAGAAATATTATCAAAATTCACCCCCTTAGAAACCCCCTGAATTGCTTGTCCGGGAATCCCCCAAATAGGTATTTTATAATTTAACTTATAATAATACTTCTTCCAGACTCGAAGTAAAGCATTTCTTAAAATGTGTGACTTAAAAACCAGATCTACTTTCTTATCAAAAATTAAATATGCGTGCCAACCATATAATAAATCCCAACCTTCAAGAGCAAGAATATTTTTATTTGTTAAATTAAGCCAATCACTTACTAAAGTTAAAGTGGCCGCATCATAATATAATTTCAAATTAGGTGCTTTAAGTTCACTTCTTTCTCGAGCGTCTTGTAAAATCTTAAACTTTACCCTTGATTTCTTCCCACCCCAGATAAATTTATTGATACCCTTCTGCCACTCATCCAAATTAGCATCCTTTTTTAAAATAGGTATCATCTGAAACAAAAAAAGAAACTTTGGTAGAACATTCATCTTTACTACTGAGATTCTCCCCAGTAATGATAGCTGTAATTTTTGCCAATCATTTAAATCTTTTTGTACTTTTACCCATAAGCATTCATAATTATTCTTATACAATTTTCCATTAGATGTTGTGATATATATTCCTAAATACTTAACCTTATTAACTACTTCATAACCCGTTGCTTCAACTATAATATCTTTTCCCTTCATAGACAAATTTTTCAATAATATTTTAGTTTTATTCTTAATCACCTTAAAACCAGAGACCTGTCCATACTATGCTAAAATTTCAGCCAAGTCTCTGACCGAATCTGTTGGGTGGGATAACGTCACAACCAAATCATCAGCAAAAGCTCTCAGCCTGTAATCAATCTTACTTATTTTTATTCCTTTTAAACTAGATGAATCTCAAATTTTAATAAGTAAAATCTCCATTGTTAATACAAATAGCAAGGGGGATAAGGGACAACCCTGTCTCGTACCTTTTTCTATTTTAAATACATCTGTTAATACCCCATTAATTATAATTTGTGCCGATTGTTGCTGATATATGGCCTTGAGAGCACACAGAAATTTGTCTCCAAAGTTCATTTCCTCTACGACTTTCAATAAAAATTTCCAGTCTAATTGATCAAAAGCTTTCTCAGCATCTATAAATATTAAAGCAGCAGGGATTTGGTTGTTCTTATCCAAATACTCTATTAAATTAACAATTTGTCTTACATTATTTTTCATATATCTTCCCATTATAAATCCAGATTGGTCAGTGTGAATCAATTGTTTTAAAACCTGTATTAATCTATTTGCCAGTATCTTTGCAAAAATCTTATAATCTGTATTTAAAAGAGATATAAGCCTATAATTTCTAGGTTGGGACAGATCCTGGTCTTCCTTTGGAATCAATGATATGAAGGCCCTTCTCCAAGATGGAGGTAGCTCTGCTCTCGACAAAATGTCATTAAAAAGTTCCTTTAATGGTTCTATCATTTCTTCAGATAGCATCTTATAATAAATTGCTGTTAGTCCATCAGTATCTGGAGTCTTGCCAACCTTCAATTTTTTAATTGCAGCAATAATCTCTTCAGAAGTAATTAAGCCACTAATCCCATCACGTTGGTCAATCGTAAGTCTAGGAAAATGTGCTTCCTGTAAATATTTTTCTATGTCTGAAATTTGTATAGTTTCACTAGCATATAACTTTGAATAAAAATCTAAAAAAGTCTTTTTAATCAAATTTTGTTGATACACTTCTTTACCTTTATAAATTATTTTCTCTATAGTCCTCGATTTCTGTTTCTTACGTAATTGATAAGCCAACCATTACCAGGTTTATTTGCATTACAAAATGTATTGTGTTTCATATACCTCAAATTAGTTGCCATCTGATCCGCTATTAACATATTAAATTGCTCCTTAAGCAGAGTTATAGAAACCTTTAAGTTATTATCCATTGGGTTTGATATTAAAATCTTTTCCTTACATTTAATCTCATCTTCCAACTCTTTGCATTTCTGAGTCTGTTTACGTCTATGAGCATTATTCATAGAGATCAAAATCCCTCTCATATATGCTTTACTAGAATCCCATACCATTGGCATCGAGGTACCCTTATTCATGTTCTAAGCAAAAAATTCCTTTAAGTAACCTCTACATCTCTGTATATTCTCTTCATATCTAAATAAATTCTCGTTCAACCTCCAAGACCTTCTAGTCCCTTCTTCCAGCGAAATTTCCAACCATACAGGACTATGATCTGAAATTATTCTAGGAAATATCTTGGTATTCTTCACCCTAGAAAAGAAATCATTAGTAACTTAAAAAAAGTCAATTCTAGAATAAGATTGGTGCCTATCTGAAAAAAAGGTAAAATCTTTTTCCTGGATGTTCCGTTCTCTCCAAATGTCTCTAAGTTCCAAATCATCCTTTAAATCAAAAAATGCTTTAGGAAGTCTTGCATGATTAGACACTTTAGAAGAACCCTTCTTATCTTTACTTGAATCTAAAACACCATTCCAATCTCCCATCATAATAACTGACTTATAGTCCAAAGAAATTAATTTCTGGTAAATCATCTTGTAGAAATATTTTTGTTGTTGATTGGGAGCATATAATCCAACAAGAAGAGTTCTCTTATCATTTATTAATAAATCAATGATGACATATCTACCTTGTGAATCAAAATCAATTAATTTCAGTGAAAGCTCCTTTCTCACATAAATAACTACACCTCCTTTTTTCTGCAAAGCAGGAGCTATGAAATGTACCCCCAGCTGGGGGTTAAACAAATATTTTTGATCTTTAGAAATAATATGAGTCTCTTGTAAACAAATAATATCATTTCTGTGTTGCTTCAAATAATGAAAGACTTTCTTTTCTGTGGTGAATTGAGACCATTAACTTTCCAGGTTAGAAGCTTTGCCATTCTTGGCAGGTTGAAGCCTTTGGAACAAAACCTCTAATTTTGCAGTCGATGACCTCTTTGGCCTTGCTCCTCCCACTGGCTCCGAAGTAGACTGTGATGAAACTCCATCATCTACCTTTTGTTGTTGTTGTTGTTGTTGTTGTTGTTGTTCTCTTTCTCTACGTTTATGAGCAGCATGTGTAATTCTCTGTTCCCTTGGGTCTTCCGTTATTTGCAAACTCTGTTGCATAGATTCAACCAATAATTCTTTTCCCAAAAAAGGCATTGAACCTACAGCCAACTGTGCTTCTGCCTTGCTCTCATCCTTTTTTGATCTTGGAGATGGTGGTAGACCTTCTTTTAAAACAGTAGCATAGAAATCTCTTGCTTTTGAAATTGTATTAAGACGATATCGTGTGCCAACATAGGTCATCACTATCCCCACAGGTATATCCCATCTAAATTGAATTTGTCATTTCTTAAGTTTTTCAGCCAAAAAAGCAAAGTCTTTTCTTTTTCTAAGAATTTTTGAAGGTATTTCCTTTAAAACTATCACATCCTGAGCTGCAATCTGAAATCTTTGCTTATAGAAAGCCTGTATAATTTCATTATGAAGTGATCTTCTAGTAAAATAAACAACCACACCTCTTGGTAATTTTCTCTGTTTTGCAACCCACGAATTGACTCTGAAGATCTTTTCTATATCTCTCAACATTCCTTCAGGATCACATTCCAAAATAGAAGCCAGTTCTGCTGCAATTTCTTTTTTCAAATTCTCCTGAATACTTTCCTTCAAGCCTCTTATTCTCAAAGCATACTCCATTTCTCTATATTGTGACATTATAAATTTCATTCTGTGCAACATCCACATTATCTTCTATTTTTTCAACTCTATCTTGTAATATTTCAACATTACCAACCACCTCATCCACATGGTCGTCAATCTTTTCTACAAGACTAGCAAGCCCCTGGAGTGCGAGTTGTCCACTTTCAAGGGTTGTCTGCTATGAGGAAGTAGGGTAGTAATCCCTACCTCACTGAGGACTAGAGTGCTGCATTCTTTACATGAGGGACACCCTGGTATAGTCAGGATGAAGGCGCTTGCGCGCAGCCATTTATGGTGGCCTGGCCTCGATAAAGCCTTTGAGGCTCAAGTGCATGGGTGCCATGTCTGCCAACGGTCCCAGCCTGGAATGCCTCAGGCCCCAGTTCATAGATGGGAGGAAACTCACACCCCATGGTCCAGGGTACATATAGATTACGCTGGGCCCTTTCAGGGGCAATTCTTCTTGGTTGTTGTTGATAGCCATTCTAAGTTGCTAGAGGTTGTTCCTGTGTCCTCCACTACTGCTGCCAAGACTATCCAGGTGCTCAGAAGTATTTTTGCAACTCATGGCCTTCCAGATGTTCTCGTTTCAGACAATGGCCCTCAATTCACCTCTTCTGAGTTCCAGGTTTTCCTCCAGGCCAACATGATCCGCCATGCAACTTCTGCTCTTTTCCACCCATCCACCAATGGTGCGCACCACCTAGGATGCCCTTAAGAGACTGAACATATGGTGCGCACCACCTAGGATGCCCTTAAGAGACTGACTTACGGTGACTGGCATCACAGGTTAGCAGACTTTCTTCTTGCACATCGCACCACACTTTGCACTGCCACTGGAAAGAACCCGGTTGAACTTCGTTGGGGTCGCTGACTCATTACCAAGCTGGACAGACTGCACCCTAACCAGGTGGCGTCTCAAGGGTCGCATCCACGGCCACCAAGGTGTCTGCAAGTGGGTGCTCCTGTTTGGACCAGAAACTATGGGCCTAATCATCTCTGGGTACCAGCTGTGGTCTGCAAGGTCTCGGGGCCCTTGTCCTATGAAGTGTCCCTGGAAGACGGCCGCGTTCTTCGGCGGCACATAGATCAGCTGCGTACGAGGCTGGCTCTGCTCTGGGGGGGGGAGGAAGATTATAGAATACATTCTGAGGATCAATGTCAGCAGCCAATGCCGGCAGCTGAGGAGATCATTGATTCCCCCATCCCGAGATTCCGCAAGTGCCCCAAACAAGAATTCATGGGGCAGAGAACTACCCTACACACCAAGACACATTCCAGCCAGGGAGTCACCCCGGGGGCATCCACATATTCCATACAGAAACAGTAACACTCCAGACAGGGAGGATAACTGGGGGTATTCACAGAACTCACAGAACACACAAGAACTGGCAACCCAGCCAGGAAACAGGTTCAATTCTGCAACTGTTTCCAAAACAAGGTCCTATGTAAGGGGGGCAAGCAGAGAGGCCTCTCCTGACTCTGGCACCTCAAGCCTGACCTTGGGGTCCACCGAATACTGGGGCCCATTACACACACCTGTTTCACAGGGCACGTCTGAAAAAGGTCGCTGGCTCGAGGACATGGGTTCTCAGGAACCATCCAGAGTAGTTCTGGAATCCTCAGCCAACTCAGAAGGGTGGGAGAGTGCAGCTGTTCTCACAGAGCCTGGGGGAAACTCTGGCATTTCTGCCAGTACGCCCTATCAAAGGTCACCTGCAAAACCTGTGCATAAAAGTTCTGGTCTAGCGAGCCTATCAGCCGGGCCAGTAAGCCAGGCACCCTTAAGGTCAAGTCCTGGTCCTCCAGTCGAGCAGAGGAGCTGTCTGTCCAGTCGAGCAGCCAGGCACCTTCCCTCATCCTGCGAAGATCCCAATGGGTTAAGGCCCCACCTAAACACCTAGATGAGTATGTAAGGTTCTTGTCAGCATAAGAATAGTACAAGTCTTGAGTGGGGAGATGGAACCTAAGTGGGTAGTAACAGAACCCACGAAGCACACATTAGAGAGTGGCAAACAAGTTGTAGCAGAATGGAGTGTCTGTAGGATGGAAATAAATTTATTATTATTTTATATCTTGTAAGGATTGTAAGAACAAAGTACCGTGTGTGTTCTAGCTAAGAGGGGAGGGGTGTTGTGTCCTGAGCCTGCAAATGCAGGCTCGTGACATTGCAAGGTTCCCGGGCAATTGCAAAAGCTGCCCGGGACCAGACTGAGTGGTGCCGACCAAGCGTGCATGCACAAGGCGCGAAAAGTGCCTAATAATGTTGCCATCTTGTCCGGGGAATAGGGACGTATAAAAGGAGGCCTGCGTGCCTTACTCGTTGTTGGAGTTGTAAGTAAGCACAATAAAGAGCTGTTTCAGAGACATGCATATTCTTCATTCGCCATCGCTCCCAGGACTTAACAGTATTAGCTCTTTTTGGTTGCTGCTGCACACTGCTGGCTCATAGTTAAGTGATCGTCCACTTTTCCAGTCCTCTGGTAGTTCCCCAGTGCTCCAGGATCTTTGAAAGATATAGTTCAGTGTTCTGAGATCATATCTGCCAGTTCCTTCAGAACCTTGGGGCATAATCTATCTAGTCCTGGTGATTTGAACTCATCTAGGGTGGACAGGTGCTCACTTATCATTTTCTTGCCTATCTTAACTTGTGTTTCTAATCTGTTTTTTACAGTACTATTTTTGATAGGTTGGACTATTTTTTCCCCTTGTGTAAAGACAGATTAAAAAAAAAACAAGTTAAATAGTTCTGTTTTCTCCCTGTTGCTTGTCACCTTCTTGCCACTTTCTCTTACCAATGGATCAATCATTTCCTTAACTTTTTTCTTGTTTTTTACATGTTGAAAGAAACTTTTTTTTCTTATTTTTGACTTTTGTCCAAGCCTTAGTTCATTTTGAGCCTTACTTTCCTCACTTCATCTTTGCAGGCTGGGGCTATTTACTGATATTCTGCCTTAGTTATGTGCCCCTCTTTCTACTTTTTATACTTGTCCTTTTTGTCCTTCAATTTATCAGAGAATTCTTTATGCAGCCATGCTGGTTTCTTTTGAGAGCTGTTATTTTTTTTTTTCTTCATTGGTATTGAGTTAGACTGGGGTTTTATAATTTCACTTTTCAAAATTTCCCACGCTTCTTCAGTTGTTTTCCCCTTTAGGATTCTCATTCATGGAATCTTTCCCAAACTCTCTCTAAGTTTATTGAAATTAGCTCTTTTAAAGTCCAAGAGTCTAGTTGGACTATGTTTTATTTCTTGTGCTTACATAATGTTGAATTCCAATACTGCATGATCACTCCCCCCAAGGTTCCTGTGGCTTCAACACCTTCTATCATTTCATTTCTGTTAGTGAGAATTAAGTCCAATATGGCTGATCCTCTAGTTCACTTTTCTAATTTTTGGGAGACAAAGTTGTCTGCTAGGTTTGTCAGGAATCTGTTTGATCTTCCACTTCATGCAGAGTTTGTCTCCCAGTTGATGTCAGGGTAATTAAAGTCCTCCATTACTATTGTGATGTGCTTCCTACATACCTTAGTTAAGTGACAAGCAAAAAGTTCATCTGTTCCCTCTGTTTGATTGGGTATGCACCTATGGCATTCCCCCCTTTTTATATTGTCATCCCTCCTTTTATATTGACCAAAATGCATTCAAGGCAGTTTGCATCATTCTTGTGCTCTATTTCTGTAGCAATTTCTTATATAGAGAGCAACTCCAGCTCCTCTTTTATTTGGTCTGTTTCTTTTAAATAATTTAAATAATTTAAATCCCTCTAGCTGTGTGTCCATTTGTGGGTTTCATCCCATCAAGTTTCCAAAGTCTTTTGTATTTTTAAAGGTATTTTCGCTGTCTCTGCCTCAAATCAGTGGAACGGCTTAGTATTGTTGGAAGTAAAGTCTTCATCCTGGTTCATCCAAACCAGGAATAAATAAGCAATATGGCGACTGCTTTGGGAAGATGGCTACAGTTTATTGAAGAAGCAGAAAGATGGTTCTTGCAGGAAAGACCAGAGGAGAAAAGGGCCTGAGCACATGGGCAAGGGGTTTTTATACCCTCTCTAGCCTTTTGTTTGGAATAGTTTCCTGTTTCTGTGGCATGAACTTTGTTGGAATATTCATGAGCAGGAAGAGTCATGTGGTAACTCAGTCAGCCAATGTGAAGAAAGTGCTACTGAGTCTGTGCAAAAAGGTATTGAGTTAGGAGCTGGATTTCCAGTCTAAGGTTTGTCTCTGTATCTCTCTGTAAGAAGTCTTCAATTGAGCTATGTTGCTGTAAAGAAGAATGTATGGTATTGTAAATATTTTTATATGAATATAAAGAAGTTATTTTGAATCAGCTAAATGCAGTCAACTGTGAGAGCTTCTGATTTGTTTTTTCACCAATAGAGAAATTAAAATCCTCTAACAGGTTATGGGCCCAGAGCTTACTAAGGACTGCATTGTAATTTAAAGCTGGAAGAAATTGCCTGTGTTTAGAAAGTATAAGAACAAGGCAGAATAAGAGAATGGCTGCGGTGGAATTTAAGGAAGAAACATTTTGCAGGCAGAGAGCTAAGCAAGAAAGGAATTGCTACATTTGTGGAGCAAAGACACATCTGAAAAAGAACTGTTTACAGAGGAACTGTTTGCAGGGAAGGACATTTGTGCAACCAAAAAGGACTGATTTGCAAAAGGAACATTTTGGTGTTGCAAAAGTTTGCAATAGCAACAACAGAGACAAGTGGCTAATAGATAGTGGGGCAAGTCAAACAATTGGTAATGACTCTGAATTATTTTGCAGGTTTGTTCCAGTAGCACAAGAAGCTGTGGCTTTGGCAAATGGCCAGAAAGCAAAAGTCATTGGAAGAGGTGATGTAAAAATTCCATATTTGGAATCAAAGTTTACCAATGTGCTTTGTGTACCTGAGATGGAACATAATTTGTTAAGCGTGTCTAATTTAGACAAACAAGGTTTTGAGATCATTTTTGTAAATGGGAAGTGTCTCATCAAAAGGAATGGGAATATTTGTGCAGAAGGCATAAAGGAAGATAATCTATATGTACTGCAGGGACAAAAAGTTCAATGTTCCCATATATTTAAGAATGTTGCAGAGCATGATTCATGCGTTCATCTTCTACATAGAAGACTTGGCCATGCAAGCTTTAAAGTTTTGCAGCAAATGCAAGAGTTTGCAAAAGGGCTAAATTTGAAGGGATGCAAAACATATTTGGACTGTGCAGTATGCAAAGCATTGAAGTCAAAGGCATTCCCAGTTAGTAAATGTAGCACAAGACAAACAAAAAGAGTTCTAGAGCTGGTCCATGCAGATCTAGTGGGACCTATACAAGCCAGTTTGGGAGGAGCAAAATATGCACTGGTAATTGTTGATGATTATAGCAGGTATAGTTTTTGCTACTTGCTTAGAGCAAAGACAGAGGTGCTACAACAATTCAAACAGTGGGTAAGTTTTGTAGAGAGAAGGTACAGACAACAAGTGTGTCAGTTGCAAACTGACAGAGGTACTGAATTTATGTCAACTAAATTCCAACAATGGTTGGGGCAGTTGGGGATAAGACACAGATGTACAAATCCTTACACAGCAGCAGAGAACAGTGTAGCTGAAAGAAGGAATGGTGTTTTGCAAACAATGAAAGATTCATTATTAGAGGATTCTGGTATGAGCAGGTCATATTGGAAAGAACCCATATTGACTGCCAATTATATAGTTAACAGGCAGTGGAGTTCCTCCATTAATAATACTCCATATGCCATTCTATATGGGAGAAAGCCATCACTGGCACATTTGAGAATTTTTGGAAGTACTGCATGGGTACATATTCCAAAAACAATAAAAAGAAAGGGACAGCAAAAGGCAAGAAAGCTCAGGTTTGTGGGCTATGAGCCAGGGTCAAAAGGATATCGCTTTAGCAATGGAAGTAAAAGAATTATAATTTCAAGGTCTGCTAATTTTGAAGAACAAAATTGAGACAGAATTAATGCAAATTCTGGGTATGTCTCACTTAATGATGGTGATCTATTTAATGACAATAACTCATCTAATGATAAAAAATGATTATTGAAGATGTCAATGTTCAAGGAGGAGAGGCTGAACAAGACATGAAGCCAGAAAGACTTGAGACACAGGAGCAGTTAATTCCACATAGGTCAGAGCGATTTAACAAAGGAATTCCGCCTGACAGGTATTCTGCCAGCAAGGTAAAGGTTTGCAATGTGTGGTATGAGCCAAGAAGTTATAAAAAAGTGTTGGTATTACTAAAAGCTGAACAAGAAAGATGGAAGGAGGCCATGGATAAAGAGATGAAATCCATGGGAGACCATGAAGTATTTAAATCAGTGACTTTGCCACAGGGAACCAAAGCTGTGGGTTGTAAGTGGGTATATAAGAAAAAGGTATTGCCAACTGTATGTACAGTTGTTGCAAGATTTAAATATTAATGTAAAAGAATCTGTAAAGGTATTTGAAGACAATGCTGCTTGAATAAAAATGGCAACTGGTGACAGGGTGAAGAACAGAAGTAAACATGTAGACATTAAGTATTGTAATGTCAGGGAAGCTATAAAAGGAAAATTGATTAGTTTACATCATTGTTCTTCTGAGGATAATTTGGCAGACATATTGACTAAACCACTGGGTAATGTTCACTATGGAAAATGTGTAAAGTCAATAGGTCTGATGTCTCTTCCTGTCATGAAGGGAGGAGTGTTGGAATATTCATGAGCAGGAAGAGTCATGTGGTAACTCAGTCAGCCAATGTGAAGAAAGTGCTACTGAGTCTGTGCAAAAAGGTATTGAGTTAGGAGCTGGATTTCCAGTCTCAGGTTTGTCTCTGTATCTCTCTGTAAGAAGTCTTCAATTGAGCTATGTTGCTCTAAAGAAGAATGTATGGTGTTGTAAATATTTTGATATGAATATAAAGAAGTTATTTTGAATCAGGTAAATGCAGTCAACTGTGAGAGCTTCTGATTTATTTTTTCACCAATAGAGAAATTAAAATTCTCTAACAAACTTTGAGGCTACTTCCTGTGTCACGTATTCTGACCTGAGTCTAGGTGTGCCTCTCTGGTATACTTGATGGTAATGGGTTAGTCCTATTATGTCCCAAAAGTCATATCCTGCTTCCCTGGGGCTGGGCTAATGACTCTTAGAGTTTGGGTGAGGTATGCAGATTTTAGGTCTTTGTCTTCTGGCTCCGGCTTTCCTGATAGTTTTACATTTGCATTTGTATAGGACTGACTCTTGCTTGGAGACAGAGAGATTTGGGGGCTGGATTGGTTTCTGCTTTTAAAAATCCTTTTGAGGAAAAATATATTTTCCTGCCCTTTTAATATTTCCTTCTCTGGGGGGCTCTGACTTCCCACAGTATGCATTATAGAAAATAAAACATTCAACTTCAGATAACTAATTGATTTCAAGTGGCTTGTTAAAAACACAGGCATCATTAGAGGTATCTTTTGCCAAAAGTATAATGAAGAGAATAATTTCCCAAAGCCCAGTGTGAATTTCTTAAACCTTTTGCGTGATTTTCTTTCTATTAATTTTCTGGATCTACAGAATGCTTCCTTAATAGCTATTTTTCCTTACCATTCTTTAGTCTCAGTTAAGTTTTCTTACATTTTTGCAGACTTCTCCTTACACTGCTTTGTTATGTTCCCAGCAGAACTGTGGACATTGTTCAGGAAGTGCTCTGTGGACATTGTTCAGGAAGTGCTCTCTCTTGTATTTAACTTTCACAGAGAGGTAAAACGAGGTCTAGAAGCAGAGACTTGTAAACACTAGGCTGTTTTCCCTGTAATTACATACCTCCTAATCCAGTGGTTCTCAACCTTTTTAATGCCACAACCCCCAACCGGTCGTAAGTCGAGGACTACTCAACCGGTCGTAAGTCGAGGACTACTCAACTGGTGCAGCACCGTTTGCAGAATGGGACTTTTGGTGGGCTCAGCAGGGCAGAGACAGCCTGGACAATTCCTATTGGCTTTTGAAAGCCAATAGAATTAGGCTCTATTTCAAAAGCCAATAGAATAAAAGGGAGTAGCACAGCTAAGGAAAAGGGGGAAAAAATGGCAGACTGCGTTGTTTGGTGACCCCCTTGAAATGGTCGTTCGACCCCAAATGGGGTCCCAACCCACAGGTTGAGAACCACTGTCCTAATCACTTTATACTCAAGGAAGAAGAAAAGAAAGATATTGTAACAAATGTGATTCAATCACAAAAGGTTACTTTAAAATAGGAAATAGGAACATACAGTATGCACATTATTTTTTAAAAAAGTAATCATATAATCACAATATTTGTATAGTCATTTCTAAATTAAAGAGTGGACTAATTTATATTATCTTTAGACTACAGAACTTCAAGCTAGAAGGCACTCTTCTTTTCTGAAGTTTATTTTGTTTTTCACATTCAAATATACTAATTTATTTATTCAATTTCTATAGCCACCCATCTCAACATTCTGTATCTCTAATGTTATAGGTGAAGACATTCCAATGGGCAGCAAGTTTGCTTTTTATTTATATCCAGGTGTTATTGATTTTAAGGCAACAATTGATCCTATCCAGAGAATTAAGCTATGGGAAAAGCCAAAAGTATCTTCAGTAGATTTATGTTTGTTTCTAATTCAAATCCTTAACGAAAAAACATCATTGAAAATTCAAATACCCTAGAACAGGGGTCTTCAAACTTGGCCCTTTTATGACTTGTGGACTTCAACTCCAGGAATTCCTCAGCCAGAACATTACCAATTGTTGTACCTAATAGTATGTAGTACAGGTAGAATACCTCCCATGACTAGAAATCCCAAACCACAGAAAAGATATTAATGTATTTTAATGCCCTCCCCTGAGCTATTTTGGAGGAAAGAAATAAGAAAAAAAAGTCTAAGCGTGTTTACCATTGAACAGGTTGAGTCTAAGTCAAGTCCTATGTACAACAGCTGGCCAGGTTAGGAAAAAGACCAGCACGGATTATAAAGAAGGCATATTTAATGCTAGTCTTGGGAAAATATATAACCTTGAAAATTGTAAGAATGAACTCACAGCTTCAATTATAGTGAATTCATTAAGGCACAGTCTCTTTGAAATGCTTTTTTCTCCACTTCTCTCACACCTGTACCAAGGTGTCTCTTCTGAAATAAACCTTCAAGTACCTTCTTTTCCAGTTTTCTCACAGTTTCCCCCAGTCTGATGGTGGATCTTCTTCCCATTCTCATTCCGTGAAGATAGTCAACATGCTTTTTCTCTTCTATGCAATTAAGGTTCCCAACTTGTACTAATCAAGTCAGTCTTTATAAGTTACTATCCAATTACAATTCCTCAGTAACAATAAAAGCTGCCTCATTTGATGCTGCAACTTATAAAATACTGTAAAGAACAGATCATGAATACAAACCAGCATAATGAACACTATATCTAGTGTATCAATAGTTTGCATTATTGTAGTTATAATAATGTTCTGGTGTGACATTTTACCTCAGACTTTATAGTGCAATTCTAATATTCTTATAATTGCAGAGGTAATATATACAGCAATATGACTATTAACATTATCACTTCTAGCATTATATCGAAATTCTATATTTTCTGTAAGATGGCTTTAGGTGTTTTATAACAGAGGTCCCCAACCTTTTGGGCACCAGGGACCGGTTCCGTGGAGAGAAGTTTTTCCACGGACTGGAGGGTGCAGGGTTTTATGTGTTGCCTGAATCCCGTGGATGGGGCTTTGGTTGTTTGTGCAGCCCAGTTGCTGGCATGTCACAGCTCGGTACTGGTCCATGGACTGGGGGTTGGGGACCCCTGTTACATAGTACATGGACTTTACTCTCAGTATTTTTATTGCTTATATTCCTCCATATTATTTAGATTAGTCTATGGTGGAATAAATGTTTGCACTGAATTGAATGGAATTGAAAAGGTAAGTGGAATTCAGTAGTATTGGGCTTTAGGATGTAGTGACCATGGTCTAGACAACAGATTTCCTGGTGTTTCTTTACCAGGAAACCTTCACTTTCTTCCTCCTTGCTGAAGCTGTTGGGATGTTTGTGGATAGGCTCTTTGTGAATAATGGTTTCATGTTATTGACAGCACTTGTATCCTTGAATTGAATTTCATGATCATCATGGCATAATGCATGCCCCATTAATGATTTTTCAGGCTTCTTTAGTCTCCAGTGCCTCTCATGTTCCTTCAGTTGGGTGTAGAAACTGTGTTTTTTAGTTCCAATGTATACCTCTCCATAGGTACAGGGAACCTGTGAGAGGATCTCTGCTGTCCTTGGCTTATCAGATTATTTCTGGGATTTAGTTAGCCTTTAGATCACTTTAAGGTGATCTTTTAATCTAGGTGTTTTTCTGGGAAAGCTCCGTGTTGTCAAAGCGCTCCCCCATTGTCCTTACAGGTGCACACTCCATCACATCATTTTTCCCTACTCTGAAGTGATCTTCTCTATGTAGGGGAGAAATACCTATCCTATAGGAGATGGTTGTACATAGATGTATCTATTTTCTTATTATTTGCCTGCTTTGGTTGTAATGCTTGCCTGATATACTAGTGGAATATCCATAGTCTTGTACAGCCTGATTAAGATATCTTAACTCTTCAGATATTTTCTCAGGCTTTGCTGGTATGTCTGGCACAGATGAGTAGTGTTTTGATTATGCTTCTCTTGTGGCCTGGAAGATGTTTGGAATTTTTGTGTGGGGACTAATCTCTATGGATAGATTTCTGGAATATCTTATGACCTAGCTGTAGGTTTTTATTTTTCATGATTAGTACATCCAAAAGGGGAAATCTTCATTGTTCTTCTCTTTCATAGTGAATTGGGTGGATGTAATTCAGGTTTTCCAGAAATTTCCCAAGTTCTTCTTTACTTGGCTACAGATCACAAAGGTATAATCTATATACTGAAAACATGATGAAGGTTTTATGGGTGCTCTGTCCAGTGTTTATTGTTCAGATGTTTCCATGAAGAATCTATGAAGAAAACAGATTCTGATTGTAAAAACCTACCCACTGGGGAATTGTTTAGTGAGCAGTTCATTCTGAAAGATGAAAAATACTGAGGCCCTTTGAAAATTAACATGTCAGGGAAAAGGTAGGCTAGCACCCATCTCTTCGTGAACTTTTTTTCCACATGGAGGAAAAAGTCTGACACAGTAGCCTTTCTAAATCAATGGTAGGTTGAAAAAAGTACTTTTAATGTTCCTTCCAAGCTTATGATTCTGTGGGAGGTCAGCCCCCTCAGAAGGAAATATTAAAAGGCAGAATATATTTCTCCAAAGGAATAATGGAGAAGATCTTAAAAAATGCAGAAACTTCTCCCTCCCCCCAGCCAGAAACTCAGCAGAAACCAGGTCTGTAGAAATGTGTTAATTCTTTCAGAAAGGTTGGAGCCAGGAAGCTAGAAGTTGATGAGATTAGGAAGACCCCTAAAATCTATATACCACACCCAAACTCTAAAGACATGACTTTAGCACATAATAGGATTAACCCACCAATACCAAAAAAGACATGCTGAAAACCTCAACTCAAAGTTCATGCCACAGGAACAGGAACTCGAAACACAAAAGCCTAAGAAGGTATAAAAACTACCATTCCCAGCAACATGTGGTCAGCTTTCCCAGAGTCATATTTCTGTCTGGCTGTGCTCTTCAATAAACAACAACCTTTTTTCTAAAGCAGTCTCCATTTTGTTTATTCCCATCTTGGACTGGACTCTGATGAAGATTTTTTCTTTCAACAATTCCAGGAGCTGCTATTGCCTAGAGAGAGGCTAACCATATCATACATTAACTCTGACTTGGTTCGTCTTGTCTTAAGTTTATAAAAATAGAAATGCCAAACAATGCCCATGAATATAAAGATACTTCACACATTTGTGGACTCTTCAATAGTATTCATTAATGTACTTTTCTTTGCTGCAATCCCTTTCTATAATCATGCCTATTTTTTGTGCTGTTATTGTGAGCCTGCTATTTAATAGATGATGTAGTTCCTTTCTCATGTGATTGAACACACTCTTTGGAATGTTATGAGTCTTTTTTTAAAAAAAATATCTTAAATTATGGAAGTTACTAAACAAAAGGACATTCTTTTCCACGCATTATATAAACAGAAACCTGTCATTTCTTTCCCTACATGCTAACAATGGATGCTGTGTCTGACAGATTAAATGCCTTTCAAGAGACTTGTCACATGGGGCAGCCTTTTAAAATGCATCAGATTCAGCATTTCTCAGATGCTGAAAGAAAGGCAACCAGAAGAATGTGCACAGTTCCTTTTAAATCAAAACATTTTGTATAAATGAGACCCCAACTGAGAATAGATTGTGAACAATATTCAGCCGTCAGAACCCTTATTTCCTCTTTTCCTATTCTTTCTCCTCTTTTTCAGGTTCTGCCATTCTGATGGGGAAGGGGAACCTATCGGCTTTCTGCAGTGTATTTCCTTTTCTTTGTTCCTTTCTCTTTGAAGTATCTTTCTTGGGGGTGAGAATAGAATAGAATGTGCCTCCGGCCATCTGCCTTATTTCCAGGCAGAGAGAAGAAGCTACGGAGAGACCTGATGGACTTGAGACTGGTGCCTTATCGGTTCTTTCCCACAACAATTTGATACCTATAGATTGGCTCTGTTTGAACCAGCCAGATGGAGAGTTGGGAGGGGGGTTTGAATGGTTTCTTTTAATCTACCATTTTGCATGGGAAATCCTCAGATTCTGCCTTACTTTCCTGCTGACAATACCTTCCAATAAAAGTTCTTGTTGAAACAATGCAAGTTTCAAGAGTTCTGCTATCTTGGGAGGTCTAACTGAGGCAGGTCCTTACATCAGCAGTACATTAAGCAGGATCTGCAAAGTGGTCAACCCGGAGGAAAGAAAACCCCTACCGTGGGGACCTCTACCATGCAAGCAATGTCTAATTATGGCGGCTAGAAGGGAGAGAGTGAGCACTGGGTGGAGGCCCCACTGAAGGCTTGCCTGGGTGATAACAGCTCCAAATCCTCCAGCTCAGCTGATGAGGTAGAGACCGGGAGAACCTTGCAAAGCTGAGATGGTAGATTGGCATGGAGAAGAAAGAGAACTGGGAAGGAAGATCCAGGAAAGTGACCCTCCACCATGGCAGCCACCAGCCGGGGTGGAAGCATGAGATGGAACAGTCGCTGAACATTAATGAAGAAGAAGATGAGAGACCGACCCGGTCTGACTGCTTCCTTAAACAAGCCATAAATCTGATGGTAGAAGCTTTCAAAAACCTCACGAAGGAAGAAATGGATCCCTGCCAGGGCTCAGTCAAGAGAAGGCTGGAGGAGGAAGAGGAAAGGAGAGAGAATGAACACGCCAATCCTGGAACTTCCACCAGCATCACAGAAACTGCAGGGGTCATGACCGCAGCAACCCCAGCCTGAGCCACCCCAGCCAAGGGGGCGACAGGCACAGGACCAGAAGGAGGGGAAATCACATTCTGACTGAAAAACTCCCCCCCCCAGGCATGAAGTACAATAGAGAACCCCCCAACAGTTGGGATTCTTCTTGGCCCAAGTCCTGAGCAACATGCATGAGTATGGCTGGGAGATCCCCAGCAAGAGCGGGTGGGTCAGAATTGTAACCATGGCCCTGGAAAGCACAGCAGCCTGCTGGACCCTGCACAGTGCTGATGCTCCTGAGCTCTGAAATTTTAACCAATTTATGGCCGCCCTGAGAAAGAGGTTTGAGGACCCCTTAGCTGACTGGAAGGCAAGAGACTGCATCAAAATGGTGAGGCAGGGCCAATGTCCGGTGGCCGAATACACTGAGGAATTCCAAGATCTGGCTTTAACTGTCCCCTATAGTTTTTCCAATTCAAAGTACTCCCATCTGGGCTGCAAGGAGTGCCAGCTATTTTTACCCAGCTGATAAATGAGGTCCTCTATGAGCACCTATACGAGGTGGTTTTGGTGTATTCAGATGACACCTTAATCTATACCAAAACAAAAGCTGAACATGTCAAATTAGTCAGAGCAATTTTGAATAAGCATTGCACAGCCTGGCTCTATGCCAAACTGTCAAAATGCAAGTTCCATAAAGAAAAAATCAACTTTTTGGACTACCGTATTTCCCATAAGGGGGTGGAAATGGATCCAGAAAAAGTGCAAGCTATGCTGGAGTGGACACTGCCACGCACCTGGATGCAGCTCCAAAGTTTCCTGGGTTTCACTAATTTCTATCGGCAATTCATCCCCTTTCATGCAAATCGCATTCCCCATTACTAACTTGTTAAAAATGAAGAGAGAGGACAAGCTGAAATCCAGCCAGCCATTGAAATGGACTATGGAAAACCAGGCAGCATTTGAAAAACTAAAGAGGCTTTTCTCCGCTGAACCAGTGCTTAAACACCCAGATCCAAATAAACCATTTGTCATTCAGGCTGATGCCAGTGATGTAGTAGTAGGAGCAGTCTTACTCCAGGAAAACCAGGAAGGCCAGTTGCAACCTTGCGCCTACACCTGAAAGAAATTCAAAGAGACTGAACAAAGATGGGCAGTGTGGGAGAAGGAAGCTTATGCCATACACTGGGCCCTTCTCACTTGGAGATACTTCCTGGAGGGAAACAAAATCCCCTTTCAAGGCTTTCAGTTTGTGCTCATGGGACTGGCGGACATGCGGGGCGATCGCTCTCTCTCTGCCGTCCGGTTTTCTCCTGCTGGGAGACCCTGAAAAGGGTCAGAAGTCGCCCTGGAGAAAATTCTTATTCCCTTTTTTTTAAGGGGGAATTGCTTTTTCTTCTCCTTTGTTCTTATATTATTATTTTTTGAAAAAGGGAAGGGGGGAACCCCTCCCTTTTTTTAAAAAAAAATGGCTTCAAAACGTCCTGGACTTTCTTCTCTTTCTAAAACTTCAACTGCCTCTCCAGTAACTCAGACTGTACAACAAGCACCTCAGGCACTTACACTTGAGGATTTACAAGATGTTTTAGATAAGACTTTGGAAAAATCACTAGAAAAAACAGCAGAGCTGCTGGCTCAAGAAAGTAATGAGCTCAGGAAAGATATTGTTTTGGCACTCCAAGGGCTTGCTGGCCTTGTGGAAAAGATTGATGACAGGGTGGATGAAGTGGTCGGGAATGTTGAAATATTACAAGATAGAGTTGAAAAAATAGAAGAAAATGTGGATGTTACACAGAATGAAAT
This sequence comes from Crotalus tigris, assembly GCF_016545835.1. Lineage (NCBI taxonomy): Eukaryota > Metazoa > Chordata > Lepidosauria > Squamata > Viperidae > Crotalus > Crotalus tigris. The sequence continues at coordinate 375,215 of NW_024097163.1, read as the reverse complement.
TATAATGTCACAATACAGAGAAATGGAGTATGCTTTGAGAATAAGGGGCCTGAAGGAAAATATTAAGGAGAATTTGAGAGAAGAAATTGCAGCAGAATTGGCCTCTATTTTGGAAATTAATCCTGAAGAAATGTTGAAAGATATAGAAAATGAACCTACAAAATGAAACCCTGATTCCAACTAAAGAACTTACAATTCAAAAAACAACAGAAGTGGAAGAAATTAATACCAAGACAGAGGACTTTAAAGAACAACAAGTACAATGTACTGAAGATTTTGACAACCAAACCTTGATTGCAGCTAAAGAACCTACAACCCAAAAAGCAACAGAAGTGGAAGAAAGTAATACCAAGATAGAGGGTGTTAAAGATCAACAAGTACAGCACACTGAAAACCTAAAGAACCAAACAACAACCATAAAATTGGACATGACTTTTTACTTAAACCAGAAGAAACCTGAGGAAGAAGACCAGTCCGAATTGAAAATAAATACACTAGAGCAAATATGGAGACCTGAGCAACCAGGGCAACAATTTAATGATTATAAATGGGCTAGTTCCTCTGGAAAATTAATAACTAGATGGTCTCCTTTGATTCAAATAACATGTGCAAAAATGAAGGGATATCTATCTGATGATTTAAAGGCATTGGTATGGAAGCCTGGTTGGCATAAAAAGAAAGCTAGAGTTAGATTTAAAAAATGGAGTTTTCTGTTTTATGACAGAAGATCCTAATGTCTTAACTAATGGGCTAAAGGGAGATTTTGTGATGAAGGGAAATGTGATTATAGATTTAAATATTGTTGGAAAATGATAAAAAATAAGGGATTAATTGGCTTAATATTTAGGATTTAGATTCATAAGGGAAATGAAAATTAACTATTGGAAATAGCTTTGAATTATTGTTTAGCCCAGATAATACAGATGATGGACTTGAGACAATAAAGGACACTCTATTAGTAAGTGGTGATGTACTAGGATGAGAAATAGAACATTTTTATGAAATAAATTAAGAATATATTTAAGTAAATAATATGTTTATCTTAGATATTATAACTTTTATGTAGTGAAATAAAGGAAATTTGGGTTACTCGAAACTTAAATACTATGGATGTTAAAGGTTAAATTGGAATACCGTAATTAAAAATTAAAAATTAGGTAAAACTTAAAAACATGATATGGATATGTATAACCAAAAAATATATTCACAAATGTCTCAACTGAACTTGTTATAATTAGAAATTTACTTGTTTAAATATGATATAGCAAATGTTAAGGGAAATAGAGAAGGGCTTCTCCTGTCACCACAAGAGTGCAAACAAAGAGTCTGGGCCCCCTATACAGCACAGCAGGCACAGAATTCAGACAAGCACTGGAGAAGGATGAGTGGTTCCTTAGCCACAAAAATCTCTGTTCAATGGATAATGGACTGCTATGGGTAGGGGGAAGGGGCGTTGTCTTACCTGAACGCCTTTTCTCACCACGGAGATGGAGAATCCACCAATGGTTTTCTCTGTCTGCCTGCTCTTGAGACCACATTAACCAAACTTGATACGCCCCCTGTTGCTAGGAGATCCCAGTCTCGATGAGGGGCCTAACTGACTTTAAGGGTGAGTGTGGATTCTCCATCTCCGTGCTAAGAAAAGGTAATGCCCCTTCTCCAGCACAGGAGATGGAGAATCCACCAATGGGACATACCAAAGTCTCATTGTCCCAATGGGTGGGAAACAGACGAGGCCGGCTCCACATCCCTGGAAACTACCTGCTGAAGGACCCTCTTACCAAAAGAGGCATCCACTGAAGCAAAGCGGACAATTTTATAATAGCGTACAAACAGGGAGGAAGAAGACCATGTCACAGCCCTGCAAATCTCCTCAATGGACACCTGAGTGGCCCATGCTGCAGAGGTCGCAGCGCTGTGAGTGGAGTGAGCTGTGATATGACTTGGGGCTGGCAGTGAAGAAGACTGATATGCCTCAGTGATACAAGCCCTGATCCACCTACCTATGGTGGAAGCGGACACCTTCTGCCCCATAGAAGACATGAGGAAGGAGACAAAGAGGGCCTCCGACCTGCAAAAAGATGCTGTGCGCTTGATGTACCATTGTAGCATCCTGCGGACATCCAGTTTGTGCCACTGCTGCTCCAAGTCATGGGAAGGATTGGGACAGAAATCTGGAAAAATAATTTCTTGAGCTCTGTGGAAGAGCGAATTGACCTTGGGCATGAATGTGGGATCCAGCCGAAGGACCACCTGGTCCTGGTGGAAGATACAAAGATCATTCCTGATTGATAGAGCTGCCAGCTCAGAAATGCACCTGACTGACGTGATAGTGATCAGGAAGGCGAGCTTGTGGGATAAAGACCTCAAAGCTATAATAGCAACTGGCTCAAAAGGCGGTCTAGTGAGTGCGAGTAAAACTCGGGGCAACTCCCAAGATGGGTACCTGTGTACCACAGGCGGCTTGGTGTTGCTGGAGCCCTTGATAAAGCGCGTATTCTGGGATGATGGGCCAGAGGAATCAAGTTGGCGCAGGTGAGTAGGGTGGATAGGGCCGCCACCTGTCTACGGATGGTTGCAGGGGTCAGACCCCTATCTAGGCCATCAAGAATGTAGTCAACAATCTGAGGGATTGTCAATTTTGAAATGTCCAGTTGCCGCCCTGCGCACCAATTGCAAAAATTCTTCCATGTAGCGTCATAAATGCGATTGGTCGCCAGCCTGCGAGAGGCCTGAATCATGGAAATTGCCCTTGGTAAAAATGACTCCTGAGTCATGATTCTGCACTCAAGTGCCAGGCGGCTAATTGAGGGTCCAGATGCTGTAGGACCCCCTGGTGCAGAGACACACAATCCGAGGGAATCCTCCCTGGGGAAGAGTGGGAGAGATTCACCAGGTCTGCGAACCAGGGTCTCCGAGGTCAATAAGGGACCACGAGGATCACTTCTGCTTGCTCCTGTATCAGCTTGCGGATGGTCGCCGGAATCAATGGGAGGGAAGGGAAGGTGTAGAGTAGGCCCTCCGGCCACGGGATTCATAAGGCATCCGTCCCCTCTTCCCCTGGGGAGTAATAGTGGGAGAAGTATCTTGGGAGCTGGGCATTGCTCGATGACACGAATATGTCGAGGACCGGTCGGCTAAACCTTCGGGACATCTCGGTGAAAAGATCCGGATGTAGACCCCATTCCGAGGGATCTACTGTGGAGCGACTCAGAAGATCTGCCTGCCAGTTCTTCTCTCCCGAGATGTGTTCGGCCCTGAGGGAGGACAGGTTGGACTCTGCCCAGGAGCCCAGCAATTGGGCCTTGGACATGAGGGACCTGGACCGGGTGCCCCCCTGCCAGTTCACATGGGCCTTTGATGCCACGTTGTCCGTAAGGACCAATATGTGTCTTCCCATAACCTGGTTGTGGAAGTGGCGAAAAGCTAGGAGAATGGCTCTGAGTTCCAGCCAGTTGATATTGTGTCTCAAATCTGTGCGGGACCAACGGCCCTGCGCAAACTGAGACTGTAGATGAACTCCCCAACCGAACAGACTGGCATCCGTCATGATCGTGAGACAGTCTGGCTCCTTGAATAGCGACCCCCTGGCAACTGCTTGTGAGAACCACCAGCCAGCGTTCAACCGCTGAAATGGAAGCAGGAACCATTGAAGGCTCCGTAGATGCAACCTGGCCCAGGAAACTATGGCTGTGCAGGAGACCATTTTCCCTAGGAGTTGAGAAAGCAAGACCAGTGGGACAGTGCAGTCCTTGTACACTTGGTGAGCTAGGTCCCTGATGCTGTCCAGATGCTCCTGTGAGAGATAGACCATGCAATCTGTGGTGTCTATGATAGCTCCCAGGTGCAGAAGTCTGGATGAGAGAACCGTCTGGCTCTTTAGGACGTTCACCGAAAACCTGTGCTGTTGTAGGACCTGGATGGTTAAGTTCAGGTCCAAATGAGCCACCCTGAAGGAGAACGATTGGATAAAGATGTCATCCAGGTAGCACTGGACGCGTACCAGTACCTTCCGTAAATGAGCAGCCAGCACAGCTAGGATTTTGGTGAACACCCTGGGAGCCGAGGACAGACCAAATGGGAGGGCTCTGTATTGGAAGTGGTGGCCCCTGTAGCAGAACCGGAGGTACCGCTGGTGGTCCGGAAGGATGGGGATGTGGAGATATGCTTCCGTGAGGTCCATACACATCAGGAAGTCTCCTTTTCTGATGCCCCCTAAGATGGACTGGAGCGATTGCATCTTGAATTTTTTGTATGCAATATGGAAATTCAGACCTTTGAGGTCTAGAATTGCCTTCCATCCCCCTGAGGTTTTAGGAACCACGAAGAGGATGGAGTAGAATCCCCTTCCCTTCTGATCTGGTGGTACCGGTTCTATGGCCTGTATGTCCAGAAGATGGTGAATGGCCTCCTGCATGAGACCCCGTTTGGCTGAGTCTCAGGGCATGGGACAGGAGATGAAATGACTCGGGGGACTGGACACAAATTTGAGGGACAGGCCGAATTGGATAGTTTGTAGGACCCAGGCGTCCATGGTGGTTAGCTCCCACTGATGGAAGAAAAGGGATAGCCTGCCCCCTAGGGAAGGGTTGGTCTGGGAGTAACTTGGATCTCCTGAAGGGATGGCCGCTCCCTCGAAATGGCCTCTTGCCCTGACTCTGTTTTCTGGACCTAAAGTCTGATCTGTCATATGGACGATCCAGTCTGGGCGTGAAGGGGCGGGGAGGCTGGGCTGCTCCTGAGCCCATCGCTGCCCGAAAGGACTGCCTGCGGCCATAAGGAGTGGTGCCTCTATCAGACCTCTTGGAGAGGTGGGCCATGACCTTCCGCTTGTCCTTGTTCTCCACTAGGTATAGATTCAAAGCCTCCCTGAACAGATGGTCACCCTGGTAGGGGGCCATTGCTAGACACCATTTTAACTTGGTGTCAGCCTGCTAGTGCTTGAGCTATAGCATCCTTCTATCCATGACGTTGGAAGCTAGGGATCTGGAGGCAAAGTTGGCTGACTGTAAGGTTGTGTCCGACACATACTCTGTCACTGCAACCATTTTATTTAGGTCCTGATGGGTCCGTATGTCCTCGGGAGGAAGCCTGGCCTGAAGATAGTGGAGCCATAGGAGGGTGGTCTTGACAAAGAAGGACACGCACGTGGCCATTTTAATTGCCCACAGGGCCGCCTGATGGGTCTTGCGAAAGGTCAAGTCCCATTTTCTGTCCTCTTCCTTAAGTGCCTCGGCCATGTCTCCTGAGACTGTGTAAGGACCCACCCCACTTTGCATCTTAAGAAGACAGAACCCTTGGAATAATTCTTCCAACAGGAATCCTTTATTAAGAAGAAGTGGTTGCAGGCGTGCTAGACAGGACTAGGGGTCCAAGCTCTCCCATTCAAGGTTTTAAGGGGTTCCCCAGTAGTTCCACCCAATCATCCCCCCTTCCAGTGATAGTTTCAGGCATCACAATTCCACCCCTTTATTCCTTTCTTCCGTCTGGATGGAGACTTCAGATAAACTACATGAAAGGTAAATAGCCCCCTTTGTTATGGTAAGGTTCTTTGGTGCTAACTACATTCAAACTCTTTGAGGTTGCAATAAACACATTCAGTTCCTTAGAAGTATACTGAAGGAAGTGAGGGTCATAAAGCCCCTTTGTTCTCCCCCTTCTCCCCCTCTTATGGCAGAATCCAGAGAAGGCAGAATTGGGGTTTTCTATGTTTGATAATTAAAGATGAAATATAATTGGATTCTGACATCCGGCCCCTCTTAAAAATAAGAGAGATCCACCTGAAAGAAAACAAAACAAGTATAAAATTTAGTCAGGCTTGTTAGGATACTCTGTGTGAAACTTCTTCAATAGCTTTGGGGCTCTGACATGACGATTATGGACCCACTCGTTTTGTGAGGGTGGGAGGTGTTTCCAGGCAACTAGGTACTGAGTTGCTCCATGATATCTCCTAGAATCAAGGATTTCCTTTATTTCGAAGTGTTGTTCACCCTCCACCATGATTGAGGTGGTGGTGGGGGGATTTTTGGCCGTAGAGGTGACTGATGCTCTCTTTTCAGCAAGCTGCAATGAAAAATTGGGTGTATTTACTTGAGATTTTTGGGTAATTCTAATTCTACTGTTACTGGATTTATGATTCTTTTGATTGAAAAAGGTCCTATATCTTTTGGTCCAAGTTTTTTACAGGGCTGTAGGGACTTTAGGTATTTTGTAGATAAGTACACCATTTCTCCTATAATGAATGGTGTAGGCTCAACCCTTTTTTTATCGGCTTGTGCTTTGTATGCCTGCCTAGCTTCATCTAGTGCTTTTCTAACTATTGGCCAGGTGTTTTGTAGTTTTTCCATCCATTCTTTCAGTGAAGGGATCGTTGGTTCATTTGGGGTTAACTCTGGCATAGAGTTGAAACTTTGACCGTTGGCTATTTGAAAAGGAGTGTAGCCTGTGCTGGAGTGGACTGCATTATTGTAGGCAACTTCTGCAAAAGGAAGTAAGTCCGTCCAATCACTCTGTTGGAAATTTAAAAAACATCTCAAATATTGCTCAAGTATTGAATGGCACCGTTCTGTTTGTCCATCTGTCTGAGGGTGATGGCTAGATGTCAGTCCCTGAGTGGTCCCTAAGAGGGATAAAAATTCCTTCCAAAATGCAGACGTAAATTGCACTCCCCTATCAGAGATGATGCGTGGGGTGCCCCGTGCAATCTGTAAATGTGCTGGATGAAAAGTTTTGCTAAGGCCTTTGCAGTGGGAATCTTTTGGCAAGGGATAAAGTGCACCTGTTTGGAAAACAAGTCCATGACTGTCCAGATAACAGTATTCCCATTGCTTTCTGGCAATTCCACTATAAAATCCATGGCTATTTCCCTCCAGGGGGCTGAGGGACTTGCCACTGGTTGTAATAGCCCTGGCGATTTCCCTTGCAACCTCTTTGCCGATGCACAGGTTGGGCAGCTGGCAACATAACTTTCTATGTCCTTTTTTATTGATGGCCACCAAAATTGCCGTTTAATTAAGTGTAAAGTTTTTACAAATCCAAAATGCCCTGCTGATTTTGTGTCATGGCAAAGCTGCATGAACGTGATTCTTTGGGTTGTTGGTATATATAACTTTTCCCCTACCCAAGGCAACCCGTCTCTCATTGTGCACACATTTTTGTTTTTCTGGAACCATTCATCTGTTTCCAAACTTTTTCTGAATTCAATTCCAGTTTGGCTGTCCAGTTGTGGTTTTAATTTGGCTTGGGTTCTTGTGGTTACTGGTGTTGCCAGTTGTGACTCTGCCATTATTGGTCTAGAGTCTGTGGTTTGTGCGCTGTTATATTGAGGCATGCGAGTTCTTTCTTCCTGGTAAATGTTTGAGCTTAAATTGGAACTGGTGAAAATGCTGGGACCAGCGGGCTTGTTTGGGATTGAGTTTCCTGGACGTTTTCAGGGCTTCTAAATTTTTGTGATCGGTCCACACCTGGAAGGGGATTTTGTTGCCTTCCAGGAACTGTCGCCACGTGAGTAATGCCCAATGTATCCCATAAGCCTCCTTCTCCCATACGGGCCAGCGCTGTTCTGTTTCCGTGAGTTTCTTGGATGTATATGCACAGGGTTGCAATACTGCATCATCATTTTCTTGTAATAGCACAGCCCCCACTGCCACATCACTTGCATCTGCCTGTATTATGAAGGGCTTGTCCATATCTGGGTGCCTTAGTACTGGTTCGGCAGAAAAAAGTCTCTTTAGTCTCTCAAACGCTGCTTGGCACTCCATTGTCCATGTTAGTGGCTGGCTAGGTTTTACTGAGGATGCTCCCTTCGTTTCAGTAAGTTAGTGAGGGGCAAGGCTATCTGGGCAAATGAGGGGATGAATTGGCGGTAAAAGTTTGCAAAGCCCAGGAAACTTTGTAGTTGCTTTCTTGTGCGGGGTGGTGCCCAATCTAATACTGCTTTGACCTTCTCTGGGTCCATTTCAATGCCCTGTGGGGATATGCGATAACCTAGGTAGTCTATCCTTTCCTGGTGGAATTCGCATTTTGAGAGTTTGGCATATAGGTGGGCGGCTCGCAGCTTCTTTAAAACCGCTCTGACAAGGTTGACGTGTTCCTCTTTTGTTTCAGTAAAGATAAGAATGTCGTCCAAGTAAACAAGGACCCCCTTAAACAGGTGCTCCCTTAGAACGTCATTGATTAATTGCATAAAGACTGCAGGGCCCCCTTGTAATCCAAATGGCAAGACTTTGAATTGATAGCACCCCATGGGGCAGTTAAATGCAGTCTTCCATTCGTCCCCTTCCTTAATTCTCACGCGATAGTAAGCTTCCCTTAGGTCTAGTTTAGAAAAAATTTCCCTTTTGATAGGTGTGACAGCATGTCTTTCATGAGGGGCAGAGGGTATAGGTTGCTTTCACTGATTGTATTCAGGGCCCTATAATCCACGCATAAACGTAAAGAGCCATCCTTCTTCTCTCTAAAAAGGACCGGGGCAGCCACTTTAGGCTTGGCTGGCTCAATGAAACCTCTCTCTAGGTTTTTTTTTATAAATCTTTCCATTTCCTCCTTCTCCTTTGGGCTCATGGAGTATAATCTGGGCTTCGGGAGTTTTGCCCCAGGCTTGAATTCAATGGTACAGTCTGTGGGTCGGTGGGGGGGGAGCTCATTCGCCCTCTCCTCACTGAAGACTTCAGCAAGGTCTCTATATTCCTCTGGTATTTCTGTTAATCTTTTTTCCTCTCCTATGGATGCTTTTTCTATTCTTGATTCTGGTAGCCTCCCTTGGGGTTTTAAGTCCATAGGGTCCCCCTTCGGGAATTTGATTTCTGTCGTCCTCCAATTTACCCAGGGGTTCCATTTTTTCAACCATTCCATCCCTAGAATCATTGGGCATTCCATACCTGGGGTCACCACAAACGTTATGTCCTCTTCATGTTTGCCCAGGGAGAGGTGTATTGGTAGAGTGGCTAGGGTAGCTGGCACCCCCCCTGCTATGGATCCATCTAACTGGCCAAATGAGATTGGTTGTTCCAGTCTCCTGGATGGGATGCCCAGATTCCCCACTAGTGTTGGGCTAATGAGGCAGCGGGTGAAGCCAGAGTCTATTAAGGCTTTCACCTTCACAGCTTCGGGCATGGGGGGGATTAATATAGTCACTGTTTTGAAGATGGGTGTGATGCATCCACTTACCAGGGGTTCGCCCTCTGAGCTGTTATCTGAGGCATCCACCGGCCCTGCAGTGTAGGCTGGAGTTCTTTCCCCTTGGTGAGCAGAAGTAGGGGGTTCTGCAATTTCCATCATTCTCATGGCCGTTTCTTTTGGCTTACCTGAAGACTTTCTGGATTTGTTGATTGGGGATCTGTCTGGGTTGTACTAGGGGGCTTTGGAGCGACATTCTACAGCTCGATGTCCTTCTCTTCCGCACTTGAAACACCCCATTTGCTTCTTGGCTGTAGCCGATGATTTCACCGGTTCGTGTGTCAGCTCAGGCGGGGGGCGGCTCCATTGTTTTCCTCGGCGGTGCCTCTTCAATATGTCGATCTCTGCTTCCTCTGCCAAGATGTACCATTCCTCAAGTCGGTGTGGGTCCCCTCGGGGCAGGCAAGCGTCATATAGATCATAATTTAGTCCGTCTTTGAAATGGCTAAGGAGGATGTCTTCTGGCCAATTCAGTTTGCTGGCAATGGCCCAGAATTCTTGTGTATATTCAGCCACCGGGCGTTTGCCTTGCCTCATCGTTTTTATCCTTTCACGGGCTTTGCGATCAGCCAGGGGGTCTTCAAATCGTCTTCTCAAAGAGGACATGAAACGGTTGAAGTTACTGAGTTCTGGGGCATTGGAGTCATGCAAGTTCACCACCCAATCTGCAGCCGGTCCATCCAGGGCAGATTGCACGATCCGGATGCGGGCTTTGTCGCTGGGAATGTCCTGCCCGTATTCCTCCATGTAGCTGAGGACTTGGGTTAGGAAAAACCCCAAGCGTGTTGGCTCCCCTTTGAATTTCACCTCCAACGGTGGACTCTTGGAATGGATCGGTGCCTCCGTTGTTGGTGGTAGTGTCTTCCGTCCAGATTGCCATCTGTGGTCCGGTAGGGAGTGGGGACTACTGGATCAGTAGATGTCCCCGGTGTTGCAGGTTCCACGTCCCCCTCGATGTCTCTCCCTTTGCAGCTCCAGGAGCTGGGGTGGCTGTAGGGCTCAGGATTCTCCTCTCTTAGGGAGCTGAGAGTTCTCTTCATCAGGTCAATAGCTTTCTCTAGGATCCAGTCTGAGTACGGTGCCCAGCTTCCTCCCTCTTCACTTGCGTGCAGGGATTTCTCCATCTCCTGCTTCCATTCTGGTTGCTTGGTCCCCCGTCTCAGGGTCACCTTTCTTGATTCCTTTCCCCACTCACTTTTCTTTCCAACACCCATTGACCAGCGAGGCTTGTGGACCCGTGTCTCTACCACTTCTTCTCCTGAGGAATCTGACCTCTCGGGTCCCAACATCTGACGAGGTTCCAATTTGGTCAGCGGCTCTCTTTCCAGGGAGTTTCCCCCCTCTCTTGCTCCATTGTCTGACATGGTAAATTTCTGCAAAATCCCCCGGCAAGGGTCTCCCAGGTGGATTAATTTTGCAAGTCCTGTCTAATGTAAGGACCCACCCCACTTTGCATCTTAAGAAGGCAGAACTCTTGGAATAATTCTTCCAACAGGAATCCTTTATTAAGAAGAAGTGGTTGCAGGCGTGCTAGACAGGACTTGGGGTCCAAGCTCTCCCATTCAAGGTTTTAAGGGGTTCCCCAGTAGTTCCACCCAATCATCCCCCCTTCCAGTGATAGTTTCAGGCATCACAATTCCACCCCTTTATTCTTTTCTTCCATCTGGATGGAGACTTCAGATAAACTACATGAAAGGTAAATAGCCCCCTTTGTTATGGTAAGGTTCTTTGGTGCTAACTACATTCAAACTCTTTGAGGTTGCAATAAACACATTCAGTTCCTTAGAAGTATACTGAAGGAAGTGAGGGCCATAAAGCCCCTTTGTTCTCCTCCTTCTCTCCCTCTTATGGCAGAATCCAGAGAAGGCAGAATTGGGGTTTTCTATGTTTGATAATTAAAGATGAAATATAATTGGATTCTGACAGTCGCCCTGGTAGGGGGCCATTGCTAGACACCATTTTAACTTGGTGTCAGCCTGCTAGTGCTTGAGCCATAGCATCCTTCTATCCATGACGTTGGAAGCTAGGGATCTGGAGGCAAAGTTGGCTGACTGTAAGGTTGTGTCCGACACATACTCTGTCACTGCAACCATTTTACTTAGGTCCTGATGGGTCCGTATGTCCTCAGGAGGAAGCCTGGCCTGAAGATAGTGGAGCCATAGGAGGGTAGTCTTGACAAAGAAGGACACGCACGTGGCCATTTTAATTGCCCACACGGCCGCCTGATGGGTCTTGCGAAAGGTCAAGTCCCATTTTCTGTCCTCTTCCTTAAGTGCCTCGGCCATGTCTCCTGAGACTGTGGTCAAAGACACCAGAGGAGTCCAGGCTTTGTCCACTTTTGGCACCTCCAGAGCATCAGTCAGGTCTGGAGAAGTACTGAATAACTTCTTGTCTGTCCCTCCCATGGAGAAGAAAGAAGATGGGGACACCCATTGTTTCTTAACTCCCTTAAGGAAGATGGAAGGACAGAGGACATGGTGTTGGGTTGCTACTGTTTTGAAGAACACCAGATTCGGGCTCGAACCAGACGTAGCTTGTGTCTGAGGGAACTGATCAGACCCTATGTTGGCTGTCGTGGTGGCCTTGCATAGCAAGGGAAGGAAGAGAGCCAGGTTGAACAGACCTCCAGTGGAGAGTGGTCTGGGGGGGAGTTTCTTCTCCTCAGACAAAGGAAAGTCCAGCTGGTCATATCCCATCCGGGATGAGTCGCCATAATTGAGGAATGGGCGGGAGACGAGGATTCCTGATATATGGAGACCCTTGCTGGAGGAACATACAGTGTAGGTACGGGTGTAGTAGCCTCCTGTCCAGATAAGTGGTAAGATCGTGCCGCGAATGCGCGGTCCACTACCCTAGAAATCAGGGCCTCAAGGCGGCCATCGGAGAGAATGTCCCCAGGTTCTGGCCCCGGAGCCCAGCTGCCGTTGGGGTGAAGGTCTCCTGGGGAGGCGGTGCTCATAGGCTGAGATACCATGGAGCATCCTGGTTCAAGCTATCTCAGGGAAACTGAGGGGGAGCTCTGGCAGGCAAGCAGATTAGTTGGAGCAGGGAATGGGCTGCTCCCCTTACCACCTGACTGGGGAGGCAAATCTCTCTGGGATGATGGTCATGGCTGTTGAGACTGGAGCCGAAGGCATGGTTGGGACCCGCTGTTGGGCTCTGCCCGGTGGCCTTAGGTGGCCAGGCAAGGTGCACCAAAGTGTCCAAATATGGACACAGAGGGTCTGGGAGTGGAATCTGGTGAGTGTTCCAGGGAAGGCTGGATCCACCCCGGAGAACAAAATGGAGGGCTGATTGAATTGCCGGGCGCAGAAATGTGAATGCACTATTACAAGTCTGCCTCACCGATCTCTCCCCTGGACCTGCGTAATGCACCCCTGGCAACTTATGTCAGAATGAAGAAGTGGCCTCCGTGAAGTGATAAGGGACTTGCAATGCCCTTTTGAGCATCCATATGTGAAGCAGGGCTCTCATGCAGCCTAGAAGAAGGACTGCATAGCACCTCCAAAATGGCAGCCGCTGCAAGTACCTTGGGGCTTTCCTAGGTCCTAGGGCTCCGCGGGGCAGCCAAGAGTCCGTGCTACGAGCCAAGCCACCTAAAACTCAAGGCAGGATCAGCTGACTGAAGGCTTGCCAATTTAAAGGAAAAAAGAGGGTCCGTTTGAACTTCGTTGCCTTCGACATCAATCAAAATGGCGGCCGTAACTTTCGGGCCATTAAAGGCAGCCTCCGGAGGCCTCGAAAAACAGATTTGTGAGTGGTGGAGGGATCGTAACGGCAGCGCTGAGCACTGCGTAGAGAAAGGAGGTTCATTTGAGGGGAATTTCCCCAGGGCTCTGGGGAAAGGAATGGGGAAGACGCAGCTCCTCCCCCACCCCTTAAGCCTCAAATCGGCCGATTTGAGGCAGCGCTGATCCCAGTGCTCCTGAGGAACCGTTTAGAAAAAAAGAAAAAGGAGCAAACAAGGCTGGATTAACTGACCTGCAGGGAAGCTGCTAAAGAGGCAAGGATAATTCACCAATGGATTTCTAACCTGCTAAATATAAATTCTGAAACCTGAGAGCCAAACCTGACATGTCTTTAAGAGCTTGAGACCAAGTCAAGACTGGGATCTCCTAGCAACAGGGAGTGTGTCAAGCTTGGCTAACTTGGTCTCAAGAGTAGGCAGACAGAGAAAACCCATTGGTGGATTCTCCATCTCCTGTGCTTAAATCCTTTTCTTTCAATCCTCCCTTGGCTCCCTTTAAGTCTTCTCTGAAAGAGATCACAATCATGGCAGAAAGGTTAGCTACATAGTTTAAAATCTTTTGACTAAAATATTTTTCTGATTGTTATGTGCTCCTGGCTACTTTCCTTCGTGACTAGAGACAAGCTCACTTGACCAATAACCAGCCAAGACACAGTGAAGGCTTTTTGTTTTGTTTATTGCAATAAATGGAAGAGAAGCTTTCAAAGCTTGGTTCTCTCCAAAGTTCCAACCCAAAATATTCCCTTCTTTATACAGCCTTGTCCTAGCGCCACATCCCTCCTCTTTCCACATTGGCTGAGGTACTAAGAGATTACTCTTTCCGTCTGCTTCTTACACATTTCCTGCTAACATATTAAATCATATTCACGTATACAATAATAATAAGAAAAATTAGACATTTAAATGGTTATTTTGAATTCAGTGTGGCTTTCCTCTTATCTTATTCAGCTTGTTTTCCTGTTTTGCAATTCAACATGTCTTTCCTGGCTAGCCATTTCCTCTTACAGCTATTTTTTATAGTTTGTCTTCTTCCTTTTCCCATTCTAAGACTCAGCTATTTTTGCCTATGTGTTTATCTTACTTCCTTTATGTTATCTTTTCCTGATTCCCATCCATTGTTCTTGTTTTTCTATTCAATTAGTTTCTATTGTTTTGTAGGTTTAACCGACTCTGAAGATTCATCATATTGATACATATTTATCATGATTAAAGCAAAATTTTACCTCTTTTCAACTCTAGTCAGATTATATTTTCTTCATTTTCACTGTTTGGAGAAATATTTCCTTGGCTTCTTTAACTCACATAGCAATCATACAATTTATTCCTAACATCTTTAAAAGAAGACATTACTTCCTGTGGCAAACAACAACCATATTGTTTCTGTAATATTAATGCATTTTGAATAATTTCTTTCTGTAACGAACAAGGATATGTCCCTAATTATTTCTTTTTTTATTTGTTCTACTGAACAGCTGATTATTCATTTTTCAACTATCTTTTCAATTTGCTAAGACAAGTCATGTAAAACATATTTTATCCAGAATCTGTTTTGCTGCTTTATCTCAAAAACCCTAATTGGATTGGAGAGATCTATTGCAGCAGTACTGCAGTATTGTAGACAAAATCATCTGGGTCCTCAATCTCATTAAATTGAAAATCCTGGGTTTTGCTAAAAATCTATTCAATATTCCTGGAGTAGAAGGGCAAAGTCTAGAACAGGGATTTTCAACCTTTTCACCCATTGTACCACTTTTAGGATATGGCAATATCCTAGTACCAGTCGCCTAGCAAGGTGTCAAAAACTTGATGACCAAAAAAAAAAAAAGGAAAAAAGTGATGAAGTATAAGTAGTCCTCAATTTACAACAGTTCGCTTAGTGTCTATTCGAAGTTTCAATAGCACTGAAAAAAGTGCCCCCCAAGGCACAGCCAAGCAAGACACCTGCCTGCCCACCAGGCAGCGCTCTTCCTCCTGTCCAAAGTTTTCATTGTTGTGAGCATTTCTGTTGAGGATTGGCAGCAGGGGTGGGGTGGGAGTGTTTGGTTTTTATTCTCCCTGTCTGCTGGGTGGCTGCAGCAGGTTTTGGTCACTTCACATGACCCTGGGGCACTGTGACCATCATAAATATGAATCAGTTGCCAAGAATGTTAATGTAAATCACAAGACCCTGGAGATGCTGCAACATTCCAGCTGATCAGGGCTTCTTCTGGGCTCAGCAGAAGTGCCAGGATCAGCGCTGAGTTCCAGCTGGAGTCTGGCGCTGATCCTGGTGCTTCCACTGAGCCCTGACAGTCCCGAAGAAGCGCTGATCCTGGCACTTCCCCTGAGCCCTGAAAGCCCTGCAGCTCCAGCCATCTCTCACTCAGGCTTGTGCAGTGCTGCCACCGGTTCAGCTCATTCCCCTCCCCTGTTACCAATTTTTTAGGATGGTTGCGTACCATCTGCCAGGTGCCAATGTACCACAGGTGGTACCCGTGCCACTGGTTTTTCTTTTCAGGCTTTAATTTCCCATCAATATTCAAAGTAACACTATTATTTATGATTTCCAAGTATTTTATGTTTAGGTGACCAAAGGTTTCTCCTTTTCCCCTTTTTCCCTTTTCATACTAAAATCTAATATTCTGCTTACACATCTTATCTATTTGATTATAATATTGCTCTGTTTTCTAAAAGTTATCTATTGTCCACCATATTCAATCATCTAATTGATAGTACAGTATCCCCTAATAAATCAAAAACATTATAGGTATTGTCTGGGTTAATCAATAATTCATAAATCATATACATAAAGTTTTAGTTTAAGTCTAATATTAGAACATCAAATACTTCCTCTTTCTTTCCAATAATATCTGTTATCTCATATTGGGCAAACACAATTCTTATTTTCAACTAAGAAGAAACATCTTTGTTACATTTATCGATAATTTTTACCCTATACATATCTTGATTGTGTTTGCACTTAAAGTCCTTGTATAAACAATGTCCTATTATTGCTTTCCCCCCCAAACTTTAATTTCCCATCAATATTCAAGAAAACACTATTATTTATGATTTCCAAGTACTTTATATTTAGGTGACCAAAAGCTTCCCTTATCTCAACTTCTCTCTTTTCCCTTTTCATATCAAAGTCTAATATTCTAGTTACATATCTTATCTATTTAATTATAATGTTACTCTATTTTCTAAAAATTATCTATTTTCACTGGAAGTTTTTAAGAAGAAACTGGACAGCCATTTGTCCGAAATGGTATAGGGTTTCCTTCCTGAGCAGGGGGTTGGACTAGATGACCTCCATGATCCCTTCCAACTTTATCATTATTATTATTATTAAGTCAACGCCCTTATTTTCTTCAGCCTTACTCTGGCTGTCTTCCTTTGCCAGCTAACCTTCCATGTCAGTGCCTCTGAATCATCAAATAGTTCTCCCTCTATTTTTATATATATTATTTGGAATAAGAAAGACCATTTGGTTGAAGTTTTTTTGTAAGAACAAGCCCATTGGTATTCATTAAATTACCTTCCTGTTACTCCAATTTCCCGATAACTTTATCTTTCATTCATTCTGTTCTTCTTCCTTTTCCTCAAATATATTCTGATTTCTTGATTTGTAAAAAGTCTTTTCCATTTTCAATGTTGTCACTCCATTTTCTGATTTTTCAGTTGGCTGGGTCTGTTGGTCAGTTGGGTCCTCTGTCTTAGCGTTAGTTGTTCCAATTTTCCTTTTCTTTTCTACATTGTTACTTCTTTACTTGTAATCAAGATCTGAGTTTGACTTCTGGTTTGCTGTGGACACTTGGAAGGTAACTTCATCTTCCACGTCTGACTTTTCTTCACTGGGGGACCCTGGAAAGGGTTGAAAATCACCCTGTAGGGGCAACGAGCAAGGGGAGACCCCCGCTTGATTGTGGGAGGGCGGCAGTCCTTCCGCTTGATCTGGGGCAGCCCTCCAAACTGGCAGAGAAAAAGACCAGCCATAGTAATATGGCTCGTCATTAAGCTGCAGACAGCCGAAGTCAAATCTGCTATCAAGCACTCTGAAAGCAACACAGATTAAACTGGGTGAGATCTGATCTTCTCTTTACCCCAAGTAACTTCTTTTCCTGTAAAAGCGGTTTGAAGTACTTCCCCCTGTGAGGAGAGATGGAAGAGAATTTTTATCCCACCCTCTAAGAATAGCAGCATCTGACTATTCAGGGGAAACAAAGCATTAAAAAGAATAACTGTAATCTAATTGGTTTTATATGTTCCTGAAACTTGCAGACCAAAAACTTTCCTATTTCTATTTGAGACTTTTGTTTTTATCTACAAAAAACAAATAAAATTGGAAAAAGAATTAGAAAAATTTGGGATTTTAAAAACTCTAAATGGCATCAGTGACATCTTGTGGTGAAGCATGGTATTGCAATTTGTTATTTCCTAAAAAGAGACTTGGCTCAAAGCCCAGACCTTGATAAGATCTCCTTGACCTTGGTACTATCTGTGAAAGACTTAGCTGCAAGAGAACAGCTGGGCAGCAAAATTGGCCTATTTGAAGTGTGAATGTAAACTTTTACTGACTTTTGCTTAACAAATAACTTTTACTAGAAAGACTATTCACAAATAAGTGAAAGAGACGGATGAAGACCAGGAAAAGATTCTTTCTATGTTGAAAGCAATACATGAAACTATTCTTTTAGCTTGTGATAAAATAAGACCTAAAATAAAAGATCAAGACGCCAGTGTAGATGCACAAAGCCAAATTTTGACTACTACCAAAGAACCAGCAATGCAGAAGATAACAGAAGAAGCGAGACAACCAAATATTAATACAGCTGATGGAAAATCCAGAAAAGGAAGTGACAACATTGAAAATGGAAATGACTTTCTATATGAATCAGAAGAAATTTGAGAAAGAAGTAGAACAGAGTGAATTGAAGACAAATATATTAGAGCAAACATGGGAATCTGGAATAACAGGGAGATAATTTAGCGAATACAAATTGGCTAGTCCTTCCAGAAAACTGGCAATCAAATGGTCTCCTTTAATTCAAATAACATATATAAGAATAGAGGGAGATCTATTTGATGATTTAAAGGCGCTGATATGGAAGCCTAGTTGGCAAAAGAAGAAAGCTAGAATAAGGTTGAAAAAAATGGGATTTTGACTCATTAAACAGGATTTTATATTGCCAATTAGTGGGTTAAAGGGAGATGTTGAGACAAGGGGAATTTTGGTTATTAGATTTAAAATATTTGGAAACCAGTTGAAAATAAGGATTTTATTGCTTTAATGTTTAAAAATTAAACCTAAGAGGGAAAAGAAAATCAACTATGATGAATATGTTTGATTTATTGATTAATCCAGGCAATATATATAATGGTTTTGATTTATTAAAGGGGATATTGTATTATTAAGTAGATGATTTAATATGGTAGGAAATAGATAACTCTTAGGAAATAGAACAAGATTATATTTAAATAGATAACATGTGTATTTTGGATATCATAGTTTGTTATGAAGTGAGATAAGGGAAATTTTGGTTACCCAAAGTCTGAAAATTATAAATATCAAAAGTTAAATTGGAATATTGATGAGAAATTAAAAATTGAGTAAAAATCAATAACAGGATATGGATTGTTTATGAAGATTGAATGTAATTAAGATATGTATAAGCTAAAATTTATTGATAAATGTAATAATGATTTTCTCTTTTTTTGTAAAAAAAAATTTTATTTTCAATTTTACATTACGTTCATAAAGAGTACTTCAGATAAAGAATAGAATAAGTTTATACACACAACTTTCGGTATTGCTCACCCATTTCCCCCCAAACCACATCCACCCTCTAACCTCTTCTCTCACTTCCCTCTTTCCCTCTTCTTCCTCACTCTCCCCCTCTCCTCCTTTTCCTCAACCTTCCGACTTACTTCTCCCCTTCCTCCTATCTTCTCACTCCGGATGCAATCCAGGGGAAATGCCCGAGCAATTCCTCTCTCCAAATTGAAACATCAATATTATATACAATAAAACTATTTCTACTTATCTGACCTATTTAACCTCCAACCCATCCTCCCCCCCTCCCCCCACCCCCCCGACTTCCCAGAGCCAAGTACAGGGTTATACAAGCATATTAAACATAATCTACTTAAGTTTACTAATTATACAATGACCAAAATCATACTAACCCTTAACTCTCTTCAAACTTTAACATCATAATTTTATAAACAAATCCATTACTCATAAAATAAATGAAACTTTGTAGTTCCATATTTCTTCTGAACATATTCTATCCATCTTCTCCATACAATAACATATGTCTCTTGTGAATGATCCTTTAAATAAGCAGAAATTTTAGCCATTTCTGCTAAATTAGAAACCTTAAATACCCATTCTTCTAAAGAAGGCAGAGAGTCTTTCTTCCAATACTGACCCACCAATAATCTTGCTGCTGTTATTAAATTCAACATTAAAATAGTTTCTTTAGCATCAAAATCCACAAAAATACCCAAAAGAAATATTTGGGGAATAAACTTAATCTTCCTTTTAAAAACCTTTTGAATGTTCCACCAAATCATAATCCAAAAGGCTTTAATATTTTTACAGGTCCACCAAACATGAAAATAAGTTGCATCCAAGCAACCACATCTCCAACATTTAGGTTGCAGGTTCGGGTACATACAAGACAACTTTTTAGGATCCAGATGCCATCTATAAAACATTTTATAAAAGTTTTCCCTCAAATTTTGAGCCTGCGTAAATTTAACATTTCTAATCCAAATTAACTCCCATAAATCCAATAAAATCAGTTCCTGAATATTCTGGGCCCATTTAATCATACAATCTTTTACTAACTCTGTTTCTGAATCCAATTTTATTAACTCATTGTAAATTCTTTTAATATGAGCATATTTCTGATCTTTAATCTGAATTACTAAATTTTCATCTGCTAAAGTGATTCCCACTTTCTTATCTAAGGTCCACCTCTCCACTATTTGCAAATATTGAAACCATGATTGTAAAATATTTTCTTGCCTTAACAAATCTGAAGACTTTAGTTGCCAATCAGTACCCGACCAAATAAGTAATTCTTTATACGAAATATTATCAAAATTCACCCCCTTAGAAACCCCCTGAATTGCTTGTCCAGGAATCCCCCAAATGGGTATTTTATAATTTAACTTATAATAATACTTCCAGACTCGAAGTAAAGCATTTCTTAAAATATGTGACTTAAAAACCAGATCTACTTTCTTATCAAAAATTAAATATGCATGCCAACCATATAATAAATCCCAACCTTCAAGAGCAAGAATATTTTTATTTGTTAAATTAAGCCAATCACTTACTAAAGTTAAAGTGGCCGCATCATAATATAGTTTCAAATTAGGTGCTTTAAGTCCATCTCTTTCTCGAGTGTCTTGTAAAATCTTAAACTTTACTCTTGATTTCTTCCCACCCCAGATAAATTTATTGATACCCTTCTGCCACTCATCCAAATTAGCATCCTTTTTTAAAATAGGTATCATCTGAAACAAAAAAAGAAACTTTGGTAGAACATTTTCTTATTGAATTGATATAATTAGAAATGTACCAACCTGAACATGAGACAGTAATTGTTAAGGGAAAAAGTGAAGAAATATTTGATGTTGTAGCCTGAGATTTGCACTAAGATTTTGTTATTGAGCTATTGATTAACCCAGTGATCATGTTGCTTTTTAAATATTCAAATGTAAAATTGGAAAATTAATAAAATATTACAAAAATATCTGAGTTTGTATATTTAAGCTAAATATTGTTCCTTTATGTTGCTTCTTATTTTATCACAATCTGAAAGGATAGTTTCGTGTATTGATTTCAATATGGAAAGGATTTTTTTCTGATCATCTATATTTTCTTAATAATATGTTAAGTTGAAGACTTTAGAATCAAACATTAAAATAATTTTTGTCTTTTGTAGCTGGGTATGGGACATCTGTTTCATGTTTTATATGTGGTTTTATAGGTGGTCTTTATAATATAAATTGTTTATCAAGCAAGAGTTTATAATCCAAGGTGTTCCATCATCTCATGTAATAATGTATGCTTCTCATTCAGGGAAATAGGAAAGCAGTTCCCAAGCATAGCTCTGAGAGTCAGTAAAAGTTTACATTCATAGTTCAGGCAGGCCAGCTTCCAAAACAGTATATCATCCCTGCCACACAGATAAGCCACCCAGAAATCCCTTCTTTGCAGCTGGGTTTTTCAAAGTTAATAGCTGTCAAGGTCATACAAATTTTATCTGTTGTCTGGGCTTCAAGTCAGGTTTCTTTTAGGCAATAACAAACAACAGTCTCCAATGAGAAAAAAGAACACTTTTAGTCCCCAAGTTTCAAAAGAATATATATCCAGTTAGATTAAAATTAATCTTATGGTTGCTCTGTTTCCCCTGGATAGTTAATCGCTTCTTTTCTTAGAGGGTGGGGTAAAAATTCCCTTCCCTCTCCCCACATGGGGGGGGAGGGAATGGTTTGGGCAACTTTTTCAGGAAATAAAATTTAGAATCTTAAAGAGAGGATCAATTCTCACCCAGTTTCATCCATGTTGTTTGAAAGTTGCTTGGTGGTGCTTTTGACTTCGGCTGTCAACAGCGGGTACTTCCCCCATTGGTTTGGAGGGCTTCCCCAGATCAAATGGAAGGGCTGCCACCCTCTCGCAATCAAACGGGGGTCCCCTCCTTCTCATCGCCTCTACATTTTGACTTTCGACCCTTTCCAGGGACCCCCAGTGGAGCAAATTCAGATGCGAAAGACAGAGCCCTGTCTTCCTGCATCCGAGGCACTGTGACATCAAGCCCAACATGGATATAAATTCTTTATGGTGCACAAACAGGAACGTTTTGGGAAGAGTCACAGGAAACTATACAAACAAAATTGCTGTGATCAATTTTAGCCACACCTAGTGGGACATCAGATGTTGAGTGTATGGGGTGTTCAGGGAGGGGTAGTACCTCTAGTGTAGGGCATGTCATGCCTTTTTAGGGCAGCTCGTGCACCTTTGGTCCCCACCTGACATTCAACTCTCACCTGTGGCTCCTAGTAGCTATAACATGCACAGCGGCCAAACCCCGGGCAACAGCTTCGACAGGCTGGCCAAACCAGGTTGAGAGTAGCCGTTGTGTCTTCGATACTCGGTGAGCAAGGGATTTGTCTATCCCAAGCATGTGAAGACAGACTCTGGCAGAGTGAGCGGATGAGATCTATTAAAATAGAACCAACGGTCATGAAGGCAGTTTCTGCAAGCGACATGGTATGCTGAGAGCACGGCAAGACACGAAAGATGCCCTGGTCAACCACTGCACCCAGCCCATCTCCAATTGTCTTGACTTTTGTCCTGCCATTGGAATAAGATGGAATCTGGGAAGAGAGAGTGAGGCTGACTATGTGCACCTCTCCCTCACTTAAATCCAATCCATGTGCAAGTCTTGACATCTTGACTTTCTCAAAGTCCTGTGGCGATAGGTGAGTGAAAAAGCAGCAGGTGTGGAATCACTGGGAGCTGTGGACGTGGACCTGCACACAGGCGGCTCAGGTCTAATGGTCACTTCTTGCTGATGAAGCAACAGCTGGATTCGGCATCTATCTGAGTGACTGAGCAGCCCTCTTTAGGATCACATTGCTCACCTCCGTATATGAGGAAGGGGCTAAAAAATGTGCCCTAAACATTGTTGCTTCTTTCAAACCCTGTCCAGCCTACTGCGGTTGGAGGGGATCCCATCTCATGCAGTCGAAATACAAAATTTAAGACGAAACACAAGGTGTTACCACTTATTATTGGTACATGGAATGTATGTTCGCTTCAAGACAATCTATTAACAGATCGCCCAGAAAGAAGAACAGCTCTGGTAGCCAGAGAGCTTGCAAGATTTAACATTGACATTGCGGCCCTGTGTGAAACTCATCTAGCCAATGAAGGTCAGCCCACAGAAACAGGAGGCGGCTACACATTCTTTTGGTGTGGACATAGCAGTGACCAACATCGTGAGTCTGGAGTTGGCTTAGCGGTTAAGAACCATCTTGTTCGCCAACTTGCCAGTCTTCCTAAGGGTCTGAATGATCGACTCATGACACTGCATCTCCCATTACTAAGTGGAAAACAAGCCACACTGATCAGTGCCTACGCACCCACAATGACAAATCCAGATGAAGTAAAGGACAAGTTTTATGAAGATCTTGATGCCCTACTTTCATCTGTGAAGCGCACTGATAGGCTGATTTTACTTGGCGATTTCAACACAAGAGTGGGGTCCGATCACTCTACCTGGGATGGCGTTATTCGTGAAAATGGAATTGGCACGTGTAATAGCAATGGCCTGTTGCTATTGAAGACATGTGCTGCTCATGATCTGGTCATTACTAATACCATCTTTCGCTTACCTACTCGTAAAAAGATGTCCTGGATGCATCCATGCTCCAGGCACTGGCATCTCATTGATTATGTCATTGTGCGGAGGAAAGACATGCAAGATGTAAGAGTAACTAAAGCTATGCCGAGTGCTGACTGCTGGACTGACCATAGATTCATCATTTCCAAGTTAAATATTCACATCAAGCCAAAGAATGGTCCACAGGGAAACAGAGTTGTGATGAAAAAGATCAACGTCAGTACACTGGAAAACCCCGACATAGTAGCTTCATTAGTAAAAGATCTTGACAATCAATTTCTGGAGCTGCAAATACAGGAAAATGCTGAGAAGGACTGGGAATGTTTCCGGAATGGACCCTCATATAGGAAGCAGCAGGACTGGTTTGATGAAAACGATGAAGAGATTAAGGCCTTGCTTGCCAAAAAACACCATCTCTACCGCGCTCATCAGAATGACCCGTCATCAACTGCAAAGAAAAATGCTTTTATAAACACTTGCAGGATTGTACAGAGCAAGCTCCGCAAGATGCAGGACTCTTGGCTGAGTGCCAAAGCAGATGAAATCCAGAAGTTTGCTGATAGAAACGATGCCAAACGATTCTATGAAGCCCTTAGATCCCTGTATGGACCTCAGCCCTTAGGAAGCTCTCCTTTACTGGATTTGAGTGGTGCAACTCTTATCACTGAGAAGACCCTGATTTTACAGTGTTGGGCCGAGCATTTCCACTCTGTGCTGAACCGCCCATCCACCATCAATAATGAGGCGATTGACAGGATACCCCAGATAGATATAAACTATAGCCTGGATGCCCTACCATCAGAGTCTGAAACCTCACAGGCCATCAGTCAATGTTCCAGTGGTAAGGCGCCAGGATCTGACACAATCCCAGCGGAAGTCTATAAGGCTGGTGGCGCTGTGCTTGTTGAAAAACTTACCCAGTTGTTTTGATCTTTCTGGAAACATGGTTCCATTCCTCAGGAACTGAAAGATGCGTCCATCGTGCACGTCTACAAGAGGAAGGGAAATCGACAAGTCTGCAATAATTATAGAGGGATATCACTTCTCTCCATTGCACACAAGATCTTTGCACGAGTGTTGCTAAATCGCCTGAATGACCATCTGGAACAGGGTATACTACCTGAGACACAGTGTGGTTTCCGCAAACAGCATAGCACAATGGACATGGTATTTGCAGCTCGACAGCTCCAGGAGAAATGTCAGGAGCAGAATCGTGAACTATACACCACCTTTGTGGATCTCACCAAGGCTTTTAACACAGTTAGTCGTGAAGGATTATGGCGCATTATGTCGAAGTTGGGTGCCCTGACAGGTTTATTCTGATGGTACGACAGTTCCATGATGGCATGGCGGCTCGTGTTCTGAGTAACAGTGGAGCCTCAGAGGCCTTCCCTGTTACTAATGGCATTAAGCAAGGCTGCATGCTGGCACCAAGCTTGTTCAGCATGATGTTCTCAGCCATGCTGTCAGATGCCTTTCAGAACAGCTCAGTGGGAGTTAATCTGAGGTACAGAACTGATGGGAAACTGTTCAACCTGCGAAGACTTCAGGCTGTCACCAAGTAGAGGAGACTGTGCTATGAGATCTTCTCTTTGCTGATGACTGTGCCCTTAATGCAGGATCAGAGCAGGAAATGCAAGCCAGCATGGACAAATTTGCAGCCGCTTGTGACAACTTTGGCCTCTTCATCAACACGAAGAAAACTGAAGTGATGTACCAGCCAGTTCCAAAAGCCCAATATCAAGAGCCTACCATCACAGTAAAGGGACAAAAGCTGCAAGCAGTGGACCAATTTACGTATCTTAGTAGTACTCTCTCCCATGCAGTGACAATTGACATTGAGGTCAACTGTAGAATTGCCAAGGCAAGTTCTGCATTTGGCAGACTGCGGACTAACGTGTGGGACCGCCGTGGAATAAGTCTTGCTACCAAGCTTAAAGTTTACCAGGCAGCAGTGCTAACTACCCTGTTGTATGATAGTGAGACCTGGACAGTGTACAGGAGGCACGTTAGGCAACTGAACTACTGCCACATGACTTGCCTTCGTAGAATTCTGAGGATCTGGTGGCAGGATAAGATACCAGACACAGATGTCCTCTCCAGAGCAGGCCTATCATCAGTTTACACTCTGTTGATGAAAGCCCAGATGCGCTGGGCAGGCCATGTTGTAAGGATGTCAGATCATCACATCCCTAAACAGCTTTTCTATGGTGAGCTGTCTCAAGGAAAGCAATCGCATGGGGGACAAAAGAAGCGATACAAAGACACGTTGAAAGCCTCTCTTAAGTCCCTGAATATTAACACCATCTCTTGGGAACTTCTGGCGCATGATCGACCAACATGGCGCACCTTGGTGTACCAGGGTTGCCAGACATATGAACACAGAAGGACAATCTTGACACAAAAGAAGCGAGCACTCCGCAAAGCCAGAGCTGTAAATGCAGAAGTAACAGTGTCTACATTTCTTTTATTCAGTATGTGGCAGAACATTCCATGCTAACATCAGTCTTATTAGCCACCTACGAACACATCGTTGATGGCCCATAACCCACAAGATGTCAAGGTCTTCATCAAAATCGATGGACGAACAACAAAACACAGTTGAGAATTGAGACAGGAATGCCTCAAATTCAGGTTAGGGCCTGGAAGATTATGATAATTTTCTGGCTGAAAATGCAATTCTTCCTGGTGAGTTTGACCCCTCTAGTCCTGATAGATAATTTTTTCCTCTTCCTGGAAACAAGTGCATAGGCTGGCTTTACATGAGCTTTCTTTGTTGTTCTTAATTTTACTAGCCTATGATTAAGCTGAGCAACTGGTTATCAACAGAATAAGAGAAATGGAGTTCCAGTTAAAAGGATACCCCTCAGATTAGAAAGGGTGTGTGGGAACTAGCAAGATATGTAAAAGATGTAACCTTTCCTAAGAGCAGAATAGCATTTTTAGGACTAGATTTAATAATCTCCCTTCAGCATTTCCGCAAGGCAGGTACAAAGAAACCCCCATAGCAGAGGAAACATCTACATATGGCAATAAGGAAGTTGAAAACATCTCACATGTTTTATTACATTGAAAATACTACAGGGATATTAAATCAACATACTCCTCCCTCTATTGTAGAGATTTCTAGGGAGTCCAGATAATTTTTTTTTCTGAACCGTGTTTTGCAGCATGGCTCCCTAACCCCTGGGCTGCAAATTAGTACTAGTCCACAACTTGTTGGGAACTGGGCCGCAAAAGCGGCAGGCAAGTGCACAAAGCTTCGTTTGTGCATGTGCGGGTTCTAGATTGCACATGTGAAACCATCCCCTCTCCCCCAACCACCACCACTACTGTTGGTCCATGGAGCCAGAAAGGTTGGGGATCACTGTTCTGAAGGACTCAAATCCAGCCACAATTCATGCAGTAGCCAAATTTTATGTACCACAATGATAATAAGGCAAAACCAATTAAAGAAATAAAGACTTTTATTTTCATCAACATCTTATTTAGATATTTTAAAATAATTTTAGAGGACACATATTTTAGTGCATAATTTTAAAAATTAGATTTATTAGTGTTAGGTAAATAAACATATTATTATAATAGAGGGTTCAGAGTATACCATATTTGATTTACTTTATAATTGCCAATATATAATTGTACTCATTTCTTTTTGTTGATCCTGATTGTATTTGTCATCTATTATTCCCTTTTTATTATTTTATGTTGCTGATCATTGATAAAAAAAAATACTACTAAAAATATTGAATTTTTGCTAGTATAGTATGCCTTGAATTCAAATTCCCATTTCCCTGCCTCCCACTTTTGCACATCAGTTGGGAAAAAAACCAGAAAGCTTTTGTTGCTGTTTTTAAACTTCTGAACTGTGCAAATATATAATAACCAAAAATAAACTTCAGGCATAGAATTCTATATGTTCAATCAGAACTCCTCAAGAATTAATTCCTTAGATCTCAGTAAATTTAAATAACGATTTAAATAATAAACAAATGTGGAGCACTATTAACACTATTAAAATAAAACTTATTTAGCCATAGGATAAATAAGCTTATGAATCTCAGTATATGCATTCCTATACCATTATTCATTTCCAAATAAGTAGAATGTTGTTGATAAGTGCTTTCTTAATTTAATGGACTGCACTATCCTAATTCACTGACTGAAGCAAAAAAATCTCCTCTTTCCCTTCTGAACACACACACACACAATGGTGAAAACTATGAGTTCTTTTAATGATTATTGGCTAGTGTTCCAAACTGAGTGTTTGTCATTAACTAGAACTAATATGGCTTGTTTCAAAATCTAGATTAAACTAGGGAATATCAAAGTAACAGTATTATGTGCATTTGCTCCATGAATTAAGCAAAGCTGCTTTTTGAATAATAAAACACAAAAGACTGCTTTCCTTAATTTAATTTAACATGCCACAAAGTAATTAACATCTAAATCTGTAACTGGCCATTATATTGTACAAAAATCATTTTCTAGTTCAGCACACTTTACTGTAGTTTCTAGTTTTTCAGTAAAACCATTCTATATATTCACATAGCTAGAATAAAAGAAACAAAATAATAATATCAAAAATCTAATTTTACTAAAAGTAATTTCAATTTCTATGTGCATCAATAACTTTATTTTCTCTTATCATAAAATATTATAGACAAAATGGACAATGAAGCTAAAACAATCCAGTGTTAAACAATATTTCTAAAATAGGGCTTTAATGGCAATAATCATCAAGAGATTTTGCTGCATGTTAGCATATATTATTTTTTGCCTACTTTGCTAGAAAAAAAGAGAATTACCAACTGTTTAATGACATACATTAGATACCAAAATATTCCTAAGCAGTTATCTTCTTGTTCCACTGTATTTAGAAGGTTAAGGTAAGAAATCTGTGGCCTTCCAGTTTCCAATTCCAGTTCCACCCAGCAAGAAAATGGACTACTGATTATCTCTCCTCATGTTAAACTTAAGGCAAACTTTTAAACCCCTTTATGGATTACTGCCTTGTCGTGGCGAAGGGGCTTGCGTAACTCAATGAAGCTATAAGCTATGCCGTGCAGGGCCACCCAAGACGGACAGGTCATAGCAGAGAGTTCTGACAAAATGTGATCCACTGGAGAAGGAAATGGCAAACCACTCCAGTATCTTTGCCATGAAAACCCCATGGACAGTACTAAAAGGCAAAAAGATATGACGCTGGAAGATGAGCCCCTCAGGTCGGAAGGTGTCCAATATGCTACTGGGGAAGAACAGAGGGCTAGTACTAGTAGCGCCAGAAAGAATGAAGCGACTGGGCCAAAGCCGAAAGGACGCTCAGCTGTGGATATATCTGGTGGTGAAAGGAAAGTCCGATGCTGTAAAGATTTTTTCTCTATAGGAACCTGGAATGTAAGATCCATGAATCAAGGCAAGCTAGACGTAGTCAAAAAAGAGATGACAAGACTGAACATCGACATCTTAGGAATCAGCAAACTAAAATGGACAGGAATGGGTGAATTTAACTCAGATGACCATCAGGTATACTACTGTGGGCAAGAATCCCTCAGAAGAAATGGAGTAGCCTTCATAGTCAATAAAAGAATAGGAAAAGCAATACTGGGATACAATCCCCAAAATGACAGAATGATCTCAATTCGAATCCAAGGCAAACCATTCAATATCACAGTAGTCCAAATCTATGCCCCAACCACTGGTGCTGAAGAGGATGAAATTGACCGGTTCTATGAAGCCCTACAGCACCTTATAGAATTAACACCAAAAAATGATGTCCTTATTATCATGGGGGATTGGAATGCTAAGGTAGGAAGCCAAAAGATAACCGGAATAACAGGCAAGTTTGGCCTTGGAGTACAAAATGAAGCAGGGCACAGGCTGATAGAATTTTGTCAAGAGAATACGATGGTCATAACAAACACTCTTTTCCAACAACCCAAGAGACGGCTCTACACATGGACATCACCAGACGGTCAACATAGAAATCAGATTGACTATTTGCTCTGCAGCCAAAGATGGAGAAGCTCTATACAGTCAGTAAAAACAAGACTAGGAGCTGACTGTGGCTCAGATCATGAACTTCTTGTTGCAAAATTTAGGCTTAAATTGAAAAAAGTAGGGAAAAGCACTAGGCCACTCAGGTATGAACTAAATCATATCCCTGATGAATATACAGTAGAGGTGACAAATAGATTTAAGGAATTGGATCTGATAGACAGAGTGCCTAAAGAACTATGGATGGAAGTTCGCAACATTGTACAAGAGGTAGCAACTAAAACAATCCCAAAGAAAAAGAAATGCAAGAAAGCAAAATGGCCGTCTGAGGAAGCTTTGCAAATAGCTGAGGAAAGAAGGGAAGCGAAAGGCAAAGGAGAAAGATACGCCCAATTGAATGCAGAATTCCAGAGAGTAGCTAGAATAGATAAGAATGCCTTCTTAAATGAACAGTGCAAAGAAATAGAAGAAAACAACAGAATAGGGAGGACCAGAGATCTCTTCAAGAAAATTGGAGATATGAAGGGAACGTTTCATGCAAAGATGGGCATGATAAAGGACCAAAATGGCAGAGACCTAACAGAGGCAGAAGAGATTAAGAAGAGATGGCAAAACTACACAGAAGAACTATACAAGAATGAGCTTAACATCCCAGATAACCACAATGAGATGGTCACTGACCTCGAACCAGACATCCTAGAATGTGAAGTGAAATGGGCCTTAGAAAATTTGAGCAACAACAAAGCTAGTGGAGGGGACAGTATTCCAGCTGAGCTATTCAAAATCTTAAAAGACAATGCAGTAAAAGTGCTACACTCAATTTGCCAGCAAATTTGGAAAACTCAACAGTGGCCACAGGATTGGAAAAGGTCAGTTTACATTCCAATTCCAAAGAAAGGCAATGCCAAAGAATGTTCAAACTATCGCACCATTGCACTCATTTCACATGCTAGTAAAGTTATGCTTAAAATCCTACAAGCTAGACTCCAGCAGTATGTGGATCGAGAACTACCAGAAGTACAGGCAGGATTTCGAAGAGGCAGAGGAACTAGAGATCAAATTGCCAACATACGCTGGATCATGGAGAAAGCTAGGGAGTTCCAGAAAAACATCTACTTCTGCTTCATTGACTATGCAAAAGCCTTTGATTGTGTGGATCACAACAAATTGTGGCAAGTTCTTAAAGAGATGGGAGTACCAGACCATCTCATTTGTCTCTTGAGAAACCTATATGCGGGTCAAGAAGCAACAGTGAGAACTGGACACGGAACCACTGATTGGTTCAAAATTGGAAAAGGAGTCCGGCAAGGCTGTATACTGTCGCCCTGCCTATTTAACTTATACGCAGAGCACATCATGAGAAAGGCAGGGCTAGATGAATCAAAAGTTGGAATTAAGATTGCCGGGAGAAATATCAACAACCTAAGATATGCAGATGATACCACTCTAATGGCAGAAAGTGAAGAGGAACTAAAGAGCCTCTTGATGCGGGTGAAGAAGGAGAGTGCAAAAGTTGGCTTGAAACTCAACATTAAGAAAACCAAAATCATGGCATCCGGCCCTCTCAATTCCTGGCAAATAGATGGGGAAGAAATGGAGGTAGTGACAGATTTTATTTTTCTGGGCTCCAAGATCACCTCAGATGGGGACTGCAGCCAAGAAATTAAAAGACGCTTGCTCCTGGGGAGGAAAGCTATGGCAAATCTAGACAGCATACTAAAAAGCAGAGACATCACCCTGCCAACAAAAGTGCGTATAGTCCAGGCCATGGTTTTCCCAGTTGCAATGTATGGCTGTGAAAGTTGGACCATAAGAAAGGCTGAGCGCCAAAGAATTGAGGCCTTTGAACTATGGTGCTGGAGAAGACTCCTGTGAGTCCCTTGGACTGCAAGGTGTTCAAACCGGTCAGTCCTAGAGGAGATCAACCCTGACTGCTCTTTAGAAGGCTAGATCCTGAAGTTGAAACTCAAATACTTTGGCCACCTGATGAGAAGGAAGAACTCACTGGAGAAGGGCCTAATGCTGGGAAAGATGGAGGGCAATAGAAGAAGGGGACGACAGAGAATGAGATGGCTGGATGGAGTCACTGGAGCAGTAGGTGTGAACTTAAATGGACCCAGAAGATGGTAGAGGACAGGAAGACCTGGAGGAACATTGTCCATGGGGTCGCGATGGGTCGGACACGACTTCGCAATTAACAACAACAACAACAATCTTTTAAATCTCTCTCTCTCTCTCTTGCCCTACTTACCCCCCTCTCTCTCCCCCCACACTGCTTTCATTTCTGCACCTAGAGGCAAACTTATTCAATCTACAAAAAATCCACATCCTGCTTTTAGACATGAATTTCAATTTGATCGCATCTTAATCTTTATGAGTAACTATGTCTGATTTTATCTGTATTAAATAAGCTTCTTGGCAGAAGGTGAAGTCTTCAAAACATAGTAACTATCTCTTATAGACCAGTATATTTGAATTTTTTGCCACATATAATTTACCTGTGATTTGAGGACGTCTTTATATTGCTGATAAGGACAAAAAAAATTGTTGAAAACAAAGAATAGCCAAATGGTGTAAATCAGAGTTCTCCAACCTTTCCAGTTTGCAGACTGGCGAGGGGGGAGGGGAAGAGGAGATGGTTTGGCACGAGCAAATGGAGCACATGTGCTTGCACTAGCCTGCTGCTCATGCAAGTGGGGATGCGTGAACACACAAGTGTGTTTGCCCATTACTTCTACAGCCTGGTTCCAAATGGCTTAAGGCCTAGTAGTGGGCCACGGCCCGGGACTGGGGACCCTGGTGTAAATGATTACAAAAAGCCATGATGCTCTTGAAGATTAGCATGAGGATTACATGTAACTTAGAAAGTAGTAATATTTGTCCAAAGCCCTTTAGGGACACTTTGTTTCTTTCCA
Organism: Crotalus tigris; assembly: GCF_016545835.1. NCBI lineage: Eukaryota > Metazoa > Chordata > Lepidosauria > Squamata > Viperidae > Crotalus > Crotalus tigris. Next base: position 342,978 of record NW_024097163.1, on the reverse strand, counting down.
CCCTTGTTAAGTTACCTTTTGCCCTTTACTTCCCCTCAAATGTTGTTCTCCCTTTCTTTCTTGTTTCCCTCCCAATATCATTACCTCTCTCTAATGTTCATTTCACTTTTTGTCATTATTTTTTCAACTCAACAGATGGTTGGAAATAAATTTTGAAGATCCACTTCTCTTCTAAGAAAATCATATATTTTTCTTCTACAGCATTCAGTGCTTTCATCTTCATTTAACAGTCACTCTCTTACCTCTGTTCCAGACATTGTTGTCTAATATGCTTTATAAAAACCGCTTGGCTTTTCTGTATCTTATTTATCCCCTAGTCCACAGTTGGCACTAAATAAATGTCAAATCATAATAGGAATACACAGTATCCTAAGGCTCTAATTATAGCAGAATGGAAGAAAGTAGAGTCAGTAGCTTTGCCAAATACAAGAGAAACTATGGCTATTCCAAATGTTCTTTTGGAAGAGGAAGTTATGAGTCACACTCAGATCAAAGAAGGCTTTTCCTTGCCTTTTAAATATCAGTCATTAAAAGTTTCCTCAACTCTCTGATGGGAGAAGCTCCTCCTAGCAATCTTTCTTAATGCTCATAAAGAAGCTTAAATGGTACACTCTTATTGTCTATATTTTATACTGTAATAAAATATTATATATTTTATGACATGAACATAGTGTTTTGTACAATAATTCTGTTCTTACCGGACCAAAAGCATTGCTGTCAAAGCTGTGCCCATGATGATCGCCTTCTACCCATATATAGCCATGTGGAATTTTCACATATTTCTTTTTATAGCCTATGGTTCTAAAGGCAAAATGTAAATGAACAAGTTAGTTGTGCAAAAAAGCAAAACAAAAAGCCAATACTTTGGCTACACTCTTAATGTGTATTGATTATTTATTTTTTGCATGTTGATCCCTTTAAAAAAATGAAATTATAAATATTAAAATAACTCTTTAATTTCTCGCAGCCCTCTGTCTCCCCAAAATCCACTTTGCAAATACAACCATGCCGACTTGAAAACTGTCATTTATTTTTCTGAAAATCAAGGTACAGGATGCAGAATCCTCCTGTAAGGACCTGTCTCAATCAGTCCTCCCAAGAAAGCAGAACTCTTGAAATGGACATCATTTTAAAAGGAACTTTTATTGGAAGGTATTGACAGCAGCAATAGAAGGCAGGATCTGAGGGTTTCCCACATGAATCAATAGTCAAAAGAGTCAATGATAACCCCACCCCAACTGTCCATCCAGACGGTTCAAATAGGCCAATCTCCAGGTATGAAAACACTGGAAATGGAGTGATAAGGCACCGCTTCCAAGGCTGTTAGGTCTCTTCTTCCATGCCTGGAGATAAGGCAAATGGCCGGACGCACATTCCATTCTCACCCCGATAGAGAAACATCAAAGAGGATAGGGCAAGGAACAAAGCAAAGGAAATACATGTCAGCAACCCCAAGCTTCCCCCTTCCCCCAGAAGATGGCAGAACCCAAAAAAGAACAAGAAGCCCCCTGCCCATAGAAAGACAGGGTTCTGACATGCCGTTCCCCTTAAAAAAATGAGAGATCTACCTGGAGAGAAATAAAATGATAACAGGGAGAGAAAAGTACATATAGTTTAGTCAGGTTTATCAGAATACTGAGCATGACATTTTTTTAACAACTTAGGAGCCCTGACATGTTGTTTCTGAACCCACCCATTCTGGGAAGATGGGAGATCTTTTCAAGCTATTAAGTATTGTATTGATTCATGGTGTTTCCTAAAATCCAGGATCTCCTTGACTTCAAAATGCTGTTCCCCCTCCACCATAATAAGTTGGTTGGCCTTAAAGGTGAGTTTAGTTCACGTTTTAATAGGCTACAATGAAATACTGGTTTAACCTGTCTTAACATTTTTGGGAGTTCCAATTCTACGGTTACTGGGTTGATAACCCTTTTAATGGGGAATGGCCCCACGAATTTTGGCCCTAATTTCTTCTATGGCTATAGAGATTTTAAATACTTTGTTGACAAGTATACTTTCTCCCCGACTTTAAACAGCTTAGGTTTTATCCACTTCTTATCTGCCTGCACTTTGTAAGCTTCCCTAGCCTCATCTAATGCCTTTCTCATTACCAGCCACATATTTTGGAGTTATTTAATCCATTCCTTCAGGGAGGGGATGGTGGATTCGTTGACTAGCAATTCAGGTGTTGGGTTGAAACTTTGTCCTGTTGTGATCTGGAATGGGGTGTAACCCGTGCTGGAGCGAACAGCCTTGTTATAAGCCACTTCCGCAAAAGGAAGTAGGTCGGTCCAACTGTCTTGTTGATAATTAATAAAGCAGATTAAATATTGTTCAAATACTGAGTTTGAACATTCTGTCCCACCATTTGTTTGTGGATGATGATTAGATGACAGGCCCTGGGCAGTTCTCAGAAGGTCCAAAAAGGCTCTCCAGAACTCTGCACCCCCGTCTGGAATTGTGCGTTGCGGAGCTGCATGCAGTTGGTAGATATGCTGTACAAACAGCTTTGCTAGAGTCTTGGCCGGTGGGAATCTTGGTGCACCTGTTTGGAGAATAGGTCTGTCACCACCCAAATGATCGTATTCCCTGCACTCTCTGGTAGATCTATGATAAAACTCACAGAAATCTCTCACCAAGGTGTTGACGGGTTTGCTACCACCTTCGTTTTGCAGCTACAGAAATGGGGCAGCTAGCCACATAGCTTTCATTGTCTTCTTAATGGACGGCCACCAAAATTGCCTCTTCATGAGGTGAAGTGTCTTTATGAACCCAAAATGTCCAGCTACCTTTGAGTCATGACAGAGTTGTATGAATTTCAGTCTTATGAGATATGCGATATTCCAAAGAGTCAATCTTTTCCTTATGAAACTCACACTTTGACAGCTTGGTTTAGAGTCGGGCGGCCCACAGTTTATTTAGCACCGCCTTGACTAATTTGATGAGCTACTCCTTTGTTTCAGTGAAAATTAAGATGTCATTCAAATACACAAGAACCCCCTTGTATAGGTGCTCCTGGAGGACCTCATTGATTAGTTACATGAACACTGCTGGCATGCCCTGCAGTCCAAACGGGAGCACCCTAAATTGGAAGCACTCCATGGAGCAGTTAAATGTTGTCTTCCACTCATCTCCTTCCTTAATCCTAACCCAGTGATATGCCTCTTGTAGGTCTAAATTCGAGAATATTTTCCGCTTTGCTAGATGGGCCAACATTTCCTTCATTAGTGGCAGGGGATAGATATTGTTTTTGCACACTGCGTTTAAAGACCTATAGTCCATGCAGAGGCAAAGAGATCTGTCTTTTTTTGCTCAGAACAAAACCAGGGCTGCCGTTTTTGGTCTTGCTGCCTGTATGAAACCTTGCGCCAAATTTTCTCTATAAATTTCTGTAACTCTTCTAGCTCCCAGGGAGTCATTGAGTATATTTGGGGCTTAGGTAGTTTGGCTCATGGTAGGATCTCAATGGCACAGTAAGTGGGGCAATGGGAAGGTAGCTCGTCAGACTGCTCTTTGCTGAACACCTCAACTAGATCCCGGTATTCCTTGGGCACAGATTCCAACTCCTGATCTTTCACAGTTGCTACCACTTCCGGGGCTCGTTTCCTCTTTGTTCTGCAGTCTCACACCCCCGTACGGTGGGCCTCTCTTTTGGAAACCTCAACTCTCTTGTCCTCCAGTCCACCCTTGGGTTCCTTCCTCAACATGTAATTCCCAATATTAGGGGCCAGGGGTCACTATACCATGTAATTCCCAACTCCATGCCAGGGGTCACTATAAATGTAAAAGTCTCTGTGTGATCCTCCATTGTAAGATGGATTGGCTGCATGGTAAGGGTGGCTGGGATCCCTCCTGAGATGGACCCATCTAACTGGCCAACAATATTGACTTCTTCAGCCTCCTCACTGGAATCCCTAGGTTCCCCACCAAGGTTGGTCTTATTAGGCAACGAGTGCAATCTTAATCCAGTAGGACCTTCAGGGTCACCTTTCTCATCATCCCTGGACTTAACAGTTCTATGGTTCTGGTGAGGGGCGTGATGGGTCCACTTACCAGGGGTTTGTCTTCAGAGTCACTGTCAAGAGAGTTGGGTGGTTTTCCAGTCGGGGCCAGAGTTCCTTCCCCCAGGATCCCAGGGGACTGGACCTCGACAACCTCAACCCTTTTCATGGCGGTCTCCCTGGGTCATTGTGGAGTCTTTTCAGGCTTCCCTCCACCGGATCAGTCAGGATTGTGCACAGGAGTTTTCGAACGGCATTCTGCAGCCTGATGTCCCTCCTTACTGCAGTTGAAGCAAGCTGTTGAACATGGTGCTGCAGTGGGGGGGGGTTATCACTTCTCATTTTCACTCTGGGGGAAGCATCTCCAGGTTTGTCCCAGGCATCACTGACTTCAGGCTTGGTCAACTAGGATACATCAGTTGTGGAGGCGGTCCGGGTCTCCCTCGGTGATGCACGTGTGGTACAGGTTCAGCCCATCTTTGAAATGACTCACTAGGACAGCAGTTCTCAACCTGTGGATCGCGACCCCTTTGTGGGTCGAATGATCCTTTCACAGGGGTTGCCTAAGACCATCGAAAAACATATATTTCCGATGGTCTTAGGAACCGAGAAACTGCTCCTCTATCCATCTCCAGGAGGATTAAAAACAACACAGAGAATGTTAAGACTTAAAGCATCAAAGGAGCAACTCCCCGCCTCTCAGGTAGAGCTAGCAAGTGCCAACGACTCAGCCCACCTTCTCCCAGCCTTTTTACCAATCAGAAGCCACAGTCCGGACATTGGCATCCGTGACGTATCTTCCCGGGGAATCTGTGAAGCCGGCAGAGCTGCTCCAGATCATGCTTGCATGCAGTCGCTCACGCTTCGGTGGAAGAGGGGAGACGGACTGGTGGGGAGTTGGGGGGGTGAGGCAGGAGGAGGAAGGAGGGAGGGAAGGAAGGGTTGTTAGCTGTGGAATCAGCACGCTGGAGGGCTTTGCCGTGGGGGTGGGTTCCTTTTGTATTTTGATTCCCTCCCTTTTGGAGGGAGGAATGGACATTTTATGATCTAGGGAAAAAAAGTCTGGTGTCTGTGAATAAAAGCGCCGGCGATCATCTTTTCTTTCTGCCAGCTCGCCTTGATGCATTCAGTGCAATTGCTTTTTTAAATAGCGCTTTTAGATTATATTTTTTAAATCTTAGCTTTTTTTAAAAAAACACTGGAAAGCACATTCTTAAAGCAAGGTGCAGACTTGGTACCTCTCTCTTTCTCTCCCTTGCGCCCCCCCCCCAATCCCCAGGTATTTTTATTTTTGGTTGGCAAAATCGGATCTGCAGCTGCTAAAAATGAATAGTGGCTTGCGAGGGAGGGGGGCTGCTGTGGGCAGCAGAAGACAGGCTGGTGCATCCAAGGTGTTGTTCACTCTCTCGCCTCTTTTCTGTTGAACCCCCCCCCCCAGTCTAGATCTTGAGTTGCTGCTTTGTGCAGGCATGAGCCAGGATGGCCATTTGTGGGGTTGGTCTCTGCCCTTGCGTGGGGGGGTTACAAGCACCTTAATTGAGTCTCCCCAACCCCATTCATGGGATTTTCCTCGGGGTTGCTAGGAGCTGCGCTTAAACTCGGAATCGCCTGGCTGCAAGCAAAGAGAAGGGAGTTGGCGTGGGCAAGAAAGCCAGCAAGCCAGCCTGCCAGCCCAAATTGCAAACTTCCCTTTGCCTTTTTTGTCGTGAATTGGGAATTCCTCGGGATTTTCCCTCCTCCCACCTTTAAACGGCTTCCTTTTATTCTGCCTCCTGCCTGGTCAGGATCCAAAGGCGAAGCTCCAATTGGGAAAGTGTATACTCCACTGCCAGAAATTGTTAGGAAAAAGGAGATGCATTGAGAGAGGGACTTGTCAAAAAACATTTAGATGAGAATCAAGTACGCTTAGTGGAAGGTGAAAATGTTGGAAGGAGGGAATGAAATCGCTGGAATCTGGGACAGCTGTAAAGTCGTATTCTTCTGTTTTGGGAAACTTCCATGAAAAAGTAGTCACGTAACCCCTCACTTCATCCACAAAATGTTACAGGAGTTGTGATTTTTTATTTATAAGCCTTTTCCTTTCTTCCATTCTCTTGCTACTTTTTCTTCAATTGGTCATGTGATCAAAATGTGGATGCTTGGCAACTGGCCTGTATTTATGACGGTTGCAGTGTCCCAGGGTCATGTGATTATTTTTAGCAATCTTTTAACAAGCAAAGTCAATGGGGAAGCCATATTCATTTAACAACTGTGTTCCTAACTTAATAACTGCAGTGATTCACTTAACAAGTGCAGCAAGAAAGGTCGTAAAATGGGTGCAACTCACTTAACAACTGCCTTGCTTAGCAACAGAAATGTTGGGCTCAGTCGTGGTCGTAAGTTGAGGACTACCTGTAGTTGTGGAATTCCTTTTAGTGGATGGTTCTATCTTCTGGAGTCTACTCTAGAGTCTGATCCTGCATATCAGATATTTACATTACGATTCATAACAGTAGCAAAATTACAGTTATGAAGTAGCAACGAAAATAATTTTATGGTTGGGGTCACCACAACATGAGGAACTGTATTAAAGGGTCGTGGCATTAGGAAGGTTGAGAACCACTGCACTAGAACTTCCTCTGGCCAATTGAGATGGCATGCCATGTCTCTAAACTCCTCCGTATACTCAGCCACCAGGTGACAACCTTGCCTCACTATTTTAATGCATTCTCTGGCCTTCCGGTCAGCTAAGGGTTCTCGAACCTCTTCCTCAGGGCAGCCATTAATTGGTTGAAGTTCTGGAGCTCGGGGGTATTGGTGTTATGCAGGGACACCATCCAGCAGGCTGCAGCTCCCTCCAGGGCCATGGTCACCACTCTCACCCATCCGTTGTCGCTGAGAATGTCTTGACCGTATTCCTCCATGTAACTCAGGACATGGGCCAGGAAGAATCCCAGCTGCTGAGGTGTCCTGTCATATTTATCTCCTAAGAGTGGGACCTTTTTATTATTATTATTATTATACATTTTTACAATTTTACAATAAAAACCCCTTTCCCAATCCCTCCCAACCCACCCCAAAACCCTCCCCCATTCTTCCCAGAGCTGAATAGAGGGTTAACTAGAACTTAAAAGAAAAAACTTTTAAACCCAAATAAACCTCAAACAAATATAATTACATTCAGTAAACAAATTATTAAATACTTTAACTCCATTATATATAAAAAGCAGAAAGAGAAAAAGAAGAAGAAAAAAAAACTATTCTACACTTCTAAATAATATCTTAAACTTTAAATATAAATTATTCAAAAGCTAAATGATATTTTCTTATAACATACTTATATTGTATAAAATTTATCCATCTTTTCCACCCCAAGAGGTACTTCTCTTGCGATTGATCTTTCAAAAAAGCCAAAATTTTTGCCATTTCAGCTAAGTAAGAAACTTTAAGAAACCATTCCTGCAAAGTAGGCAAAAATTCCTTCTTCCAATATTGCCCTATTAACAACCTTGCCGCTGTAATTAAGTTTAACATTAAAATAATCTCTTTGTCATCACAATCAGAAACAATACCCAACAAAAACAATTGTGGGGTAAATTTTATCCTTCTTTTGAAAATTCTTTGAATATTCCACCATATCTTGATCCAAAAGGCTTTTATGCTTTTACATGACCACCAGATATGATAATACGTTGCATCCAAGCAACCACATCTCCAACATTTAGGCTGCAAATTTGAGTACATACGAGACACTTTTTGTGGATCAAGGTGCCATCTATAAAACATTTTATAAAAATTTTCCCGTAAATTTTGTGCTTGTGTAAATTTAACATTCCACACCCAAATAGTCTCCCATGTATCTAATAAAATTGGTTCATCAAAATTTTGAGCCCATTTAATCATACAATCTTTAACTAATTCTGCTTCTGAATCCAATTCCACTAATACACCATAAATTCTTTTTATGTGGGTTCGGCTTTGATCTCTAATTTGTTTTAGCAAGTTCTCATCCTCTCTAAGCAAACCCACTTTATAATCTATCTTCCACCTTTCCAATAATTGTCTGTACTGAAACCATGAATAACTAATATTTTCTTGTGCTAATTCATCTATGGATTTTAATTGCCAATTTTTACCATCCCACTTAAGTAATTGTATATAAGAAATACTATCCATCTTAACTCCTTTCCTTATTCCTTCTATTGCATGCCATGGAATAGCCCATAATGGAATTCTTGAATCAATTCTATAATATTTCTTCCAAACCCGAAGTAAAGAAGTTCTTAAAATATGATACTTAAAAACCCTGTCAACTTTTTTATTATAAATTAAATAGGCATGCCATCCATATAATAAATCCCACCCCTCCAAAAGGAGTATATCTACATTTGTTAAATTAACCCAATCACTAATTAATGTTAAAACCACAGCATCATAATACAATTTCAAATTCGGTACCTTGAGTCCACCTCTCTCTCGTATATCTTGTATAATTTTAAGTTTTACTCTTGGTTTCTTCCCTGCCCAGATAAATTTATTGATACCTTTCTGCCATTCATCTAGATTTGTTTCTTTCTTTAAAATAGGTATCATTTGAAATAGAAAAAGAAACTTTGGCAAGACATTCATTTTAATCGCTGCTATTCTCCCCAATAGAGACAATTGCAGCTTTTTCCAATTCTCTAAATCCTTTTGTATTTTAAACCACAGCCTTTGATAATTATTTTTATACAGTTTTGCATTGGAAGCAGATAAGATAACCCCCAAATATTTTACCTTATTAACAACCTCAAAACCTGTCAGTCTAACTAAGATCTCCTTATCCAAGTTGGTCATGTTTTTTGACAATATTTTAGTCTTATTATTATTAATCTTGAAACCTGAAACTTGTCCACACTGATTTATCAATTGTAACAACTCCATTACAGAATAAGTTGGTTGAGACCAACCAGATCATCTGCAAAGGCCCTTAATTTATAATCATTTTTATTGATTTCTATTCCTTTTATGTTGGGACTAGACCAACCCTGTCTAGTCCCCTTTTCAATTGGAAATACCTCTGATAAACCTCCATTAACTATAAGTTGTGCCGTTTGTTTTTGATAAATGGCTCAAAGAGCCTGTAAAATTTTATCTCCAAAATTCATTTCCTCAACCAATCTTAACATAAATTGCCAATTTAACTGATCAAAAGCTTTTCCAGCATCTAAAAATATCAATCCTGCAGAAATCTGGTTGTTCTTATCCAAATATTCTATTAAGTTAATAATTTGTCTAACATTATTTTTCATATATCTTCCAGTTATAAAACCAGTTTGATCCATATGTATTAGTTGATTCAACACAGTCATAAGTCTATTAGCTAAAATTTTCAAAAAAATCTTATAATCTACATTCAAAAGAGATATAGGTCTATAATTTTTGGGTAGAGTAAGATCTTGATCCTCTTTGGGGATCAAGGATATAAAAGCTCTACCCCAAGACAGGGGGGTCTCTAATCCCTGTAATATATTATTAAAAAGTTCCCTTAAAGGTTCTATCATCTCATCTATCAAAGTCTTATAATGAATTGATGTCAATCCATCAGTACCCGGTGCTTTACCTACTTTTAATTGTTTAATTGCTGTAACAATTTCCTCTATAGTAACCAATCCATTAATTTCTTGTTTCTGATCTTCTGTTAACTTAGGAAAATGAGCATCTTGTAAATATTTATCTATATCTAGAGCCTGTACTTTCCTACCCATATATAATTTTGTATAATAATCTAAAAAGGATTTCTTGATCAATTCCTTCTGATATACCAATTTACCATTATGATTTATTTTATCTATAATTCTCAACTTCTGTTTCTTTCGCAATTGATAAGCCAGCCATCTCCCTGGCTTATTAGCATTACAAAATGTATTATATTTCATATAAAGTAAATTGGTTGCAGTCTGATCCGCCATTAACATATTAAATTGCGATTTAAGCAATTTTATAGATTCCTTAACATTCTCATCTGTAGGATTCAAAATTAAAACTTTTTCTTTTAATTTAATCTCATCTTCCAACTCCTTACATTTTTGCACCTGTTTCTGTCTATAAGCCTTATTCATTTGTATCAAAACCCCACGCATATAAGCTTTACTTGCATCCCACACCATTGCCATTGAAGTTCCCTTATGCATATTTAAAACAAAATATTCCTTTAAATACTCTTTAAGTTTCTGAACATTCATTTCTTGTCTAAATAAATTTTCATTCAACCTCCAAGATCTCCTCTCCTCTTTTTCAGTAGCCAGTTCCATCCACACTGGGCTGTGATCTGTCAATGTCCTTGGAAATATCTTTGCATTCTTTACCCTAAAATATAAGTCTGTTGTAATAAAAAAAAAGTCAATTCTTGAAAAAGATTGATGTTTATCCGAAAAAAAGGTGAAGTCTCTCTCTTCCATATTATGTTCTCACCAATAATCTCGCAACTCCCAGTCCTCTTTCAAATCAAAAAAGGCCTTAGGTAATTTGGCCTGTTTAAAAGAAGTGGAAAATCCTTTTTTATCTCTATATGTGTCTAAAACTCCATTCCAATCTCCCATTAATATAACAGATCTATAATCCAATAAAGTCAATTTTTGATGTAGCAACCTATAAAATTGTTCCTGTTGTTGATTTGGTGCATACAAACCTACTATAAGTATTTTCTTGCCATACAATCCCACTTCAATCATTACATATCTCCCTTGAGGATCAGAATCTACTAAACAACTGATAAACATAGATAACTACACCTCCTTTTTTCCCAAGAGCAAAGGATACAAAATGAGATCCCAATCGAGCATTAGCTAAATATTTTTAATCCTTAGTGATAATATGCGTTTCCTGCAAACAAATAATGTCATTATTATGTTGCTTCAGATAATGAAATATTTTCTTTCTCTTCTGAGGGGAATTAAGGCCATTAACATTCCATGTCAGAAACTTTACCATCTCCATCATCCAATAGCCTAGAGAAGACTGCTTGAAGATCTGTCATTGAGGATTGCACCAAAGATCTCTTAGGTCTTGCTCCTCCCACAGGCTCAGAAACAAATTCTTGTGAGACTTCTTTAACCTCTTTCTTCTGTTGTTCCTTTTCCTTACGTTTATGTGCAGCTCGAGTCATTCTCTGCTCTTTCATCTCAGCTTGTTGAAACCACTCAGCCTGTGGTTTTCCAGCTTTCATCAATACAGCTTCTTCAGACTGCTGTTCTACCTCCTTCCCGTCCAAAGCTTTAAACATTATAGGTGGTGATGAGCGTGCTCCCAGGACCGAAGTATAAAACTCCTTTGCTTTAGAAACAGTATTAAGTCTATAACGTGTCCCCGCATGACTCACCACTATTCCAATCGGAATATCCTATCTAAATGGCATCTGCCTCTTTTTACGTTCATCTGCTAAAAAAGCAAACTCTTTTCTTCTTCTTAAAATTTTAGATGGGATCTCCTTTAAAATTATAACATCTTGTGCAGCAATCTGAAACCTCTTATTATAAAAAGCTTGTATAATTTCATTACGCAGAGATCTTTTCCCAAAGTAAATTACCACATCTCTTGGCAGATTTCTTTGCTTTGCAACCCAAGAATTGACTCTGAATATTTTTTCAATTTCTCTGGATATTTCCTCTTTTTCTCTGTCCAGGATCACAGCGAAATCATTTACTACCATCTCTCTCAAGTCTTGTTGCATATTCTCTCTCAGACCCCTAATTCTTAAAGCAAATTCCACCTCTCTATATTGAAACAACAATCTCATCTTGTGAATTTTCCATCTTATTTTCCATTCCTTCAAATTTTTCCTCCAACACCTCCACTTTATCTGCAACTTCTTCAACACGAGAGTCCAATTTTTCAACCACAGAAGCAAGTCCTTTTAAAGCCAAAACTATATCTTGCCTCAAAATACTATTATTCTCCACTAAAAGCTCTTTCACTTAACCTCTAATTTGAGATATAACATTTCCCATTATATCTTGCAAGTCTTTTACCGTTATTGGTTGCAAAGGAGAAGATGGTGGTGTGGCTTTAGGTTGTTGTGCTGGTAATATTGCCGGAGAAGAAGCCACCTTAGGTACTGTAGAAGTTGCTTGGCGCTTTGAAGCCATCTTTTTTTTTAAAAAAAAAATTATTTCTTCTTTCCTCCTTCTTAAAAAATACAAAGAAAAAATCCCTTAGAAAAGTAAAAAAAAATTAAACAAAGAGGGAAAATAATCCTCCTAAAACCAAAATCCTCCTTCAAAAAATCATTATAAAAAAGAAGTAATTAAGTAACCAAGTCCATTCCGTTCCCTTAAAAAAAGAGAAAACTTCCAATCGCCATTTTACTTTCCCTCTCAACAAAAGAAAAATAAAAAAATAAAAATAAATCTTTAAAATTAAAGTCCAAATAAAATCAAAAAATAAAATCCTCTGTTCAGCTCTGTCCGCTTTTTAAATAACTCACCAGTTCTCTTTGGTCGCGGAGGTGGGAGCGGCATCTTGCTTTGTCCCCAACAGCGAGAGACAAAGACAGCTGAGAAGCGGAGACACCCTGAACTCCGTGGGAGCACTCTTTTCACCCCCTAAAAAAGATTCTTTTGGGAATTTCAGAGGCTCTACCACTATTCAGGGTGATACTCCCCTTCTTCCCTTTGCCCAGGAAGGAGGTTTTAAACCGTGGAACAGCTGATGCCTGCTGTTCTCAGCGGTTCTAACACTTTCTCAGGAGGACGGCTACAAAGTAACCGCCAGCGCCAGCACAGCGCCACTGGAAGTCCCAAGAGTGGGATCTTTTGACTGGGCTGGTGGGTTCCCTTTCATCTGGCTCAACACCTGGGGTGGCTGCCACAGCCATGGTCTTCATAGCCTCTGATGCACTGATGGAGGGACCAGGTTCGCCAACTCGCTCTCCCAGCATTCCTCCTCTGCCATCCCTGGCACTATCGAGGTTGATGGCTTGTTTGAGGAAGCGGTCAGATCAGGCTGGTCTCTCATTGTGCTCCTCGCTGAGGTTGAGTGACCTCTCCATCTCCCGCTTCCATCCCGGTTGGTGGCTACCACACTTAAGGGTCACCTTCCTGGCTTTTACCTCCCATTCTTTCTTCTTTCCAATGCCAATTGACCATCTCGGCTTCTCCTAACTTTCTCTGGTCACTGCTTCATCAGACGAACTGGAGGAATCTAAGCTGCTACCATTCAGCCCAGCCTTGAGGGGAGCTTCCCCGCAGAGGTTGCCTTCTCCTTTCTCACTGCCATGGATCAACATCTTTTGCACGGTCCCCATGATAGGGGTTCTCCCTCTGGGTTGACCACTTTGCAGATCCTGCCTAATGTAGGGACCTGCCTCAATCAGTCCTCCCAAGAAAGCAGAACTCTTGAAATGGATATCATTTCAAAAGGAACTTTTATTGGAAAGTGTTGACAGCAGCAATAGAAGGCAGGATCTGAGGGTTTCCCTTGCGAATCAATAGTCAAAAGAGTCAATGATAACCCCACCCCAACTGTCCATCCAGATGGTTCAAATAGGTCAATCCACAGGTGTGAAAATGCTGTGGGAATGGAGTGATAAGACACTGCTTCCAAAGCTGTTAGGTCTCTGCACCTCTTCTTCTGTGCCCAGAGATAAGGCAGATGGCCGGAGGCACATTCCATTCTCATCCCAATAGAGAAACATCAAAGATGATAGAGCAAGGAACAAAGCAAAGGAAATACATATCAGCAACCCCAAGCTTCCTCCCCCCCAGAAGAACAGCAGAACCAAAAAAAGAACAAGAAGCCCCCTGCCCATAGAAAGAAGGGTTCTGGCACCTCCACAGATTGTATCCTGTGCCATTAACTATGCTTGCTATGATCGTTGGATATTTTATTAAAAAAATGGAGTACAATGGTTTCATATTGTCAACTCTGGAATGCTGCCATAAGAAAAGGGAGGGGGAGTATTTATGAGTGTGGATTGAGGATGTTCCTGTATTCTAACCTTTGTTGCTGCTTTTGCTTTGATGTATTTGCATGAGAATTAAGGAGGGGGAAATACCTTCAGGGCCATCTGGTTTTACAGGTGCCTGGGAAGCTGGCCTGTTATCACTATTTTGGCCAGAAGTTCTCATAACATCTTCATGCCAGTGGATTGGCTCCTGATGGACTGGGGCATTGAGGTGGGGCTGAAGAAACGGGACTTTTAACTTAATGCTTTGCACGGGAACTTCAGAATCTGCCTCTTTTCCTCTGCAATCACTTTATCTCAGTAAAAGATCCTCTTTGAAATAATGCTTGTTTTATGAGTTGTGTTGTGATTCCTCACCAGCCAATGGATTCGGCAGCTGAGTCTGAGGAATCAGATGATGATGAGGGAGCCTGGGGTGACATTAGGGTCAGAGGAAGGTTCTCAGGAACTCCAAGACTTACAGTTGGACAAGGAGCCTGGCCCCTCTACTTGCACTCAGGGTGAGACACAGCTGTGCTGGGAGCCTGAGTTGGACAGTGATGAAGAACAGCTGGGACAAATCCCGGATGCACAAATGCACAGGCAAGAGAATCGAGTAGGACAGAGGAATGCAATGGAATGGCTCCAAAGGCAAAGAAGGCATTAGGAAGCCACGCCTTGGCTGAATTATAAAAGGGAAGTTGTGGGAGGTGCTGGTTGCTGAAGGCAACCGTTCGTGTTGAGGATCAAGATTCTGTGGACTATTTGTTTGCCTTGGACATTGACTCAGGTCTATGAGAATAAAAGGGTTTTTTTTTCTTGCAGTCCTGCCTGTTTCTTGCAAGAGGGGTTTCTCCTTGTGAGCATATCAAGGACTCAATTAGGCTGGGACAGAACAAGTTGTGCTTTCCTGGGGAATAGCTGAGGCAGTCCTTACATTAGATGGAATCTGCAAAATGGTCAACCCGGAGAGGCACCTACCCTACCGTGGGGACTGCGCAAGAGATGTCTCATCAAGGCAGCAATCAAGAAGAAGCAGAGTGCTGGGGGGGAGGACGATGTCAAAACTCTACCCCACAAAAAACCCATTGAAGAGATGGAGAAAGCTGCTAGGCTGGGGGACTCCTCTAAACTGAGGTGGTCCATTGGCATGGGGAAGAAGGAAGACTGGGAGAGGAGGACAAAGGGAGTCACCCTGATCCAAGGCAGTTGCCAACACGGATGGAGGAGAGAGCTAGAGGCGCTTGATGATAACAATGAAGAGCCTGTCTGTGCAGATGCCCTCATGAATCAAGCAATGTGTTTCATGATGGAAGCATTTCAAGAATTGAAAGCAAGGGGACTTCAAACCAGAGAAATGAGAGACAACCGACAAGAGTGGGCTGCAATTGGGGAAGGGAGAGCTTCTCCCACCTTGTGGATGGGAAATGCCATCTATAAAACATCTTGTAGAGACAGAAGAAGGATATTTTGGGAAGCTTTTACATTTATATATTTTTTTCTATTTTTTGTTTGGAAACCATTGGATTATAACTTTGTAAACTTTTTAAAGTTTGGCTGGAATGGACATCTAATGACACCTAGTGGCAAAACTAAGAACTACATTTAGACTTGTATTTTTAACCTTATCTAACTATTAAGTCTGGAGCTTCAGAACTTGGCTAGATGCCCAGACACAGCTTACAGTTTAAACTTTTTAATGTCGTTGGAATCTATAGTCCTGGAGATTGTGGTTGGAAAAGAGAAGAATCTTTTTGGGTTGGCTTTCTTTACAGGATAGATTACAATTAAAAATAAAAGTTGTTTTAAAGTCATCTGACTTCCCTGGATTACAAATACAGCTTGACCTGGAATTTTTACAAGCTGTTTTGAGACAGAGTGAATAACAAGAAAATTCTACTAGCAGAACACTTTGTATTACAATTTTGACAGTATACTTTTTCCTTTTTTCCCTTTTGTTCTTTTTTATTATTATTATTACTACTATTACCTCTAATATTTGAATTTGGTACAAAGAGAGAAACAAAGAAGCAGGCAGAGACAGCCATAGAAGAAGCAGCTAAATCAAGAGAGGAAGGAGAAATTAAAAATACATATACAGAGGAAGGGGCAAGACCAAGAGAACACAGACAGATAAGATCGACTAGAAGATTAAGACCTAGATATAATTGAAAGAGACGAAGAAGGAAAGTGGGATCCTGTCAATGAATATAAACGGACTGAATTCCCCCTCAAAAAGGAAAAAAGTTTTTACACAACAAAAATTAAAAATAGATATAATTTGCCTCCAAGAAACACATATTAAGAGACAATGCCATAAATTGTTAGAACAATCGAAAATTGGTAAACTCCATTTTGCATTAGCACAACAAAAGAAAAGATGAATAGCCCTATATATTAAATAAACAATGAACCCTAAACAAATTTATGCGGATGAAGAGGGAAGAATATTAATGGTGGAAATAATGATGGACCAAAACCAGATACTGATGGTAGCAATATATGCACCAAATGATAAACAAGAACAATTTTACCAAAAACTATATAAAAATATTAAAATTGGACTATCAAAATCTCTGTATAATAGGAGACTTCAATGCAATAACAAATGGAACTTTGGACTATAAAAGCACTAAACAAGGGAAGAAAGGAAGAAATATATTACCTAAAGCATTTTTTAAAATGTCAGAAGAACTCTGTATTCAAGACATATGGAAAGAGAAAAAATCCAAAAAACTGCAATATACATTTTATTCAAATAGACATAAGTCATGGTCTAGAATTGATATGATATGGACATCCTCAGAACTCAGCACAAGATACAAGAAATAGAAATAGAAACTAATATCTGGGCAGATCACAATCCAATAAAGATGACTTGGAGAGCAGCCAAGGAAAAATTAAGATGGTCCTTGAACAAATCTATATTGAAAGAAAAAGAATTTATACAACTAGCGACAAAGGAAATGGACTTCTTTTTTAAAATAAATAAGAAAGAAGACATGTCACTTCAAAATATGTGGGACACAGCTGAAGCATATTTCAGAGGATTGGCTATAACTATACTGCTAAAAAGAATAAAGAAAGAAAACAACAGTTAAAGTTGAAAGAAGAATTTAGAAAATTAGAATTACAAATTGACCTACAAAAGAAAATATTTAAAAAGCAAATGGAGATAATAAAATATAAACTAAACTTAGTAGAGGCGGAAGTAATGGCTCATTATTAAATGAGCTAAACTGAACTTTTTTTGAAAATGCCAATAAACCGGGGAGATGGTTAGCATATAGACTGAAAAAAGAAAAAGAGAAAAAACTGATAAACAAGTCACAAGACCCAAAAGGTGAATTACAGTTTCAAAATGAGACAATTAAAAAAATTATTAAAGACTTTTACAAAATACTTTACAATGCAGAGGAAACTTCAAAAGAAAAAATACAGCAGTACCTTAAAAAAGCAAATTTACCAAAATTCCAGAGAATATTCAAAACATATTAAATGGGAAAATATCAATGATGGAGATAACAGAGGCCATAAAAATGCAAAAAAAATGATAAGACCCCGGGCCCAGATGGGTTACCTGCGGAGCTCTACAAATCATTACTAAGCACAATATTGAAAGAACTGTGTAATGAAATACTTTTGGAAGCTAAAATACCAAATAACATTACCTTAAAGTAGATTCTGACTTGACACAAATAAAAAACTATAGACCAATATGATTATTAAATGTAGACTGTTGAGTCCTCAGCTAATGGCAATAAGCCACGAAGCATTTCGTAGTTTCAGGACCCTCTTTATTGTTGTTCTGTAGCCCCGTTACAACTCTGAGGCATGCAAGCCTTGCGCACGGCGTGCCTCGCGCATGCGTGCAAGCACTGGGGCCAGCCAGTTTGGTCCCGGGCAGCTTGCAACTGCCCGGGACCATTGCAACCTCCCGAGCCTGCCTTTGCAGGCTCAGGACACAACATAGACTATAAAATTTTTGCTTCAATAATAGCAGAAAGACTGAAGAAATTTCTGACTGAATTTATACATACAGATCAAAATGGCTTTCTACCTAAAAGACAGATAAAAAATAACTTAAGAATGATCCTAGATGTTTTAGAGTACTATGAAATTCATCCAGGGAAACAGATGGCTTTAATATTTCTAGATGCACAGAAAGCGTTTGACAACATAAACTTGGCAATTTATGTTCCAGCAACTAGAGGAAATGGATTTTGAAGAAAATTTTACAAACGTAATCAAAACAGTTTATCATAAACAGTTAAAATAATTGTAAATGGAGATTTTATAGAAAACTTTGACATTAAAAAAGGCACAAGATAGGGATGTCCACTATATCCACTGAAAGTATTGAATAGAAATATCAGGCAAGTTATAGAAATTAAAGGATTGGAGATAAAAAGATGAAAAATACAAACTACAAGCATTTGCAGTTGACTTGGTTTTTATATTAGAAGAACTGCTTGAAACAAGCGTTAAACTTATGGAGAAAATAAAAGGATTTGGAGAAGTGGCACGGTTGAAAATAAACAGAGAAAAGACTAAAGTGCTAACTAAAAACTTAACAGAAAAACAAAAAAACCAACTAGCAAAAAAATTTTCAAATATTCCAAAAAGTTAAATATTTGGGAATTTATTTAACAGCAAAATGTGCAACAATAAAAGAAGACAACTATGTAAGATTGTTAAAATAAATAACATTGGATCTGGAAAAGTGGAAAAACTTACAACTTTCAATGCTGGGGAGAATAGCAACAGTGAAAATGAATATCTTACCAAAATACTCTTTTTATTTCAAATGATACTTATAAGACTGAGAAAAAACCTTTTTTGATGAACTAAATACAACAATACTGAAATTTATGTGGCAAGGAAAAAAAGCTAGAATTAGACTGAAAATGTTACAAGCAGCGAAAGAAAGTGGAAGACTTGGACTGCTGGACTGGGCGCTATACTACCAAGCAACTATATAAACATGGCTAAAATAATGCTTAGAGATAAAAACTTTTATACCTAGAGGGGCATGACCTACAACTTGGATGGCATGCCTTTCTGTGATATGGGACGAACAAAATACATAGATACTTTCAAAACCACTTTATAAGAAATGCACTTCTTCTACAATGGGAAAAAATAAAAGTGAACATCCATATTAAAATACCTGGATGGCTTTCAACAATGGAAGCATTTGCTTACCCAAATTTAATCAATTACGAGAAAGTTGTGATCTATAAAGATATTTTGGACAATGAAGGGAAATTGAAAGACAAATAAGATTTACAAGAACAAGGTATTGATCTATCATGGTGGCTGTTCTGTTTTCAGTGAAAAGGCATTGAGACGAGGCAGGAGTAACAACAGTCTTCTCTTTATTCAGATCACAACAGAACCAATACAAAATGGCGCGGATTCCTTTTATACCCCTTTGCAGGGATAGTGTCAGCCAATCAATACAACAGATTCTCCCGCCTTGCGCATGAGCAATAGGCTGGAGACAGCCTGTCTGGTCCCGGGCATCCACGTGGTCTGCCCGGGCTTCTCTGCAGCTTCCTGAACCTGCTGAGTCACTCAGCAGGCCCAGGACATAACAGTGGCCATACTTGCAAATTCAAACAAAATATGAAAAAGATACTAAAACAACGGGATTTTATAAAGAACAGACAGAAATTGATCAGATACTGCTAAAAACAGATGAAAATTGATTAAGAAACTCTAGAAATATTTGTTAAACTTAAAGATGGAAGAGGAACAAGTAAAAGAGGCAATGATAACATGGGCAAAGAACTTTGGACATAATGTAGAATTAGAAAACTGGCAAAGATTATGGGAAAGAAATGCTAAATTAATGAAAGTGGTGGCTTAAATGTTTTACAGATGGCATCTAACACCGATGAGATTAGTGAAAATGTTTAAAAATACATCAAACAAATGTTGGAAATGTAAACAAAAACCAGGTACTTATTATCGTATCTGGTGGACATGCCCTAAAGCTAAAAGATTTTGGTCAAAAATACACATATGGTTGGAAAAAATGACTAAAAAACATAAATTTCAAGTCAGAACTGTTTCTGTTAGGCATAATAGGAGAAAACTACAAGAAAGATTGTATATATTTAATTTTACATGTATTCACTGCAGCAAGAATTATATTTGCCCAATATTGGAAAAATGAAAACTTACCAAGAAGAAGAACTAATTAAGAAAATTTTAGATTGTGCAGAAATGGACAGATTGACATTAAAGATAAAAGAGAAAGAAGACTCAGGGGACAATTTTTACCAATGACTAAAAAAGCAAGTTAGAGAGAAAGGAACATGATATGTACTATGTAACACTGAATATATAATGAGCGATTAACTAACATATTAATTATGATAATATAGAAATTAACTCTTACTTATTGTTTTTAAAATACATGAACCCAGATAATATGGTGTTTGCTAAATATTAAGAATGTTATTTTAAAAAACCCCAACCATAATCCTAACCCTAACCCTAACCTTAACCCTAACCCTACAAAAATCAATAAAATCTATACAAAAAAACCTTAATAAACAACCATCAACACCCCAGTCAACAACTAAAAAGCTCAACCAGATACCACGTAAATACTGCACACAGAATAGCCCAAAGCACAAATCCTGGTTTGAGACAAGTTCCTTGAGGATGGTTCAGTTGATGAGTTGAGCATAAAGCTCGGAAGACTAAATCTCTGGTGCAGGTGACCGACCCAGATTGGATCTGCAGCTCTAACCTTGTCCAATAGGAAGATTTTAAGAATCAAAATGGCTGAATAATTCACAAAGGAGAATTACATTAAATTTTGGGAGCTGTAAGATCAACTGTGACATGAAGCAGATTCATAGCTAGAATAGAATGCAGTAGAATAGTGCTGGAAGGGACTGTGGAGGTCTCCTAGTCCAGCCCCCTACTCAAGCTGGAGAACCTATACCATTTCAGATAAGTGACTGTCTAGTCTCTTCTTAAAAAACTCCAGTGATGGAGCACCCATGATTTTTGAAGGCAAGCTGTTCCACTGGTTAGTTGCCCTCACTGTTACGAACCTTCTCCTTAATACCAGGTTGTTTATCTCTTTGATTAGTTTCCAACCATTGTTTCTTGTCCTGCCCTCTGGTGCTTTGGAGAATAAATTGACCCACTCTTCTTTGTGGCAGCCACTCAAATACTGGAATACTGCTATCATGTCACCCTTATTTCTTCTTTTCTTTAGACTATCCAGATCTAAGTCCTGCAGCCCTTCTTCATATGTTTTAGTCTCCAGGCCTTTGATCACCTCAATTGCTCTTCTCTGAACTTTTTCCAAAGCCTCAATATCTTTTTTGTAGTATGGTGACCAAAATTGGTTGCAGTATTCCAGGTGTGGTCTCACTAGAGTTTTATAAAGTGATACTAATGCTTCGATGATGTTAATTCTATGCCTCTGTTTATATAATCCAGGATTATATTAGCTTTTTGCTGCTGCTGCACAGTGCTGGCTCATATTCAAGTGTTTGTCCACTAGGACTCAAAGGTCCCTCTCCCTTTAAGCCAGGTCTCACCCAATCTGTACTTGTACCTTTGATTTTTCCTGCCTAAATGTAAAACTTTGCTTTTCTCCACATTGAAACTCATTTTGTTGGATAGGACCCATTGTTCAAGTTTGTTTAGATCTTTTTGGACCTTGAGTTTGTCTTCTGGAGTGTTGGCTACTCCTGCCAGTTTGGTGTCATCTGCAAATTTGATGATTTCAATTCTAAGTCATTTATGTAGATATTGAAGAGTACTTGGCCTAAGACGGAACCTTTTGGTACCCCACTGCTTACTTCTCTCCATGTGGATATAGTGCCATTGAGGGCTACTCGTAGAGTATGGTTTGTCAGCCAACTACAGATCCATCTGGTGGTGATGTTGTCTATTCCACCTTTTTCTAGCTTACCAAGGAGTAAGTTGTGGTCTACTTTATTAAATGTGTTACTGAAATCTAAGTATACTATGTCCACAGCATTTCGCTGGTCTACTAGCTTGGTCACTTTATCAAAGAATGAAATAAGATTGGATTGGCATGATCTGTTTTTAACAAACTCATGCTGGCTACTGGTTATAACTTTGTTTGCTTCTAGTTGCTTGCAGATCTGTTTTTTTATTATTATAAGTTTTATAAAATTTTACAATATAAACCCCTCCCATCCCTTCCCCCCCTCCTCCACTTCCCAGAGCTGATTATAGGGTAACAAATAAACAAACATAATCTATCTAACATAAACCAACTATACTATCAAACAAACCATAACACACTTTAACTCCTTTTCAAAACAAATATTAACAAATTAAAACAAAAATAAAAATATAATTAAAACTATTAATAATTATCTAACATCTACACATATGCAAGATAATACTTATCAGTTTCATATTTCTTTTGAATATAATCAATCCATCTTCTCCAAACCATAATGTATTTTTCTTGTGATTGATCCTTCAAGTAGGCGGAGATTTTCGCCATTTCTGCTAAATTAGATACCTTAAGTATCCGTTCTTCCAAAGTAGGCAGTGAGTTTTTCTTTTTCTCACCAATAATCTTGCAGCTGTAATAAGATTCAACATCAAACTAATTTCTTTAACATCAAAATCTACAATAATACCCAACAAAAATAATTGTGGAGTAAACTTTATCTTTCTCTTAAAAACCTTTTGAATATTCCACCAAATCTTAATCCAAAAAACTTTAATATTTCTACAAGTCCACCAAATGTGAAAATAAGTTGCATCTAAATTTCCACATCTCCAACATTTGGGCTGTAAATTCGGATACATGCGGGACAACTTTTGGGGATCCAAATGCCATCTATAAAACATTTTATAAAAATTTTCCCTTAAATTTTGCGCTTGAGTAAATTTTACATTTCTAACCCAAATTGTCTCCCATGTATCCAATAAAATTGGCTCTTGAATATTTTGTGCCCATTTAACAATACAATCTTTAACTCTGTTTCAGAATCCAATTCTATTAAAGCATTATAAATTCTCTTTATATGAGCTCAACTTTGATCTTTAATCTGTTTTACCAAATTCACATCCTCTAAAGTAATACCAACCTTTTGATCTAAACTCCACCTCACTAACAATTGGTTATAATAAAACCAAGAATATACAATGTTTTCTTGCTTCAACTCAGTTAAAGGCTTTAATTGCCAATGCTGCCCAACCAAACTAAGTAGTTTCTTATAAGAAGTCTTATCCAAATTTACTCCCCTAGATACTCCCTCTATCACGTGTCCAGGAATCCCCCAAATTGGAATTTTATAATTTAACCTATAATAATATTACTTCTAGACACGCAACAAGGCACTTCTCAAAATGTGGGTTTTAAAAACCTGATCAATTTTTTTATCATAAATCAAATACGCGTGCCATCCATACAATAAATCCCATCCCTCAAGAGAAAGGATATTTTTATTTGTTAAATTGAGCCAATCACTAATCAGTGTTAAAGCCACCACATCATAATACAATTTTAAATTAGGCGCTTTAAGTCCTCCTCTCTCCCGTGTGTCTTGTATAATTTTGAATTTAACTCTTGGCTTTTTCCCTGTCCAAATGAATTTATTAATCCCCTTCTGCCATTCCTCCAAATTAACATCTTTTTTCAAAATAGGTATCATCTGAAACAAAAAAAGAAACTTTGGAAGTATATTCATTTTAACTGCCGAAATTCTCCCCAACAAAGATAATTGTAGTTTTTTCCAGTCCTTTAAATCCTTTTGCACTTTTACCCATAATGTCTCATAGTTATTTTTATACAATTTAACATTAGAAACTGTAATATATACTCCTAGATATTTAACCTTTTTCACTATTTCAAAACCTGTTAATTTAACCAAAATATCCTTTTCCTTCATAGACATATATTTCAATAATATTTTAGTATTATTATTTACCTTAAAACCAGAAACCTTCCCATACTGAATTAAAATTTCAACCAAATCCCTAACCAAATCTGTCGGTTGAGATGTCACAACCAGATCATCAGCAAAAGTTCTCAACCTATAATCATTCTTATTTATTTTTATTCCCTTTATTCTGGGTGACTCACGAATTTTAATAACTAAAATCTCCATTGTTAAAACAAATAACAATGGGGATAAGGGACATCCCTGTCTTGTACTCTTTTCAATTTTAAATGCTTCTGTTAATCCCCCATTAATTATAATTTGTGCAGATTTTTGTTGATATATAGCCTTAAGAGCATACAAGAATTTGTCCCCAAAATTCATTTCACTTTTAAGAGCCTATATTAGGACTTATTTAGTGGAGATACGAGCGGCAAAATGTTCACATTTTTCTGCACTTATTGCGTCTGCAGAATCTCGCCCCGCCGCCCTTCCCTACTTAACGTTCGGGAAGCTGGGGAGCCCTTACAGGGTAGGGCGGAGGAATTTGTGCAGTTCCTATCAGACAAAATTGCTCAGATTCGGACAGACCTAGACTCCGATTGGGCAGGGTCTTCTGAGATGACTGGGGCAGGTCTTAGCCCAGTTTTATGGGATGAATTTGAGTCTGTGACCGCTGAGGATATTGACAGAGCGGTGGGAGCGATGAGCGCCTCCACTTGTTTATTGGACCCGTGTCCTTCCTGGTTGGTCTCGGCTGCCAAGGAGGTGACACGAGGCTGGCTCCAGGTGTTGATCAACACTTTCTTGAGGGAGGGGTCTTTCCTGCAATCCTTGAAGGAGGCGGTTGTGAAGCCCCTTCACAAGAAGCCTACCCTGGACCCAGCTGACTTAAATAATTTCCGTCCAGTCTCCAATCTCCCCTTTTTGGGGAAGGTTGTAGAGAGAGTGGTGGCACTCCAGCTCTGACGGTCTCTGGATGAAGCGGATTATATAGACCCTTTTCAATCTGGCTTCAGGTCTGGCTTCAGCACAGAAACTGCTTTGGTCGCGCTGATGGATGATCTCTGGTGGGCCTGAGACAGGGGTTATTCCTTTGTCTTGGTGCTACTTGACCTCTCAGCGACTTTTGATACCATTGATCATGGTATCCTTTTGCGACAACTTGAAGGGGTGGGAGTGGGAGGCACCGTTTTACGGTGGTTCTCCTCCTACCTCTCTGGCCGGTCGCAATTGGTATTGGTGGGAGGGCAGAGGTCAACCCCGAGGCCCCTTGAATGCAGCATGCCGGAGGGGTCGGTCCTCTCCCCCCTCCTATTTAACATTTACATGAAGCCGCTAGGTGAGATCATCAGATAGCACGGGGTGAGGTTTCATCAGTATGCTGATGATACCCAGCTATATATCTCCTCCCCGAGCTCTCTCAGTGAAGCGGCTGATGTGATGGGCTGTTGCCTTGAAGCCGTGAGGGTTTGGATGGGGGTTAACAGACTCAGGCTCAATCCTGACAAGACCGAGTGGCTTTGGATGTTGCCTCCCAAGGATCACGTCGACTGTCCAGTGTTGACTCTAGCGGGGGAAAATATACCCCCTTCGGAGCGGGTTCACAACTCCTTGATCCACAGCTGAATTTGGAACATCATTTGACAGCTGTGGCTGGGAGGACTTTTGCACAAGTTCGTCTGTTGCACGAGTTGCGACCCTACCTGGACTGGGAGGCTCTCCTTACAGTCACTCATGCCCTTGTCACCTCACGTCTGGACTATTGCAACATGCTCTACATGGGGCTACCCTTGAAAAGTATTCGGAGACTACAGTTGTTCCAGAATGCAGCCGCGCGAGTGATAGTGGGTGCTCCTCGATACACCCACGTTACACCTATCCTCCGTGAGCTGCACTGGTTGCCTATTGGTCTCTGGGTCCAATTCAAGGTGTTGGTTATTACCTTTAAAGCCCTATATGGCTCAGGGCCAGGCTATTTGCGAGACCGCCTACTACCTCATAGTTCCCTTCGTCCGGTTAGATCCCACAGGCTGGGCCTCCTTCAGGTTCCGTCGGCCAAGCAGTGCCATTTGGCGGGGCCGTGGAGGAGGGCTTTCTCTGTGATGGTGCCCATGTCTTGGAACCAGCTCCCCCCGGGGATTAGGACCGCTCCCACCCTGTTGGTTTTCCATAAGCTTCTTAAGACCTGGCTTTTCCGGCAGGCCTGGGGCTTATAAAATCTGACCCCTGGATGACTGTTATTGTACTGTTTGTTTTGTCATGTTTTATGGTGTTTTTATTGTTAGCCCCCCAGAGTCCTGCGGGAGTGGGGCGGTTTATAAATTTTAAAAATAAATAAATAAATAAATAAATTTCCTCTACTACTCTCACTAAAAATTGCCAATCTAATTGATCAAAAGCTTTTTCCGCATCTAAAAATATCAAAGCCGCAAGGATTTGATTGTTCTTATCCAGATACTCAATTAAATTAACAATTTGTCTTACATTATATTTCATATATCTTCCAGTTATAAATCCAAACTGATCACCATGAATCAAATGCTTCAAAACTTGCATTAATCTATTTGCCAATATTTTAGAAAAAATCTTGTAATCTGTATTCAAAAGAGATATAGGCCTATAATTTTTGGGCTGGGTCAAATCTTGATCCTCCTTTGGAATCAGTGATATAAAAGCACTTCTCCAAGATGGAGGTACCTCTGCTTCCAACAGAATATTATTAAAAAGTTCCTTCAAAGGTTCTATCATATCTTCAGATAACATCTTATAATAAATTGCCGTTAAGCCATCTGTGCCTGGAGCCTTACCAACTTTTAGTTGTTTAATTGCCCAAGTAATCTCATCAGAGGTAATTAAAGCATTAATCTGATCTCGTTGATCAGTAGTAAGTCTAGGAAAATGTGATTCCTGTAAATATTTTTCTATATCTGAAGCTTGTATGCTTTCACTAGCATATAACTTTGAATAAAAATCTAAAAAACTCCTTTTAATCAAATTTTGTTGATGAACTTCTTTACCTTTATAATTTATTTTTTATCCTTGATTTCTGTTTCTTTTGTAGTTGGTAAGCCAACCACCTACCAGGTTTGTTTGCATTGCAAAATGTATTATGTTTCATGTACCTCAAATTAATTGCAGTATGATCAGCTATTAACTTATTAAATTGCTCCTTAAGCAAAGTTATAGAAGCCTTTAAATTATTGTCCAAGGGATTTAATATAAGAGCCTTTTCCTTACATTTAATCTCTGCTTCCAACTCTTTACATCTCTGCATCTGTTTATGTCTATGCACATTATTCATATGAATCAAGACCCCTCTCATATATGCTTTACTAGCATCCCATACCATTGGCATTGAAGTACCCTTATATATATATTCAAAAGAAAAAATTCCCTTAAATAATCTCTACATCTCTGTAAAGTCTCCTCATATCTAAATAAATTTTCATTCAATCTCCAAGTCCTTCTATTCCCACCTTCAATGGATAACTCCATCCATACAGGACTATGGTCTGATAATATTCTGGGGAATATCTTGACCTTCTTCACCCTAGAAAAAAGATCATTAGTAATTAAAAAAAGTCAGTTCTGGAGTATGATTGATGCCTGTCCGAAAAAAAGTGAAGTCTCTTTCTTCCATATTCCGTTCTCGCTAAATGTCTCTAAGTTCCAAATCATCCTTCAAATAAAAAAAAACTTTAGGTAATTTTGCATAATTAGGAGATTTAAAAGAACCCTTCTTGTCTTTGCTTGAGTCTAAAACACCATTCCAATCTCCCATCATAATTACTGATTTGTAATCCAATTGAATTATTTTCTGATGTATCATCTTATAAAAACATTTTTGTTGCTGATTGGGAGCATATAAACCAATAACAAGACTTCTCTTGCCATTTAATAATAAATCAATAATAACATATCTTCCTTGTGGATCAGAATCAATTAACTTTGGTGATAAATCTTTCCTCACATAAATAACTACTCCTGCTTTTTTCTGCGGAGCAGAAACTGTAAAATGTACTCCCAGCCGGGAGTTAATCAAATACTTTTCATCCTTTAAAGCAATATGAGTCTCTTGCAAACATATTACATAATTCTTATGTTGTTTCAAATAATGAAAGACTTTCTTTCATTTCTGTGGTGAATTCAAACCATTAACATTCCATGTCAGGAACTTTGCCATATTTAGTGGCCTGAAGCCTTTCGACCACTGCATTTAAGTTCGCAGTTGATGACCTCTTTGGTCTTGTTCCTCCCACTGGCTCTGAGGTAGCCACCTTTTGTTGTTGTTTTTCTCTGCGTTTGTGGGCTGCACGAGTCATTCTCTGCTCCCTTGGATCTTTTCTTATCTCCAAACACTGCTGCATAGATTCAACCAACAGCTCTTCTCCTACTGGTGACATTGCTCCTGCAGCCAGCTGTCCTTCAACTTACTTTCATTCCCTCTAGATTTTGGAGATGGTGGTGCACCTGCGTTCAGAACAGAAACATAAAAATCTCTTGCTTTTAAAATTGTGTTAAGTCTATAACGTGTTCCAACATAATTCACCACTATGCCAGCAGGTATATCCCATCTGAATTGAATCTGTCATTTCTTAAGCTCCTCAGCCAAAAAAGCAAAATCCTTTCTTCTTCTAAGAATTTTTGGAGGTATTTCTTTTAAAATTATAACATCTTGAGCTGCAATTTGAAATCTTTGCTTATAAAAAGCCTGTATGATCTGATTACGAAGTGATCTTCTGGAAAAATAAATAACTACATCTCTTGGTAAATTTCTCTGCTTCGCAATCCATGAATTAACTCTGAAAAAATTTTCTATATCTCTCAACATTTCTTCAGGTTCACATCCCAAAATGGAGGCTAATTCTGCTGCAATTTCTTCTTTCAAATTCTCTTGCACATTCTCCTTCAACCCTCTTATTCTCAAAGCAAACTCCATGTCTCTATATTGTGACATTATAATTTCATTCTGTGCTGCATCAAGATTATTTTCAACTTTTTCAACTCTATCTTCTAATCTTTCAACATTTCCAACCACCTCATCCACTCTATCATCGAGGTGTTCTACGTGGGCTGCAAGCCCCTGGAGAGTCAACACAATATCTTCCCTCATTATTTTTCTGCTCCAGAAGCTCTGCTGTCTCATGTTAATCCTTTGTGCAACTTTCTCCAAAGCATCCTGTAAATCTTTAAGTGTGAGTGCCTGAGCTGGAGGAGAGGGTGGAGGAGATTTAGGCTTAGGTTGCTGTATAGTCTGTGTTACTGGAGAGGAAATAGAAGCTTTAGGAACACAAGAAATTCCAGGGCATTTTGAAGCCATTTTAAAAAGAAAGAAATGAGAGAGAGAAAAAAGAAAACGAAAAAAGAAAAAAGCCACTTCTTATAATTAAATAAAATAAGGGGATAATAAGAACAACTCCCCCATAGTAAAAAAGAAAAAACTCTTTAAATAAGCAAAGTCTGTTACAATGTTGAAACTTTGTTTCCAAGTAAAAGTGAAAGTCTTCAGACAAAGGAACAGGATTCTTCTGCCATTTTTCCCCTCACTCCATTTGTTAAAGTAATAGCTGGAGAAGATAATAATTCTTTCTTGACGTAAAGTTAGAGTTCAACACAGTTCTGATCCTCCTGAACAGCTCTGTCTGCTTTAAACTTTACTCACAGTTCTTCTTACGTAGCTGATGTGGAAGCAGCATCTGGCTTCATTCTCCCGTTCCGGAGAACAAAGGCGTCTTGGGATGTGGAGTTAGTCCAGACTCCGAAGGAGCTCTCACCCTTTGTCTCCCAGAAAAGAAATCTCTGGGAGACTAGAGGAGCTCAACTTCTATCCGGAAAAAAACTCACCTTCTTCCCTTTGCCCGGGAGGAAAGTTACGAGCCACAAAACAGCTGATGGTCACTGTCTTGCTGGCTCTTACACAATCCCGAGATGGGCGGCTAGGAAAAAAGCCACCATCAGTGCGGCGATCGCCACCGGAAGTCCGCTTGCAGATCTGTTTTTTGATTAACTTTTCTAGGATCTTCCCAGGTATTGATGTTAAACTGATTGGTCTGTAGTTTCCTGGGTCCGTTTTTTCCCCTCTTTCTTGCAGATGGGAACCATATCAACCCTTTCCCAATCCTCTAGTACTTCCCCAGTGCTCCAGGGGTTGTGGAAGATATGGTGCAATGGTTCTGAGATAACATCTGCCAGCTCTTCCAGAACTCTGGGATGTAATCAGTTGGGTCTTGGTGATTTATATTCATCAAGGTCAGATAGGTGTTCTCTTACCATTTTCTTGCTTATTTTAATTTTTTGTTTCTAGTTTGTCTTTTGCAGTGGGTTTTTTTTTTGGTATGTTGGGCTATAGTTTCTTTTTGTGTGAAGACTGATGCAAAGAATGAGTTAAGCAGCTCTGCTTTCTCCCTGTTGCCTGTTATTTCCTTGCCATCTTCTCTCTTTAGTGGACCTACAGTTTCCTTAACTTTTTTCTTGTTGTTAATATGTTGGAAAAAACTTGTTTTAATCCTTGATTTCTGTTGCAAGTCTTTGTTAATTCTGAGCCTTTGCTTTCCTGACTTCATCTTTGCATGTTCTGGCTGTCTGCTGATAATCAGCCTTAGTTATTTGCCCTTTCCATTTTTTGTATTTGTCCTTTTTGTCTTAGTTTGTCAGAGAGATCTTTGTGCAGCCATGCTGCTTTCTTCTTGAAAGAAAGCCCATACCAGCACAATACTATCTTTCTCGATAGTATTGTGCTGGTATGGGCTTTTATGATCGCATTTTTCAGGGTTTCCCATGCTCCTTGGATTGTTCTCCCCTTTAGGATTTTCATCAATGGAATTTTTCCTAGATTCTCTCTGAGTTTGTTAAAGTCAGTTCTTTTGAAGTTTAAGACACTGGTTGGATTGTTTTCTATTGCTAGTGTTTGCATTATATTAAATTCCAATATGACATGGTTACTTTCACCAAAGGTTCCGGCAATTTCAATTCCCTCTAACACTTCTTCTCTATTTGTAAGGATTAAGTCCAGTATAGCTTTATGTCTAGTTCCCTCCTCCACTTTTTTGGTGATAAAGTTGTCAGCTAGGTTGGTTAGGAATCTGTTTGATCTCCCACTCACTTCAGAATTTGTCTCGCAGTTGATATCTGGATAGTTGAAGTCTCCTATTACTATTGTGGTATGCTTCCTACATACGTTTGTTAACTGGTTGGCAATGAGCTCATCTATTTCTTCTGATTGGTTGGGTGGCCTCTAATATACATCTATGGCAATGACACTTTTTTCTCTTTTATATTGACCCATATACATTCTGGAGAAATTTTATCTTTGATCACATGCATTTCTGTAGATATGTAGTGTTCTCTTACATATAGTGCAACTTCCCCTCTTCTTTTTGTAGATCTGTTTCTTTTGAACAATTTGTATCCATCCATCAGTCCATTCCATTCATGGGTTCCATCCCACCAGGTTTCTGTTATGCCAACTATGTCATACCTTTGTAACAACATTATACCTTTGATTTTTCCTGCCTAGATGTAAAACTTTGTTCAAGTTTGTCAAGAATTTTTTGGATCATGAGCTTGTCTTCTGGGGTGTTGGTTATTCCTGCCAGTTTAGTGTCATCTGCAAATTTGATGAGATCCACTTTTATTCCCTCATCTAAGTCATTTATGAAGATATTACAAACAGCTATTACAGACAGCTGTCAAAAGAA
The DNA here is from genome assembly GCF_016545835.1 of Crotalus tigris. Taxonomy (NCBI): domain Eukaryota; kingdom Metazoa; phylum Chordata; class Lepidosauria; order Squamata; family Viperidae; genus Crotalus; species Crotalus tigris. Next base: position 311,477 of record NW_024097163.1, on the reverse strand, counting down.
GAGTCAGAATCAGATTCAGAATAATAGAGTTGGAAGGATCCTTGTAGGTCATCTAATTCAACCTCCCACTGAAGCAGGAGACCCTACGCCATTTCTGACAGGTGACAGTCTAGTCTCTTCTTGAAAGCTTCCAGTGATGAAACTCCCAAAACATCTAAAGGCAATCTGTTCCACTGGTTGATTGTTCTCACTGTCAGAAAATTTCTCCTTATCTCTAAGTTGAATTTCTCCTTGATTAGCTTCTATCATTATTCCTTGTCTGGCCTTCAGGTGCTTTGGAAAACAGGCTGATCCCATCCTCTCTGTTTCTCTGAGGAAGGCTCAGTTAATGAGTTGAGCATCACACTTGGCAGACTAAATCTCTTGTCCAGGTGACCGACCCAGATTGGATCTGCAGCTCTAATCTTGTTCAATAGGAAGATTTTAAGAATTGAATGGCTGAATAATCCACAAAGGAGAATTACATTAAATTTTGGGAGCTGTAAGATCAACTGTGATATGAAGCAGATTCATAGCTAGAACAGAATATAGTAGAATAGAGCTGGAAGGGATTTTGGAGGTCTTCTAGTCCAGCCCCCTACTCAAGCAGGAGAACCTATACCATTTCAGATAAGTGACTGTCTAGTCTCTTCTTAAAAACCTCCAGGGACGGAGCACCCACTGTTATGTCCTGGGCCTGCTGAATCATTCAGCAGGCTCAGAATGTTCAAAGGGTCCCAGGCAAACCACAAGGCTGCCCAGGACCAGACTGGCTGTCTCCAGCCTTGCGTGTGTGCGCAAGGCGCAAAAACAGCTGTGCATTCATTGGCTGACGCTGGCCTTTGCAAGGACTCCATAAAAGGCTTGCACGCCATTTTTTCTGTTGCTGTTGTGTTGGAGTAATCAATAAAGAAAACTTGCTGTTACACCATTCGTTTCCTCGCAATGCTTTTAACCCATGGACTTAACAGTGGCGACGAAGGTGGGATCTCTGCAAAAAAGATTACCAACAGAAGAAGATAGGACTCACCAAGGAAGTCCTGAAGCCCTGGGAAAGTTCAGCGTCCAGCATCACGACTCTACCTACCAGTACAGCATCGCTGGAGGTGAGCTCGGCAGAGGGACCCCTTCCCAGCAAAAAGAGGTTTGCAGCGAAGGCGTTGACAAGGGTTGCAGAAGGCTAAGATGTCTAAGATAGGCCGGTTGTCAGACTTTGATATTTCCCACCCAGAACGCCGGAACTCGTATGTGGCGCATGTGGAAAATTACTTCAGAGTTAATCAGATAGGAGAAGATGGCCTTAAAGCAAATACCCTGCTGAGTGTGTGTGGACAAGAAACATTTGACATAGCAGAAAATCTGGTGGCCCCGGCGCTTTTGGAGTCAGTGTCTTATGCAGATTTAAAGAAGATGCTGAAAGAACATTTCCAACCTAAACTTTCAATAATTGCTTGGCGACACGCATTCAAGCAGAGGGACCAGAGGCCTGGTGAGTCTGCTGCGGACTTTATTGCTGCCTTAAGGCAAGCAGTGAGGCCTTGTGAATTCAAAGATCTGGAAGAGAGGCTGCAGGACCGTTTTGTCTGTGGCCTAAGAAGTCGTGAGCTGCAGCAGAAGATCTTTGCCATGGAAGATGTGTCGTTCCAAGATGCCTTGAGAGAGGTTGCAGCTGAAGAAGCAGCGGGCGGCACTCTGAAGGCCTTGTGGCTCATCAGAAATCCTCCAGCCATCGTTATAGTCCATGAAGAAGTCGCTCGAGAAGATCCAGACCAGGATCCTGAAGAGGAGATGGATAAGCTGCACCAGTCAGTGGAGAGAAGGCCAAAGGGGAGTCCAAACAAGGCCCAGCATCTCCTCAGTATTTCGGATGTGGAGGACGCTACAAGCACGCTGATTGCAGATTCCACTCTGCCATTTGGCTGGCATGTGGCAGGCAAGGCCACATTGCCTCTGTCTGTTTGGGTCGCTAGAAGGTCCAGCCTAGGGAAGAATTGCTTCAGAAAGTTACCAGGGTCCCCAGCCAACACAGGGTGGGTTTCTGCACATCGCGCAGGAGCATTTTAAGGACAGGAACACATAAGCCACTTTAAAAAAAGCTTCACATTGACGTGAAGTTACAGGGGGTTCCTTTGTCAATGGAGTTGGACACAGGGTCCGCTCTATCAATTATTTCTTATGACACTTCAAAAGGATTTGCAGCAGTAGTGGCCTTCGAGTAAAACTCAGGCCATCGAACTTAATTCTCACTGACTTCCAGAATTCCAGAATCAGTGTGAAGGGGGAGGCTACGCTCAACGTGCAGCGTAGGGCTTTTGAAGGCCTACTAGATGTGGTGGTAGTTGGGGGTGATCGCACGAGTCTCATTGGACTCGATTGGTTTGAGGCCCTTGGGATCCAAGTGACTGGGCTTCACAGCCTGCAAACGTTAGCCTTGCAGAAGTCTGCAAGGAGTTTGCTGATGTGTTTAGCACAGAGCTTCGTTCATACAAGGGGCCTCCCATTGCCTTACGCTTAGACCCAACTATCACACCCATTAGGATTAAGCCTAGAAGGGAGCCTTTTCCTCTCAAAAGCAAAATTGATGCAGAGCTGGACAAGCTGCTCCAGCAGGGCATCTTAGAACTTGTGGACTCTAGTCCATGGGAAACCCCCATTGTAATGCCTCTAAAGGCTAATGGAGAAGTCTGAATTTGCGCAGACTATAAATGTACACTGAATAAAGCACTGCAACAGCATGCATATCCAGTGCCTGTGGTTAGCCACATTCTGGCCTCCTTCAAGGGGCGGGGGCAAATTTTTGCAAAACTTGATTTGGCACAGGCCTACCAACAGTTACCTGTTGATGAGACAACCGCTGAGGCTCAAACAATCATAACACACCGGGGAGCCTTTAAGGTCAAAAGACTGCAGTTTGGGGTTAATGTAGCCCCTGGCATCTTCCAAAGTGTAATGGAGCACACGCCCTGTGGTATTCCTGGGGTCTGTCCCTACTTCGATGATGTCCTCATTGCTGGAGAGTCATCTCTAAACTTAGCTGAGAGAGTAAGGGCTGTCTTGCTTCGTTTCTGCCAAGAGGGTCTGAAACTGAAGCAAGATAAATGTAATATTGGAGTCACTTCCACTGAATTCTTAGGCTTCAGAATTGATGCTCAAGGCATCCACCCTCCTGAATCCAAGCTCCAAGCAATTCAGCTGGCCCAAGTCCCAAGTCCAAAAGCGAACTTCAGGCTTTTCTGGGACTCCTAAATTTTTATCATGCATTCCTTCCACACAAGGCTGCAGTGGCTGAGCCGTTACACCGGCTCTTGGATAAACAGGCTCCATGGCAGTGGACAAAGGTCCATGAAAGGAGTTTCAATGAGGTTAAGGCCTTGCTCTCTTCAAATGCGGTCTTAGTGCATTTCAATGAGCAATTGCCAGTGTGCATCGCTTGTGATTCATCCACTTATGGGGTGGGAGCAGTACTTAGCCACTTGAAGGCTGATGGGACACAAGTCCCTATGGCCTATTATTCAAGGACTTTGTCATCTGCAGAGCGCAATTATGCTCAGATTGACAGAGAAGCCTTGGACATAGTGGCTGGCATAAAGAAATTTCATGATTTCTTATATGGCCGCCACTTCATGGTCTATACAGACCATAAACCTCTGCTGGGTTTGTTTACCACAAACAAGCAAACCCCTCACATAATATTTCCTAGAATGCTGAGATGGTCAATTTTCCTGTCAGCATATGATTACACTTTGATTCACAACCCTGGGAATGAGATGGGCCATGCAGATGGCCTCAGCAGATTACCTCTAAAAGAGATAGAGGCAGACCCTGCTCCTGCTATTAACATACTATCTATTCAGGAGTTGCCTGAATCTCCCCTCAATGCTAGGGATGTAACTGCAGAAACTGCCAGTGATCACACGCTTACACGCGTTCTGACATGGGTGTTGTCAGGATGGCCTGACACGTGTCCAGGTACTGAGTTTCAAAGCTTCTGGCAAAGGAAGCACAACTTTCCACTTTCAAAGGGTACTTTTTATGGGGTAGCAGGGTAGTCATCCCAGCCTCATTGAGGACTAGAGTCTTTCTCTCTCTGCATGAGGGACATCCGGGTATAGTCCGGATGAAAGCGCTTGCGCGCAGCCATCTCTGGTGGCCTTGAGACCCAGGTTCATGGGTGCCACGTGTGCCAACAGTCATGGCCTAAAATGCCTCAGGCCTCTGTACACAGGTGGGAGGGGACACAAGCCCTTTGGTCAAGGGTACATATAGATTACGCTGGGCCCTTTCAGGGGCAATTCTTCCTTCTCCTCATTGACAGGACAGGTTGTACCTGTTTCCTTCACTAGTACTGCTAGGACCATCCAGGTGTTGAGAGGAATCTTCACCTCCCATGGACTTCCAGATGTCCTGGTCTCAGACAATGGCCCCCAATTTACTTCTTCTGAGTTTCAGGCTTTTCTACAGGCCAACTTGATCCAGCATGCAACTTCAGCACCATTTCATCCATCGTCCAATGGCCAGGCAAAGAGGATGGTGCGCACTACCAAAGATGCTCTCAAGAGAATCACTTATGGCAGCTGGCACCATAGGCTGATTTCCTTCTTTCACAACGCACCTTGCACAGCCACAGGAAAGAACCCAGCAGAACTCCGCTGAGATCGCCACCTCATCATGAAACTGGACAGGTTGCGCCCAGACCGGGTGGCTTCACATGTGTCACAGCCGCGGGCACCTAAGAGACTACCAATGGGTGATCTGGTCTGGGCAAGGAACTATGGACCTGGACATCTCTGGGTCACTGCAGTGGTATGCAAGGTCTATGGGCCGCTGTCATATGAAGTGGCCTTGGACGATGGGCGCGTCATCCGATGTCACATAGACCAACTGCGCTGGAGGCTTCCCAGCAACATTTCTGCTCCTGCCTCTGCTGTCGGGGGGGAGGAGGACCATAATCACAATTCTGGACCACAGTCTCCCCGCTCTAGCGGTTTGTCACATGCTGCCACACATGTTCCAGTGGCAGAAAGAGGGCATTCGCACACTTCAGCTATTGCTCCAGACTGGGAGTCTCCAGAAAGGAGGACTCCTGATGGAGGCGGATCCTGACTCTGGGACCTCTGGCACCTACATAGGGGCCATGGGTTATTGGGCACATCAGCCACTCAGGCCACTCCAGCTGCTGGTCTTGGGCTCGAGGGACAGTGCTCCCAAGAGTAGTCCATTGTGGAATTGGGGAATTCCACTCCCCCAAGGAACCCTGGCTTGCATTTAGAGGATCCAGCCAGACAGCAGCTGAGTGGGTCACCTGGGTCTTTGGGGTACCAAAGTCCTGGTCTGCCTAGCCTGGCAGGTGAGCTGGCAAGCTAGGCACACACACACACCGGCCATAAGAAGGTCACAGCGAGCCAAGGGTCCACTTAAACATTTTAAGACTATGTGAGGTTTCTGTCTAGCACAAGGGAATATTACTAGTTCTTCAAATTGCAGAGCAAACACTCAAACGAAGGGGTGCTACACCTCAAAGTATTAAGCATTGTGATTATATTCTTGTACATATTAAACAATGGATGAGTGGTCTGTCTGTGTGCAGGCATGATGTATAACAACAACAACAACCTGCCAATTGAACACATATATGTGTACTGCTATAACGATAAGGGTACTTATTGTTTTATCTAGGGGGTAGGGGTGTTATGTCCTGGGCCTGCTGAATCATTCAGCAGGCTCAGAAATGTTGCAAAGGGACCCGGGCAAACCACAAGGCTGCCCAGGACCAGACTGGCTGTCTCCAGCCTTGCGCACATGCGCAAGGCGCAAAAACAGCTGTGCACTCATTGGCTGACACTGGCCTTCGCAAGGATTCTATAAAAGGCCTGCGCGCCATTTTTTCTGTTGCTGTTGTGTTGGAGTAATCAATAAAGAAGACTTGCTGTTACACCATTCATTTCCTCGCAAAGCTTTTAACCCATGGATTTAACACCCACAATTTCTGAATGCAAGCTGTTCCACTGGCTAATTGTCCTCACTGTTAGGAAGTTTCTTCTTAATTCCAGGTTGCTTCTCTCTTTGATCAGTTTCCAACCATTGTTTCTTGTCCTGCCCTCTGGTGCTTTGGAGAATAATTTGATCCCCTCTTCTTTGCAGCAGCCCCTCAAATATTGGAACACTGTTATCATGTCTCTCCTGGTCCTTCTCTTCACTACACTAGCCATGCCCAGTTCCTTTAACCATTCTTCATGTGTTTTAGCTTCCAGTCCCTAAACATCTTTGTTGCTCTTCTCTGCACTTTTTCTAGAGTCTCAGCATCTTTTTTATAGTGTGGAGACCAAAACTGGTTGCAGTATTCAAGGTGTAGTCTTACTAAGGCTGATATTAGGTATTTTCATATTTACCAAATGGACATATTTACAATAATTGACACATTTAGAATATGAAAGTTGATTTACTCTCTGAATGTTTACTCTTTTTATTGCTCTGGACTTTCAGACTTATAGCAATTAATTACTCAGCCTAGACTGGAAAATTAACTATTTCCCTGCTCTCAAGGAAGAATAGATACATCATTTGAAAATTATCCTTTATTCTCAGTCTTATTACTTACTAAATTATGAGCAACAGAGAAAATTATTACCTGTATTATTGTAAAATACCAGTGAAATAAATAGAGAAATCATTAGCTTGGTGCATGTTCTAGGTAGTGTCTCATATGAGGATGGGTCTATGTTTTGAACTATTTCATTGCAAAAAATGCCTAAAAATGAAAAATTGGCATCACAGCATGCTATAATAACTAAATAAAATTTATCATAGTTAAAAAGCCCAGAGAAAAAGAGACTTGGATGATAAAGATGCAAAGGAATAGCAGTGCAATTCTATGAATATTTATTCAGAAAAGAGTCCCATCGTATTTAATTTTACAGCCAGATTTTATAGCAAGAACAGTCTTTTCCTCTTAAATAATTTTAGATAATTTTGTTGATACTGAAGGTTAATAGACATGTACACTAAGAAACAGGTATAGTTGCCATGGGAACAATATTTTTTAATTTCATTACTTACGTACATAATTTGTTAACTATAAAGCTCTATTAACATTTCTTAAGCATAAAGAGACTATTGTTTCTGGATATTTGGAGTAAAAACCATTACTAACATACATTTTTAAATAGTGGAAAATATCTGTTCCTCATTCCATCCTTTTTTGTAATATTTAATTGGCATAGTTATTAAAAACATATTTATGCATAAAAAGGGAAAACAGGTATGGATTAAAAAAAAGAAAATCATGAACACTGAAGCTGTTGGAATATTCATGAGCAGGAAGAGTCATGTGGTAACTCAGTCAGCCAATGTGAAGAAAGTGCTACTGAGTCTGTGCAAAAGGGTATTGAGTTAGGAGCTGAATTTTCAGTCTCAGGTTTGTCTCTGTAAGAAGTCTTCATTGAGCTATGTTGCTGTAAAGAAGAATGTATGGTATTGTAAATATTTTGATATGAATATAAAGAAATTTATTTGAATCAGCTAAATGCAGTCAACTGTGAGAGCTTCTGATTTATTTTTCACCAATAGAGAAATTAAAATTCTCTAACAGGTTATGGGCCCAGAGCTTACTAAGGACTGCATTGTAATTTAAAGCTGGAAGAAATTGCCTGTGTTTAGAAAGTATAAGAACAAGGCAGAATTAGCAAAATGGCTGCAATGGAAATTAAGGAAAGCTCTGTGCTTCGTTTGGGCCAGAAGAGTTACATTGTGTGGGCTGCTAAAATGGAATGTTTGCTCAAGGCTAAAGAGCTGTGGTATATCGTAGAAAATCCACCCCAAGTTTTTGCAGCTGCTGATCAGAAAGGTCATGATCAAGCAATGGCTTATCTCATCTTGAATTTAGATGATGAACAATTTCTAAATGTTGCAAATTTAAAGACTGCAAAGGAGATTTGGTTGAAGTTGAGAAATGTGCACGTGAATGTTTCTACATGCAATATAGTGCAATTGTCAAGAAAACTTTACAGGGCCTGTTTGCAACCAGGTGAATCTGTGGAACAGCATTTAAATAAAACGCAAAGTTTATTTTTGGACTTAGAACAACGTGGGATTAAATTCCCTGAGTCCCAGAAGGTTTTATTGGTGTTGAACAGTTTAGATAAAACCTGTGACACAGTTTCTGCGATATTTGAGTGTAAAGAAGAGCAAGACTTAAATGCTGAGGCTTTAAAGGCATGTTTGTTTAAGGAAGAAGAAAAGCAAAATTTTAGGAACAGCCACGAGGAGGTGAAATTCCTGAGGAGGGGGTCCAGACTGCAAGTTTCCGGAGAAGAAACAAGGAGCAGATGGGACCAAGTTGCATCAAAAGAGAGATTTTGTAAGCAGAGAGCTCAGCAAGAAAAGAATTGCTACATTTGTGGAGCAAACTCACATTTGAAAAGGAACTGTTTGCAGAGGAACAATTTGCAGCGAAGGAGATTTGTGCAAGCAAAAAAGACTGATTTGCAAAAGGAACATTTTGGTGTTGCAAAAGTTTGTTATAGCAACAACAGAGACAAGTAACTAATAGATAGTGGGGCAAGTCAAACAATTGTTAATGACTCTGAATTATTTTGCAAGTTTGTTCCAGTAGCACAAGAAGCTGTGGCTTTGGCAAATGGCCAGAAAGCAAAAGTCATCGGAAGAGGCGATGTAAAAATTCCATATTTGGAATCAAAGTTTACCAATGTGCTTTGTGTACCTGAGATGGAACATAATTTGTTAAGTGTGTCTAATTTAGACAAACAAGGTTTTGAGGTCATTTTGTAAATGGGAAGTGTCTCGTCAAAAGGAATGGGAATATTTATGCAGAAGGCATAAAGGAAGATAATCTATATGTATTGCAGGGACAAAAGGTTCAATGTTCCCATATATTTAAGAATGTTGCAGAGCATGATTCGTGCGTTCACCTTCTACATAGAAGACTTGGCCATGCAAGCTTTAAAGTTTTGCAGCAAATGCAAGAGTTTGTAGAAGGGCTAAATTTGAAGAGATGTAAAACATATTTGGACTGTGCAGTATGCAAAGCATCGAAGTCAAAGGCATTCCCAGGTAGTAAATATAGCACAAGACAAACAAAAAGAGCTCTAGAGCTGGTCCATGCAGATCTGGTGGGACCTATGCAAGCCAGTTTGGGAGGAGCAAAATATGCACTGGTAATTGTTGATGATTAGAGCAGGTATTTGTTTTGCCACTTGCTTAGAGGTAAGACAGAGGTGCTACAATAATTCAAACAGTGGGTAAGTTTTGTAGAGAGAAGGTACAGACAACAAGTGTGTCAGTTGCAAACTGACAGAGGTACTGAATTTATGTCAACTAAATTCCAACAATGGTTGGGGCAGTTGGGGATAAGACACAGACGTACAAATCCTTACACAGAGCAAAGAACGGTGTAGCTGAAAGAAGGAATGGTGTTTTGCAAACAATGAAAGATTCATTATTGGAGGATTCTGGTATGAGCAGGTCATATTGGGGAGAAGCCATATTGACTGCCAATTATATAGTTAACAGGCTGTGGAGTTCCTCCATTAATAATACTCCATATGCTATTCTATATGGGAGAAAGCCATCACTGGCACATTTGAGAATTTTTGGAAGTACTGCATGGGTACATATTCCAAAAGCAATCAGAAGAAAGGGATAGCAAAAGGCAAGAAAGCTCAGGTTTGTGGGCTATGAGCCAGGGTCAAAAGGATATTGCTTTAGTGATGGAAGTAAAAGAATTGTAATTTCAAGGTCTGCTAATTTTTGCAGAACAAAATTGGGACAGAATTAATGCAAATGCTGGGTATGTCTCACTTAATGATGGTGATCTATTTAATGACAATAACTCATGTAATGATGGAAAAATGATTATTGAAGATGTCAATGTTCAGGGTGGAGAGGCTGAACAAAACATGAAACCAGAAAGACTTGAGACACAGGAGCAGTTAATACCATGTAGGTCAGAGCGATGTAACAAAGGAATTCCACCTGACAGGTATTCTGCCAGCAAGGTAAAAGTTTGCAATGTGTGGCATGAGCCAAGAAGTTATAAAGAGGTGTTGGCATTACCAAAAGCTGAACAAGAAAGATGGAAGGAGGCCATGGATAAAGAGATGAAATCCATGGGAGACGATAAAGTATTTAAATCAGTGACTTTGCCACAGGGAACCAAAGCTGTGGGTTGTAAGTGGGTATATAAGAAAAAAGTATTGCCAAATAATGATATACAGTATAAGGCCAGGTTAGTGGCACAAGGTTTTTCACAATTAAAGAATTTGGGAGGAAAAAAAATTATCTCGATGTAGAGATACAGAAAAATAAAAAAGGTGGTTATATTCTCAGTCAATGGAGAAAAATTGAGCAGTTATTGGAAAAATATAATATGAAAGATTGCAATACTTCTCCCACACCCATGAGTACGGATTTTTATAATAGTTTAAGTGCGGACAAAGGTGAAACCTCTGATCAAGAGATATATCACTCGGCAATAGGGAGTTTGTTATATCTATCACAGTGGTCCAGACCAGACATAGCTTGCGCAATAAGCATTTTGAGTCGTTTTACTGCTGCACCTACAAAGTTACATTGGATAGGTGTAAAAAGGGTTCTCAGATATTTAAAGGGAACTATAAATTTGGGTCTTTAAATACAGATTACTGAGGAATTGAAATTAAAGTGTTATGTCGATAGTGACTATGTAAATGAAAACACAAGAAAATCAAATTCTGGGATTATAATATAGTTTGGAGGGACTCTGAATAGAATAGAATAGAAGTCCAGAAAACAAACAGCTGTTGCTATTTCAACAGCGGAAGCAGAGTTTATTGCTTTATCTGAAGTCATCTGAAGTAACATGGTATGTACAGTTGTTGCAAGATTTAAATATTAATGTAAAAGAATCTGTAAAGGTATTTGAAGACAATGCTGCCTGTATAAAAATGGCAACTGGTGAAAGGGTGAAGAACAGAAGTAAACATGTAGACATTAAGTATTGTAATGTCAAGGAAGCTGTAAAAGGAAAATTGATTAGTTTACATCATTGTTCTTCTGAGGATAATTTGGCAGACATGATAACTAAACCATTGGGTAGTGTTCACTATGAAGAATGTATTAAGTCAATAGGTCTGATGTCTCTTCCTGTCATGAAGGGAGGAGTGTTGGAATATTCATGAGCAGGAAGAGTCATGTGGTAACTCAGTCAGCCAATGTGAAGAAAGTGCTACTGAGTCTGTGCAAAAGGGTATTGAGTTAGGAGCTGAATTTTCAGTCTCAGGTTTGTCTCTGTATCTCTCTGTAAGAAGTCTTCATTGAGCTATGTTGCTGTAAAGAAGAATGTATGGTATTGTAAATATTGTAAATATTTTGATATAAATATAAAACCCAAGTCCTGCAGCCGTTCTTCGTTTGTGTTAGTCTCCAGGCCTTTGATCACTTTAGTTGCTCTTCTCTGAACTTTTCCCAAAGTCTCAACATATTTTTTGTAGTAATTGTGACCAAAATTGGTTGCAGTTTTCCAGGGTTTTATAAAGTGGTACTAGTACTTCGCATGATCTTGATTCTACGCCTCTGTTTATACAACCCAGGACTGTATTAGCTTTTTGGCTGCTGCTGCACATAATCAATGTTAGCTCATAGTCAATCCATAGCTCAGTTCTTGGCTGCAAAGGCCTTCTGGAAAGGCCCGACTGCGAAATGCAGGCCTGTAGATGTCGGAGAAGAAGTGGGTCAGCGAAGAGAGGCCTGGCTGCAAGATAAGTGGATGTGGGGTTCATGGGGCAGCTCCATCTCTCACCCCAACCCTAGCTTGATTTTTAGGTTTGTGCCTCACTCCAAAACTAGGGCTTATTGTGGGGTATGGCTTATATTAGGCCCACCCCTAAAAATCAAGCTAGGGCTTATTTTCAGAATAGGTCTTACTTTCGGGAAAACATGGTAACTAGCCTTCTCAAATGGAATGACCAACATATCCATTATAAATAAAATTATCACCAGATGCATGCTTCTATGAAAACATTAGCATTAGACCTTATTAGTCTCAATAGCTCAATTTGACAGATTAAAAAATTCACAAGTTTGAGATGTATCTTCTCTATTACCAACAATTTATTTGAAATATTAATGTTCAGAGTTGGTTCTTTACCATTGCTTGGTTTTCTCTTTTATCTACAGGCTATAGAACTGAGCAAAGTCTATCTGAATTTCAACGTAGCCAATGTTATTAATGTGCTGCTTAATTCTTATTATTTATCCTAGTTTTTTATATATAATTCAAGGTGGCGAACACAGCTAATACTCTTGCCTCATATTTTCTAATGACAACTTTTTATGAAAACTCTTGAAATCTCAGTAATAATCTAGCAAATTATAAATCTAACACATCTTCATGGCAGTATATTTATGCTAATAAGCTATAATGAATGCAGAAAACACCTCCTGCTTTGGAATTAACATCCCTTCAGATAATAACATTTGAGTCACATAAAATAAAATATTAATAATTTGCATCCATTTATGACATACACACTGCCTGAGGTGTTTTAGTCTGCATTTTGGTACAGCAGAATTAGATGACAGTAGCTGGAAAGGAATTCTGAGATAAGAAAAGGAAAAGAGACTTGAAGGTAAATGGAAGGAAAGCCGATTATTGAAGACTAGGTAGATTTTTGACAAGTAAGCATCTGAAATATGCCAGGGGTTTTCTTAAATTTCAGAACATTCTAGAAAAAGTCTTATCTGAAAATATTAGAAAGAATAAACCAATATCTAGGAGCCCAATGTTTATGTCTGAAACAAACATTAAAAATGTTTATAATGTTTCAGAATATTTATCTATCCACTCAGCAACACTCTTACCGACTGAAAGTCTGTAGGCAGTTAGTATTTTTCAACTCTAGATAAGCCATATGTTGGATGGATTTCTACGGTTGTGCATATAAAGCACGTGATTTCTTTTTGCAGCAGTAATTTCAAGGTCCTCTATGGATCAGCAATGATCTGTTGTAGGCCACTAGATTGCCTACTGTACAGATAGTCCTCAAGTTATGAATGTAATGGAGCCTGCCCATTCCATTTGTAACTCGAGGACTCATAGGAGTGAATCTCATACCTTGAACGTGATCATTCCCTGCTTTCGCCCATGTATTTGCTAATCGAATGTGCTGCTCTTAGTGCTGCTCATTAAGTGCACATGAGGTATCTCAGGGTGGGGAAGGCCATGGGGGGCCTTGTGATGGAACAGGCCACCTGCTTCAAACCACCAAAACCACCCTCAACCCAATAAGATACCTCAGTCTCCCTCCCCTAGGGTCCCCACAATTGCTCCCCCCCATCCTGCCACGCTGGGTCACTTACCTTGTGAAGATCTGTCTCATCTCCACCCTCTCTGTTTCTTTGCCTGCTCCCGGCGAGCAGTGAGAGCAGAGGGAGAGCAGGACAAGTGGCTTCTCTGATTCACTGGGCTGGCTGCCACTTCTGCAGCAGCAGACAGCCTCGGTGAGTCCCGCCCAAAGGCTTCCAGGCTCAGCACAGAAAAGCATTTGCATGCCGAAGGGAGGTTTGGGGCAGCAAAATCATGTTGCTTCAAGCCTCCTGTTGCATGCAAACACTTTTTGTGCAGAGACTGGGAGCTTCTGGATGCCTTGATCTTGTGGGAAATCAGGTACCCATTCTCTGGAAAAGCGAATGGGTGCCTGAAGTCACATGAGATCATGGCCTCCGGAAGCTTTCAGACTCTGGCCAAAAACTGTTTATATGCCTATGTGTCACTGCTTCAAAGAGCCCCATTGGACTTGAAGAGGCATTTGCTGCCAAGAATGGAGTCCTGAAGGGGAGCGCGCATCGCTCAGGGCCCCCGTTCTCAGCAGCAAAGGCTTCCTCAAGGTCTCTGCTGGCCAAAATGGAGCCATGGAATGACGCAGGCATCACCCCCAGCCTCCTTTTCATTGGCAGAGGCCTTCAGTAAAGGAGGCCCTGAGCAATGCATGCATTGCCCCACAGCTCCATTGTTGCTGGCAGAGGCCTTCAGGAAAGGCCTCTACCGGCAAAAAAGAGGCCCAGAGCAATTCATGCATCACCTAGGCTTCATTTTCTCCAGTAGAGGCATTCAGGAAAGGCTTCTGCCAGCGAAAAGGAGGCCCAGAGTGACCCATGTGTTCCCCAGCCTTCGGTTTCATCAGCAGAGGCCTTCAGGAAAACCCTCTGCCGGCGAAAAGGAGACCAGGGGTGACACATGCATCAACCTGGGGCTCCATTCTTGGCAGCAGAGGCTTTTTACAAAGATGGCAAAAGGCTTTGCAAATGAAAGGAATGCTTCTATGTTTTAGGGCTTCCCTCCATTTGCAAAACGTTTTGCCACAGATGTCATCCAGGCCTCCATTTGCAGAGAACAGAGGCCTAAGTACCGTGAGATCACATGAGATCAATAGCGTGAGATCTTGCACTACTAATCTTGTGTAATCTTGTAGTACTTTAGGCCTCCATTTTCTACGAATGCATCAAAGTCCTGAAGCAATGAAACAGGCCAATAAAGTGAAGACTCTCTAGATCTTCGCAAGGTGAGTATCCACAGGCGGGGTGGGGGGAGGGAATAGCCAGGGTGAATGTTGCAGTGCCTCTGTGTTCATTTCTAAGGGTGAATGACTGCCACGGTGCTGCAAAATTCATAATTTCGGGAGTTGTTCACAAACACTAAGGGGTGCTTAGTGTGTAACTTCGAACATTATCTAAGGGAACATTCGTAACTTGGGGATTACCTGTATTCTCATGATATTCATTAGCCAGAATTTGTTCACCAGCTCAGCTAGCCACCTCACAATATTCACTCACTACCACTCACCATCTATAAAGGACCCGTCTCAGCTGTCCCCTCAAGAAAGCACAACTTAGGAAACAAGCATTGTTTCAAAGAGGATCTTTTATTGAGATAAAGTGATGGCAGAGTAAGACATTCATCTTGATTACAGAAATCTACCCAGTAGTGATATATTTAATTTATCCCATCTTAATAAATCTTTTTCAATGTCATTCCAGAGAGGCACATAATTGTTTTGGAACAGTTTCGTGTTTGTGTTTGTCAACATAACTCCCAAATATTTTACCTATTTCTCAACCCTGAGACCAGACTTTTTAGTCAATATATCACCATCCTGTGAGGTTATATTCTTAATCACATTGTTGTTTTCTGTTTGTTTATTTTAAAACCTGTTAAAGACCCAAACTCATTTAATTACTTCATCAAATAGTCTATATTGTTTTTTTGGATCTTGCAGAAATATAACCAAATTGTCAGCAAATGCCCTCAATGTATAAACTTCCTCCTTAATATTTGTACCTGTTATTTTTTCATCTTGTCTGATATCTCTATTCAAAACTTCTAACACTAAAATAAACAGCAAAGGAGACAGAGGATATTCTTGTCTCGTACCCTTTTGAATTTTGCATGAGTTGGCTAAGTCACCATTAATAACAATTTTTGCTTGCTGTGACTTATAAACAGCTTTGACCCCTTGAATAAAATTCCCACCAGGATTTCTTCCAGGACTTTAAACATAAAAGTCCTATTTAAATTGTTGAAGGCCTTCTCTGCATCTAAAAATATTAAAGCTGCCTATTTTTCATTATGATATTGCAAATATTCAATAATATTCAGAACACTCCTCACATTGTCCCTTAACTATCTTTTTGGCAGAAAGCCAGATTAATCTTCATGAATATATATATATATATATATATATATATATATATATATATATATATATATATATATATATATATATATATAGTTATAAAAATACGAATCCCGAGCATATTGTTCAATGATGCAATCTTCGATCTCCGGGAAGAGTATACTCCAGTTATTTATTGTTAAAACCACATTTAAAACAATAAAAACAGTTATATACAAGAATTAAAACAACTTAGCTTTCGCTGGTCCTCTGCCAGCGTCCTCAGAGTGGGGCTTAGGGGGTGGGAAGTTCTTTTTATCCCCTTGCTGATCCAATTGCCTACTCATTGCCCTCGTGACAGGGACACTCTTTCTGATTGCCTGTGACAACCTTGCCTGTTCCGCCCTCTCTTTTTTGCACTCTAACATTGATTTTTCTTGCTTTGTCATCCTTGTGCTGTCTCCCCCTCCCTGTGCTGTTATCAGTAGCCGGCTCCTGGACTGCTGATCTGCCTGCCGTTTTTGCATACCATTGCCAGTTCTTATTACAACTCCCTCCTTCAACCCCCCTCCTCTCCCAGCCTGCCGATTCATACACCCTTTGTTGTTATAACCATTAAGGATATATATACATATATATATATGTAAAACCTTATTTAGTCTTTCTGCCAAAACTGCAGCAAATAGTTTATAGTCCTTATTTAATAATGAGATTGGTCTGTGATTCTTTATCACTGTAATATCTTGACCCTCCTTTGGTAATAACACAATAATAGCTTCTTTCCAAGTTGGGGTTATCTTTTCCCCCCTGTAATATATCATTCATTATATCCTTTAGTAGCTGAAGAAGTTAATATTCAAAACATTTGTAAGGGTCTGGACCTTTACCTAATTTATTGTTTTTTTATAGCTTCTGATATTTCAAAGGTAGTAATTCAGTCATTCATACTGTAAGTTGTCTCTGAATTTGTGAGAGTTTAGGCAACCGTTTTCTTAAATATTCATCTATTTTAGACCTACAGTATCTAACACCTGCTTTTTATACAGATTAGAATAAACATTATGAAAAGACTTTTTTATATACTTGTTATCTGTTATTACATTATTGCCTTCATAAATTTACTCAATCATTCTCTTTTCCCTTTCCTTTCTTAGTTGATATGTCAACCATCTTCCTGGTTTATTTGCAAACTCAAAGTGTCTTTGCTTCACATAGTTCAGTTTTGTTTCTATTTCTTGAACTGTTAAAATAGACAGTTGTTGTCATTACAGATTAGTTTGATTTTAGAGTCCATAGATATCTTTTGCAATTTGATTTCTTTCTGTCTGATTACGTCCAGTATCTTTTGCCTCTTTTCCTGAGATTTTTTCTTCTCTAGATGATTATGTTGTATAAAGTTGTTGTAGAATTGAAAGACTTGAGTCAGCTCTTTCCAGGAAAGGGAAGTTTATTGCGCAGGTTCAGAGAGCCATCATGGCTAAAGAATCTGAACAAAAGCCTGGCCATTGATGACCATTTTTATAACCCTTCAAGCAGAGTTATTTCCTGAGCAGGTCACATTCCTCACATGGTTACATTCTATAGGTCCTTATTCTAACATAGGAAAACTACTAGACAGATCTATAATCGATAGCTCCTCGTTTACATTGGAATGCTTTTAGCAATCAGCAATATATCAAGTGTTAAGCAATTTAGATACACCATGTGACAAGCAGTTAGTAATATATCATGTGCAGAGCTGGGAACAGGATGTCTGGCCATCCTAAATTTAAGAGTTGTCTAGTAAGCAAAACAAACCTCCCTTTTACCCACATTTTTGTTGGGCCATCTGCCTTTTATACACATCCTTTGTCGGACCATCAATATTTTTCCAGGTACCACTTTATTCCCCCCTGATGAGACTTATCTCATCCTTGCAGATAAGTTTCATTCCGTAACACTGGGGTCTGATGTATTTATGTTGTTATATTCTTGTCTCTGGAATTCCCACATAGCCATAACCTGAGCTGTAGCTTTTCTCTCTGCAAGCAGGGACACTCGTTTAGGTAGTGTTATGTTGTACATCATTGAAAAGGTACATTGCAGAAGACAACAGCTGCTGATTAGAATAGCCATAAAAATGATTACTGTTCTTATGATGTTTCCAATAAGGCCTATTGGGAGCCAAGACCATAAGCTACTCCACCAATTTCCCAGGGAATCTATTTGCAGCTCTGAGGCCATTTTATGGAGTACTTTGATTTGTTTATTTATGACGGGGGATTGATCTGAGAGGTTAAAACAACACATCCCCTCAAAGGCCTCACATCCCATATGTTGGCGAAGTAAAAGATAGTCTATGGCTGCCCTATTTTGCAAAATGGCCTTACGTAATTCTATCATTTCCTGATTGATAGCAGACAAGGCTATTGAAGTGGCATTTATGGTTTTAGCCAAGTTGCAGGCCACAGAATTTATATTGACATGGGCCCTCAGAGCAAGTGCAGGAACTCCCACTAATGAGACAGCCAAAGCATTGTATTCTGCCGCATTTAGAAGAGTGCGGGATGACTCACAATCCTCTGTTAGTACCTCGGCCCTTTTGTACCGTGTGGTGTTAGGGGTGGTAAAAAGTGATCTATCTGGTAAAAAGGTAGTCAGTCAGCTTAAACAACAATATGATGTGCTTATGTTGGCAGGAATATAATTCAAAGTGTCTTTCCCACAAGTGAAGAACCACCCTTTAGGTAACCATATGTTTGCATACCCAAAAGACATTGTTTGGAAAGATGTGCAATTTAGCCTTTCTTGGCTCACTTTCAGGCAATGAGGTGAAGGTGTATTCTGCTCACACCCCGTGATATGTGCACATTGTAAGTCTTCTGGAATGGCTACGTTAGGAGTATGTAAAGCTAAAGCATCAGTGGGTAGAAACTTGGAAATGTGACCCCAGCTGTACATTGTTTCATAGCATATATGTTCTTTAAACTCGTGGTGACTGAACTCCTTGGCTGCTGTGACAGGAACACATACACATATTAAACATGTGGACATGCTTCAGAAAGGCAAAAATCAGTTGTGTTGGCTAGTTTAGCCAATTGGACCCACAAATTATATTGCATCCTTGACTCCAATGGATGGGGCATATCCTTATTCTGATGGGACCTTCTACTTCGTTTTCTCTCTGGGCGCTTCCTCGGGGGTCTTTGGATAGTTACTCCAAATTCCACCGGGATAACATGTACGATGCAAGTCCCCTTCCATCCCGTCTTCAACTGCGAGACTAGGGTGACCCGCTCCCATCCCCAGAATAAAGGAGGCCCACACTCCAGAGTAACAGGAGGAGGAGGCTTCTTATATGGGGCCTTTACACATATGCCTTTCCTAAGAATATACCCAACATACTGACAGGCTTCGGGATTGACAGGTTGTCTTGTCATACAGGCTTCTTTAACTATTCTGTCAAATGCTTGGGGAAATTGACAAGGATGAGACCAGATACCATTCCAGCATTCTGGGGAAAGTCCAATAGGGGGTGACCTTTACAAGTGCCCGTGCCTATAGCATAAGATTGGATAAGGCGTGGAGCTTCTTCTGGCTTGCTCCATTGGCCTAAATTAGAAAGACAAACATTATTACATGCAACAATAGTACTATATAAAAGCAGAAGGAAGCCTTTCATCCTTTCTTCTCCCGTGCGTAGAAAGCCAGCTTCCGGGTGTGGCTTAGCAGGGGGTTGAATTTCAGCCAGACAGCCGTAGATATATGTGCAGGATACACTTGTGCTAATACAATATCTGGTTTACAAACAATAAAATATTCATTAAACATACTAAACACGTTTAAGAGTGAGTTTGGTGGGAACCTTGGGGTCCCTGTTCACTGAGGTTCTGCAGCTGCTTTAACTCTGGTCCAGTGAATCCAAGATTTAGATTCTGCAATCTTTATTGCTAAAGGGGAGGCCATTATTACTTCATAAGGTCCTTTCCATCTCCCCTCCAGTTGTTCATGTTTCCAATGTTTCACCCACACCCTATCCCCTGGTTTAAAGGGATGACATCTTGTTATTAGTTTAGGAGGTGTTTGTTCAACAACATAATTCCTAAGTTTTTCCACTTGCTTATTCAGTTCCTGCACCATTTTCAGAGCCCATACTCCCCCCTGATGGCCCAAATCAGGCCATCCAGCCAAACTTCTTCTCAGCAGCATAGGAGGACGCCCAAACATCAGCTCATATGGGGATAGGTTGTATTGTCTACGTGGAGCACATCTCACAGCGTAGAGAGCTAAGGGCAATGCATCAGGCCATTTCAGGTGACTTTCAGCACAGATCTTAGTAATTTTCTCTTTCAGTGTGCGATTCATTCGTTCAGAATTCGAACCGGACTGAGGATGAAAGACACAATGAAACCGCCATTTGGATCCCACAGCAGTAGCCACTGCTTGATTAACTTGATGAACAAACTCAGGACCATTATCAGAGGAAATAAAAGACGGGCAACCAAAATGAGGTATTAGTTCTTTTAACAATAGTCTTGCCACTTCCCTGGCTTGTTTAGTCTTTGTAGGGAAAGCCTCTGGCCAGCCAGTGTATTTATCCACAAATACCAATAAAGCTTTGTATAGTCCACATCTTGGCATGTCTGTAAAGTCAACCATGACAGAGTCCATAGGAAAGTAAGAAACAGGTATGGTCCCAGGTGGTAGTAGGGGCCCTTGTCAAGGATTGACCTTAGCACAGATGCCACATTGTGAAACCACTCGAGCAGCTATCCCAGTCGACCCATGTACATAGTAATCCCTCCCAATAGCAGCATCCAATCCAGTTTTCCCCATATGTGTTGTTTCATGTGCTGCCTGAAGTAAAGCCCATGCTGAAGATTGAGGGACAAAAATACGTCCATCAGGCAAAAGATACCACCCATCCCTAATAGTAGCTTTGAGATCATTCACTGCTTTCACACACTCCTGCTGAGAGTATGTTGGTTTAATGATAGGAGGCAAGTCCCCTATGTCTATTGCCACACATATTGACAGATCAGGAATGGGCCCTGTTTTCATTGCCACCTTCTTAGCTTCCAAGCCAGCTCTTCTATTCCCCTGAGCCACCCGATCCACCCCTTGCTGATGTCCTTTGCAATGCATCACAGAAACTTTTGCTGGTTTCTGCACAGCATCGAGAAGTCGCTTGATCAAATGTCCATGCAACACATGTTTGCCCGCAGAATCCCTGAATCCCCTTTCCTTATACACAGCCCCATGAGCATGCAGAGTCAAAAAAGCATATTTACTATCTGTCCAAACATTCAAAGTTTCCCCTTCAGCTCTTTCCAATGCCCTAATTAATGCCCACAATTCTGCTACTTGAGCACTGCAGCTTGCTCCTAGCGGACTACTTTCCACCACTTCCTCATCATTCACAATCGCATATCCAGAAACCCTCCTCCCATCCTGCATGTAACTCGAGCCGTCTGTATACCAATTCAGGGCAGCATCCTGAAGAGGAATATCAGATAAATCCGGACGGCTTGAATATACAGTTTCCAAAACTTGCAAGCAGTTGTGTTCTGAATCCACTTCTGTGGGCAATAAGGTGGCAGGGTTTAACCGGTTAGACACCACTAATTTCACTTGAGGATTTTCAATCATCATTGCCTGATACTTAAAAAGCCTTTGACTGCTGATCCACAAATGCCCTTTATTATCCAAGATAGAATGAACTGCATGAGGGGTGTGGACACTTATGGGACATAAGAAGGTCAATTTATTACAATCCTGTAAAAGGACTGCTATAGCAGCAAGAACCTTCAGACAATGTGGCCAGCCTTGGGCAACCCCATCTAATTGCTTAGATAAGTAAGCCACCGGGCGTTGCCACTGTCCTAATTGTTGAGTTAACACCCCCAAGGCAACATTCTTCCTGGTATCAACATACAAATTGAAAGGCTTTTCTAAGTTAGGCAAGGCTAAAGCTGGAGCTGATGTGAGGGCTCGTTTCACTTCCCTAAAGGCATTCTTTTGTTCTCCCTCCCATTCAAAAGGTTCTCTATCACCTCCTTTTGTAGCTGAATAAAGAGGTGCTGCTAATAGAGCAAAATTTGGTATCCATATCCTGCAAAACCCTGCCAGACCTAAAAAGCCCCTCAGTTGCCGCCTATTAAGGGGTTCAGCAATAGCTAGCACAGCTTGTTTCCTCTCCCAGCCTAAAGCCCTATGCCCCTCCTCAATCTCATATCCCAAATACTTCATCTTCCATCTGACTAATTGTGCCTTCTTTTTGGAGACCCTATAGCCGCACTTCAACAGTAAGTGTAAAAGAGATTCCGTGTTCTCCCAGCATGTCTCTTCAGTTCTGCCTGTCACCAGCACATCATCTACATATTGCAGAAGCGTGTCACCCCTCTGTCGGGGCACAAAATCTTCTGCTAAGGCTGTTCCAAACAGGGTAGGTGAATTTTTAAAGCCCTGTGGCAGCCTGGTCCAGGTATACTGTGCTTTTTGCCCTGTATTTGGATTTTCCCACTCAAAAGCAAACAACGGCTGGCTAGCCTTGTGAATAGGAATCGTGAAAAAAGCATCTTTCAAATCCACAACTGAAAACCACTTTGCAGTTGGAGGAATTAAGCTCAACAACGTGTAGGGGTTGGGCACAACAGGATGGATCGTGACAGTTATGGAGTTTATGAGTCTTAGGTCCTGTGCTGGTCGAAAGGAACCATCGGGCTTTTTAATAGGCAAAATAGGGGTGTTCCAAGGTGATTGGATGGGCACCAAAATGCCTGCTTTTAAATAGTTTTGGATGCTCTCATATATAGCAGTTATAGCCTCCTTGGAGCAAGATCTCTGCCTGATACGCACAGGCGTTGCTAAAGGTTTCGTTTCCACAATCACAGGGGGGTGGTGAGCTGCAAAACCAGGGGGGTTATCCTCAGCCCACAGCCCCGGCATTCCAAACTCCCTCCATGTCTCATCCACAACCTCCTCTTCCACAGTCCTGTTAACCATCAATCTCCACATTGCCTCCGGCTGGTGTTTAATCTGAAGTGTTTGTCGTCCCTCATCAAAAGAAATAGTGGCCCCTAGCTTGCTAAGTAGGTCCCTACCTAGCAGGGAAACCGGACATTCGGGGACAAATAAGAACTCGTGTTGAATCTTTGAGCCCTCAAACATACACATGACAGGCTGTAAGACCGAACGCCCTAGAATCTCCCCTGACACTCCTTGAATCTGAATTTTATGGGGTCCTATTTCAGCAACTTGATTATTCACAACTGATCTGCCTGCTCCAGTATCCACCAAAAACGTTGTCTGTTTGCCCCCTATATTTAAAGTAACCAATGGCTCAGGGGGGGCTTCCTCCAAGCCAGGTCCCCGTCAATCCAACCAGTTAGTTCCTGCCAATCCAATTCCTTCAATCTCCCTGTCTCTATTCCAATCTCTCCCATTCCTTGAACCATCTCTCACATTCCTCAGACCATCTCTTACATTCCCTGGAGCCCCTCTCTGCCCTCTACCCATGAAGGGGGAGCGCATGGGGGGCCCACTGCCAACACCTCCACG
This sequence comes from Crotalus tigris, assembly GCF_016545835.1. Lineage (NCBI taxonomy): Eukaryota > Metazoa > Chordata > Lepidosauria > Squamata > Viperidae > Crotalus > Crotalus tigris. Next base: position 288,294 of record NW_024097163.1, on the reverse strand, counting down.
GCCTCTTCCTCCTCTTCCTCTCCAACCTCTACTTCGCATCTGCCTTTTTGGACATTCTCTTTGCCAATGCCCTTCCTCCTTACAATTAGCACACTGATTAGGTCCCAGCATGATCCCTCCTTGCAATGCCACAGCCAACAACTCAGTTTTCTTATGCATTCTAGCATTTCTTTCTTGTTTTTCCACCTTATCCCTATTAACAAACACTTTCCTAGCCACCTCCAACAATTCTGTAGTGTTCTTTCCTAATGCTCCCTCCAGCCTCTGCAACTTCTTTCTTATATCTTCATAACTCTGCGCTATGAATCTCTCATTCAACATCCGCACATTGTCTGCACTCCTTGGATCCACCTGGGTATAAAGCTCATAAGCTTCAATCAACCTCTGCAAGAAACTTTCCGGACTTTCATCTGCTTCCTGCATCACTAAAGAGGGTTTTGACATATTCACAGGAGGCTTTCCAGCCTTGCGAAGAGCCTCCACCACTAGATTCTGATATTCCTTTAACAAAATCATATGTGCTGGATTTTGTGCCTTCCATTCAGGGTCCTTTTCTGGTGCCCTGGCTTCCATCTCTGGCTGTATATCCCGCACAGCCGGCAACCTATCCTTCAAACACTGCCTAACTGCAGTTCTCCACTTCTCCTTTTCCTCAGGAGTCAACAAAGTATCTAACACCTGTTGCACATCCTGCAAAATTGGATTATGGGTCCGCATAATGGTCTGAAACGAGCTTGCCATTTCAGCCGGCTTAGTGGTCATAGGGCCAAAATGTTCCTTCCAGTTCAAAAGATCCGTCGTAGTGAACGGAACATACTGGAACATGGACTTAATTTGTACGGCTCCCTGCTGATCTGGCACTGCCTGGTCCACCTGTCTCAAGGGAGCTACCACTTCAGGTCTTACATCCTTAGCCTTTGCAGCAGCCGCTCGCGTCACAATGCCAGACGCCACAGCCATTCCTGCATCGCTTTCTATCTCATCCTCTTCACCCAGCTCCTCCCTAACTTCCAAAGGGAAATCTGTCTCCTGTAGCTCCCTTTCCTCCATAGGGGCCGACGGCTTCCCTTTCTGTTTTCGTCTCACAGCTGGCTGCCTTTCTTCAGACACAGCAGGGGCAATCAGCCCTTCCTCCGGCAGAGCGGCTGCTGCCGCAGCCGGCACTGGGGGGGAGGGGGAGAGAGGTGGAACGTAGGGAGGAGGTCTGAGAATCAACTCCTCTACCTCCATCCTTATCTCCTTCTTAGCATCTGACACCTTGGTTTCTGAAATCTTCACATCCTTCACTCTTTTAGTTTGCACTTGAAGCTTTTTTCCTTTGGGTCTAGCCACACACAAACGAACCATCTCAGCCTGACATTCCAACAAATCCTCTGCCTGTCCTGCAACCGCATCCCCCCACTGATCAATATACTGAAATTGGTTAGGATATTTTTCTTCATTTGCTGCTATCAGGGAGGTTAGGTTATCAATGATTTGAAGGTTAAAAGTTCCCTCTGGGGGCCACCCCACATCCATGAAGGGCCATTGATATTCACACAGATACCTCAGTCTATCCTTAGTTACTTTAGGGTAAGGGACCCTATACTGGGTATGATTAAAATAATTATCAAATCCTTTTAACATGCATTCCAGCGGGGTGCTGGGAACGCTACTACGCTCCCCCATCCTAACACACTGCCAATGACCTACAGCGCCGGACGTTCCAACAGTCACTAGTAGGGAATGCACTGGCTTAACCACCCACATAACCTAACACGGACTTCTTTAGGATCGCCGTCCCGAGTCCAGGGGAGTGATCAGGCCCCCTCTTCTATCTTCAAATGAGATAGGTACTATTACTTTAAACACATACTCGCCTGCCTTGTAGTTACACCCGTCCTGGCCAGGAGTTGGTTCAGACTTCCTTTCCTTTCCCAAAGGGTTCTTGGACTGGCCTTCAGTACTGTCGGCTCTGCTGAGAAGCCACAGCTGTCTCCTGGAGGAAACACCCCCCCATGGCGCCTGGAGAATTGTTCAGAGATGGCTTACCAGCAGATCCGAAGGGTTAAGCCGTCCTCAGCGAAATATCGCCTCACTCAAGCTTTTCCCGGCCAATGCACCAGAAAATGTTGTAGGATTGAAAGACTTGAGTCAGCTCTTTCCAGGAAAGGGAAGTTTATTGCGCAGGTTCAGAGAGCCATCATGGCTAAAGAATCTGAACAAAAGCCTGGCCATTGATGACCATTTTTATAACCCTTCAAGCAGAGTTATTTCCTGAGCAGGTCACATTCCTCACATGGTTACATTCTATAGGTCCTTATTCTAACATAGGAAAACTACTAGGCAGATCTATAATCGATAGCTCCTTGTTTACATTGGAATGCTTTTAGCAATCAGCAATATATCAAGTGTTAAGCAATTTAGATACACCATGCGACAAGCAGTTAGTAATATATCATGTGCAGAGCTGGGAACAGGATGTCTGGCCATCCTAAATTTAAGAGTTGTCTAGTAAGCAAAACAAACCTCCCTTTTACCCACATTTTTGTTGGGCCATCTGCCTTTTATACACATCCTTTGTCGGACCATCAGTATTTTTCCAGGTACCACTTTAAAGTAACTCCTCATAACTGCTTTGCTAGTGACCCAAACAGTTATTGTTACCAAAATATTCATTTAGTTTCTTTTTACAGTCCTTTACAATTGTCTCCTTTTGCAAAATAGATTCATTTAATCTCCATCTATAACTCAAATTCTTTTTTCTAAGTAGCAGAAGAACTGGGTTGTGATTAGAAAAAGATTTAGGTAAGATATCAATTTTCAAAATTCTATTTGCAAGATTTTTAGAAGTCCATATCGTATCAATCCTTGAAAAAGATTTGTGACTTTCTGGGAAAAAAATGTATTCTCCTGTGGAGCCATTTCTTTGCCTCCAAGAATCTATTAGTACTAAGTTATCCATCATCTCAAAGAAAGTCTTTGGTAATTTGCCCTGGGAGGGTTTGATCTCTTTAATAGATGTTCTATCCCAAGCTGGAGAAGTCAGTCCATTCCAATCCCCCAGCAGAAGTGTTGCTTGAGCAGGGTCCGTAAGATTATCTGGGAAACTACACATCCTCTTCACAACCTGTTTTCCTTGTTACCTTCTGGGAGGAGGCTTCGTGGTATCCGTAGCAGAACATCCAGATTCAGCCATAGTTTCATTCCATACAGCATTAACCTTGTGAACTCTCAATCTTCCTCCTTCCGTTATACAGTATATTCAAGATAGACAGTATTTAATATTTATTTGTTATGTATATGTAGGGGTGTGGGTCTATACATATGTTGTATATAGTATGTTTAGGTGTGTGTCATGTATGTGTTTCACTTTGAGAGTGGGCAACTAAATTTCATTTTTGATGTGTGCCATTGTGCCAGCAGTAAAAAAATGACAACAAACACTATTTATCTTATCTTATTTTTCATATGAATTGATCCATAAGATATTCAAAAAAATTATTTTATCTTTATTTGGCACATAAAGACCAACTACTATTGATTTTATTCCATTAAGTTCAATTTCCACTACTACAAATCTACCATATTCATCTAGTAAAAATAGCTTGAGTTTAAATTGGGTTTTATATATAAAACAACTCCATTAATCTTTTTTAACCCAGCAGATATAAATTCCTCCCCGAATCACTTATTTATTAAATATTTTTCATCTTAATATGTGTTTCTTGAAGGCAAGTTATGTCAGCATTTGCCCCATTAATATTCTATGTAATAAATTTAATTACTATCTTTGGGTGAAATGACAAATTCCTGTTCGGACATCTCAGCCACCTTTTCTTCTTCAGTATCACCAATGTCTTATCTATCTGCATTTTTTCAACTGGGTCCAAAATTAATTTATGTCTGGACAAGAAATCCTTGGCTTTATCTATAGAATTCAGTCTGAATCTTTACTCATGATAAATCAGTAACACTCCCTCAAACCTGTCCCAATGGAAGGTATTTTTCTCTTCTTCAGAATATCAGTAAGGAATGAATAGGCTTTCTTTTTTCTCAAAATTCTGAAAGGAATTTCCTTCAAAACAATTATGTCAACATTTTCCATTCTTAATGCGGATTTAAAATGGCAGTCCAGGGCACAGTCTCTCATTGTTCTTCTTATGAAATGAACTAGACATCCCTTGATAATTTTCTCATAGTACCAAATCTGAAGTTTGCTCTATATACTTTGTTAAGGTCAAGGATTTATTCTTCACAATTAATTAACTGGGCCAAAGCTTTAATCGTCCTTAATCTGATATCCTCTCCAGATTGTTCAGGGATTGCTCTAAATTTTAATTGAAGTTCTTTCATCCAGGCTTCCAAGAGAGCTCTCTCATCAGATCAGTTTCAAACAAAATGTCTTTCTTCTCCAGTTTGTGCTCCATAAGATCCACTCTATCCTTCAACTGTTTAATATCTCCTATCAAATATTGTATCTCCTCATGGAGTTCCTTTGAAAGTGTGTCAAGTTTTGATTCAAACTTTGTTCCCATTGTCTGAATTACTTCATGTGTTTTAGCTGTGTATTCAATCCAAAAAAGGATCTTAAAGATTCTGTATCTCCTGATATCTTCATCCTCTTATTGGTAGCCATCCCTTCAACATATAACTAAGATTTAAATTTTAAAATTGAAAATTCTAAGTTTGTAAGTTTATAACATTAAATCCAATAGTTTGAGTAATGCTACTGAAGAGTTGAAAAGGAATCACAATTCTACAGTCTTTGGCTCCCTCTGTGGTCAAACAATGCCACTGTATAAGTAACATATATAAAAAATCTGTGCCTCTTTGTCTAACAGCCCATACTGCTAAACCAGAGGTGAATATACTTAAACTTAATCAGAGGTGAATAAAATCGGAGCTATTTCTCCCCCTTCTACCAGCAAGAACAGAACACCATTTAGGCAGTCTTTGTTTTAAAAATAAAAAAGTTCAGCAGTGTCCATTGGAAATATAAAATCCTTTAAGAAGTTTAAATCCAGATGTTTCAGAAGTAGTTTTCACAGTGATTTCCAGCACCTTTATTTTGGCTTGGATACACCAACTCTTCTCCATATTAAAGTCCTGGAGTCTCAGAAATGACGATGCTTCCACAAAAAGGAAAAAGCAAGCTGCAGCCAAAGGAAGCCTCTTTTAGAATGAAAGTTAAATATGCAAAAAGCTAGTATTTAAGAAGCGGTGGCAGGAGTTTCCAGTGACCTCCACTGAGCTTAGACCCAGGGGAATGACTCTCCAGTCCCTAGGTCCGAGATTCTTCCGCTGGCCGGTCTGTTTGGACCACATGCCACCCCGGAGAGATGGCCACCAAAAGGTGAATCTCTGAGGAACGCGGGCCGGCAGCAGCCGGCTCGCCAAACTTAAAGCAGCCCCTGGAACCAACGGGAGAAAGGCGGACCGCATTTTTGCGATCTGCCATTAACAGCTGATTGTCAGAGATGAAGAACAGCTGAATTTGACAACAAGCAGCTGACCCGGGTGAGACAATGATCCCTTTGCCTTTGGAAAGTGGACTTTGATCTGAAATAGCCTGTCTCTAATTGGCAAGCCTGAAGGGAGGGAGGAGGAGTTTTCCCTCTCCCACATAAGTGGCGGTTTAAGCTACATTCCATTACAAAAGAACAATTTGGACTATACTAAAATCTTTTGAAGTGTTAATTGAAGTTGGAGAAATTTATTTGTTTTTTACAAATATATTTTTAAATTGGGGAAAGCCATTCTAGCTTTAATTTTGGGTTTTTAAACTTCGAGAAACTTTTTTTCCTTCACTGTGAACTTCTTTTTCTGCTTCCTGTTTAAACCTTTGAGAGACACATCTTTGCCTTTGTGGCTACATTGAATCTTTTTTCCTTTGTTCTCCAGCAGCTGCTGTTTATTTAGCTGGAGAACTTGGCTCAACGCCCAGACACTTGGCTGAATGCCCAGACATTCCTATCTGCTTTTAAAAGTCAACTAAAGAGACTTTCTTTTTCTCTTCTGTCTGCTCTTTTTGGTGTTTTGGCTATAGAACCCCTATTTTAAGAAGAAATATTAAGAAATCTTGTCTTCTTTTTTGCTTTTTTCTTTGGTGTTGAACCGAACTAGTTGGATTATAATTTTGATATTTTTTTTTATAGTTTTTCTTTGTTTTTGACTTTTTATTTCTTCCTCCCCTTTGGCTCATTTTTTCTGCTCCTTTTTCTTTTTTTGTGGATTTCTCCTTGTTTTTTGTGGACATCCTTTTCTGTGGGAGTACTCTTGTCTCCACCTTAGTTTTTTTATTTCTAGTAATTTGCTTGCTTTTGAGAACTTTTTTCCCTTTTTGGATGGTTTTTTGGGGTCCCTTTCTATCCCCTACTGGAATTATTATTTTTTTCTTTTCTTTTTTTCTTTTTCTTTTTGCTGGATTCTTTTTTTAACTATGTTTGATCCTCTCTCCCAGCAATAGGAGAGCATTGGATTACAATTGGCCATCAGGCCACCTGGTGGATTATAATATAATATAATAACCAGAAGATGAGTACCTCAAATTTAGCTAAAGGGATGAGAAAGGGATCCTCTGGCCCTGCTTCAACTTCGGTGAGTCCAGTTCCTCAAAAATCAATTACTACATTTTTGCAACAAGAAAAAGGAGAATTCCAACAGAAAGATATACAAGTGATACTGCAAGCAATTGCAGCCCAGGCAGCATCTATGACTAAAAATATTGAAGATTTGAAAATGGAAATGAAAAAGGATTTGGATAAGAATTATGAAGATCTGAAAAATGATCTTGTTAAAATGAATCAAAAAATGGAAATCTTCCAACAGGCGATTACAGACAACCAACAAAGAATGCAAAAAAATGAAGACAAGTCAGTGGAAGTCGATCACAAATTAGAATCCTTGCAAGATGAGAATCAGAGATTGGCACAAGCTAACGTGGAATTGGAAGACAGCATGGCTATAATGGAGATGGAAAGAGCATCATACTTTCTAAGATTCCAAAATGTTATAGAAGAGAAGGAGCAGAACTTATTAGACATGATGAGTGAGTTACTCACAGATTTACTTGGAATGGAAATGATTCAAATGAAACGAGAGATAGATCAGGTCTTCAGAGTAAATTCAGGCTATGCCAGAAGAAACAGAGTCCCTAGGGAAGTCCATGTAAGATTTGTTAAAAGATTTACAAGAGATGAGATTTTGAGAGCAATAAGAGATCAACCACTGAAATATAAAGAAAAAGAGCTTGTAGTTCTTAAGCAAATTCCCAGAAGAATAAGAGAAGCCCGAAGAGAATATCAGTTTTTAACTAAGAAATTGTTTAATAAAGGAGTGAATTTCAGATGGTTGATCCCAGAAGGATTGTTAATCTTCTGGGACTCGAAAAGATATAGATTGGATACTCCATTCCAAGCAGAGGAATTCTTTAACAATCATAGAGCTTTTCTGGAAAGAAGTGACCTTGAGCTTAAGAAACAAGAGGAAATGACTGCCATAGGAGTGTCTAAACAAGTGGAGGAGGAAGAACCTAAAAAGAACCAAACAGAGGAAGATGTAAGACTGAAAGACCAGAGACAGATAAGCTCTCCTAGAAGATTGAGGTCTAGATATAACTGAAGCTATGGAGGAGGTCAGAATTCTTTCAATAAATATAAATGGTTTGAACTCTCCTGCAAAAAGGAGTAGAATATTTACTAGGTTACAAAAGTCGAAAATGGACATAATTTGTCTTCAAGAGACACATATTAAGAGACAACATGTTAGAATTTTAGAACAACCAAAAATAGGTAAGCTACACTTCTCCCTGGCACCTCAAAAGAAAAGAGGTATAGCTCTTTATGTAAAAGAAAAGATGAACCCAAAACAAATTTATGCTGATGAAGAAGGGAGAATACTAATGGTGGAAATTATGTGGAATCAAAAACAAATATTGATGGTTGCAACCCAATGAGAAACAAGACCAATTTTACCAGCAACTACATGACAAATTAGTGGACTTAAACTATCAAAATCTTTGTATATTGGGAGACTTCAATGCAATAGCTGATGCAATACAGCTATATTTAACATGTTTTATTAATTTTCAGCAAACAAATTGGACAGACCTACTCCCTTTCGCAGAAGTTGCTTACAATAATGCAGTCCACTCCAGCACAGGTTACACTCCTTTTCAAATAGCCACTGGTCAAAGTTTCAACCCCATGCCAAAATTAACCCCAAAGGAACCGGCAATCCCATCACTGAAAGAATGGATGAAACAATTACAAAATACCTGGCCAATAGTCAGAAAAGCACTAGATAAAGCTAGGCAGGCATACAAAGCACAAGCTGATTAAAAAAAGGGTTGAGCCTACACCATTCATTATAGGAGAAATGGTGTACTTATCTACAAAATACCTAAAGTCCCTACAGCCCTGTAAAAAACTTGGACCAAAATATATAGGGCCTTTTCCAATTAAAAGAATCATAAACCCAGTAACAGTAGAATTAGAATTACCCAAAAATCTCAGGCAAATACACCCAATTTTTCATTTCAGCTTGCTGAAAAGAGAGCGTCAGTCACCTCTACGGCCAAAATTCCCCCCACCACTACCTCTAATCATGGCGGAGGGTGAACAACACTTCGAAATAAAGGAAATCCTTGACTCTAGGAGATATCATGGAGCGACTCAGTACCTAGTTGCCTGGAAACACCTCCCTGCCTCACAAAATGAGTGGGTCCATAAATGTCATGTCAGAGCCCCGAAGCTATTAAAGAAGTTTCACACAGAATATCCTAACAAGCCTGACTAACTTTTATACCTGTTTTGTTTTCTTTCAGGTGGATCTGTCTTATTTTTGAGGGGGCAGGATGTCAGAATCCAATTATATTTCATCTCTAGTTATCAACTATAGAAAACACCATTTCTGCCTTCTCTGGATTCTGTCATACAATGAAGGGAAGGGGGTGAACAAAGGGGCTTTATGGCCCTCACTTCCTTCGGTACACTTCAAAGGAACTGGATGTGGATATCACCAAAAGGACTAACCATAACAATAGGGCTATTATCTTCATGTAGTTCTCTCTGAAGTCTCCATCCAGCCGGCAGTAAGGAAAAGGGGGTGGGAGTGTAATGCCTGAGACTGTCGCTGGAAGAAGGGAGTGATTGGGTGGGGCTACTGGGGAACCCCTTAAAACCTTGAATGGGAGAGCTTGGACCCCAAGTCCTGTCTAGAACGCCTGCAATCATTTTCTCTTAATAAAGGATGCCTATTGGAAGAACTATTCCAAGAGTTCTGTCTTCTTAAGATGCAAAGTGGGGTGGGTCCTTACACTGAATCTGTTTTTCTTGTTTGCCAGCAGTTTAATACTTTGTTTCCAATTTATATTAGAAAAATTTGCAATGGAAAATAGTAATCCTTGGTGAAATGTTCATTTTAATGGTAGTAATTCTTCCTAAAGAAGACAGTGCTAGTTTAAAGAAACCTGTATTATATTTTTCCACATCTGTGAATAGCTACTTCTAAACATACTAGAGTCTGTGTCTGTTAAGTGCCCTGTTTCCTGGCTTTGTTTTACATCCATAATAACAGTTTTGCTTGGTGCTATATATATTTATTTTGTATTGTTTTGGTGATATGGTGGAATCAGTACGAATTACCTGGCATGCTAGCACCATTTGATGCCTCTTATATTTACAATCCCAATATGTTTTCATACTTATCAGTCAGTTATTTAAAATACTGTAACTGATAAAAGCTTACTGTTGTTTAGAAAAAAGTATTTTAAAGCATCTTAGAGGAATGAAAAAATGTTATTTCTATGAATTGCTTTAGAGCTGAAATTAATCTCTTTTCTCATCCAAACTGTCTGTTATCTACAGTAAAGTAGCTAAGAAATATACATAAACATATGGAATCACAAAAACCAATAGTCTTGTCCAGTGCATTTTAGAAAATGTTATTTCCAATATCAAGTAGGATTATTATTATTATTGATCATCATATAAGCAGCCAGATGTTCAGACTGGATTTGGCATTTATGTCTACCTATCAAGTCCTTACTAAGGACCTGGGATAAACACATACGGATGTTTGATGGTATTACACATATTGTCACAGGATGGAAGCTGTTCCTAGTAAGGCCACCTTTTGCAATTGACTGATGGCAAATTTGTCAATGCCAATGGTGTTCAAGTGGTGCTCCAGTTGTTTTGGGATTGCACCCAAGGCACCTATTACTATTGGTACTATCCTTGCTTGCCTTTGCCACAATCATTCTATTTCTATTTGTAGGTCTTCGTATTTTGTTATCTTCTCCAGTTCTTTCTCTTCTATTCTGCTGTCTCCAGGCACTGCCACTGCCATTGCCAGTCCACTATCAAGACTTTTTTGTCTTTCTTACCAACAATTGTTAAATCAGGGTGTTATAGGGCAGGTGCTTGTCTGTTTGAATTCTAAAGTTCCAGAGCAATTTCACTTTTTCATTTTCTATGACTTTCTCTATTTTATGGTCCCACCAGTTCTTGCTTATAAGCAAATGATATTTCTTGTAGATCTTTCAATGCACCATTGTTGCTACTATATTTCCAGAGAATATACAGAATATTTTAAAAGAAAAAATATCAATGATGGAGGTGACAGAGGCTATAAAAAGGCAAAAAACCGATAAGACTCCATGTCCAGATGGGTTACCTGCAGAGCTTTATAAATGTCTACAAGACATACTAAGTCCAATAATGAAAGATCTGTGTATTGAAGTACTTTTAGAGGCTAAAATACCAAATACATGGACAGAAGCTAACATTACTTTAATACCTAAACAAGACTCAGACCTGATGCAAATAAAGAATTATAGACCAATCTCTGTTAAACGTGGATTACAAAATTTTTGCCTCAATAATAGCAGAAAGATTAAATAAATTTTTGACTGAATTTATACATATAGACCAAAATGGATTCCTACCTAAAACACAAATAAATAACTTAAGAATGATCTTTGACATTTTGGAATACTATGAAATTCACCCAGGGAAGCAGATGGCATTAATATTTCTAGATGCACAGAAGGCTTTTGACAATGTAAGTTGGCAATTTATGATTCAACAATTAGATGAAATGGATTTTGGAGAAAGCTTCTTAAACATAATTAAAACAATTTATTACAGAGACCAGAAGTCTGATGCTATGACAAGACGGGTGGAAGAAACCGGGGCTCCGGCTTCTTAGCCCAATTTCGTTCTGCCAAGTGACCCCAAGGGGTCGGAAAGTTGCCTCAGAGAGGCAACAAAGAAGAAGAGAAGCTTTGGGAGTCTGGTCCAGATGGCAGTCAGTCCAAATGAACCAAGGAACCTCTTCAAATGGATGGAAGAAAGACTGCTTGTAAGCACAGGCAGTCCAAGTCATCATCAGCCAAGAAAAAAGCGAGGAGCTGTGGCATGCTGCCAAACAGCTGACTGTCAACAACATGCTGAAAACTGGGTGAGATTGATTTATCCCCCTTCCTTATGGACTTGGAAATAGAGATCACCTGATTGGAAAAAAATTCCGAAGCAAAGACCCCAGAAAGATCAGGGAAGAAGGGAGTTAAAAGCAGCAAGAAATTACAAATAGGGGAAGGAAATTAAGGAATACAAAAGAATATATAAAAATGGAATTCGGACTGATTTAAAGAAAAACTAGTTAACCCCTATGGTGTGGAAAATATTCAAATATTTTGGTAAAATATTCTTTTTATTTCAAACAATACCTATAAATTAGAAAAAAACTTTTTTGATGAACTAAATACATTAATACTGAAATTCATTTGGCAAGGAAATAAAGCTAGAATTAGATTGAAAATGCTACAAGAAGCAAAAGAAAATGAAGGATTTGGACTGCCGGACTGGACTTTATATTATCAAGCAGCTGTATTAACATGGCTAAAAGAGTGGATAACCCTTAGAGACAAAAGACCTAGAAGGACATGACCTACAACTCGGGTGGCATGCCTTCCTATGGTATGGGAAGAATAAAATACACAGATACTTTCAAACTCATTATATGAGAAATGCACTTCTTCTAGAATGGGAAAAAGCAAAAGTGAAAATTTACATGAAAATACCTGATGGCTCTCAGCAATGGAAGTGTTCACCCAAACCTAAGTATGAGAAAATACTGACCTATAAAGACATTTTGAATAATGAAGGGAAATTAAAACATGGAAAAGAATTTGAAGAACAGGGTATTGACCTACCATAGTGGCCATATCTGCAAATCCAAACGAGATACAAACAAGATGTTAAAACATCTGGATTTTATAAAGAACAGGCAGAATTTGACCAGATACTACTGACATCAGATGAAAAATTGATTAAGAAACTTTATAAATATATTTTAAATTTAAAGATGGAAGAGGAAGAAGTTAAAGAAAAAAATGATAACATGGGCAAAGAATTTTGGATATAACATAAAACTAGAAAACTGGAAAAGCCTTTGGGAAAGAAATTCTAAAATAACAAAAGCGATGGCGTAAGAAAATCTATACAAAATGTTTTATAGATGGCACTTAACACTGATGAGGTTAGCAAAAATGTTTAAAAACATGTCTAGCAACTGTTGGAAATGTAGACAAAAACCAGGCACTTATTACTATCTTTGGTGGACATGGCTCAAAGCCAAAGGATTCTGGTCAAGAATACACGTATGGTTAGAGAAAATTACCAAAAAACATATAGATTTTAAGCCAGAATTATTTTTGTTAGGCACAATTGTAGGAAACTACGAGAAAGAGTGTATATATCTAATTTTACATGTATTAACTGCAGCGAGAATTGTATTTGCTCAACATTAGAAAAATGAATATTTACCAATCGAGGAAGAGTTAATTAAAAAAAAATAGATTGTGCAGAAATGGATAGATTGACACTGAAAATGAAAGAGAAAGAAGAGCCGATCAGCCCAAGTTGTCTGCAGCTGGAAGGGAAGCTATGAAAAACAGCTGATCTCCAACAACAAGTTATGTCTGGGTGAGCTGAAGTCTTTTCCTTCTCCTTGTTTGAAAATATTGAAACGCTGAAAGGGAGAACTTGAAAGAGTAAAGACACCCAGAGAGACTTTTGGAGCGGCAATTTAACATTAAGGGGAAATGTTAAATGAATATCAAATTACCAGATTAACGAAGTGTGGAGAGTTGATAAATAAGCCAACGAGGACACCTACTGGCGAAAAATAAGAATTAAAGAATTAAAAACACAGTGACCTTGGAAAGCTTGAACAAAACAAAGTCTTGGTCTGAGATAACAAGTGAAAGACTGTTTATAGCTATACTTGTTGACATTGGCTAAAGACTAAATAGACATTATCCAGGGAAAAGAAAAGAAAAAGAGAACATTTTAAATCCAAGAAGAGACTGGAGGAGGTAGGTTTGCCTCACAATAGCTGATTCCTGATTACGCTTTGGATATAAGTTTAAGACTGTGAGCAATAAAATGAGTACATCTAATATTTCCAGACTTGCAAAGAAAATCTCTTCAGCGCCCTCTGTCGGACAAGCCAGCCCAACAACTCAGAGTTCTGTTGGCACATTGCTACAGCGTGAAAAAGCAAGCATGGCTCAAGATGAAACACAGGCCTCTTTAAAATTAATCCAAGAAATTTTGCAGAGAAACCATGAGAAAACACAAAGTAAACTGGAGAAAGTAAGTGAAGAAATTACGAATATAAAGGCACAATTTGAAGCTCAAAATCAAAAGATTATAAAAAATGAACAGAAAATCCAGGAAGTGGAAAATAAAACTGAAGACACTGACAAAAAGGTGGAAATGTTATTGCAAACGAATGAAGGACTGGAACAAACAAATCAAGAGCTAGAACGGGCTATGGCAATGGTAGAAATGAGAGAAGCGGAACATTATTTGAGGTTTCAAAATATTCCTGAAGACAGTGAAGAAAATATAGAAATGGTGATTATTGAGCCATTGGCAGAACTCTTAAATGAAGACCGAGTAGACATTCAGAATGAGACAGATCAAATTTTCCGTATGAATTCAAGCTATGCAAGAAAAAACAGATTACCAAGAGAAGTGCATGTGAGGTTCATGAAGAAATCAACAAGAGATGAAGTACTGAGAAAAGTGAGAGAGGAACCCTTACAATAGAAAAATAAAGAAGTTGTGGTCCTAAAACAGATACCCAGGAGAATAAGGGATAACCAGAGACACTACCATTTTCTAACTACAAAATTGATTGCCAAAGGCATAAATTTCAGATGGCTAATGCCAGAAGGCATTTTAATAAACTGGAATAATACAAGATATCGACTGGACTCAATTTGGAAAGCAGAGGACTTTGAAGTAAGAAATAGAGTAATTTTGGATGAAGGATTGGATCAACAACAAGAGAATAAGCAGATGGGAGAGACAGCCCAAGGAGCAATGGCACAAGCAGAACAACAGAAGGAGAAAAGTGAATAAACAGGTGAAGGAGAAGGAACTGCTAGAGAACAAAGAACTACAAGATCGACTAGACCAAAATACAAGTAATGAAAGAGGAAATGGAGAAAAAAATGATTTTTTTTCGGTAAACGTAAATGGACTAAACTCCCCAATAAAAAGAAATAAAATTTTTAGGAAACATCAGAAATTAAATATAGATATAATCTGTTTACAAGAGACACACATAAAAAAACAACATTATAAATTGTTGGAATACCCAAAAGTGGGGAAGCTTTATTATACATCAGCACAACAAAAGAAACGAGGGGTGGCGATATATGTTAAAGAGACAATAGATTCTAAATTAATATATTCAGATGAAGAAGGAAGAATTGTAATGGTTGAAATATATTTACATCAAAAACAAATATTATTAGTGGCAATTTATGCCCCAAATGATAGTCAAGAACAATTTTATCAAAGATTACACAGGAAATTAATAGAAATGGAATACCAAAATATTTGTTTAATAGGAGACTTCAATGCGATAGTAGATGGAACAATGGATTACAAAAGTAGCAAAACAGGAAAACCCGTAAGAAGAAGACTACCCAAGACATTCTTTGATATGGCAGAAGAAATTGGAATTCAAGATGTCTGGAGAGAAATCAATCCTCAAAATCGACAATATACCTTTTACTCAAATTGCCATAAATCTTGATCAAGAATTGACATGATTTGGATGACTTCTGAATTAAAGATGGATATACAGGAAATTGAGATAGAAATAGGCACATGGGCAGATCATAACCCTTTAAAAGCGACATGGAAAGGAACACAAAAAAAAACCAAGATGGATTTTAAATCAATCTATACTAAAAGATAAAGAACTCATAGACTTGGCAAAGAGAGAAATGGAATTCTTCTTTAAAGAAAATAAAGAAGAAGACACATCACTACAAAACATATGGGATACAGCTAAAGCGTATTTTAGAGGTATAGCTATAATGTATATGGCAAAGAAAAATAAATAGAGATGACAGCAATATTTATTATTAAAAGAAAAATTTAGAAAGTTAGAGACAGAATTACAACAAAATCCACAGAAAAAGACTTTGAAAAGAGAAATGGAAATAATAAAACATAAGCTGAATTTGTTGGACTCAGAAAAATTGGCGGAACAAATAAAGAGAGCAAAACAAAATTTCTTCAAAAATGCCAACAAGCCAGTAAGATGGCTAGCTTATAAGCTCAAAAAACAGAAAGAGAAGAAAATAATACATAACTTAGTAGGTTGTTTACAATTTAAAAAGGAAGAAATAAAAAAGATAATTAAGAAATATTATAAGGAATTGTATGGCAAAAAGGAGGCTGCAAAAGAGAGAATTGTTCAATATTTAGAAGAAAGTAAATTGCCAAAAATTCCAGAGACATTCAAAACTATATTAGAAGAAAGAATAACAATGATGGAGATATTAGAGGCTATAAAACAACAAAAGAATGGGAAAACACCAAGCCCAGATGGGCTATTGGCGGAACTTTATAAAAATCTACAAGATACATTAAGCGAACCACTGAAAGATGTTTGTAATGGATTATTGTTAGAGGCCAAACTTCCAAATACATGTAAATAGAAGCAAATATTACTTTGATACCAAAAGAAGATTCAGACTTGACGTATATTAAGAACTATAGACCGATTTCATTACTCAATGTGGATTACAAAATTTTTACTTCAATAATGGCAGAGAGACTGAAAAAATACTTAATTGAATTTATACATCCAGATCAAAACAACTTCTTACTGAAGAGACAAATTAAAAACAATTTAAGGATGATAATGGACGTATTAGAATATTATGAATTACATCCAGGGAAACAATTAACATTAGTGTTTTTTAGATGCCCAAAAAGCGTTTGATAATGTTTCCTGGCAATTTATGGTTCAACAATTACAAATAATGGATTTTGGAAAGAATTTTACAAATATGATAAAAACAATATATAGCAACCAGACAGCAAAAGTGATAGTGAATGGAGATTATACTAAGAGCTTTGAGATAAGAAAAGGTATGAGACAAGGGTGTCCACTATCGCCATTATTATTCATCTTTACTTTGAAAGTACTAAATAGAAGGATAAGACAGGACACAGAAATTAAAGGATTGAAAATAAAAGATGAAAGATATAAGTTACAAGCATTTGCTGATGATTTAGTGTTTATCTTGGAAGAACCTTTAGAGATGATTCCTAAACTATGGGGAAAGATAGAAGAATATGGAGAAATGGTAGGACTAAAAATAAATAAAGAAAAAAACAAAGTAATAGTAAAGAACCTCACAGATAAACAAAAAAGGCAAATACACGAGAGAAAACAGAGGTACAAATAGTGAAAAAAGTTAAATATTTAGGTAGTCATCTTTCAGCTAAGTGTTTGTCAATAAAAGAAAACAATTATACAAAATTATTGAAGCAAATAAAGCTAGACTTGGAAAGATGGAAAAATTTGCAGCTGTCAATATTAGGAGGAATTGCTACAGTAAAAATGAATGTGTTGCTGAAGATTTTATTTCTATTTCAAACAATTCCGATAAAACTTGAGAGAAAATTCTTTCAAGATTTAAATTCATTGATTTTGAGCTTTATTTGGCAGGGGGAAAAAGCTAGAATTAAGATGAAAACATTACAAGATGCTAAGGAAAATGGAGGTTTTGGGTTGCCAGAATGGACGTTGTATTACCAAGCATCTGTGTTAACTTGGGTGAAAGAGTGGATAACACTTAGAAATAAAAGGTTATTGTATTTAGAAGGACATTATTTACAATTGGGGTGGCATGCTTTCTTATGATACAGGAAAAACAGAGTCCATAAGTACTTTCAAAATCATTTTACAAGAAATGCCTTGTCAACAGTATAGGAAAAAATTAAAGCTAAAATATATTTAAAAATTCCAGGGTGGTTATCAATGATGGAGGCATTTATACATCCAAACTTGGTAGACTTTGAAAAAATATGGACATATAAAGATATTCTAGATATTGATGGGAAATTAAAATCTAAACAAGAATTGGAAAATCAGGGAATTAACTTGTCCTGGTGGGCACATTTACAGATACAAAGTAGATATGAAAAAGATGTAAAAATGTATGGATTTTACAAGGATCAAACTGTGTTTGATAAGATTTTGTTAACCTCAGATAAGAAATTAATCAAGAAAATGTATAACTTTTTGTTAATTTTGGATATGGAAAGTGAACAAGTGAAAGAAACAATGACAAGATGGGCAAAAAAATTGGCTATAATATAGAATTAGAAAAATGGCAAATGTTATGGGAAAGAAACTATAAATTAACAATGTCAACTTCATACAAAGAAAATCTGTATAAAATGTTTTATAGATGGCACCTACCGCCAGCAAGATTAGCAAAAATGTTTAAAAATATGTCAGACAGATGTTGGAAATGTAAACATAACACAGGCACGTATTATCACATTTGGTGGACATGTGGTAAGGCAAAGGCCTATTGGAGAAAGATACATACAGTATGTGGTTAGAAAAAATATTGGGTGAACAAGTGGATTTTAAACCTGAACTTTTTTTACTAGGTATTATGCCTGAAAAGACTAATAAACAGAAATTATATTTTATCTTACACATCACTACAGCAGCAAGAATAATTTTTGCACAATACTGGAAGAATGAAGGACTGCCATCAGAGGAAGAAATAATCAGGAAATGTGCAGAGATGGACAGATAAACTATGAGGTTGAAAGATAAAGAAAATACAGACTACTATTAAATTTGGAACTTATTTTATTCTTGGCTAGAGGAAAGAATGAAGGATTAGGAATTGAACATGTATTAGCATAGCAAACTCCAGACAACTTGTTGATTGGAAAAATTAACATATGTTGATGAAAAAAACCAATAAAATCTTTATAAAAAAAAGAAAAAGAAGATTCAGTATATTTTAGAACATGGGATATCTTTTATCAATAATTAGAAAAATGAGGTAGAGAGAAAGGAATTTAACATGTATTAGTAAGTTAGATGTTGGAAATCCAGACAATATGTTGCTGATAAAATATTAAGTATTTGTGATTATAAAAAAAATTATATATATATATATGAGAGAGAGAGAGAGAGAGAGAGAGAGAGAGAGAGAGGAAGAGAGAGAGAGGGAGGGAGGGAGGGAGGGAGGGAGGGAGAGAGAGAGAGAAACAAATTCAAGGAGAAACCAGCATGGGTGCAGAAAGATCTCTCTGACAAACTGAAAGATAAAAAAGAACAAATACAAAAAATGGAAAGAGGGGCACATAACTAAGGGTGATTATCAGCAGACAGCCAAAATATGCAAAGACGAAGTCAGGAAAGCAAAGGCTCAGAATGAACAAAGACTTGCAACATAAATCAAGGATAATAAAAAAAAGTTTCTTCCAACATATTAACAACAAGAAAAAAGTCAAGCAAACTGTAGGCCCACTAAAGAGAGAAGATGGCAAGGAAATAACAGGCAACAGGGAGAAAGCAGAGCTGCTTAACTCATACTTTGCATCAGTCTTCACACAAAAAGAAACTACAGCCCAACATACCAAAAAAAAAAAAAACCCACTGCAAAAGACAAACTAGAAACAAAAATTAAAGTAAGCAAGAAAATGGTAAGAGAATACCTATCTGACCTTGATGAATATAAATCACTGGGACCCGACAGATACATTCCAGAGTTCTGAAGGAGTTGGCAGATATTATCTCAGAACCATTGCACCATATCTTTCATAAATCCTGGAGCACCGGGGGAAGTACCTGAGGATTGGAAAAGGGCTGATGTGGTTCCCATCTTCAAGAAAAGGAAAAAAACAGACCCAGGAAATTACAGACCAATCAGTTTAACATCAATATCTGGGAAGATCCTAGAAAAGATAATCAAAAACAGATCTGAGAGCAGCTAGAAGCAAACAAAGTTATAACCAGTAGCCAGCACGGGTTTGTTAAAAATAGATCATGCCAAACCAATCTTATTTCATTCTTTGATACAATGACTAAACTAGTAGACCAGTGAAATGCTGTGGACATAGTATACTTAGATTTCAGTAAGGCATTTGATAAAGTAGACCACAACCTACTCCTTGGTAAACTAGAAAAAGGTGAAATAGACAACATCACCACCAAATGGATCTGTAGCTGGTTGACAAACCATACTGATAAGAGCTGGACACCCCCTCCCCACCCCAACGAGGGAATGACCTGGCAAACACAAGAAAAACCCCAGTACAAACTAACCTGAGTCAACAGCCTGAGGCTGAATGGCAAACACTTAACACACACTGAATGAGGAACTGGCTAGCAGCAATCAGGATTAACAAATACAAAACAATAAAATAATTAACACCTTTTAGGCAGGATTAGGAAGGACATTTAACCAACAATAGTCACTGACCAGCAAATCAGGGAAGACAGATTCAAACTCACCAATCAAAAATGACAAGTTTGAAAGGAATTAAGGTTTAACATTATGATTATTTTTTTCTTTTTTCTTTTCTCTTAATTAAATCAGTTATAACTATATACATATGTGTTTAAATTAGTTAGATGCTTTTTTTGTTGTATGGAATGGTTTGGATAAAAGAATCTTGGCTCTATGGATTGTATTACGGATAAAATATATATAATCATATATATGTGTGTGTGTGTGTATGTGTGTGTATGTATGTATATATATATGTATATATATATATATATATATATATATATATATATATATATATATATATATATATATATATATATGTAGGTCTTTGGTTGTTCGGGTTTTCTCCCGCGTAAAATTGGAAGTGTCTTGGCGACGTTTCGACGAAGTCCCATTCGTCATCTTCAGGCTGGTGTTTTCAGCTTCGTGCTTCGAGCAGCAATGTGTGGTCTTAGCTGTTTCTTCCTTTTAACTGCCAGTGGGGGTATGAACTGATTGGGGGGGAGCTTGGCTGTGTTCTGATTGGGTGGAGGTGTGTTCTGATTGGTTAGGGGCTTGGCTGTGCTCTGATTGGCTGGGGGGTTGGCTGTGCTCTGATTGGCTGGGGGAGGGTTCTGTTTGGTTGTGCTCAGGTTAGTCTGAGTTGCAGAGGGCGTTTTTCTAGAGCTTGGAACACAAGCTACATGGAACACTTTGAAACCCAAGCTCTAGAAAAATCGGATCACAAACCCAAACTCTGGCTCAGATACGTAGATGACACCTTCATAATCTGGCCACATGGGAAAGAAAAACTGGACAACTTCCTCACACACCTCAACAGCCTACACCCCAATATACAGTTCACCATGGAAACAGAAGCTAACAACCAACTTCCCTTCCTGGATGTCTTAGTCTACAAGAAATCCAATGGGACACACCATCTACCAGAAGAAAACACACACAAACCGCTATCTGCACGCTCTCTCACACCACCACCCAGCACAGATCAACTCTGTAGCCAAGACACTCATCTCCAGAACAAAATGCTTAGCTGACGAACAACACCTAAAAACCGAACTACACACTCTCACCAATGTACTAACATCCAATGGATTCCAAAGAAATAAGATTACAAACCTAATCCAAAAAGAAACCCCCACTAAAATCCAAGACAAAGAACAAGAAAACGGCAAAGCCCTCCTCCCATACATAAAAGGCACCACAGACAGAATCAGTAAGATCCTCCATAAACACAACATCAAAACAGCATTCTGCACAAACAGAAAAATATCCACCATCCTTAGAAACCCCAAAGATAAAATTGAATTAGAAAATCAAGGAGTATACGAAATCCCATGCACCACTTGTCCCACCACATACATCGGACAAACCAACAGAAGAATAAGTGCACGCATTGAAGAACATAAGAACTCAGTCAAAAAAGAGGAACCAACATCTTCCCTGGTCCAACACCTTAAAGCCACAGGACATGAAATTGACTTTAAAAATACCAGAACCATTGCCAAAAGTGAACATTTTAATAACAGAATAATCAGAGAAGCCATCGAGATAGAAAAACGCCCACACAGCATGAACAAGCGAGATGATACCTCCCGCCTACCAGCCATTTGGAAACCCGCCCTTATTGACAAACGACTCCCTAACACAAAAAATGATACCAGACCCACACTCACAAAAACCACACAGGATGTCACCACCACACATCCACGCAAAAAGCAAACCCAAAGCCACACCGATGATGAGGCACGACCACAAACCAGAAGCCAGACCAGAGCTGCATCATTAGCCACTTTAAAGCCCTCCAATCCATACACGAAGCAAACTGACACCCTCCATGAAAATGAGGCACGACCACAAACGCGAAGCCAAAAAATAGCAAGGCAGCCCAAAATCTTAAACCCCTCTGCAACTCAGACTAACCTGAGCACAACCAAACAGAACACTCCCCCAGCCAATCAGAGCACAGCCAACCCCCCCAGCCAATCAGAGCACAGCCAACCCCCCAGCCAATCAGAGCACAGCCATGCCCCTAACCAATCAGAACACACCTCCACCCAATCAGAACACAGCCAAGCTCCCACCCAATCAGTTCATACCCCCACTGGCAGTTAAAAGGAAGAAACAGCTAAGACCACACATTGCTGCTCGAAGCACGAAGCTGAAAACACCAGCCTGAAGATGACGAATGGGACTTCGTCGAAACGTCGCCAAGACACTTCCAATTTTACGCGGGAGAAAACCCGAACAAAGACCTATATATATATATATATATATATATATATATATATATATATATATATATATATGTCCTTAATGGTTATAAAAATACGAATCCCGGGCATATTTGTTCAATGATGCAATCTTCGATCTCCGGGAAGAGTATACTCCAGTTATTTATTGTTAAAACAACATTTAAAACAATAAAAACAGTTATATACAAGATTAAAACAACTTAGCTTTCGCTGGTCCTCTGCCAGCGTCCTCAGAGTGGGGCTTAGGGGGTGGGAAGTTCTTTTTATCCCCTTGCTGATCCAATTGCCTACTCATTGCCCTCGTGACAGGGCCACTCTTCCTGATTGCCTGTGACTGCCTTAACTGTTCCGCCCTCTCTTTTTTGCACTCGAACATTGTATTTTTCTGCTCCGTCATCCTTGTGCTGTCTCCCCCTCCCTGTGCTGTTATCATTAACACACTCCTCAATCCCTCCTCTCTACCCAATGCAAGGTGCCTCCTCCGATTTGGCACTACACGAGTCCTGTTGGGCTGCTGGTCCGCCTGCCATTTTTGCATTCCATTGCCAGTTCCTATCTCATCTCCCTCCTCCAACTCCCTAGCCTGCCGATTCATACACCCTTTGTTGTCCATTCCTGTCATCCTTCCCCCCCCTTTCCTTCAACCCTCCCACCTGTTGATTAACATATTGCTCCTGCCTTTCATCAACCATTCCTATTGATGTTCTCTTCCTCAATGTCTTTTCCTTCCTGATCCGCTGCTCTACCTGCTGTTCCTGTTTACCCTCCTCCCCCACTGTCCATCTTCCCCTCTCCAATGTCCTCCCCATAATCTGCTGACTTACCTGTTGTTCATCCATTTCTGTCCATCCTCTCTTTTCTAACATTCCTCCTCCTCTGACCTGCTGTCCTACATGCTGTTCCCACATGCCAACATCCATTCCTATTGAACTCTCCTTCTCAAGCTTTCCTCCCCCCAATCTGCCATCCTGCCTGCTATTCTTATCTGCCCTTCTCCTTTCCTGTCAGTCCCACCCTCTCCTGTTTCCTCCCCCCCTCTCCAATCCACTGCTCTGTTTGCTGTTCCTTCCAGCATTCTTCCTCCCCTTACCTGCTGTCCTATGTACTGTTCCCATCTACCAACCTGCGTTCCTGTTGGACTCTCCTTCCCAAACTCCTCCCCCAAAAACTGCTGTCCTGCCTATTATTCCTGCCTGCCCTTCTCCATTCCTATCAACCCCACCCTCTCCTGTTTCCTCCCCCCCTCTAATCTGTAGCTCTACCTGCTGTTCCTGGCTATTCTCCTCCATTCTTACTCCCTTCTCAAATATCCCCTCTCCCCCCCCCCGTGAATATGCTTCCAATCTTACGTGCCTCATCTTTTCTGTTCTTTTCTCTCTCCCCTTCCCTTTTGATCAGTCCCCTGGGGTCGGGCATACCCCTCCCCCGTGTTCTGGGGTGTACAATCAATTCTGCTGTTCCCAAGAGTCTTCCCTGGTCCCCTTCTCCTTGCAGTCCCTCATCATATCCACCTCCTCTTCCTTTACTACCCTTACCTGTCTGTGACCCTAATATTCCCTCATCTGTCTCTACCTGTGACGTGACTATGGGATCCTCCCTATGTCTAGTCATGTAGTAAATACCCCCCCCCCCACCAGTCCTGGTTTCGCCTCTGACAATCGGCATCCGTCTCTTGACATGCTCTTCCTGCACTCTTAGTGCCTGGTACGCCGAGGGCAGTTCTATACATCGGTTGATGGAGTCTGTGTTGGAGAACCA
The DNA here is from genome assembly GCF_016545835.1 of Crotalus tigris. Taxonomy (NCBI): domain Eukaryota; kingdom Metazoa; phylum Chordata; class Lepidosauria; order Squamata; family Viperidae; genus Crotalus; species Crotalus tigris. The sequence continues at coordinate 264,438 of NW_024097163.1, read as the reverse complement.
GGCCTCCTTTAGTAAGCGTCCTCCTTTGGAGGCGTCCTGGGCAATGGCTTCTGCCTCATTGAAATCAAAAGAATGTCCGGTATTAATCATGTGCGTCCATATTTGAGAGTATTGCTCCTGCCTTCTGACAGCCAATTTATGTTCATGTATCCTAGTTTTTATTTGTTTGGCTGTCTCCTCCGTATAATTACATTGGCAGTCTTTGCAATGCACTCTATATACGACCGCTGATCTTTCTTCCTTCGGCAATGGCTCTTTAGAGCGCATGACTTTCATCCGGAGTGTTTGATCAGGCCGGTGAGCAACTTTAATATTATAAGGTGCCAATATACATGCTGTTGCTTCCGATACTCCCTGGACATATGGTATTATTGTCCGGGCCATTGTCCCTGGATCATTCGGTGCCCTGCGGGGTTCTTGACGTTTGCTATACCTCCGAATGATCTGCGCTCGACTTCTGGACCATGTAACAGGTCCTAACCAGCCAGACACAGTGATTGGCCGGTTAGGACCTGTTACACGGTCCAGAAGTCGAGCGCAGGCGCTGGCGTGCCTATAAATGTTTCTCCCATTGATTTGTTTGTACCCTGATGATGTTGGCAGGAGCCAACAAAAGCTAGGTCTGCTTTTTTATTAAAACGTTTAATGTTTTATATTTAAAACTTTTAGAGTTTTATATTTAAAACTTTTAACGTTTTATTCTTTCCTGGTGATCACGTTTTTATTTCTTAACATGTGTGTGTGTTTGTGTGTGTGTGTGTGTGTGTGTTCTGGAGTTGAAAAAAAATGTTCAGTCATGAGAATGTAATTTTGAAGTGCTTAAATTGATTAGGTGATTTTTGCCTATAATAATATGATCTGATAAGGTATGATAACTAATTGGATATCTGAAGTTTGAGTAATGAATTGAAAGGAACTAAGGTTTAACACTGGTTTTTTTTAAAATTAAGTTAGTTATCACTGGAAGAAGAAATGAATGAGATTGGTGATAAGAAGAGGGTTGAGAGAGATTAAAAACTTTAATATACATGGTAGAGATACTTGAAGTGATAATTTGTTGATGTAAAACAATATTTGATTATGGTAATTTTAAATTGATAAAGCTTTAAAACAGGTGGAGTAGTAACAGAAATTTAAGCTAGAAATGGAATATATTAAATCTATTATGTTATTTGTGAGAAATAGAGAGATGATAATGAATGTATTAAGTTGAGCTGTTTATGTATGTTTTTCACCTTGAATTGTTTGTTTACCCAAACACCACGGTGTGTCTAAAGTACTCTTTGTTAAAATTAAAAAAACCAATACAATATATTTTTTTAAAAAAATGACAAATTTGAAAACCATGAAAGGGTACAAAAACCTATGTTTAAAGATCATTCTGTCTAGCTAGCTGGGGATTCTTGCTGAATTGTCACTCAACTTTGATCCCCATGATTAAACCTCTCTTTCCGGTAGCTGGCTTCATGATCTATTTCTTTCGTGCTACGCCGTCAAGGAGAATCCCGGCTGGAAGAGCCGAACGGGGGAATTCTTCCCAACAATTATCTGACGACCACGAAAGGACTTCCAGCTCACCCAGCCACTGGACCGAGCCCGGAAGAGGCATCACCCAGCTGGCAGCGGACACCTTGGTCCGTGGGGAAACCTCCACGGACCCTGCCTGGTCGGCAACGGGTATTAAAGGGAGTTTTTGAGTCTTGCGCTCGAACAGCTACCTGGTAAGTGCCACCAAATTTAAATTTATTAAGTTAAAGGTTCTGGGGAACGAAAGGAAGAGTGTATGAATGTGTGTATGGGGCACCCTCCTCTGAGAGCCAGCTCGAGCTCACCCCCTCTGCTGTGTCCTGAGCTTGCAAAAGCAGGCTCGGGACGTTGCTACAGTCCCGGGCTGTTGCAAGCTGCCCGGGACCAGACTAAGTGGTGCCAGCCTGCACGCATGCAGAACAGGTACACGCAAGGCACGAAAGCACGCCATTCTCTCATTGTAACCTTTTTGCCCAGGAATCCATATATTAGGGAAAGGCCTATGAGCCTCTGTGTTGTTGTTGTTGTTGGAGTGAGCAAAAAGAAGAATAAAGAACTGTTGGCTTTAGAATGCGTGCTCTTCTTTTGCCATTAACTCGAGGACTTAACCCTGGCGACGAAGGTGAGATTGCTTACAAGCTGAAAGAAGAAAAGCTGTAAGACTTACCCAAGGAGTCCTTGAGGAAGGGAAGACAGCGTTAAATTCAGTGTCTGGCCTGCCAGTACAGCGTCACTGGAGGTAAGCTCAGCTGATAGACTCCTTCTTAGACATAGAAGCAAGGATGGCGAAGATAGGGCATTTGCCCGAATTTGACATTGCTCACCCAGAGAGATGGGAGTCCTATGTTGCTAGAGTAGAAAATTACTTTAGAGTGAATCAAGTTAAAGAAGATGGCTTGAAGGCTGCAACCCTGTTGTGTGTCTGTGGGCAGGACGTGTTTGAAATTGCGGAAAATTTGGCGGCCCCTGCTCCTCTAGAGTCTGTAATGTACACAGACTTAAAGAAGCTATTAAAAGAACATTTCCAGCCCAAGATGTCTATTATTGCGTGGAAACACACATTTGAACAGAGGGACCAGAGGGCAGGTGAATCAGCCAAGGAATTCATTGCAGCCTTGAGAAGAGCAGCCAAACCCTGCGAATTTAAAGATTTAGAAGAGAGGCTGAGAGACCGTTTTGTATGCGGTTTAAGGAACAGAGACTTACAACAGAGAGTCTTTGCAAAAGAAGATATCTCATTCCAAGATGCTTTGAGAGAGGTAACGGCTGAGGAGGCAGCAGGTGAGGCAGTCAAGAACATGCGGCCCATCAGGAACAATCCAGAAGCAGTCTCCATGCACGACAAGGGAATCCAAGAAGGCTCGGAGGAAGATCCTGAAGAAGAGGTGGATCAGCTTTACCAGTCCACGGAAAGGAAACAGAAGGAAAGCAAAGAAAAAGCTCCAGCTGCGTCCAAATGCTTCGGGTGTGGAAGTCACTATAAGAGAGCTGACTGCAGGTTCCGTTCCGCCATCTGCAGAGTGTGTGGCAGGCAAGGCCACATAGCATTCATCTGTCTGGGTCGCCAGAAGGTACAACCTCAAGAAGAATTGCGTCTGAAAGGTACCAGGATCCCCAGCCAAAACAGAAGTATTTGCAGAACAGGCACACACAAACCACTTAAAAAGAAACTGTCACTTAAGGTGAGGTTGCAAGGAGTTCCTTTGGCCATGGAGCTGGACACTGGGTCCGCTCTTTCAATCATTTCCATTCATACATTTAGGAAGATTTGCAACAGCAGTGGGTTCCAGGCCAAACTTAGGCCATCCAACATAATCTTAACAGACTTTCAAAATTCCAAGGTGTGTGTAAAGGGGGAGGCCACCCTTACAGTGCAGCACAAGGATTTTGAAGGTCCATTGGATGTGTTGGTTGTTGGGGGTGAACGAACGAGTCTTATAGGACTCGATTGGTTTGAGGCCTTGGGAATCCAGGTTACTGGGCTGCAAAATTTGCAAACGTTGGGCCTAGGAGAAGTCTGTGAGGAGTTTGCAGATGTGTTTAGTCCACAGCTTGGGTCCTACAAGGGGCCTCCAGTTTCTTTGAGGTTTGAACCTACCATCACACCCATTAGGGTTAAAGCTAGGAGAGTACCTTTTGCACTAAAAGGTAAAATTGATGCTGAGCTGGATAAATTGATCCAGCAAGGTATTTTAGAACCTGTAGATTCATGTCCATGGGAAACCCCCATAGTTACGCCTCTCAAAGCTAATGGGGACATACGCATATGTGCAGACTACAAGTGCACACTAAACAAGGCACTGCAACAGCACGCGTACCCCGTACCAGTAGTACCAGTAGTACCAGTGGCCTCCCTCAAAGGGGGGCGAGTTTTTGCAAAGCTCGATCTGGCACAGGCATATCAACAGTTACCTGTTGATGAAGCAGCTGCTGAAGCACAGACTATTGTAACTCATAGGGGTGCATTCAAGGTCAAGAGACTGCAATTTGGGGTAAATGTAGCCCCTGGCATATTCCAAAGTGTCATGGAGAGTACACTTCGGGGTATCCCTGGAGTTTGCCCCTATTTTGATGATGTCCTTATTGCTGGAGAATCTACTCAGAATTTAGCAGAGAGATTGAGGACTGTTCTGCTTCGTTTCTGAAGAGCAGGCCTAAAACTAAAAAAAGACAAGTGTAAGATAGGAGTCACTTCTATAGATTTCTTGGGATTCATAATAGATGCCCAAGGTATTCATCCTGCTGAATCTAAATTAAAGGCTATACAGCAGGCTCCTAGCCCTAAGTCTAAAAGTGAACTGCAGGCTTTCCTAGGTTTCTTGAATTTTTACAATGCTTTCCTACCTCACAAAGCTGCTGTAGCAGAACCACTACATAGGCTTTTAGACAAGCAGGCAGTTTGACAGTGGACCAAAGTCCACAAAAAGAGCTTCAATGAGGTCAAGGTCTTGCTAACGTCCAATGATGTGCTTGCACATTTCAATGAAAAACTACTGTCTGCATCGCTTGTGATGCATCTCCTTATGGGGTGGGAGCTGTATTTAGCCATTTGAGGGCTGATGGAACTCAGGTTCCTGTAGCATATTACTCCAGGACTCTATCTTCTGCTGAGCATAATTACGCTCAAATAGACAGGGAAGCATTGGCCGTAGTAGCAGGAATTAAGAAATTCCATGATTTTTTATATGGCCGACATTTCACGGTCTACACAGACCATAAGCCTCTGCTGGGGTTGTTTACAACTAACAAACAAGCCCCTCATATTATTTCCCATAGAATGCTGAGGTGGTCTATTTTTTTGTCAGCATAAGATTATTATTTAATTCACAAACCTGGTAAGTGTTGTGATTCCGTGCCAGCCTGTGCTCCCAACAGCTGAGTCGGAAGAATCTGAGGAGGAGGTGGAGGAGGCATTTGAAGGGCCATAAGTGCCAGAGGGAGGCTCTGAAGTACAAGACTCACAGTTGGATGCAGAGCCTGGGCCCTCCAGTCGTGTTTCTGATGAAGCTCAGCTGGGTGAGGAGCATGAATCAGACTTGGAAGAATCACAACAGATGGACTTGCTAATTGATGCACACAGGCGGCATCAATTAGCCAGAGTAAGGCAACAGAGGTCAATGAAGCACCTCCAAAGTAAGAAGAAACAGCAAGGGGAGGCACCGCCTTAGGACTGCTAATTAAAGGGAGGAGGTGTGGGTGGTGCTGGTTGCTGAAGGCAACCATTTGAAAACTGCGTCTTGGAATCTTGGTTTGCGACTTCTCTTGTAACTTCGTGTCTGCTTTTCATTGTGTTCTTTTTGGACTGGAGTTTGCTGTATTTGACAGGTTTGTCAACAGAATTAAAAGGGGTTTTTGTTTTTGTTTGCAAGTCTCCAGCCTATTGTAGTAGCAGTGGTTTTGTCCTTGTGAAGTTAACAAGGATGACAATAAGCTGAAACAGAACAGTTTGCCTTCAGCCTCACCCCCTACTATCATGGAGCAGCTACGTGTTGAGAACGCCCAGCTTGCTCAGGCAGCTGGTTTTTTGATATCTGCCCAAGTTGCTCAGCTATCTGCCCAGGTTTCTGCTGCTCCACCACCACCCAGGAGAAAATGCCAAGTGACGAGGCCGGACAAATTTGATGGCAACCCGGACATATTTCCTGTTTTCATGGGACAATGCCACTTGTACATTAGTGTGAAAGCAGATGATTTCCCCACTGACCTGGATAAAGTGGGGTTTATGATAAGCCTGCTTTCTGGTTCTGCAGCTCGTTAGGGCACACCCTTGTTAGCTCAACGTAGCCCATTGTTGGACGACTTTGCGGGGTTTTGTGAGCACATGCGGTTGATGTATGAGGACCCCATCAAGACTCAGACAACTACCCGGCGTTTGAAAGCCCTGAGGCAAGGCCGACACCCCCTGCAGGGCTATATCAGCGAATTTTGGCTACTTATCCAGGATTCAGCTTGGAATGAGGCTGCACTCATGGACGCTTTCCAGGATGGCTTGTCGGAGAAGATGTTGGATGAGTTGGCCCATGTTGAGCTTCCCCCAGACCTTAATGGGCTCATTCATCTCTGCCTGCGGATCGATGCCCGGCTGCAGCAGCAAAGGAGTCGCTGTGCTACCCCAGAGATCCGTAAGCCCCCCATTGTGAGTGCGACCCCAGTCCAGAGGGAGGAGTCAATGGAGTTAGGTGCTGCCAGACCTCTTCTATCGGTGGCAGAGATAAACAGGCGGCATTCGGGGGGGTGTTTTTGTGGGGACCCTGGACATTTGGCTGCTTTTTGCCCCAAGAAACGATGAGGGGCATCTGTGACAGAGCCGGTCCTGAGACTGCCTTTGGTTTCCCTGTCGCGAAACGGGCCACTCCCGACCTAAAAGGCCTTTTGGGTCGGGCATCCCACAACTCTGAATCACGTTCTTCTGATACTGCCCACGGACCCCCAAAACATCTGATCTTGGAGGTGCGCCTGCTTCTTCCTACGTTGCCCAAGAGGATTCCTGTCCATGCATTGATTGACTCTGAGGCCACTACGAGGTATCCTTGGACGACGGCCGCGTTATCCGGTGGCACATAGATCAGCTGCATACGAGACTGGATTCTTCCTCTTCCACTCCTGGTTTTTCTCTGGGGGGGAGGAGGGTTATAGTGTGCAGAGGGAAGGTCGCTGTCAGCAGTCAAGGGCAGATGAAGAGGCAGGGGAAGGCCCCTCCCAAGGTTCCGCAAGTGTGCCCAACAGGAATTCATAGGGACAAGGAACAATGCACACACCATTACTTACTCCAGCCAGGGAGTCACACAGGGGGTACCCACACTATTCACAAACACACTACAGCACTCCAGACAGGGAGAATAACCAGGGGCATCCAAACAATTCAAAATCTACAAGAGAACTGGCATCCACCCAACAAAACTGGCCCAATTCTGCAATTGCTCCCAGAAGGAAATCAAGGGAAAAGGGGGTAGTCAGAGAGGCGAATCCTGATTCTGGTACCTCCAGCATAGATTGGAGGGTGATAGGGTATTGGGGCATTGCAGCTACCCCGGACAACCCTTCTACTGGGCTTGGGAGTGAGGGACTGTATTCCCAAGATAAGTCCACGAAATACTGGGTGGGACTCAAAGGGTCCAGGCAGCCTACACTCAGGCAGATCAACCAAGTACGGGGTGGAGCAAAGTCCTGGTCTGCCAAGCCCGGGGGGCGAGCGAGCAGACCAGACAACAGAATCCAGGTAACAGGGACCACCAGGGCAACAAAGAGGGGGTAATCCAACCCCAGTAATTGCACAGGGAAGCCAAGAGTGTTCCCAAGGTCTGAAGAGGTCACAACGGGTTAAACACCCACCCAAATACCTTAAGGAGTTTGTGATGTTGCTGTCAAGCTAAGGGAAAAATAAAGCAGCTATACTATAATGAATGGTGTAGTTGGAATTGTGAGTGTCAGGCACATAATTCCAAAATGATAGCACGGTACATACAAAAGTGTGATCCCAGAGTAACATCCAGAGTCCATGCATTTCAATGTTGAATTAAGATACCACGTCTCTTCAGAGAGGTCGCATATATGTATAGAGTAAGTTTTATCTGGGGGGGGGAAGGGGTGCTGTGTCCCGAGCCTGCAAAAGCAGGCTCGGGACATTGCTATGGTCCCGGGCTGTTGCAAGCTGCCCGGGACCAGACTAAGTGGCGCCAGCCTGTGTGCATGCGCAAGGTGCGAAAGCATGCCATTTTCTCATTGTAACCTTTTTGCCCGGGAATCCATATATTAGGGAGAGGCCTGCAAGCCTCTGTGTTGTTGTTGTTGTTGGAGTGAGCAAAAAGAAGAATAAAGAACTGTTGACTTCAGAATGCGTGCTCTTCTTTCGCCATTAACTCGAGGACTTAACACCCTCCGTATGCCCTCTAGCCGCACTCCGGCCTGCTGCTAGCTCCACTGGAGTCATGACCAGTGGGATTCGGGAAAGCAAGGAGGGGCATTGGAGCGTGAGACCTTCTGATGAAAAAGGAGAGCCGAGCGGGCAGAGAAAGAGGGAGAGGATTCTATTTTGGGTAAGTCAGGACCCCTTCTGCCAGTGAATATTTAAGCAATAGCCCCAATTTAGAGCGGCCACTTACCTCTGAAAGCAAGCAGAGGTCCTCATGGACATCGGAGGTCTGCAAAACAGTGGCGTGAAGCTGGTTGGTAGGAGAGTAACCCGTACCTTCTGAGGGGAAGCCAGAAGTGTCTCTACAGACCCCTTTTTGTTCTGAAAATGTGGCAGATCCCTCAAGGAGCCTATGTACTCCAGAGTGCTCCGTGAGTCACCTTTTTGGACCCACAAAACCGTGGTGGAAGGAGGAAGTCTCACAAGGAGGCTTCCAGTGTGTAGTGCCCGATAGCATTAGAGGAAAAACCCCGTTATAGAAGTAAGAAGAAACAAGGGAGGTTCCAATTCAAGGGCTGAGATAGGTTCCCCAGTTGAGAGCTTGCTTGAAACCTGGGACAGGAATCAGCTACCTGTCCAGGCCGGTATGAAAAAGAAACGGTTAAAGGAATTATGCAAAAGATGGGCTTTGCTTAAAGATGAGTGCAGAAGACAAATTTGGCCCAAAGGTGGCACTCTAGAACTCAAAACACTAAAAGCGCTTAGGTCAAGGATAGAACCGACCTAATTACCCTACTGGTACTGCTGGGCTGAACTGTCAAGACAGAAAAACCCGATTCCAGTCGACTTAAAACCCCAGCTTCCCCTAGATAACCCTGAACCAACCTTCATGGCCCCCCTATTAAATAGGCCCATACCCAGGTGACCGAGGGGCCAGACTGAACACGTTTTAACCCACACCCCCTTCTCCCCGTCTGACTTGGTCATTTGGAAGAAGGACACTCCCACCTTCAAAGCGGACCCCCAGTCGGTCATGGAGACTATAAAATCTATAGTAGATACCCACAATCCGTCTTGGGCAGACATGACCCAACTACTACATGTGTTTTTGACCAAAGACGAGCTTGAAAAAATGTAAGAGATAGCCAGGTGCCCTATAATAAATGCGCCTGGGCAAGTAGCCCCTGCTAGGGTTGCCTGGCCTCTCAACCACCCAGATTGGGATTATAACAATCAGAACCACTGGGATGACTATACAAGGGCAAAAATTAATTTAATGGAAGTCCTCCAGGAAATAGGGAAAAAGCCCCTCAATTGGACCAAATTCCAAAGGACAATGCAGAGGGACAAGGAAACCCCAGATGCCTTCTGGGTCTGTCTCTTGGAAGCTGGAACCACGTTCGCTCATTTAGATATAGGCTGCCAGAAAGATAAAAACATTCTTGCCGCCGCTTTCGTTAATCAATCCACGAATGATATCCGGGGGCATTTCCATAAGATAGTCTCCAACTGATCCACCTTAGACATCTCGGAGTTGCACAGGATTGCAAACTTTGTATTTGACCAGAGAGAAAAATTAGCAGAGGAAGAGAGAGAAAGGAAGGAAGCAGAATGAGAGAGAGAGAGAGAGAGAGAAAAGACGCAGAACAGAAAGGAGGGAGGACTTGCAAGCTTTTGCAATGATAAATAGGAATAATGGGAGAAGGCATCACAAACCCACCCCAAGAGTAATAACATGCCGGCGGTGCGAGTTCGAAGGAAAAACTTTCTGCTGGCATTGCTTCCATTGTGGAAGGGAGGGACATACTAGTAAACAATGCAGGGAGGATCAGAACAGGGAGACCCGGAATCAACATTGCCAACCAAGACCCCCCTTCCCAAGGGGAACCATCCATTATCAGAATGAGGATAGGGACCAAAATCTGCCCCGATAGGAACAACCGGAACGCGATCTATCTTGATTAGAAAGCGATTATAAGGCTACATTTCATGGGCTAGCTGTTCCCTTAAAGGACTGCCCCGATGGAGAACCCTTTTAACGATAACTATAGGAGGAAAGGCATATGAATGTCTCACTGACACCGGAGCCACCTCTTCCCTTATCACTATGGCACCCTGTAAAGATTCAATAGTGCCTGGGGCCAAGGATAATGTAATGGGGGTGGGAGGAAAACTTATCCCAGTTGAATTTACAAACAAAGGTAGAGGTTGGCCCTTTCTCCTTGGAACACCCATTTACTGTTTGCCCCCAATCCCCCCTGTCTCTCCTGGGTAGGGATTTGCCTTGTAAACTGGGGGCCACCATTAAATGTAGTACAGAAGGGCTCCATTTAGACATCCCAGTCAAACAGGCACATTTTACCATGGTATGTTCAACTGGAAAGGAGGTCCAATTGCTTATAGATCTCAGAAGCTTGCCAGCCTCTCTGTGGGGGTGGGATCCTGCCGAAGTGGGACTGCTGAAAGCAGCTACCCCAGTTACAATCCAAGTGAAAGCAGGACCACCACCATGCATTCCCCAGTACAAAATGCAGCCGGAAACGATAAAGCCGATTCAAAAACTGATAACAGCGTACCTAAAGCAAGGGGTACTGCGTAAATGCACCTCCCCTTGCAACACCCCAATCTTTCCAGTCTGAAAACCCAAATTAGAAGCGAAGGGAACCCCATTTATCGCTTTGTACATGATATGAGAGCTGTGAACAATCACGTGGTACCAAGAGCACCAATAGTACTGAACCCAGCTACCATAATCACAGAAGTGCCGGCATCAGCCACCTATTTTACAGTAGTTGATCTCTGCGCAGCCTTCTTTAGTATCCCTGTGGACCCTGCATCACAATACCTCTTCGCCTTCATGTGGGACAAGCAACAATACACCTGGACTCGACTGCCACAGGGCTACACGGAGTCCCCCACTTTATTTTCGTAAATATTAAAAGAAGACCTGGCTTCCATCCTCCTACCATACAAATCCACACTCATCCAATACGTGGATGATCTACTGTTAGCTTCTGAAACTGAGGAAAATTGTAGGGCAGATACCTATCACCTATTGAAATGTTTAGGAGAGAAGGGGCATAAAGTGTCACCTTTTAAGCTACAATACCTAAAAAAGGAAGTGTCTTACTTAGGGTATATTATTGCCCCTGGGATTCGGAAATTAGCACCCGGGAGAGTCGAGACCATCCTAAAAATGAAACATCCGCAAATGAAACACCAAGTCCGCGCCCTATTAGGGGTTTTAGGATTCTGCCGCCTGTGGATTCCAGCTTTCGGGGAATTGGCGAAACCCTTACTCCAATTAACCGCAAAGGATCAACCAGATCCTATTGAATGGATGAAGGAATACCCTAGGAAAAATAAAGCAAACCCTGGCCTCAGCCCCAGCTCTGGGTCTCCCTAATTATAGAAAGCTTTTCTTCCTTTTTGTCCATGAATATAAAGGTGTGGGTTCAGGGGTGTTGGCGCAGAGATTTGGTAAAAACCTCAGATCGGTAGCCTATTATTCTGTCCAATTAGATCCTGTACCCAGAGGAGCCGTTCCATGCCTGAGAGCCGTGGCTGCTACAGTAGAACTAGTTAAGTGATCAAAGAACCTGGTTTTGGGGCACCCCCTTATTTTAAGAGTTCCCCATGATGTATTTGCAATACTCTTAAAGTCGCAGACTCAGGCATTTACCCAACAACGCCTGGCCCAATACGAAGCCAAACTATTCACTTCAGAAAACATTACCTTTGAACGCTGCAACACACTCAACCTGGCAACATTGTTGCCCATTAATCTAGCAGATGAAGTATTACATGACTGCTTACACCTAGTCCAAGACGCTGAACTACCGCGTCCTGACTTAACAGATGACCCCCTTCCAAACACAGACCTAGAGTTGTTTACTGACAGCTCCTCCTATCTTCTTGGTGGGACCTGTGTAACAGGAGCTGCAGTTGTCTCTCTGCATGAGTCAGTCTGGGCTTCCCCCTTGCTTCCATGCTACAGCGCTCAAGCGACCGAGCTTATTGCATTAAAAAAGGCATGCGAAGTAGCCGAGAACCGGTCTGCCAATATATATACAGATTCTAAATACCCTTTTGGAGTCTGCCATGTGACCGGTGCTCTCTGGAAACAGAGGGGTTTTTTAACGTCCAGTGGCCAGCCGATTGCTCATGCGGACCTCATATCTGACCTATTGAGAGCTATCCGACTACCCTCATCCCTAGCAGTCATCCACTGTAGAGCACACCAAAAGGATGATTCTAGGGTCACAAAAGGAAACCAATTTGCTGACGTCACAGCTAAGTGGGCTGCCACTCAACCCCTGAAAGCATTCACCACTCTCCCTATGTTACAATTAGGACCAACAGTACAATACCAAGATCTGTTAGAACCTGGGGAAATAAAAACGTGGGAAGAGAAATGTGAGGCAATATATATTTTGGTGGGTCCTGGACGGGAGACCCATAGCCCCCAGATGTCTGCTATGGCTAATCTGTCAGCAGTTATACTCTAAAGGGCACTATGGGACACAGGCGATAGTAGATGCCATAAGGAGAGTGTGGTATGCCCCAAGGTCTACAGTGAAGCCACTCGGATAGCCAAAACATGCCAAATATGCCAAGCAAATAATGTTTCCTCAAGGAAGGCAACGCACACAGGGGGAAGACCATGGGCCCAACGCCCCTTTGAAAAACTCCAGCTAGATTACATTCAGCTCCCCAGGAACAACGGATACCAATACGTGCTAGTCTGCAGAGACCAGCTTACCCACTGGGTGGAGGCATACCCATGCTGCCATGCCACGGCCCTGGAGACCACAAGGCACCTATTAAAAGAACTTGTGCCCAGGTTTGGAGTCCCATGTGTTTTAGACATGGACAGGGGCACACATTTTGTATTGCAGGTAATCACACATGTCCTCCAAGCGTTGGGCATTAAACAAGACCTGCACACACCGGGACACCCCAGTTCCTCGGGGGGGGGGGTAGAGAGACAAAATAGAGAGTTAAAGACTCTCCTAGGCAAACTCTGTCAGGAGACCTGCCTGCCCTGGCCCCAAGCACCACCCATAGCCTTATTCCACCTTAGAGCCCAGCCAAGGCGAGACATAGGCATCTCCCCCTTCGAATTGTTGTTTGGTTGACCACCTGACACACTCAAAGGCCTAGACCCCCAGTCCCTCTGTTTAGAAAAAGGGGAGGTAGTCTTATCATCCTATCTTACAGCTCTACACCAGAGGCTCAGAGAACTGTGGAAGCAAAGTGCCCTGACACAGACCTTACCATTAGAAGAAAACCTACATCGTTTTGAACCAGGGGACTGGATTTGGATAAAATTATACAGCCGCAAGTCACCACTGCAACCAAAGTGGAGTGAGCCCTTTCAAGTTCTGCTACAGCAATCAAGGTAGCTGAAAGGAATGCCTGGATCCACTGGATGCACATCAAACCAGCAGTCGTAGACCACAGCATTATACCTGAGGCAACACCTAAGGTTGAACCCCTGAGGCTCAAGAAAAACCCAGAAACTGAAGAGTGGACACTAAAAACACTTTTTGAAACTGAAACAAATGGGGGAGGGAATTAACCTTTGTTAAAATCCTATATACTATTTGTATTGTATTTTTGTATTTGAAATGTACCTCTGGGTTCATGGAACCAAAATTATTTCCAGAAAAGGGGAATGTATGGGAGTATTTAGCAAGAGAAGTGCTAAACACCATAGATTTTTGCTTTGCTGGGGGTAGATCAGTAAAAGACATCTTAACCACATGCATGATGGGAGTAGCAATAGCACCAAAAGCCATCACTAACGACACTAAGTTAAGAGAGCACTCACTGACAGCCTCATACTACAATATTTTTGATTGGGAGACCAGTACAAACGTAAAGGACAGCAGTATGTACATATTGCAAGTGGCAACTGTAACTCAAGCAGCTACTTGTTTCACACTGACCGGATGACACATGAATAAGGTCCCCAACTACTACAACCTCACTAACACTGAACTGGCCTGCAACAACACCAGGGCCATCACCTTTTTATATGGCTATGTGAAATTTCCTATAGGATGGTTTCTGCTATGTGGTCTAAAAGCTTATTCCTACCTGCCAGCAAACTCCATGGGGGGCCCTTGCCCGTTAGTGCGACTAACCATGCTAATGCCCTCCCTACAAAGGTGGCAAAGAAGAAGCTTCCACACGTTACCTCCTGACTGTAACTCAAAGGCCTCCCTCCTCACCAAAGCGGAATATATTGCATTAGCTGTCTCTCTAGTGGGAGTGCCAGGGCTTGCAGCACGGAAATCAAGGAATATAAACAGCCTGGCATGTACCCTAGCTAAAAGTTTAAACACCACCTCCCATGCTCTAGATGCCTTGAACAAAGAATTAAGGCAAGTCAGAGAAGCAACCCTCGAGAATAGAGCAGCTATTGACTACCTATTGTTAATGGCTGTGAAGAATTGTGTGGGCTCTGCTGTTTCAACCTGTCCGACCAATCTGGGCTAATTGAAAAAGATATCAAACATTTAAAAGAACTAGCACAGAACATTGGACACAACCAATCATCCTGGGCTCTTTCTTGGCTCTTCTCATGGTTACCAGACTTCCATTGGTTGAAAATTCTCATTGTTAGTGTAATCACAGTCATAATAGGTGGAGCTCTCCTTTGTTGCCTATGCCAATTAATTCCTTTAGGGTTAAAGTGCCTAAAGATCTGCACAACTCCCATCAAGGCAAAGAACAGAGCAAGAAAACCTCTCTCATGATGTGCCAAATTGATCACCATTACCGTATATATGAACAAGTTGGGCTAATCACTGGTACACCACTGATATTCCAAAATGGGGGAACTGATAAGAGCTGGACACCCCCTCCCCACCCCAACGAGGGAATGACCTGGCAAACACGAGAAAAACCCCAATACAAACTAACCTGAGTCAACAGCAGCCGGAGGCTGAATGGCAAACACTTAACACACACTGAATGAGGAACTGGCTAGCAGCAATCAGAATTAACAAATACACAACAATAAAGTAATTAACACCTTTTAGGCAGGATTAGGAAGGAAATTTAACCAACGATAGTCACTGACCAGCAAATCAGGAAAGACAGATTCGAACTCACCAATCAAAAATGACAAGTTTGAAAACCACGAAAGGATATAAAAACCCATGTTTAAAGATCATTCTGTCTAGCTAGCCGGGGATTCTTGCTGAATTGTCACTCATATTTGATCCCTGTGATTAAACCTCTCTTTCCGGTAGCTGGCTTCACGATCTATTTCTTCCGCACTATGCCGTCAAGGAGAATTCCAGCTGGAAGAGCCGAACAGGGGAATTCTTCCCAACAATACTCAATGAGTAGTCCTCAATGGCACTGCATCAACATGGAGAGACGTAAGCAGTGGGGTACCACAAGGTTCCGTCTTAGGCCCAGTATCCTTCAATATTGTCATAAATTACTTAGATGAGGGAATTGAAGGGGAACTCATCAAATTTGCAGATGACACCAAACTGACAGGAATAGCCAACACTCCAGAAGACAAACTTGGGATCCAAAAAGATCTTGACAAATTTGAACAATAGGCCCTATCCAACAAAATGAGTTTCAGTGTTGAGAAAAGCAAAGTTTTACATTTAGGCAAGAAAAAATCAAAGGTACAAGTACAGACTGAGCGAGACCTGGCTTAAAAACAGTAACTATGAGAGGGATCTTGGAGTCCTAGTGGACAGTCACTTAACCATGAACCAGCAGTGTGCAGCAGCAACCAAAAAAGCTAATACAATCCTGGGTTGTATAAACAGAGGCATAGAATAAAGATCCCACAAAGTATTAGTACCGCTTTATAAAACCCTAGTAGGACCACACCTGGAATACTGCAGCCAATTTTGGTCACCGTATCACAAAAAAGATCTTGAGAGTTTGGAAAAAAAATCAAAAAAGAGCAACTAAGGTGATCAAAGGCCTGGAGACTAAAACATATGAAGAATGGCTGTGGGAGTTGGGTTTGGCTTATCTAAAGAAAAGAAGAAATAGGGGAGAAATGATAGCAGTATCCCAGTATCTGAGGGGCTGTCACAAGGAAGAGAGGCTCACTTTATTCACCAGAGCACCAGAGGGAAGGACGAAAAACAATGGTTGGAAACTGATCAAAGAGAGAAACAACCTGGTATTAAGGAGAAACTTCCTGACAGTGAGGACAATCAACCAGTGGAATAGCTTGCCTCCAGAAATTGTGGGCACTCCATCACTGGAAATTTTTAAGAAGAGATTAGACAATCACCTGTCTGAGATGGTATAGCTTCTCCTGCTTGAGCAGTGGGCTGGACTAGAAGACCTCCAAGTTCCATTCCCGCTCTATTCTGTTCTTCAACTTTCTTGCTCTTAGCCATTGCCAGGTCTTGTTATTATCTGCTTTCCCAGCTATTTTTTTAATGTATAGGCAATATAGTGCTTTGTCTTCCCATGCCTCCATTCTGTTCTTGATTTGGTCTTTCTTGTAGGCCAGTTTGGTTTCTCCAGTAAGCCTTCCTGATATACTAATTTCAGTGCATCTTCATCATTGTCTTTCAGATATTTTTACAAAGCCATTTTTTCTTCTTCAACCATCTGATGTACTTGTAGCATTCCAAGCCCACCTATTTGCCTTGGTAGATAAAGTCTATCAATGTCACTGCGTGGATGAAGGGCATGATTCATTGTCATTATTTTTCTGGTCTTCCTATCCATTGCTTTTAGTTCTGCTTGAGTCCAGCCATGTATCTAATTACTGGAATTGCCCAGCTGTTGATTGCCTTCATGGAATTTCCTCCATTGAGTTTGGATTTTAAGATCTTTTTTCACTCTCTTGGTGTATTCACCTCTAATCTTTTTCTTGACTTCAGTGTGCTTGATGTTGTCAGCTTGAATGATACCCAAGTATTTGTAGTAATCATCCTCATCCAGACTCTTAATGTTATTTTCACGGGGCATCTTGATTCCTTCAGTTTTCACTATTTTTCCTTTTTTGATAGTAAGTGTAGCACATTTGTCCAAGCCACACTCATTGCAATATCTTGGCTATATATACAGAGAGTGTTGAGTAGTGATTCTATTTCAAATGGTGTTTTTCCATATAGCTTCAGATCATCCATGTAAAGGAGGTAGGATAGTCTGGCATATATTTTTGATGTTTGATAGCTATGGCCTGAATTATTCAGTATTGTTGATAGCGGAAACAGTGCAATAACAAATAGTAGTGATGATTGTGAATCTCCCTGAAATATTCCTTTCTTTTTTTTTATTAAATTTTTTTGCAATTTTACAATAAAATCCCTCTCCCACTCCCTCCCTACCCTCCCAAAAACCCTCCCCCCATCTTCCCAGAGCTGAATACAGGGTTAACTAGAACTAAAAATACAAAACATTTAAACTTAAATAAACCTCAAACAAAAATTACATTAAAAAAAACCAAATTTTTAAGTACTTTAAGTCCAATATATATATATAATAAAAAATACTTATTATCTTAAACTTTAAACATAAATTATTCAAAAGCTAAATATCTTTTAATATCATATTTATACTGTATAAAATTTATCCATCTTTTCCACATCAAGAGATATTTCTCTTGCGATTGATCTTTCAAATAAGCCGAAATTTTTGCCATTTCAGATAAGTAAGAAACTTTAAAAAACCATTTCTCCAAAGTAGGCAAAAATTCCTTCTTCCAATATTGTCCTATCAACAACCTTGCGAAATATTCCTTTCTTTATATTAACCTCTCCCAGTCTCTCCCCATTGACCTGCAACTGTGTCTTCCATTGTGCCATCGATCTTTGTACAAACTTTCTGATGTTTCTACTGACTCCTGTTATTTCTAGGCACTCGATTATCCAGTC
The DNA here is from genome assembly GCF_016545835.1 of Crotalus tigris. Lineage (NCBI taxonomy): Eukaryota > Metazoa > Chordata > Lepidosauria > Squamata > Viperidae > Crotalus > Crotalus tigris. The sequence goes on along the minus strand of NW_024097163.1, from coordinate 246,681 downwards.
ATGTGGCAGAGAGTTGAATGCCTTTTTGTAGTCAATCCATGCCACATTCAGTTTGGTCTTCCTTCTCTTGCAGTTTTCCAAGATCATTTTTTCTATTAGGAGTTGATCTTTTATTCCTCTGCTATTGGGGCAGTTTCCTTCTGCTCAGTTAGAAAAAGATTATTTTCAACTAGATGCTGTTGGATTGCATCAGATACCACACTAGTTAGCAATTTGAAAGTTGTTAGTAAGCAGGTAATTGGCCTTGTCCTGCCCCTTTTGCTCCTCTCATTATCAGATAGGTTTTCCCAGTTATTAGCCATTTTTCAATTTCTCCTCCTTGTAGTATGTTGTTGAACTGCTTGGCAATGAGTACCAGTTTACTGAAGGCTAAACTGTATGCAAAACTATTTAAATGTGAGTTTCACCAGACATGCATTGGCTATCTAGGGTATCAAATTTCAAATGAGGGAATACAAATGCAAAAGTGAAAGCTGTATTAGACTGACAACCCCTTCGCATCCATAAACAACTTCAAAGCTTTTGGGGGTTTGCTAACTTTTACTGCCAATTTGTCCCCTCTTTTGCAAAGATAGCCATGCCAATAACCAAATTACTGAAAATGGGGAAAGGGAGGGAACCTGACCTTGTCAGCCATTCCCCTCATCCCTAGAATGTCAAGCTGCGTTCAAGAAATTAAAAAGACTCTTTGAAGATGAAACTGTTCTCAGGCACCCTGACCCTGAAAAGCAATTCATCATTCAAGCCGATGCGAGTGACGTGGCTGTGGGTGCTCTCCTCTTACAAAAATCACCAGGGGGAATTACAGCCCTGCACTTACACTTCCCAAAAGCTGACTGACAGTGAGAACAGATGGCAGTTTGGGAGAAGGAGGCTTTTGCGGTATGATGGGCATTACTAACGTGGCACCACTTTTTGGAAGGCGGGAAAATACCTTTGGACTGATCACAAAAATTTGGAGGTTCTGAAACACACACACACACACACACACACACACACACACACACACACACTGTAAATTATCCCTAAAACAAGTCTGGTGGGCTCAATATTTCAACCATTTCAATTTCACCTTAAAGTATCTTCTAGGGGATAAGAATGTTTTGGCTGATGCTTTGTCTAAGATGCCTTAGTTCAAATGCCACCGGGAGGAAATCATTAATTCTATCATTCCTCTACCGCAATCTGCCTCTCAAATAACCACTAGAGCTCAATTGCGAAAGCAATCCACCGGTCCTGGTGACCACTTACTGAAAAGACTGAAAGAGCAATTAGAAACTGACACTTGATTCAAGGACAATAAATCTATATTAACCCTTTGGGAAGGGTTGGCCTGGAAGGGTTCTACGCTGTACCTCCTGAGTGCCCTCAGGATCGAAGCCCTTCAGCATAGTCATGATGCAAAGCAGGCTGGTCACTTTGGGTTCCTGAAAACATTACATTTGGTTCAAAGGCAGTTTGGGTGCCAGGCATGAAAAAAAACATTGACAGTTATGTGAAAAGCTGTGCTACCTGCACTGCTATGAAGAAATATCCTGGAAAGTCTCCAGAGCTCCTGCAGCAAGAAGCTGACCCTTCCCAGCCTTGGGAAGAAATGGCTATGGATTTTATAGTGAACCTGCCTGAGAGCAAGGAATACTGTAATATGGACTGTGATTGATCTATTTTCCAAACAAGCTCATTTCATCGCTTGTTCAGGGCTCCCCTCTGCTCAGAAACTGACCAAGATGTTTTTGAAGCACATCTATTAGCTCCACAGATCTCTTAAACAGATTATTTTGGACAGAGGGGTTCAATTCACTGCAAAGTTCTGGAGGGAATTCATTAAGCTTATTGGGTCTACTCAGGGGCTCTCATCAGCTTTTCATCTGAGTATTAATGGAACAGGTGAATGTACAAACTCAATGGTGGAGCAGTACCTCAGATGCTATGTTAATTACCAGCAGACTAATTGGGCCAATCTTCTGCCTTTCACTGAAATAGCCTACAACAATACTGTACACAGTAGCACTGGTCTTATACCATTTAAGATAGTTACCGGGAGGGATTTTGTGCCTATTCCTGAATACCCCCAGGAGCCGCCTGCCTCCCAAATTTTGGATCAGTGGGTGACCTTCCGAAATGTTTTGGTGAATGTAAAAAAAGCCTTAACCCAAGCTGATAAGGTTTACAAGAAGCAGGCTGATAAGAAACACTCCCCTCAAAGACCATTTTATGTTAGGGGAAAGTTAAGTATTTGAGATTGAGGTTACCTAGCAAAAAATTGGGGCCAAAGTTTCTGGGTCCCTTTCCTATCACCAAAATCATAAATCCTGTTACCATGGAGTTAAAGCTTCCACGGCTTTGGGATGAAATCCACCCTGTGTTCCATTGTAATCTGTTGAAACCTGTTTCTGAATCCTCTTTAAGACTTATTCCAAAGAAGCTTCTGGGTCCAATAATGATAGAGGGGGAAACACATTATGAGATAAAATGAATTCTTGATTATAGGTTGTACAAGGGGAAGTTACAATACCTCATTCAGTGGAAAGGTTATCCACTGTCAGAAGCTACATGGGTGAAATGTACAGATGTAAAAGCAGAAAGGTTAATACAAAAATTTTTCAACAAACATCCTCACAAGCCTCAAGGAAATAGCTAATACCCATTTGCACTACTCAGGTGACCCTGACAACACAGATAAACCTCCAGGTGGCCTCAATGACTCTAAAAGAATGCAAATGACAAAATGTCTGCAAGGAATATAAATCCTTCTATTCCCCACCATCCAGTCAGAGCTAAAGAAGCTTCTTGGATGAGAAGCAAAATGTCTTCAGAGAAAAACAAGAAAATCCAGTTGCCTCATGAAAAAGCATATTTGGGACATTTAAGAGAGGAGTTTTAAGTACTGTAGTCTAAATCAAACCAATATTATTAAAAAGCGGCTAAAACATAATTTTAAATAATCTTCTCCTGAGTAGTCCCATGAGGATAGGGTTTTCTGGATTACAGTCAAAATGACAAGCAATTTGATCAATGATAATATCCTCCAATCATAATTACTTCAGAAAGCAAAGTGAAGCAAATGAACATCATTCTAAAAGTGATCAAAGGACCTAGTTCCTAATTGGAATTTTTAAAATGTATTAAGCTTTTAACAAAAAAATAACTTAGTTCAGTAAAATTGAGGGAGACCATGCTTCAATGAAATAGCAGCAAAACCAAAAATGCCTTAGGCCAGTGGTGGCAAACCTATGGCATGCGTGCCAGAGGCGACACTCAGAGCCCTCTCTATGGGCACACGCATCATGCCCCAGAGATGGCAACTGTCCCTCTTCAACCAGCCGCCTGCTAACTCGCCGAGGGCCCATGTGGCCGGATGAATCCCAGCATGGCTGGTTTCCCTCCCCCCCATCCCATCCCTCCTGGCCTCGCATGTTCTCCTTTTCTGGGCATCACCCACTGCATCACCTCCGCAGCTGTTGGCCAGCCATCCAGCTCAAAGGAGGCTTCTCTGAACTGCTGGCAGTGGGCTGCGGAGCCCCAGAGTGCACCGATCAAGGGGCTGGCAGGCTGTGGCTACTGACAGACACTGTTGGCCCCCATGGGCTCACTGGCCTCTGTGTGCAGGGACCGACAGTATCAACCAGCCGCCCCAGCCCCTGCCTCGCCTTGCCCTGCGACAATGGCACCCCTGCCCTGCCTCATCTTGCCTCACCTCACCTTGCAGGACGAGCCTCCTGCCCACCATCCCACCTGCCAGAGACCCCCTGGATCTCCCCCAGCCCTGCCCGTCCCCCACAGGCATCCCTCCCCACAAGCAACATCAAGGTGACCACGCCCACCTTGGCCACATCCACCCAGTCTGCCATGACCACCACAGCCACGCCCAAACAGTGGGCCACGCCCACCTGGCACCCAGTGATAAATAAGTGAGTTTTGGGTTGCAGTTTGGGCACTCGGTCTCTAAAAGTTTCACCATCACTGATCTACAACTATTTCAGAAATGGAGGGGGACCTGCAACAAGCTTTGCTTGACTATAAATTTATATTTGAAAAAATCCTTGAAGCTACTGAGATAATTAAATCCAGGCTGAAAAACAAAGGTGCTAGCTTGAACCTACAAACCGAAACCCAGATTCCAACCAAAAAAATTACAACCCAGAGAACAACAGAAGCCGAAGAAATCAATACCAAGACAGAGGACTTTAAAAAACAACAACAATATATTGAAAATTCTGACAACCAAATCCTGATTGCAACCAAAGAACCTACAACCCAAAAAGTAACAGAAGTGGAACAAAGTAATACCAAAACAATTATCAAACATAGAAACTCCCAATTCTGCCTTCTCTGGATTCTGCCATAAGAGGGAGAAAAGGGGGAGAGCAAAGGGGCTTTATGGCCCTCACTTCCTTCAGCACACTTCAAAGGACTGAATGTGTGTTTATTGTGGCCTCTAAGCGTTAACATATCAAAGAAGAGTAATTGCCTTTCATGTAGTTATCTGAAGTCTCCATCCAGACGGAAGAAGAAAGGGGATGGAATTGTGATACTTGAAACTATCACTGGAAGGGGGGTTGATTGGGTGGGACTACTGGGGAACCCCTTAAAACCTTGAATGGGAGAGCTTGAACCCCAAGTCCTGTCTAGCATGCCTGCAACCATTTTCTCTTAATAAAGGATTCCTGTTGGAAGAGCTATTCCAAGAGTTCTGTCTTCTTAAGATGCAAAGTGGGGTGGGTCCTTACATTAGACAGGACTTGCAAAATTAATCCACCTGGAAGGTAGACCCTTGCCGGGGGATTTTGCAAAAATTTACCATGTCAGACAACGAAGCAAGAGAGGGAGAAAACTCCCTGGAAAGAGAGCCGCTGACCCAGTTGGAACCTTGCCAGATGTTGGGATCCGAGAGGCCAGATTTCTCAGAAGAAGAAGTGGTGGAGACACAGGACCACAAGCCTCGCTGGTCGATGGGCGTTGGAAAGAAAAGCGAGTGGGGAAAGGAATCAAGAAAAGTGACCCTGAGACGGGGGACCAAGCAACCAGAATGGAAGCAGGAGATGGAGAAATCCCTGCACGCAAGTGAAGAGGGAGGAAGCTGTATGCCGTACTCAGACTGGATCCTAGAGAGAGCTATTGACCTGATGAAGAGAACTCTCAGCTCCCTAGGAGAGGAGATTCCTGAGCCCTACGCCCGCCCCAGTTCCTGGAGCCACAAAGGGAGAGACACCGAGGGGGACGTGGAACCTGCAACCCCAGGGACATTTACTGATCCAGGAGCTCCCACCCCCTACCGGACCACAGATGGAAATCTGGACGGAAGACACTACCACCCACAATGGAGGCACCGATCCATTCCAAGACGTCCACCGTTGGAGGTGAAATTCAAAGGGGAGCCAACACGCTTGGGGTTTTTCCTAACCCAAGTCCTCAGCTACATGGAGGAATATGGGCAGGACATCCCCAGCGACAAAGCCCGCATCCGGATCGTGCAATCTGCCCTGGATGGACCAGCTGCAGATTGGGTGGTGAACCTGCATGACTCCAATGCCCCAGAACTCAGTAACTTCAACCGTTTCATGTCCTCGTTGAGAAGACGATTTGAAGACCCCCTGGCTGATCGCAAAGCCCGTGAAAGAATAACAACGATGAGGCAGGGCAAACGCCCAGTGGCTGAGTATACACAAGAATTCCGAGCCATTGCCAGCAAACTGAATTGGCCAGAAGACATCCTCCTTGGCCGTTTCAAAGACGGACTAAACTATGATCTATATGATGCTTGCCTGCCCCGAGGAGACCCACATCGACTTGAGGAATGGTACGTCTTGGCAGAGGAAGCAGAGATCGACATATTGAAGAGGCATCGCCGAGGAAAACAATGGAGCCGCCCCCCGCCTGAGCTGACACACCAACCGGTGAAATCATCGGATACAGCCAAGAAGCAGATGGGGTGTTTCAAGTGCGGAAGAGAAGGGCATCGAGCTGTAGAATGCCGCTCAAAGGCCCCCCAGCACAACCCAGACAGATCCCCAATCAACAAACCCAGAGGGTATTCAGCTAAGCCAAAAGAAACAGCCATGAAAATGATGGAAATTGCAGAAAACCCCACCTCTGCTCACCAAGGGGAAAGAACTCCAGCCTACACCACAGGGACGGTGGATGCCTCAGATGACAGCTCGGAAGGCGAACCCCTGGTAAGTGGACGCATCACACCCATCTTCAAAACAGTGACTATATTAATCCCCCCCATGCCCGAAGCTGTGAAGGTGAAAGCCTTAATAGACTCTGGCTGCACCCGCTGCCTCATTAGCCCAACACTAGTGGGGAATCTGGGCATCCCATCCAGGAGACTGGAACAACCAATCTCATTTGGCCAGCTAGATGGATCCATAGCAGGGGGGGTGCCAGCTACCCTAGCCACTCTGCCAATACACCTCTCCCTGGGCAACCATGAAGAGGACTTAACGTTTGTGGTGACCCCAGGTATGGAATGCCCAATGATTCTAGGGATGGAATGGTTGAAAAAATGGAACCCCTGGGTAAATTGGAGGACGACAGAAATCAAATTCCCGAAGGGGGACCCTATGGACTTAAAACCCCAAGGGAGGCTACCAGAATCAAGAATAGAAAAAGCATCCATAGGAGAGGAAAAAAGATTAACAGAAATACCAGAGGAATATAGGGACCTTGCTGAAGTCTTCAGTGAGGAGAGGGCGAATGAGCTTCCCCCCCACCGACCCACAGACTGTACCATTGAATTCAAGCCTGGGGCAAAACTCCCGAAGCCCAGATTATACTCCATGAGCCCAAAGGAGAAGGAGGAAATGGAAAGATTTATAAAAAAAAACCTGGAGAGAGGTTTCATTGAGCCAGCCAAGCCTAAAGTGGCTGCCCCGGTCCTTTTTAGAGAGAAGAAGGATGGCTCTTTACGTTTATGCGTGGATTATAGGGCCCTGAACACAATCAGTGAAAGCAACCTATACCCGCTGCCCCTCATGAAAGACATGCTGTCACACCTATCGAAAGGGAAAATTTTTTCTAAACTAGACTTAAGGGAAGCTTACTATCGCGTGAGAATCAAGGAAGGGGACGAATGGAAGACTGCATTTAACTGCCCCATGGGGTGCTATCAATTCAAAGTCTTGCCATTTGGATTACAAGGGGGCCCTGCAGTCTTTATGCAATTAATCAATGACGTTCTAAGGGAGCACCTGTTTAAGGGGGTCCTTGTTTACTTGGACGACATTCTTATCTTTACCGAAACAAAAGAAGAACACGTCAAACTTGTCAGAGCGGTTTTAAAGAAGCTGCGAGCCGCTCACCTATATGCCAAACTCTCAAAATGCGAATTCCACCAGGAAAGGATAGACTACCTAGGCTATCGCATATCCCCACAGGGCATTGAAATGGACCCGGAGAAGGTCAAAGCAGTACTAAATTGGGCACCACCCCGCACAAGAAAGCAACTACAAAGTTTCCTGGGCTTTGCAAATTTTTACCGCCAATTCATCCCCTCATTTGCACAGATAGCCTTGCCCCTCACTAACTTACTAAAAACGAAGGGAACATCCTCAGTAAAACCTAGCCAGCCACTAACATGGACAATGGAGTGCCAAGCAGCGTTTGAGAGACTAAAGAGACTTTTTTCTGCCGAACCAGTACTAAGGCACCCAGACATGGACAAGCCCTTCATAATACAGGCAGATGCAAGTGATGTGGCAGTGGGGGCTGTGCTATTACAAGAAAATGATGATGCAGTATTGCAACCCTGTGCATATACATCTAAGAAACTCACGGAAACAGAACAGCGCTGGCCCGTATGGGAGAAGGAGGCTTATGGGATACGTTGGGCATTACTCACGTGGCGACAGTTCCTGGAAGGCAACAAAATCCCCTTCCAGGTATGGACTGATCACAAAAATTTAGAAGCCCTGAAAACTTCCAGGAAACTCAATCCCAAACAAGCCCGCTGGTCCCAGCATTTTCACCAATTCCAATTTAAGCTCAAACATTTACCAGGAAGAAAGAACTTCCTGGCAGATGCACTATCTCGCATGCCCCAATATAACAGCGCACGAACCACAGACTCTAGACCAATAATGGCAGAATCACAACTGGCAGCGCCAGTAACCACAAGAACCCAAGCCAAAATAAAACCACAACTGGACAGCCAAACTGGGATTGAATTCAGAAAAAGTTTGGAAACAGATGATTGGTTCCAGAAAAACAAACATGTGTGCACAATGAGAGACGGATTGCCTTGGGTAGGGGAAAAGTTATATATACCAACAACTCAAAGACTAACTTTCATGCAACTTTGCCATGACACAAAATCAGCAGGGCATTTTGGATTTGTAAAAACTTTACACTTAATTAAACGGCAATTTTGGTGGCCATCAATAAAAAAGGACATAGAAAGTTATGTTGCCAGCTGCCCAACCTGTGCATCAGCAAAGAGGTTGCAAGGGAAATCGCCAGGGCTGTTACAACCAGTGGCAAGTCCCTCAGCCCCCTGGAGGGAAATAGCCATGGATTTTATAGTGGAATTGCCTGAAAGCAATGGGAATACTGTTATCTGGACAGTCACGGACCTATTTTCCAAACAGGTGCACTTTATCCCTTGCCAAAAAATTCCCACTGCAAAGGCCTTAGCAAAACTTTTCATCCAGCACATTTACAGATTGCACGGGGCACCCCAACGCATCATCTCTGATAGGGGAGTGCAATTTACGTCTGCATTTTGGAAGGAATTTTTATCCCTCTTAGGGACCACTCAGGGATTGACATCTAGCCACCACCCTCAAGGAGATGGACAAGCGGAACGGTGCCAGTCGGTACTTGAGCAATATTTGAGATGTTTTTTAAATTTCCAACAGAGTGATTGGACGGACTTACTTCCTTTTGCAGAAGTTGCCTACAATAATGCAGTCCACTCCAGCACAGGCTACACTCCTTTTCAAATAGCCAACGGCCAAAGTTTCAACCCTATGCCAGAGTTAACCCCAAAAGAACCAACGATCCCTTCACTGAAAGAATGGATGGAAAACCTACAAAACACCTGGCCAATAGTCAGAAAATCACTAGATGAAGCTAGGCGGGCATACAAAGCACAAGCCGATAAAAAAAGGGTTGAGCCTACACCATTCATTATAGGAGAAATGGTGTACTTATCTACAAAATACCTAAAGTCCCTACAGCCCTGTAAAAAACTTGGACCAAAATATATAGGACCTTTTCCAATTAAAAGGATCATAAATCCAGTAACAGTAGAATTAGAATTACCCAAAAACCTCAGGCAAATACACCCAGTTTTTCATTGCAGCTTGCTGAAAAGAGAGCATCAGTCACCTCTACGGCCAAAAATCCCCCCCCCACCACCTCCAATCATGGTGGAGGGGGAACAACACTTCGAAATAAAAGAGATCCTTGACTCTAGGAGATATCATGGAACAACTCAGTACCTAGTTGCCTGGAAACACCTCCCTGCCTCACAAAATGAGTGGGTCCATAAACGTCACGTCAGAGCTCCGAAGCTATTGAAGAAGTTTCACACAGAGTATCCTAACAAGCCTAACTAAATTCTTTACTTGTGTTTTCTTTCAGGTGGATCTCTCTTATTGTTAAGAGGGGCCGGATGTCAGAATCCAATTATATTTCATCTTTAATTATCAAACATAGAAACTCCCAATTCTGCCTTCTCTGGATTCTGCCATAAGAGGGAGAAAAGGGGGAGAGCAAAGGGGCTTTATGGCCCTCACTTCCTTCAGCACACTTCAAAGGACTGAATGTGTGTTTATTGTGGCCTCTAAGCTTTAACATATCAAAGAAGAGTAATTGCCTTTCATGTAGTTATCTGAAGTCTCCATCCAGACGGAAGAAGAAAGGGGATGGAATTGTGATACTTGAAACTATCACTGGAAGGGGGGTTGATTGGGTGGGACTACTGGGGAACCCCTTAAAACCTTGAATGGGAGAGCTTGAACCCCAAGTCCTGTCTAGCATGCCTGCAACCATTTTCTCTTAATAAAGGATTCCTGTTGGAAGAGCTATTCCAAGAGTTCTGTCTTCTTAAGATGCAAAGTGGGGTGGGTCCTTACATAACCAATTAATAACTATAAAATTGGACATGACCTTTTACCTAAACCAGAAGAAACCTGAGGAAGAAGAAGACCAGACCAAATTGAAGATAAAGACACCAGAACAAACACCGAGACTTGAACTACCAGGGCAACAACTTAATGATTATAAATGGACCAGTTCTCTTGAAAAATTGATGACTAGACAGTCTCCTCTGATTCAAGTAACATGTGCCAGAATGAAAGGAGTCCTATTTGATAACTTAAAAACATTGATATGGAGACCTGGTTGGCAGAAAAAGAAAGTTAGAGTTAGGTTTAAAAAATGGGGCCTTCTGACTTACTAGAGAGATCCTGAAATCTCAACTGATGGGCTAAAGGGAGACCTGGAGATGAAGGGAAATGTGACTATTAGATTCAAATGTCGTTGGAAAATGATAAAAGGATGAGAATTAGAAAATGTTTATGAAATAAAATAAGAATATATTTAAATAAGTAATATGTGTATTTTAGATTCATAACTTTTGTGTAGTGAAATAAAAGAAATTTGTGTTACCAGAAATTTGAATATTATGGATGTTAAAGGTTAAAACTGGAATACTGTAATTAGAAACTAAGAATTAGTTAAAACTTAAAAACAGGATATGTGTAAGGACCCACCCCACTTTGCATCTTAAGAAGACAGAACTCTTGGAATAATTTTTCCAACAGGGATCCTTTATTATATATATATTATATTATATATAAGAAAAAAATAGACTGACAAATCCTTTAATTGAGCCTGCTATGGTTAGAAATTTACTAGTTTAACTATGTTATATCAATGTTAACAGAAAATGGAGAAGGAATCTTTGACAATGTAACCTGAGATATGTATTAAAAATGCTGTTACTGAACTATTGATTATCCAATCACCACGTTGCTTTTTAAATATTTGGATGTTAAATTGGAAAACTAATAAAATTTGTTATATAAAAAAGAATTTTCTATATTAAAGAATTTCTTAGTATACTCACATTTTATTTCAAAAGTGAACTAAAGAAACTCTCCATCAAAGAACTGAATGACTACAGACTGGTTGCTCTGACATCCATAGTTATGAAAACCTTTGAAAGATTAGTGCTGGCCCACCTGAAAAGCATCATGGATCTGCTATTAGACCAGTGGTTCTCAACCTGTGGGTCGGGACCCCATTTGGGGTCGAATGACCATTTCATGGGGGTCGCTAAACAAGGCTGTCCGCCATTTTTTCCCCTTTTTCTTTGGCCACGTCCCTGGCACCCGGTGATGTATAAGTGGTTAGGGTCACCACAACATGGGGAATTGTATTATGGGGTCACGGCATTAGAAAGGTTGAGAACCACTGTATTAGACCCTTTGCAATTTGCCTACCGAGCAAATAGTTCAGCAGATGATGTTGTTAATATGGCTCTGCACTACATTCTACAACATCTTGAATTTCCAAAGACCTATTTATTTATTTATGAGACTTATATACCGCTTTAAGTGCAAGCACTCTCTAAGCGGTGTACACCAGTAAGCAATGTTTGTATATATTTACATTGCCCCCAACAATCTGGGTCCTCAGTTTACCTACCTCAGAAGGATGGAAGGCTGAGTCAACCTTGAGCCGGTGAGATTTGAACCACTGACCTGTTGAACACAGTCAGCTAAAGTGGCCTGCAGTACTGCACTATTCAAGGGTCCTTTTTCTAGATTTCAGTTTGGCATTCAATACCATCATTCCAGATATTCTTCTCACTAAACTAAATCAGCTAGCGGTGCCTGACCACACCTGTAAGTGGATCATAAGCTTTCTAACAGACAGGAAGCAGCAAGTGAAGTTAGGCAAAATCACATCAGATACCTGTACAATTAGCATAGGGCCCCCCCAGGTCTGTGTGTTTTCTCCACTTCTCTTCTCTCTATATACCAATGACTGCATCTCAAAAGATCCCTCTGTTAAAGTACTGAAGTTTGCAAATGATACAACAGTGATTGGCCTCATTCAACCTCACATCTGTATGCAACAAATCTGCATACAGATGTGAGGTTGAACAACTAGCCTTGTGGTGTGGCGGGAACAATCTTGAACTGAACACACTCAAAACTGTAGAAATGACAGTAGAGTTTAGGAGAAAGCCTACTATTCTACAATCTCTTACAATATTAGACAACATAGTATCAACAGTAGAAACCTTCAAGTTTCTGGGTTCTATAATATCTCAAGATTTAAAATGGACACTTAATATCAAACATGTCATTGAAAAAGCACAACAAAGAATGTTCTTCCTGCACCAACTCAGAAAGCTCAGACTGCCCAAGGAGCTGCTGATACAGTTCTACAAAGGAATGATTGAGTCTGTCATTTGCACCTCTATAACTGCCTGTTTTAGAATTGCAACCAAACAAGACAGATGCAGACTTCAACAGATAGTTAGATCTGCAGAAAAAACAATTGCTACCAGCCTGCCTTCCATTGAGGACCTGTATACTGCATGAGCAAGAAAGAGGGCTGTAAAAATATCTACAGACCCCTCACATCCTGGGCATAAACTATTTCAACTTCTTCCCTCAAGACGACGCTATAGGGTATTGCACACCGGAACGACTAGACATAAGGACATGCCATCACTCTATTTAACAACTAATTCCTACAACACTGTCAAAATACTAGTAAAGCTATATTACTACAATACTCATCTTTCCTATTACCTATCCTTATCTTCTTATGACTATAACTTTGCTGCTTGTATCTTACAATTTATATTTTTATGCCCTAGTATGATTTATGTTGTTTGCTTAGCTAGTACTCTATGACTATTACTAAGTGTTGCTTTATGCTTTATGAGGAAGTGTTGTATTTCATGATTTATGATGAACGTATTTTCATGTTGTATATGATCATGATTATCACTATTACTTGTATGTACACTGAGAGCTTATCCACTGGAAACAAATTCCTTGTGCATCCAACCATATTTGGCCAATAAAGAATTCTAAATACAATGAAAGTCTGCTAGCAATCAGTGATACCTGAAGCTAATCCCTTACTATGCATCGAAAACAACTATATTATGAACATCAGACTCTTTTAATAGGATATTTCATTATTTAATTACTCAGTATTCTTTCAGTTCTCTGCTTATATTCAGGACCACATTCTTTAACAAGGACTCCTTCTGAACATAACACAAGCAAGACTTGAGCAGCAGATGAGAAAACCAGCACAACTGGCTAGAAAATGCCACAAAGCTGGAAAAATTCTAAGTTGAAATGCCAACCAGACAATTATCTCTGTTGTGTTGTGAAACTGATAAAATAATATTGCGAACTGCTTCTTCCCAACAAAAGGACAAGCTTCTCATTCTGTAGCTAAAAGGTTTCTCAGGCTGCATATTTTTCACAATACAAAGTTGGTGAAAGGCTGTGATAAAGAAGTGAAGTTAATTGCCAAGGTAAGCTTTAGGGGTAAAAGTAATCTATACAGCAAGAAGCAAAACAACCAAGATGCAATGTTTTGCAATGCTACTCACATGCTATTTATGTTGACAATGCTGGTAGCACATGCTTGTAATTATTTTCAAAGTGAGAATTAAAATGTCATCGTGCGAAGTTGTAATACTACAGTACTATTTTTCCATCTTCTTTAACCTTCAAGGAAAGTTATTGATGCTGCACCTTTTTGCCCCAGCTATTTGATGCCCCTGGACTTCCTACTCTGGTTGCTCTCAGAAAAAAATATATGGAGAAAATTATTGCACACAAACAACAACATCATCATATACAAGTATTTTAAGCCCAAATCTGCTATAAGGTGGCACAGTAGTTAGAGTGCAGTACTGCAGGCCACTTTAGCTGACTGTGTTCAGCAGGTCAGCGGTTCAAATCTCACCGGCTCAAGGTTGACTCAGCCTTCCATCCTTCCGGGGTAGGTAAAATGAGGACCCAGATTGTTGGGGGCAATGTAAATATATATATACATTGCTTACTGGTGTACACCGCTTAGAGAGTGCTTGCGCTTAAAGCGGTATATAAGTCTCATAAATAAATAAATAAATAAATAAAAGAGTTCATCTGCAGACTTCCTACATCAACTAGTTTCATTTGTAAATCCATTTTGATATAATTTTGCATATCACTCTTATATTCTACAATTTTTAAATCAATTTTAGATCCATAATATCTTTCTCCACAGCACTTCATAATCCAGCATTTTTAAAAGCTCCAAATCCACATTCAAATAGAATAGAATGTAGAATAGAATGTTCTTTATTGGCCAAGTGTGATTGGACAGACAAGGAATTTGTCTCTGGTGCATAAGTTCTCAGTGTACATATAAACAATGAAGAGATAAATCACAAATCATAAGATACAATCATAAGTCATAAGATACAAACAACAAAGGGATAAATCATAAGATACCAATAGGAGAAGGTAATAGGAAAGATGAGAAGGATAATAGCAATACAGCCCACTACATGGATAAATATCCTTAGGTATAAGGCAATGCTATGGGAATTAGGTATTTAGCAGAGTGATGGCATGGGGGGGGGGACTGTCTTTGTGTCTAGTTGTTTTGGTATACCTTATAGTGGCATCCTGAGGGGAGGAGTTGATCGGTCTCAGTTGTATCCAATAAAACTGTTATCCAATCTGTTCTTCCATATGCTACAATACTACACAATGTTGTAAGTAACTTCTGACTAAATTGTTCTGAAACATTTCTTCTATAGTCATATAGTGTTGCTCCATTGTAATGATCAGTCTGTTCTCCTTTAAGAACTATACTTTGTTCTTTTTGTTCTTCCCTGTAGCCAGCCTTCAAGTCCCTTCTTATCATCTTATTTTCCAATCAGCAGTACTTTCTTATCATATTTTTTTTAAAAAAATCAGATATTTTATACATTTTCAAATCCCTATATTCTTTCAAGTCCATCTAAATCCTTAATTTTCCAAAATCAACATTCCAGTCTCATTGTTGCTGTTAAACCTTCACTTGTTCATCCTTAAACCTACTCGGGCCTTCTTTCATCCTGGATGGAAGATAATCTCTTGCTGTAATATAACTTGTCTTTTAGAAGATTTTTAACTCCCCAAAATCAGTCATTTTTGAAATTCCTCTCTTTGAAAGAAAGTAGACTTATAAGATGCCAGTCCTCATAGGTAAACCAGAAAGAAAACATAACTAGTAGAACTAGGCTACATTAACAGAATCTCGGGCAGCATCTCTTTCCCTTGTCCCTCAAGGTTATACTCACATATCATTACAGCTCCACAAGCATTCTTAGAAAATAAAAATAGTTAGTGGCTACAGCTCATGCTTTCTCTTTGGAAATGTGTTCATTTGTATAGAAATAAAAAAGGACAATTGAAATGGTGGTAGATAGCAAGAGATGATGATGATGATGATGATGATATGCTATCAAGTCACTATTGACTCTTAGTGACCACATAGATATTCTCCAGGAGGATCTCTTCTCAACCTGTAGTAACTCATAAGGCAGAGATCAAATCCTAGCTTGTCTTTTACTAAATGAGTATTTGCTGACCAGTATGGTAGTAGCTATTTTGTGGGAACATACACACTATGCTCTTAAAGTTTATATAGGACCAGCCACTAAAAGCATAAATAGTTGATACACTTAACTACTTTATACTCTCAATGTTATTGAATATCCAGTGTAGATATCCAGTAAAGTGGTGTGCTATTTTTTTCTTGGTTTTCTGAAATAAATTAAGTTTTTCAATCTGCATTTTAATTTTTAAAACACTAGGTTACCCATCATGAGTTCAGAATCACTGCCACGAACTCCTCCATATGAAAAGCCATTGACTACAGTCAAATAAATGCTTTTGCTTACATAAAAGGCAATTGGGGTACAAAAAGAAAAGAATGAAAAGAAAATGGATAAAGATGAACAAAGAAACAAAAATATAATTATTTAATTTAATTTAATTTAATTTAATTAATTTAATTATTATACTAAATAATTATACAGTTTTTTGGAGAAAAGTATAATGCAAAGTTTTAACAGCTTTATGAATTATTGGGACTTTTTAAAATTCTTGGAATATCCATGAAATATTTTTTAATCTGGGCTCATGTTTATAAAATAAGAACTAAATTGATGGAAATACATTTAAACACATATTTCATACTTTCGATATGTACTTTATACATTCTAACAGTACACAAAATATCTTTCGGAATGAAACAATTGTTTCAAGCTCAAAACAGGATGTCCCCACCATTCTGAGCTGAGAATAGATCCATTTCAAACCTGAGACTCTTTTAATCTGTTTAGAACAAACTGTTTCAAGTCCAAAAGGACTATTTCAAAACTGATATGTTTTGTGCACACTTCAAATGTTCACCTACTATGTTAGCAACTGCAAAATATGCAGCTTGGTTGCTTTTTTTGTAACTAAATGAATTGCATCTGGAGAGAGGTATTATCTATGCTGTATTAAATGCAGCAGCTCTATAGTCTGTTCTAATAGCTATTTTCATCTCTGCTTGGCTAACTGTACCACTGGCTCTTACTATAGGCTAATAATAGCTTTTATGGTGCAACAAGATAAAAACAAACAGGAATAATGACAATACAGTACAAACTACCATTTCTTTTTTCTTTTTCCTCCTGTTTTCCTGCAAATACTTTTTTTTCAGATTAATTATGTGTTGATCTATTGGTTGTGACAGGAAATGACCCATCAGTTTGTCACCCAACCTTGATGTTGTGGGCTGAGAATCACTCAGCCGGTTTTCATGCCTAAAGTGGAATCAGCACTCATAGTCTCCTGGTTTCTAGTCTGGTGCCTTAACCACTAAACCAAACTGGTTCTCCATTTCTTTTTTTGAATAGCTATTGATTATCAGTCTTAGATACACAGCTTATTCATTGCAGAAAATTATTATCTTGAGTTAAATCTAAAACTGTATAAAATAAGAAACATACATTAAATATAATGATATCTGTAAAACTGCATTTAGGATCATTCATTTGTCACTGAACATTATCTAAAATAGCTTACCGCTAGAAAATATTTCCAGATTTTATTGTAACATTTAAAGCAGTTTATAGCATCAGTAATCCGTCACAAAACAATTTGGCACAAAGAGTTGGCAATCCTCAATAGTCTGTCACAAAACAATTTGGCACAAAGAGGCACAAAGAGAGGCAATCCTCACCCATTCATAGTTTATGAGTCTGTATAATCAGAATTAAATACTGTACAATAAAAATGTGATATCTCTACTGATTAGGGGAGATTCTTCAGTTGAACCTTTTAGGTAGACATTTTAGGTATATGTGTTTAAATCTGAGTATTTCAAGATATATACATTCAGAACTGATGGTCAGGAAACAAAGGAAAACATTGGATTGATTATGAGTTTTCAAGTACTCTTTTTAAATGCTAAAAGTTTCTGCCATAGTTTCCCTCCTCTCCATTCCAAATATAAGTTTACACTGTTTTGACATTTCTTGGGTAGAACAGAATTGGTGCTTTGACATTAAGCTATCCTTCCTTTCTGCTTTTCTTCCTTAACTTTGTCTTTAAAGTGGGATCAGCAAAAATCATATAGTGCTATTAATCATAATGGCTACAACTTAAGCAACCTTATACCTTACAGCAGCTAGGAGTTGGAATGATATACAATTTTGCCATTTCAGAGGAGGGGGATTTTAAAATTAGGCAGCAGCTAGTCCAGTCCCTTTTCTCCTCCTTCCCCTAATTTACATTGGAACTGCAACCCTTTGTCTAAATACACCTGTGTTCCCTTCATTAAAGAAAATGAATCCACTGCCATTCTTCTACTTCTCCCAACTCCTAAGTTTTAAATTCTAGCTACAATGTGTGCTTCCTTTTCTCAATACAACAGTTACTATAAGAGAATGAGAAGTCTTAGGCAAGCTAATAAAAGTATGATTACTCCAAGCTGCACAGTGTACTTGTCTCCCTTCCAGCAGGATGTAGAAGAGATTAAGAAATCAGAGCACTCAAGCTATCTGGATCACCAGGAACAAGAGTGACTGTAAGGTCCTGCCTCCACTAATGCTCCCAAGAAAGCAGAACTCTTGAAACTGGCATTGTTTCAAAAGGAACTTTTATTGAAAAATAGTGAAATCAGAAAGACAAGGTAAGATCTGAATAATTCCTGTGCAAAATGTTACATTAAACCCCTCTCTTTAGAACCTATCCCAAACACCCAACTGCCAAGTCCAGTTCCAGTCAATCCACAGGTGCGAAGTTGTTATGGGAACTGGAAGGTGAAAGAGTAATAAAGTGTTGTTCCCAGGCATTGCATCCTCTTCCCAGTGAAGCAGAGATAAGGCAAATGGCCCCAGGCACATTCCTCCCTCTGCTTTCATACCCAAAGAGATGCATCAAAGTGTAGCTGTCAGAATCCAATTATATTTCATCTTTAAATTATCAAATATAGAAACTCCCAATTCTGCCTTCTCTGGATTCTGCCATAAGAGGGAGAGAAGAGGGAGAACAAAGGGGCTTTATGGCCCTCACTTCCTTCTTTACACTTCAAAGAGCTGAATGCTGAATGTGTGTTTATTGTAACCTCGAAGCGTTAACATACCAAAGGAGGGTAGTTGCCTTTCATGTAGTTATCTGAAGTCCCCATGCAGACGGAAGAAAGAAGAAAGGGGGTGGAATTGTGATACTTGAAACTATCACTGGAAGGGGGGTTGATTGGGTGGGACTACTGGGGAACCCCTTAAAACCTTGAATGGGAGAGCTTGAACCCCAAGTCCTGTCTAGCATGCCTGCAACCATTTTCTCTTAATAAAGGATTCCTGTTGGAAGAACTATTCCAAGAGTTCTGTCTTCTTAAGATGCAAAGTGGGGTGGGTCCTTACATTAGACAGGACTTGCAAAATTATCCACCTGGAAGGGAGACCCTTGCCGGGGGATTTTGCAAAAAATTTACCATGTCAGACAATGGAGAAAGAGAGGGGGAAAACTCCCTGGAAAGAGAGCCGCTGACCCAGTTGGAACCTTGCCAGATGTTGGGATCTGAGAGGTCAGATTCCTCGGGAGAAGAAGTGGTGGAGACACAGGACCACAAGCCTCGCTGGTCAATGAACGTTGGAAAGAAAAGTGAGTGGAGAAAGGAATCAAGAAAGGTGACCCTGAGACAGGGGACCAAGCAACCAGAATGGAAGCAGGAGATGGAGAAATCCCTGCATGCAAGTGAAGAGGGAGGAAGCTGGGTACCGTACTCAGACTGGATCCTAGAGAAAGCTATTGACCTGATGAAGAGAACTCTCAGCTCCCTAGGAGAGGAGAATACTGAGCCCTACGGCCGCCCCAGTTCCTGGAGCCACAAAGGGAGAGACACCGAGGGGGACGTGGAACCTGCAACCCCAGGGACATCTACTGATCCAGGAGCCCCCACCCCCTACCGGACCACAGATGGCAATCTGGACGGAAGACACTACCACCCACAACGGAGGCACCGATCCATTCCAAGACGTCCACCGTTGGAGGTGAAATTCAAAGGGGAGCCAACACGCTTGGGGTTTTTCCTAACCCAAGTACTCAGCTACATGGAGGAATATGGGCAGGACATTCCCAGCGACAAAGCCCGCATCCGGATCGTGCAATCTGCCCTGGATGGACCAGCTGCGGATTGGGTAGTGAACTTGCATGACTCCAATGCCCCAGAACTCAGTAACTTCAACCGTTTCATGTCCTCTTTGAGAAGACGATTTGAAGACCCCCTGGCTGATCGCAAAGCCCGTGAAAGAATAACAACGATGAGGCAGGGCAAACGCCCAGTGGCCGAGTATACACAAGAATTCCGGGCCATTGCCAGCAAACTGAATTGGCCAGAAGACATCCTCCTTGGCCATTTCAAAGACGGACTAAACTATGATCTATATGATGCTTGCCTGCCCCGAGGGGACCCACATCGACTTGAGGAATGGTACGTCTTGGCAGAGGAAGCAGAGATCGACATATTGAAGAGGCACCGCCGAGAAAACAATGGAGCCGCCCCCCGCCTGAGCTGACACACCAACCGGTGAAATCATCGGATACAGCCAAGAAGCAAATGGGGTGTTTCAAGTGCGGAAGAGAAGGGCATCGAGCTGTAGAATGCCGCTCAAAGGCCCCCCAGCACAACCCAGACAGATCCCCAATCAACAAACCCAGAGGGTATTCAGCTAAGCCAAAAGAAACAGCCATGAAAATGATGGAAATTGCAGAAAACCCCACCTCTGCTCACCAAGGGGAAAGAACTCCAGCCTACACCACAGGGACGGTGGATGCCTCAGATGACAGCTCGGAAGGCGAACCCCTGGTAAGTGGACGCATCACACCCATCTTCAAAACAGTGACTATATTAATCCCCCCCATGCCCGAAGCTGTGAAGGTGAAAGCCTTAATAGACTCTGGCTGCACCCGCTGCCTCATTAGCCCAACACTAGTGGGGAATCTGGGCATCCCATCCAGGAGACTGGAACAACCAATCTCATTTGGCCAGCTAGATGGATCCATAGCAGGGGGGGTGCCAGCTACCCTAGCCACTCTACCAATACACCTCTCCCTGGGCAACCATGAAGAGGACTTAACGTTTGTGGTGACCCCAGGTATGGAATGCCCAATGATTCTAGGGATGGAATGGTTGAAAAAATGGAACCCCTGGGTAAATTGGAGGACGACAGAAATCAAATTCCCGAAGGGGGACCCTATGGACTTAAAACCCCAAGGGAGGCTACCAGAATCAAGAATAGAAAAAGCATCCATAGGAGAGGAAAAAAGATTAACAGAAATACCAGAGGAATATAGGGACCTTGCTGAAGTCTTCAGTGAGGAGAGGGCGAATGAGCTTCCCCCCCACCGACCCACAGACTGTACCATTGAATTCAAGCCTGGGGCAAAACTCCCGAAGCCCAGATTATACTCCATGAGCCCAAAGGAGAAGGAGGAAATGGAAAGATTTATTAAAAAAAACCTGGAGAGAGGTTTCATTGAGCCAGCCAAGCCTAAAGTGGCTGCCCCGGTCCTTTTTAGAGAGAAGAAGGATGGCTCTTTACGTTTATGCGTGGATTATAGGGCCCTGAATACAATCAGTGAAAGCAACCTATACCCTCTGCCCCTCATGAAAGACATGCTGTCACACCTATCGAAAGGGAAAATTTTTTCTAAACTAGACCTAAGGGAAGCTTACTATCGCGTGAGAATCAAGGAAGGGGACGAATGGAAGACTGCATTTAACTGCCCCATGGGGTGCTATCAATTCAAAGTCTTGCCATTTGGATTACAAGGGGGCCCTGCAGTCTTTATGCAATTAATCAATGACGTTCTAAGGGAGCACCTATTTAAGGGGGTCCTTGTTTACTTGGACGACATTCTTATCTTTACTGAAACAAAAGAAGAACACGTCAAACTTGTCAGAGCGGTTTTAAAGAAGCTGCGAGCCGCTCACCTATATGCCAAACTCTCAAAATGCGAATTCCACCAGGAAAGGATAGACTACCTAGGCTATCGCATATCCCCACAGGGCATTGAAATGGACCCGGAGAAGGTCAAAGCAGTACTAAATTGGGCACCACCCCGCACAAGAAAGCAACTACAAAGTTTCCTGGGCTTTGCAAATTTTTACCGCCAATTCATCCCCTCATTTGCACAGATAGCCTTGCCCCTCACTAACTTACTAAAAACGAAGGGAACATCCTCAGTAAAACCTAGCCAGCCACTAACATGGACAATGGAGTGCCAAGCAGCGTTTGAGAGACTAAAGAGACTTTTTTCTGCCGAACCAGTACTAAGGCACCCAGACATGGACAAGCCCTTCATAATACAGGCAGATGCAAGTGATGTGGCAGTGGGGGCTGTGCTATTACAAGAAAATGATGATGCAGTATTGCAACCCTGTGCATATACATCCAAGAAACTCACGGAAACAGAACAGCGCTGGCCCGTATGGGAGAAGGAGGCTTATGGGATACGTTGGGCATTACTCACGTGGCGACAGTTCCTGGAAGGCAACAAAATCCCCTTCCAGGTGTGGACTGATCACAAAAATTTAGAAGCCCTGAAAACTTCCAGGAAACTCAATCCCAAACAAGCCCGCTGGTCCCAGCATTTTCACCAATTCCAATTTAAGCTCAAACATTTACCAGGAAGAAAGAACTTCCTGGCAGATGCACTATCTCGCATGCCCCAATATAACAGCGCACGAACCACAGACTCTAGACCAATAATGGCAGAGTCACAACTGGCAGCGCCAGTAACCACAAGAACCCAAGCCAAAATAAAACCACAACTGGACAGCCAAACTGGGATTGAATTCAGAAAAAGTTTGGAAACAGATGAATGGTTCCAGAAAAACAAACATGTGTGCACAATGAGAGACGGATTGCCTTGGGTAGGGGAAAAGTTATATATACCAACAACTCAAAGACTAACTTTCATGCACCTTTGCCATGACACAAAATCAGCAGGGCATTTTGGATTTGTAAAAACTTTACACTTAATTAAACGGCAATTTTGGTGGCCATCAATAAAAAAAGGACATAGAAAGTTATGTTGCCAGCTGCCCAACCTGTGCATCAGCAAAGAGGTTGCAAGGGAAATCGCCAGGGCTATTACAACCAGTGGCAAGTCCCTCAGCCCCCTGGAGGGAAATAGCCATGGATTTTATAGTGGAATTGCCAGAAAGCAATGGGAATACTGTTATCTGGACAGTCACGGACCTATTTTCCAAACAGGTACACTTTATCCCTTGCCAAAAAATTCCCACTGCAAAGGCCTTAGCAAAACTTTTCATCCAGCACATTTACAGATTGCACGGGGCACCCCAACGCATCATCTCTGATAGGGGAGTGCAATTTACGTCTGCATTTTGGAAGGAATTTTTATCCCTCTTAGGGACCACTCAGGGATTGACATCTAGCCACCACCCTCAAGGAGATGGACAAGCGGAACGCTGCCAGTCGGTACTTGAGCAATATTTGAGATGTTTTTTAAATTTCCAACAGAGTGATTGGACGGACTTACTTCCTTTTGCAGAAGTTGCCTACAATAATGCAGTCCACTCCAGCACAGGCTACACTCCTTTTCAAATAGCCAACGGTCAAAGTTTCAACCCTATGCCAGAGTTAACCCCAAAGAACCAACGATCCCTTCACTGAAAGAATGGATGGAAAACCTACAAAACACCTGGCCAATAGTCAGAAAATCACTAGATGAAGCTAGGCGGGCATACAAAGCACAAGCCGATAAAAAAAGGGTTGAGCCTACACCATTCATTATAGGAGAAATGGTGTACTTATCTACAAAATACCTAAAGTCCCTACAGCCCTGTAAAAAACTTGGACCAAAATATATAGGACCTTTTCCAATTAAAAGGATCATAAATCCAGTAACAGTAGAATTAGAATTACCCAAAAACCTCAGGCAAATACACCCAATTTTTCATTGCAGCTTGCTGAAAAGAGAGCATCAGTCACCTCTACGGCCAAAAATCCCCCCCCCACCACCTCCACTCATGGTGGAGGGTGAACAACACTTCGAAATAAAGGAAATCCTTGATTCTAGGAGATATCATGGAGCAACTCAGTACCTAGTTGCCTGGAAACACCTCCCTCCCTCACAAAATGAGTGGGTCCATAAACGTCATGTCAGAGCCCCGAAGCTATTGAAGAAGTTTCACACAGAGTATCCTAACAAGCCTGACTAAATTTTATACTTGTGTTTTCTTTCAGGTGGATCTCTCTTATTGTTAAGAGGGGCCGGATGTCAGAATCCAATTATATTTCATCTTTAAATTATCAAATATAGAAACTCCCAATTCTGCCTTCTCTGGATTCTGCCATAAGAGGGAGAGAAGAGGGAGAACAAAGGGGCTTTATGGCCCTCACTTCCTTCTTTACACTTCAAAGAGCTGAATGCTGAATGTGTGTTTATTGTAACCTCGAAGCGTTAACATACCAAAGGAGGGTAGTTGCCTTTCATGTAGTTATCTGAAGTCCCCATGCAGACGGAAGAAAGAAGAAAGGGGGTGGAATTGTGATACTTGAAACTATCACTGGAAGGGGGGTTGATTGGGTGGGACTACTGGGGAACCCCTTAAAACCTTGAATGGAAGAGCTTGAACCCCAAGTCCTGTCTAGCATGCCTGCAACCATTTTCTCTTAATAAAGGATTCCTGTTGGAAGAATTATTCCAAGAGTTCTGTCTTCTTAAGATGCAAAGTGGGGTGGGTCCTTACAGTAGCAGAACAAAGCAAAAGAAATGCATCCCAGCGCCCACAAATTCCAGAAAGGGATTTCTTGAAGTGTGCTGACAAAATTCACAGCAGATACTAAAGGAGGAGGAATTGATCTGTAGTTCTACGAGAGCAATTCAGAAATAAACCTCTGTTTGGTTATCAATGACAGACACTCGCAGATACAGAACTTGTATTATACACATTAGAAAACTACATTACATTACTTTTTGTCATAATTGCCATTCAAATTGAGGCACTTGTCATAACATCTTACAAAGTTTGAAATTCCTTCTGCAAAAAAAATCTCCTGCCTGAGAATGAAGCCACCCTGCAACAGCATCGTGAATCGCATTGTCATCGTCGAAGCAGTGTGACGCAAGCCACTATTTCATTGAAAAAAACTGGTCCATTTTCAAATCAATGAGTCAACTGCAACACAACCTTTTCCATTCATTCCTCACTGCCTACTGAACTACTGTGCATGGCGCCCTAGGATGGGCGTCACTATCCCTGCCTCTTTCTTACACATGCTCAAACAGAGGTTTATTTCCAAATTGCCCTTGTATTTGATTAAGGAGAAACATATTAAAGCAGATCAAGAATGGCTCTGATTCATTATTATTTGCCAATGGTAACACACTTTCCCCTCACCATACTTCATAAAGACTATATCAATTGTCAAAATAACAAAGCACGCTTTAATTCTTACAGCTTCAGACCAGAATAATTCAGTTTCCCCAAAGTCTTTTTATGAATTTGCATTTCAGTCGCCCTTCATTAGGAAAGCTCAAAGAGTTAAAATTGTGCTGAAATAAATATTAGCATAATGCCCAAGGTCACAATTTCCTTACCTAGCTAGAACACTTGGCAGAAAATATGCTGAATTTAAAATTGCAGAATAACTCATTAGGAAATATGCAGTAACCATGGCAAGATTTACTACAAATATGCTAGGAGTGGCTTTTAAAATTAATATTATGCTGCAATGCTTGGATTAATTAACTTTCTTCTTCATTTACAAAGCATATCTGTCTCTTTTATGAACTTAAGTTTCTTTTCTTTTCCTTGTAAACCTATTTAATTAAAGTCTTAACAACTATGTAAGATTTAGGAACAGTAGAATGATTTTTATTTCAGACCTAAAATCATTCTTTTACATATCCTTGTTCTGTGTCTGTATTACACTGGGAACAAACCCAGTAGTGCAGTCATAATGTACCAAAATTAAGACATACTTTTCTGCCAGACCACCCCGCATGTGCTTCCCATCTCTGATACTTTGCCAATATTTTTTTTCTGAACCTTAAAGATGGCTTCACTGGCACAGAAATTATGACTACCTCATCTAGATGCCCAAACTATCTTCTCAGATACATAAAAACTCACTTTTTCTTTTAGCATACATTGATATCTAATCTCTGCGTTGATTGCCTTGTTCACCAATTTATTTAGTTCTAAAGTAATTTATTAGTCTTTAACAATAGTCACTGAGCTTCGGCTTTTATTTACAGAAAATTCTATTAAAATCTCTTTCAATTGCATGTATCACTTATTCTTTGTGGTATAAAGGAAGATTTAGTGGTGATTTATTTTTTGCTATATGTAAAATGGAAAACTACTATTTGAAATGCTGTTTGGGATGTATAAGGAACCTCAAAAGTGAGTTTTATTTTATTTCATTGCCTTTATTTAGCCTGTCCTTTAGAAAGATTATAGGTATGATGATATAACATATCTGCAAAAGTTGTGACTGAAACAGCACCTAGCTTTGTGTATTAAAACTCAAACTGAAAATAAACTCTTAGAAATACTTAAGTTCTACAAATGTGGTTCACGGAGCTATTCTACAAATCTGTAAAACTTGACAGCAGGGCCAAAAGATGTGTTAACTGGGATGTGTAGCCAAATATTCTGGCTGAGCATTCTGGAAATTATAGTGCAACACATCCAATGGATATTAGGTTGGGCGGATTTTTTGACACCTTAAACCCAAAAGGAAAGGGGAGAGAGAAAAGAGACAGTGAGAAATAAAGGAGCAGTGAGTGCATCAAATAGTTCTCTCCTTACTCCCTCCATACACACATATGAACAAACAGAGATCTACATATAGATTTGAATAAACATTCTAAACTTTTAGGATGTAGTTTCTCAAAGTGAAAGAGCATTAACAAGGCTGAAAACAGTACCAGAGAAGTTCTAAATGAGTATTCAATTTTTCATTAATTAAGCAACTCCTCCAGGAAAAGACAGGAGAGGTTATTGCTGAAGAAATTATCAGACTAATCTGATAGGTTAGTCTCTCAGGCCAAATGGAGATAGATATGCTGAAAAGGAGGAAGATGACTCGATTTAACACCTCTGGTTCCTGTCGTACTCCCCAATTTCCCACAAAACTTCTTCATATCTCTAATAATCTTCCCCTCCCAAGTGCCCTTCCTCCCTGGTTATGGCAGTTGCTAGCAAGCTTCAAAGAAGGTGAAGATAGGCAGCTGACACATTGTTCCAAATTGAAACAACTGTGACTTGAAGACTGGTGACTATCTTTGTCTTAAAACTCCTTCCTTTCTCATTAAAAAAAAGAAGAAAGTATAGATTGGTAACTTCGTTAGTAATACATATCCATATGTGACAGAAAATGATGGTTGTCTGGGATACCATTCAAATTCTACTAAAAAGGTGCTAGAATATTCTCACAAAAGTCAGAGATGACAATGTATAATACTTACTTGATGATGTCCCCTTCAAGAGCAATCACTCGTTTAATGATCTTCTGTTCTGGGTTTTTTGGAGACCTAGGTGAAAAATGGGAGGGACCATTATTCATTCAGCAGGGTTCTCATTGTTTAAAAAAAATGAAGAGGAAAAACCAGACTGAGAATGAGGACTGTGCAGATTTTGTTATTCTGCCTGATATGGCATCTATCATTGCAGAAGTGAAGCTATTACTATCACTGTCATGTCAATCTACTGTGTGAGAAAGGGGGCAAGAGCCAGAAAAAAAATCATTAAATCCCAAGAACAAGGTAATATATTCTCTTCTTGTTGTAAAATAAATTTAAAAAATATTCATTGGTGATCAAATTAATGTCCTGTTATAGAGAATGCTGAGATGGATTCAGATATTTAAAGATGATTTTACTACTAAGCGGCAACACAGTAGCATACATAAACAACTATGTTAGTCATTTTACTTCAAAGATATAAGACATTCCACTAAATTAAAAAAAGAGTACATTCATCAGCTTCTTGTAATACTGATTGTATAATATAATGGTAAGAAATTGGACAGATAGTTCTCGTTTAGCAAATTGTTCATAGTTACAACAGCCTTCATAGATCTATAAAGCAAAGGAAAGCTGAAGTGAGATCATCAGCACTGTGATGACCCAAGGCCCCGCACGGAGGCAAAGCAGTCAGTTGGCAAGAGAAACAGTCCTTTAATAATTGCCAATGTTCCCCAAAAGCTCCCACATATGCTGGCAAGCCTTCAATCAAAGCACACACACACACACACATTCCTTTCAGCTGCCTCTGGCTGAAGGCAATTTCAATACAGCCGGAGAAGTATACAATGTTCTCAAGGCCAGGCAGATAACAAGAAAACAAAACAGAAACTTAATGAATCCTTTAAAATCTCAGCTTATCTGCAGTCTGCAAGGAGAGACTCAGAAATGCAGCCTGCGGTCATAAAGCAGGAAACCAGCCAATCCGTTATTCAAGGTGTCCAGGTTAAACAAAGACAAGAGCACAATTCACAACTGTCCCAAGATACCACATTTGTTCCCAGCAAATGCCCCACCCCACAGCATCTCCTTAAATCTTAATCCCCAAATGTGCCTTGTGGAGTGGGGCGGGCCGCTCTCCTCCTGAGCCATTGAGCCTGCTTATGTTGTTCTCTCCTTGTCTCTGTTCTCTTTGCTCTAGGATCAGGTGGGGGGGCCTTGCTCCTCACCTGAACTCTGCCTCCCCTGTTCCAAACCTGAAGGGCCCTGGCCTGTCTCAGACTGCTCTTCCCCACAGTCCTCTGAAGCCACAGACACCTCCTCCTGGGCCTCAACAGGGTCCTGCTCCAGTTCCATGTCCTCCTCGGATTCAGGCTCGGAAGGAGGCATGACAAGCACAGAGTTTCACTCAGTGATTGCTTCACTTAACACTCAAATTGACATTCCCAATTGTGGTTGCTAAACTTATATCCTTTGCTTGATAGTATCTAAAAATTCCACCTAGTGGCAGAAAAAAGTTAACAAGTATTTTAAGAAATTAAATACATGTACATACATACATACATACATACATACGTACATACATACTTACATATTTCAAAGTGATTCATAGATATATATGGTTATATTTCATAGAGGTCAGTGCTTCATAGAGGTCAGTGGGAATTATATATATCACATTTCCCCAAAAATAAGACCCAACCAGAAAATAAGGCCTAGTATGATTTTTCAGGATGCTCGTAATATAAGCCCTACCTCAAAAGTAAGCCCCAGCATTATGGTTTCCCTGGTGGGAGGGTGGCCAGCTCGACATTGCTTGCATTGGTTGGGTGTCTGGGGAGCCCATGAGGAGCTGGGGGGATCCATGGGTCTCCAGCGGGGGGGGGCAGGATCAGGGCAGGCACCAGGACCTGATCCAATGGAAGAGCTTTGCTGACTCTCTCAAGCTGTGTGGGGCAGCTCTGGGGCTGGGCTCAGGTGGGAGGGGAAGTCCCAGCTGCCTCTTGGGGATGGGGGCTCTCCGCCTTTCCTGTTCACTGGGGCTGTCATGGGTGGGGCAATGGTCAGCAGGCTTGCTGGAGAATGAGATTGAATGGCGGGGGCCGAGCATGCAGGGGCCACGGTGTGGCTCGGCCTGCTAAACCTCACTTCACTAAATCGGAGAGAACTTCAGCAGACAGCATACACCAGGCTGAAGAGGAGCCCTCCTATAAACTAATAACCAAACTGGGCAGAGCCTGCCAATAAACCAAAAAACAATGGTCGGTGCTCCTTTCTCCTTTCAGAGTGGGGCAAAACTTTTGCAGTCCAGTGAACTCACAGTGTTGAGATGCCACACATGGCAATTGAAATTTACCCAGCTGCTGTCTCAAAGCCATGTTTGTAGATCCTCTGCAAGAAAAAAAACAGTCCCGGAGAAGAACAAGCAATGAGAAAGAAAGAAAGCCTGCCCCTCGCGGGTGGAAATAAATGAGAAAGTGGTAGTTGAAGGAAGAGGGTGGGATTAGGATTGCATGCTGCGAATGTGGGGACAGAACTGAATCACTGAGGCTTTGAGGCAGAACTGGAAAGATATGTGGGGAGCTTGGGCTGTGCTGAAGGAAAAGGAGAGTGTTCCCTGAATTAGATTCACTAATATTCTAGTCAAGGGACAGTGTAAAAGCTGAAACCACATTCACTGGTCATCTCGGACTAAATGGCTTTGGTGCGGTAACAGTATCTTATATCTCATTTGTAACATGCAAAACTCCATAGTTCCTGTGCCTCCATCCCCCTGTGCCTCTGCCTCCACCTGCTGCCAGTGCTGCTACCATGGGGTGAGGCAGGTGGGGTAGAGGTAGCACCATGCCATGCTCCTGCATGCTCCACCTGTTAAATCTCATTTTGCTAAATTGATCAACTAGAATTCACATAACAAACTAGCCATCAATCACCTTGCTTCCTGCAAAGCTAGATTGAAGTCCTTGGACCACTCCTTTAAGCCCATTTTGGAGCTGGTCCAAAAGCAAAGGGAATGGTTCCCATCCCAAATGAAGCTGTGGGTCTTCATTTCCAAAGACCCTCTGCACAGAATAGAATAGAGCTGGAAGGGACCTTGGAGGTCTTCTAGTTCAGCCCCCTGCTCAAGCAGGAGAAGCTATACCATCTCAGACAGGTGAATGTCTAGTCTCTTCTTGAAAATTTCCAGTGATGGAGTGCCCACAATTTCTGGAGGCAAGCTATTCCACTGGTTGATTGTCCTCACTGTCAGGAAGTTTCTCCTTAATACCAGGTTGTTTCTCTCTTTGATCAGTTTCCAACCATTGTTTTTCGTCCTTCCCTCTGGTGCTCTGGTGAATAAAGTGAGCCTCTCTTCCTTGTGGCAGCCCCTCAGATACTGGGATACTGCTATCATGTCTCCCCTATTTCTTCTTTTCTTTAGACTAGCCAAACCCAAGTCCCGTAGCCATTCTTCATATGTTTTAGTCTCCAGGCCTTTGATCATCTTAGTTGCTCTTCTCTGATTTTTTTCCAAAGTTTCAACATCTTTTTTGTGATATGGTGACCAAAATTGGCTACAGTATTCCAGGTGTGGTCTTACCAGAGTTTTATGAAGCAATACTAATACATCATGTGATCTTGATTCTATGCCTCTATTTATACAACCCAGGATTGTATTAGATTTTTTGGTTGCTGCTGCACACTGCTGGTTCATGGTTAAGTGACTGTCCACTAGGATTCCAAGGTCCCTCTCACAGTTACTCTTTTTAAGCCAGGTCTCACCCAATCTGTACTTGTACCTTTGATTTTTCCTGACTAAATGTAAAACTTTGCTTTTCTCCACATTGAAACTCATTTTGTTGGATAGGGCCTATTGTTCAAATTTGTCAAGATCTTTTTGGATCCCGAGTTTGTCTTCTGGAGTGTTGGTTACTCCTGTCAGTTTGGTGTCATCTGCAAATTTGATGAGTTTCGCTTCAATTCCTTCCTCTAAGTCATTGACGAAGAATACTGTGCCAAAGACGGAACCTTGTGGGACCCCACTGCTTACTTCTCTCCATGTGGATGTAGTGCCATTGAGGATTACTCATTGAGTACGGTTTGTTAGCCAGCTACAGATCCATCTGGTGGTGATGTTGTCTATTCCACTTTTTCCTAGCTTACCAAGGAGTAGGTTTGGTCTACTTTGCCAAATGCCTTACTGAAATCTAAGTATACTACATGCACTGTGTTTCACTGGTCTACTAGTTTAGCCACTTTATCAAAGAATGAGATTAGATTGGTTTGGCATGATCTGTTTTTAACAAACCTGTGCTAGCTACTAGTTATGACTTTGTTTGCTTCTACAACAAGGCGCCGGACAAACCAAGATCCGGGATTGAAAAAGCAGCAACCGGAGCGAAGGGCTGTTCAAAACAGGAGGAAGAAGAAAAAAGTGGGAGAAGCCACTTCCAAACAGGCGAGGCAAGGCAGTTGGCAGGGCAGGAGCAGTGCCATGCTGCAACCCCTCGTCCTCCAGCTCTACCGTACACACAAGATGAGCCTCCCACCCACTGCCCTACCCATGATGGCCTCGGCCTCCCCCCATGCCTCTGTCTCTGCCTGCTGCCTGGAGGGCAAAAAACTAAGACATCACCTGAAAATAAGCCCTAATGCAGTGGTTCTCAACCTTTTTAATGCCGCGACCCCCAACTGGTTGTAAGTCGAGGACTACTCAACCGGTCGTAAGTCGAGGACTACTCAACTGGTGCAGCACTGTTTGCAGAATGGGACTTTTGGTGGGCTCAGCAGGGCAGAGACAGCCTGGACAATTCCTATTGGCTTTTGAAAGCCGATAGAATTAGACTCTATTCAAGAGAGTCTATTATATTGGCTTTCAAAAGCCAGTAGAATAAAAGGGAGTAGCACAGCTAAGGAAAAGGGGGGAAAAATGGCAGACTGCGTTGTTTGGCGACCCCCGTGAAATGGTCGTTTGACCCCAAATGGGGTCCCGACCCACTGGTTGAGAACCACTGTTTCAGATGGTGATAAACTGCAACTCCCAGCATTCCCCACTCTTGCCCTTTCCCAGCCACCCCCGGGACCTGCCCGCCCGTCCAGCCTCCTGAGCGCCATCGCAGCGGCGGGGTTGCGGGAGTCCCTTTCCACGCTGTGCAGCCCTTCACCACCACGACCCTTCCCCAACTCGTCGCACATGAGAGGGGCACAGCCAGAGTGCCAGCTCCCGCTCGGAAGGCACCGCTTCTCCCCTCCCGGCCCAGCCGGCTGGCCTCTGATGCACATGCGGGCATCACCACTGCCTGGCCGCTTCTAGGCCCAGAGCTGGTAAGCCAGGAAGGAGCCGTTCCTGCCTGCCAGTCCCAGGGCTGCGCCGGGCGCCAGAGGGCTGAGGCGGCCTCTGATGGTGAGGGAGGCAGGCCAAGCGCACGGGGGAGGCTCCAGCATGGCACAGAGGGTGGCCAGGGGCGGAGCACAGCCAGGCAACCAGGAGGCGTGGGGACCGGCTTGGTGCTGCAGCTCAGCTCAGCTCAGCCAGCAGCAACAGCAGCAGCAGTGTGTTGCCAGATCAGGGCGGGAAGAGAGGGGCCGGTGGTGGCAAGTCATGAAAACAATGTCCACACTATCAGGGTGCAAACGACTTGAACGGTTTGGCTCCCCCACCCCTTTATTTACTGAGCTGCCACAAGCTCGTGCAAACAAGCCCCAAGGAATTCTGAACGAGCAGTTGTTTTAAAAAAATGCTTTAATCAACGAGGCAGAAAGGGGAACTCACTCACGGCTCTTTTTTTCCCCTTTCTCGGTGACTGGGAAGGCAGCAGCCAGAGACACCACTGTAAAAGGGAGGTGGAGAGAGGGGCGAGAAGGAAAACCTCACTCAACTTTCGCCCTTATCAGACCCGGTTCCCTTCTGGTCGACTCCCTCCCACCCACCAGCCCCCTTCACCTCCTGCTACAGATCGACGCTACCCCTCGGGAGTATTTCACCAGGCATTTTTTTTACCTTACCCTGTGCTTCTCCCAGATGGAAGCCAGGCAAGAGGACCTGAAAGACCCCGAGCAGGAGGTTCATAGCCATGGTGGCGCGGCAGTAGCTGCTCTGCAATGGGTAGCGCAGCCCCACCATGCTGCTGAGGCGGCTGCTTTCCTGTCTGCCCGAGCTGGCTGGCGGAGCTAGCCTTGAGCAGAAATTCTCACTAGTGTCTCGGTTCCTAAGATCATCGGAAATATTTGTTTTCCAATGGTCTTAAGCGACCCCTGTGAAAGTGTCATTCGACCACCAAAATGGTCACGACCCACAGTTTGAGAACTGCTGACCTAGACAAATATTGAAAGAGGCTGAATATTGCACAAATTCCTAAAGATTTGTTAACTTTACAAATCTCTCTTCAGTCTCCATCCTTTCACAATTCTTCCACTGGTATTTATTTAATTTCACAGATTTTGTTTTTAAATTATCCATCAAAAACACTCCTTTTTAATTAACTAGGTGGGTTGTTTTGTTGGGCTGCACCTCACAAAAACAGGGAAAATGTACTCAGAAAAAGACTGGCCCCACTCATCAGGATGGTTTTAAATTAAAATTGAGGGGGGAGGGTGACTAATCTTCAGAATCTCTAGAACCCAAAACCAATCATAAATCCCAAGAAAACAAATCAAACAATGAGGTGGGCAGAGATGGAAAAAAAGATAAATTCAAACAACAATCAGGAGATACAGGAAACACACTGATGGACAGGCATAAAAGCCTTAAATGCTTATATACAAATGCTCAAAGCTTGGGAAACAAACAGGGCAAACTAGAAGCAATGGTACCCAAGGGAGGGTATGACATAGTTGGTATTCTAGAAATCTGGTGGGATGAAACTCATGAATGGAATGGACTAATGGATGGATACAAATTGTTCAAAAGAAACAGATCTACAAAAAGAGGACGGGGAGTTGCACTATATGTAAGAGAACACTACATATCTGTAGAAATGCACATGATCAAAGATAAAATCTCTCCAGAATGTATATGGATCAATATAAAAGAGAAAAAAATTGACATTACCATAGGTGTATATTACAGACCACCAAACCAATCAGAAGAAATAGATGAACTCTTTGCCAACCAGTTAACAAATGTATGTAGGAAACATACCACAATAATAATGGGTGACTTCAACTATCCAGATATAAAATGGGAGACAAACTCTGCAGCGAATGGGAGATCAAACAGATTCCTAACCAACCTAGCCGACAACTTTGTCATCCAAACGGTAGAGGAGGGAAGTAGATGTAAAGCCATACTGGATGTAATTCTTACTAATAGAAAAGAAGTGATAGAGAGCATTGAAGTTGCCGGAACCTTGGGGGAAAGTGACCATGTCATACTGGAATTTAATATAACGCAAACACTAGCAACAGAAAACAATCCAACCAGGGACTTAAACTTCAAAAGAGCTGATTTTAACAAACTCAGAGAGAACCTAGGAAAGATCCGATGAAATTCCTAAAGGGGAAAACAACCCAAGAAGCATGGGAAACTCTGAAAAATGTGATCATAAAAGCCCAGTCCAGATCAATACCACTAAAAAAGAAAAACAAGAAATTCAAGAAGAAAACAGCATGGCTGCACAAAGATCTCTCGGACAAACTGAAAGACAAAAAGGACAAATTCAAAAAATGGAAAGAGGGGCACATAACTAAGGATGACTAACAGTAGACAGTCAGAACATGCTGTTGTGATTCCGTGCCAGCCTGTGCTCCCAACAGCTGAGTCGAAGGAATCTGAGGAGGAGGTGGATGAGGCATTTGAAGGGCCATAAGAGCCAGAGGGAGGCTCTGAAGTACAGGACTCACAGTTAGATGCAGAGCCTGGGCCTTTCAGTCGTGTTTCTGATGAAGCTCAGCTGGGTGAGGAGCATGAATCAGACTTGGAAGAATCACAACAGATGGACTTGCTAATTGACGCACACAGGTGGCGTCAATTAGCCAGAGTAAGGCAACAGAGGTCAATGAGGCACCTCCAAACTAAGAAGAAATGGCAAGGGGAGGCACCGCCTTAGGACTGCTAATTAAAGGGAGGAGGTGTGGGTGGTGCTGGTTGCTGAAGGCAACTGTTTGAAAACTGCGTCTTGGAATCTTGATCTGTGACTTCTCTTGTGATTTCTTGTCTGTTTTTCATCGTGCTCTTATGGACTTGAGTTTGCTGTATTTGACAGGTTTGTCTACAATATTAAAAGGGGTTTTTGTTTTTGTTTGCAAGTCTCCAGCCTATTGCAGCAGCAGGGGTTTGGTCCTTGTGAAGTTAACAAGGACGGCAATAGGCTGGAACACAACAGTTTGCCTTCAGCCTCACCCCCTACTATCATGGAGCAGCTACGTGCTGAGAACGCCCAGCTTGCTCAGCAGCTGGCTTTGTTATCTGCCCAAGTTGCTCACTATCTGCTCAGGTAACTGCTGCTCCACCACCACCCAGGAGAAAATACCAAGTGGCGAGGCCAGACAAATTTGATGGCAACCCGGACATGTTTTCTGTTTTCATGGGACAATGCCACTTGTATATTAGTGTGAAAGCAGATGATTTCCCCACTGACCAGGATAAAGTGGGGTTTATGATAAGCCTGCTTTCTGGTTCTGCAGCTCGTTGGGGCACATCCTTGTTAGCTCAACGTAGCCCATTGTTGGACGACTTTGCGGGGTTTTGT
Organism: Crotalus tigris; assembly: GCF_016545835.1. NCBI lineage: Eukaryota > Metazoa > Chordata > Lepidosauria > Squamata > Viperidae > Crotalus > Crotalus tigris. Next base: position 210,992 of record NW_024097163.1, on the reverse strand, counting down.
GAGCACATGCGGTTGATGTATGAGGACCCCATCAAGACTCAGACAACTACCCGGCGTTTGAAAGCCCTGAGGCAAGGCCGACGCCCCCTGCAGGGCTATATCAGCGAATTTCGGCTGCTTAGCCAGGATTCAGCCTGAAATGAGGCTGCGCTCATGGACGCTTTCAGGATGGCTTGTCGGAGGAGATGTTGGATGAGTTAGCCCGTGTTGAGCTTCCCTTAATGGGCTCATTCATCTCTGCTTGCGGATCGATGCCCGGCTGCAGCAGCGAAGGAGTCGCTGTGCTACCCCAGAGATCCGTGAGCTCCCCCATTGTGAGTGCGACCCCGGTCCAGAGGGAGGAGCCAATGGAGTTAGGCACTGCAAGACCTCGTCTATTGGTAACAGAGATGAACAGGCGACGTTTGGGTGGGTTGTGTTTTTATTTTGGGGACCTTGGACATTTGGCTGCTTTCTGTCCCAAGAAGCAACGAGGAGCATCTGTGACGGAGTCGGTCCCAAGACTGCCCTCGGCTTCCCTGTCAGGAAACGGGCCACGCCCGACCTAAAAGGCCTTTTGGATCGGGCGTCCCGCAACTCTGAATCACGTCCTTCTGATACTGCCCACAGACCCCCAAAACATTTGATTTTGTATGCGCACCTGCTTCTTCCTACATTGCCCAAGGGGATTCCTGTCCATACGTTGATTGACTCTGGGGCCACTACGAACTTTATGGACACAGCATTTGTGACTAAATGGGCAACTCCCCAATGCCCGGTGGATCCGCCGATGTTAGTGGAGACCATTGATGGTCGAGTGCTTCTGTCTGGGCAAATTAAGGCCACCACGCAACCGCTATGTATGGCCATCAGTAATCATGAGGAGGCCATTCAGTTCTATATCACATCAGACCTGCATTTCCCTGTGGTCTTGGGAATGACGTGGCTCCGGGCGCATGACCCACAGATTTATTGGACACAGAACTTGGTCACCTTTCCAAGCTTTCAGTACATGGACCACACCCACCATATCTGTGCCGGTCAGATAGAGGAGCCCACGGGGGTCTCCTTACCCTCTGAATTGACAGAGTATGCTGATGTGTTCAGCGAGACTGAGGCAGATCGATTACCCCCGCACAGGCCTTATGACTGCCCCATTGACTTAGTCCCTAACGCGCCTCTCCCAGTGGGGCATTTGTATTCCATGTTGGACACCGAGTTGGCTGCATTGAGGGACTTTTTGGACAAGAATTTGGCTCGGGGGTTTATTCGGCCCTCATCCTCACCAGTATCTGCACCCGTACTCTTCGTCAAGAAGTCCGGTGAATTACGGCTTTGCTGCGATTATCAGAAATTAAACGCCATTACAGTGTGCAACCGATACCCGCTGCCCCTCATCCCTGAACTCTTGGATCGGCTTCGTGAGGCCAAAATCTTCACAAAACTGGACTTGCGCAGAGCTTACAACCTTGTCAGAGTTCAGTTGGGTGATGAGTGGAAGACGGCATTTGGTACTCGGTACGGGCACGTCGAGTACACGGTGATGCCCTTTGGCCTGACCAAATCCCCTGCTGTTTTCCAACACTTTATGAATGACATTTTCCGGGACTTGTTAGATCAGTTTGTGGTGATTTACCTGGACAACATCCTGATCTATTCCCCATTGCGAGAGGAGCACCGTCGGCATCTCCGTCAGGTCTTGCAGCGGCTTTGAGAACATCAGCTCTATGATAAATTAGAGAAATGCCAGTTCTATCAGACGACTATCGAGTTCCTGGGTCATCATATTTCTCCTGAGGGCATCGCTATGGACCCGAGTAAGGTGGAGTCTTTGCAGAGTTGGCAACCACCACGTCGTGTGAAGGATGTCCAGCGATTTCTTGGGTTCGCCAACTATTATCGGACTTTTATCCCTGTATTTGCTACCATGACAGCTCCCCTTACTCGGCTCCTGCAGAAAAAGACTCGGTTTCAGTGGGACACTCCGGAACAACGGGCTTTCCAGGCTTTGAAGGAAGCCTTCATGAAGGAGCCCATCCTGAAGCATCCTGACCCGCAATGGCCATTTGTCGTGGAGACGGATGCCTCCAACATTGCCATTGGGGCGGTGTTACTCCAGGCGACGAGGCCTGGCGGTGCCCTCTTCCCTTGCGTGTACTATTCACGGAAATTGAATCCGGTGGAGCGCAATTATACCATCTGGGAGAAGGAGCTATTGGCCATTAAAGTGGCGTTCGAGACCTGGAGGCATCATCTGGAAGGGGCGCGGCATCAAATCGAGGTCCGGACAGACCATAAGAATTTTTTTATTAAAAAAGTTTTTATTTTCCATTTATTCATACAAAATACAATTAAATTCCTAACCATTGGTACCGCCTGCCCATTCCCCCCAGGCTGCGTCCACCCTCTCTAATCCTTCCCCACTTCCCTCCTCTTTCTCTCCTCCCCTCCTATTCTCTTCCCCTCCCCTTCTCCTCTAACCATCCTACTTCCTCCCTACTCCTTCCTCCCCTCTCATCCCTCTCACACACATGAACGCAGCATAGGGGAAATGCCCAAGCGTTTACCATGTCTATATTATCATTACACACCCACTCACCCACCCACCCACCCTCAACCCTCCCCCCCTCGCTTCCCAGAGCAGAATACAGGGTTATTATTAAGAAAGGAAAAAACAATAATAAAAAAAGAAAAAAAGAAAAAAGAAAATAAAAGAGAGAAAAAAAAACATCATACTTAACCTTTAACTCCCCTTAAATTAAGTCATATAAACAAATCTCTACAACAGTTACTATAAAATTTACTCATAAAATAAATGAAACTTTATAGTCCCATATTTTTTCTGAATATAATCTATCCATCTTCTCCATACAATAATATATCTTTCTTGTGTATGATCCTTCAAATAATCAGAAAATTTTGCCATTTCTGCAAAGTTAGAAACTTTAAATATCCATTCTTCTAAAGTAGGCAACGAGTCCTTCTTCCAATACAAGCCTACTAATAACCTTGCTGCAGTTAATAAATTCAAATTAAAGTAGTTTCTTTGTCATTTAAATCCACATACCCAATAAGAATAATTGAGGGGTGAACTTTATCTTCCTTTTAAAAATCTTTTGAATGTTCCACCAAATCATAATCCAAAAAGCCTTTACCTTTTTACAATTCCACCAAACATGAAAATATGTCGCATCCATATTACCACATCTCCAACATTTGGATTGTAAATTTGGATACATACAAGATAATTTTTTAGGATCTAAATGCCATCTGTAAAACATTTTATAAAAATTTTCCCTCAAATTTTGAGCTTGTGTAAATCTAACATTTCTAATCCAAATTGTCTCCCATAAGTCCAATGGGATCGGATCCTGGATATTCTGAGCCCATTTAATCATACAGTCTTTAACCAATTCTGTTTCAGAGTCTAATTCTATTAAAGCATTGTAAATTCTTTTTATATGGGCCTGACTCTGATCTTTAATCTGAATAACCAGATTTCCATCTTCTAGTGTTATTCCTTCTTTTTTATCTACAGTCCACCTGTCCACTATTTGTAAATATTGAAACCATGACTGTAGAATATTTTCTTGCCTTAATACATCTAGAGATTTTAAATGCCAATCCGAACCTGACCAAGTTAATAATTCTTTATATGAAATTTTATCAAAATTCATCGCCTTAGAAATCCCCTCAATTGCATGTCTAGAAATCCCCCAGATAGGTATTTTATAGTTTAACCTATAATAATACTTTTTCCAAACTTGAAGTAGGGCATTCCTCAAAATATGTGATTTAAAAGTCCGATCAGCTTTCTTATTAAAAATTAAGTATGCATGCCAACCATATATTAAATCCCAACCTTCCAAAAAGAGAATATCCATATTTGTTAAATTAAGCCAGTCACTTAACCAAGTTAAGGCGGCTGCATCATAATATAATTTCAAGTTAGATGCTTTAAGTCCTCCTCTTTCTCGGGCATCTTGCAAAATCTTAAACTTAACCCTTGGTTTTTTCCCAGCCCAAATGAATTTATTGATACCCTTCTGCCATTCCTCCAAATTTACATCTTTTTTTAAGATAGGTATCATCTGAAACAAGAAAAGAAACTTTGGTAGAACATTCATTTTTATAGCTGAAATTCTCCCCAGCAATGACAATTGCAGTTTTTTCCAGTCATTTAAATCCTTTTGCACTTTTGCCCATAGTAATTCATAATTATTTTTATACAATTTTCCATTTGAGGCAGTTAAATATACTCCCAGATATTTAACCTTTTTCACCATCTGAAAACCTGTGGCTTTAACCAAACTTTCCTTGTCATTGGCTAACATATTCTTACATAATATCTTAGTCTTATGGTTATTGACTTTAAAACCAGAAACTTTTCCATACTGTGTTATAAGTTCTAATAGACAATCAACCGCTCTAATCGGTTGTTCCAAAATCAAAACCAAATCATCCGCAAAAGCCCATAATTTATACTCATTTTTTCTTATCTTTATGCCCTTGATTACCGTTGATTCTCGAATCTGGATCAACAAAATTTCCAATGTCAAAACAAATAACAATGGAGATAATGGGCATCCTTGTCTTGTCCCTTTTTCAATATTAAAAGTCTCAGTCAATCCCCCATTAACAACAATTTGAGCAGATTGTTGCTGATATATAGCTTTAAGTGCATGTAAAAAATTATCCCCAAAATTCATTTTCTCTACCAGTGAGAATAAGAATTGCCAATCTAATTGATCAAAGGCTTTTTCAGTATCCAAAAATATAAAAGCCACAGGAATCTGATTGTTCTTATCCAAATACTCAATTAAGTTAATAATTTGTCTAACATTATATTTCATGTATCGCCCCGTTATGAATCCTGATTGATCACTGTGAATCAAATCCTTCATAACCTGCATTAATCTATTTGCCAAAATTTTTGTAAAAATCTTGTTATCTACATTTAATAATGATATCGGCCTATAATTCTTAGGCTCTGTAAGATTTTGATCCTCCTTCGGAATCAATGATATAAACGCTCTTTTCCAAGAAGGAGGAACTTGTGCTCCCAGCAAGATATTATTAAAAAGCTCCTTTAATGGCTCCAACATTTCTTCATATAAATTTTTATAATACATCGACGTCAATCCATCTGTTCCTGGAGACTTTCCCACCTTTAACTGCTTGATAGCTAAGCCAATTTCCTCCACAGTAATTAAACAATTCATCCCATTTTGCTGTTCCTTAGAAAGTTTAGGAAAATGAACTGATTGTAAATATTTATCTATATCCATTCCCTTTATATTATCACTTGAGTATAGTTTTGTGTAAAAATCTAAAAAACTATTTTTAATCAAATTTTGCTGAAAAACTTCAGTACCTTTATATTTTACTTTCTCTATAATCCTAGCCTTCTGTTTCTTTCGTAACTGATAAGCTAACCACCTCCCAGGCTTATTCGCATTACAAAAAGTATTATGTCTCATATAACGCAAATTGGTAGCCACCTGATCTGCCATCAACATATTCAATTGTTCCCTAAGCATCTTTACAGAAACCTTTAAGTTATTATCGGTTGGATTAAGAGCAAGCGCTTCTTCTTTTATTTTTATCTCATCTTCTATTTCTCTACATCTTTGTATCCTTTTATCCCTAGAAACTTTATTTAAATGAATTAAAATTCCCCTCATATACGCCTTACTGGCGTCCCAGACCATGGGCATCAATGTACCCTTATTCATATTTAAAGCAAAAAACTCCTTTAAATGCTCTTCACATTTTTGTACAAACTCTCCCCGGGTAAACAAATTCTCATTCAGTCTCCAAGGCCTTCTATTCCCATCTTCCAAGTATAGCTCCGTCCACACAGGACTATGGTCTGAAAGGGTCCTGAGAAAGATTTTTACCTTTCTCACCCTAGAAAGAAAATCACTAGTAACCAAAAAGAAGTCAATCCTTGAAAATGACTGATGTCTATCTGAATAGAAGGTAAAATCTCTATCACTTGTGTTCCTTTCTCGCCAAATGTCAATAAGTTCCAACTCTTCTTTCAAATCAAAAAAGTTTTGGGTAATTTAGTTTGAGTAAAATTTTTTGAAGAGCTCTTTTTATCTATAGTTATATCCAAAACTCCATTCCAGTCACTCATCAAAATTACGGATTTATAATCCAACTGGGATATCTTCCCATGTAAAAACTTATAAAATTGCTTCTGTTGTTGATTAGGGGCATATAATCCAACAATAAGAACTTTCTTGCCTTGTAACAGTAGTTCCACAAAGATATATCTTCCTTCAAGATCAACCTCAATTAATTTAGCCGATAAATTTTTCTTCACATAAATTACAACACCCCCTTGGAGCTGGAGCTATAAAATGGGATCCCAAACGAGAATTTGTCAAATATTTTGAATCCTTTGAAGTTATATGAGTCTCTTGCAAACATATCAAGTCATTATTATGTTGTTTCAAATAGTAGAAGACCTTTCTCCGTTTCTGGGGTGAATTTAAGCCATTAACATTCCAGGTCAGGAACTTGGCCATCTACACCGGCCTGAAGCCTTTGAAGCATAGCCTGAAGATCAACTGTCGAAGATCTTTTAGGTCTTGCCCCTCCCACAGGCTCTGTAGTAACCATTCCTTCTACTTTATCGCCACTCTTCTGCTGCTGCTCTTTTTCTTTATGTTTATGGGCAGCTCATGTCATCCTTTGATCTTTTATCTCAAGATTCTGTACAGGCAACACCGCTTGTTCCATGACCATCAATGAGGAAGCTCCTGCCATAACGGGCTCTTCAATTATCCTTGTTTGTGGAGGTGAAGACAGTCTTGCCTTTAGAATAGAGTGATAGAAATCTCTTGCCTTTAAAACTGTAGTTAATCTGTAACGTATTCCATCATAATTCACTATTATTCCTCTTGGAATCTCCCATCTGAACTGGATTTGACAATGTTTTAACTCATCAGACAGAAAAGTAAAATCTTTTCTACCTCTTAAAATTTTTGGAGGTATTTCTTTTAAAATTATCACATCTTGAGCTGCAATTTGAAACCTCTTTTTATAAAAAGCCTGTATAATTTCATTACGAATAGATCTTCTGGAAAAGTAAATAACCACATCTCTTGGTAAATTTCTCTGTCTGGCCACCCGTGAGTTGACTCTGAAGATTTTTTCTATCTCATTCCCAACTGCTTCTGGTCTCCATCCAAGATTAAAAGTGATATCTTTAACAATAAGCATCTTCAAATCTTCCTGGGAATTTTCTTGCAAACCCCGGATACGCAATGCGAACTCCATTTCTCTGTATTGTGAAATAGTTTGTTCATCCTGTGTAACTTCTATCTTATTCTCCACTTCCACCATTCTAAATTCCAATTTTGCTGCATTTTCAGTAATCTCTTCCATTTTATCGTCAATCCTTTCAATATGCAGGGCAAGACCAGAAAACGCAAATAATATGTCTTCTCTGACCTGCTTGTTCTTTTTCTCCAATAATTCTTCTGTAATAACCCTCTCTGCAATTATAAGATCTTTTACCTCCTCTTTAATATCCAAAGCAGTCATTTTTAAAGCCTCTTGTAAGTCTTTGAGAGAGATTGCAGGAGGAGGAGAGGGTGGGGGTGATTTTGGTTTAAACTGAGAAACAGGCTGAGTCATTGGGGAGGAAATAGAAGCTTTAGGGACAGAGACCAAACGTTTTGAAGCCATTCTGTTAAGTTCAAAGGAGCAAAATTCTTGCCTCTATAATATCACAGTTCTTTAAATAATAATAAAAAGAAAAAAGGGGAAAAAAGAGAAAGAGGAACAAAATTCTTGCTTCTATATTTAAAACATAAACTTTTAACTTTGTTGCAAAGTCAAACAAGAAAGACAGTCGCCATTTTGCCTTTCACTTTCCCTTTCTTCAAAAGGGAAAGTAAACAAAGAGAAGAAAGGGAGGAGAAGATGCTTGCAGGAGTTAAAGTCACAATCAATCTTAAATCCACTTTCTCCTGGTCTGCTCCGTCTGCATTTGAATACTCACAAGCCTCCAAAAAAAAAGCAGATGTGGGAGCGGCGCCTTGCTTCATCCCAGAACTTTGGGACAAAGACGTCCTGGAGTGTCGAGTTGGCTCAGGCTCCGAGGGAGCTCTACCCTCCGATCCCTGAAATTATGGGGATTCAGGGGAGCTCTTACCTCTACCTGAGCAGCTCTTCTCTTCCCTTTCTCCCAGGAAAGAGATTCAAGCCACAGGACAGCTGATTGTAAAAGTCCTGTGGCTTTTACACAACCCAGGAACGGGCTGCTTTGTGAAAAGCAGCCATCGTAGCTGCTTGATCACACCAGAAGTCGGACCATAAGAATTTAGAAAGCCTGCAGACCGCTCAGAAATTGAACCAACGCCAGATCCGATGGTCTCTCTTCTTTGCAAGGTTCAATTTCTGGGTGACGTACATACCGAGCGGTCACAATCAAAGAGCGGATGCTCTGTCCAGGAAGCCCGAATATTCCCGAGCAGAAGACAAGCTTCTGCCCAGGACAGTGCTCCCTATTGAGTCTTTTGCTGCGGTGAGAGAGCCAATAGATGTACGGGCTTGGATTCGGGAGGCCCAGCAGCAGGATGGGTGGGTGGCTCAGCAAAAGGAGTTAGTGGGGCCCAATTCACCATGGACAGTCATGGATGGACTCCTCCACTATCGTGATCGGCTCTATGTGCCTGGAGGGCCACTCAGAGGACTCATCCTCAGCCAGTGTCATGATAATCCAGCAGCGGGGCACTTTGGCCTGTTCAAGACCCTGAATTTGGTATCCCGTACCTTCTGGTGGCCCCGAATCCGACATGACATTCAGACCTATGTCTCATCGTGTATTTCCTGTAAGCCAAGTCAGTGACAGGGGCCCCACCCGGACTACTGCAGCCCTTGCCGACACCCAAAAGACCCTGGGGGGTGGTGTCCATGGATTTTTTGACGGATTTACCCCCATCTTCTGGATTCACGACGGTATTCGTGGTGGTTGACATGTTGACCAAGATGGCGCATTTCATTCCATGCCATGGCTTACCATCTCCCCGCGCCACCACTCACATGTTCATCCAGCAAGTGTTCCGTCTGCATGGTCTTCCTGATAAGATTGTGTCCGATAGAGGGGCCCAGTTCACAGCCCATTTCTGGCAGGAGTTGATGCAGGCGTTGGATGTCAAGATCTGCCTCTCATCTGCACATCATCCTTAAACCGACGGAGGGACCGAGAAGGTCATTGGAATCCTGGAGCAATATCTGCACTGCTATGTCAATCAGCAGCAGAACAATTGGGTGGATTATCTGGCAGTGGCTGAGTTTGCGTTCAATAACTCTCAGCACACTTCCACGCAGATGACACCATTCTTAGCCAATGTGGGCTATCACCCTCGGTTTTTCCCTCTTTCCCCACTAGATGCACCGTAACCACCAGTGAACAACTACCTGGCAGAGTTACAGGCAATCCATCGATTGGTGCAGCGACAGTTGGAGAAGGCCAAGGCTGACTACAAATGGTTTGCTGATCGGTCAAGGCGGGATACGCCTCCACTATCGGTGGGAGATCAGGTATGGCTGTCCACCAGGAATCTACCATCAACCCGGCCAACCAAGAAATTAGATCACCGATATGTTGGACCGTTCCCAATCGAGGCTATCATCAATCCAGTCACCTATCGCTTAACTCTGCCACGTTCCATGCGGGTACATCCGGTCTTTCACCGTTCTCTGTTGGTCCCTGAGCAACCGGCGTGTCAACTCAGCTGAGCTGAACTGCCCCCACCGGAACAACATGACAGAGACAGTGCCCCCGAGTATGAGGTTGCCAGCATTCGGGACTCCCGTTGGGTGAAAGGACGCTTCCAGTACTTGATTGAATGGAAAGGCTACGGACCGGAAGAGTTCACCTGGGAGGATAAGTCTACTGTTCATGCTCCTGCCTTGGTGACCACCTTTCATGAACAATTCCCATCTCGACCGCATCCGGATCGGCAGACCCAGGGGAAGGGCCCTGCGGTGTGGGATAGTGTTTTGATTCCGTGCCAGCCTGTGCTCCCAACTCGGAGGAATTTGAGGAGGAGGTGGAGGAGGCATTTGAAGGGCCATCAGAGCCAGAGGGAGGCTCTGAAGTTGGATGCAGAGCCTGGGCCCTCCAGTCGTGTTTCTGATTAAGCTCAGCTGGGTGAGGAACATGAATCAGACTTGGAAGAATCACAACAGATGGACTTGCTAATTGACGCATGCAGGAGCGTCAATTAGCCAGAGTAAGGCAATAGAGGTCAATGAGGCACCTCCAAAGTAAGAAGAAATGGCAAGGGGAGGCACTGCCTTAGGACTGCTAATTAAAGGGAGGAGGTGTGGGTGGTGCTGGTTGCTGAAGGCAATCGTTTGAAAACTGTGTCTTAGAATCTTGATCTGTGACTTCTCTTGTGATTTCTTGTTTGTTTTTCATTGTGCTCTTATGGACTTGAGTTTGCTGTATTTGACAGGTTTGTCTACAATATTAAAAGAGGTTTTTGTTTTTGTTTGCAAGTCTCCAGCCTATTGCAGCAGCAGGGGTTTGGCCCTTGTGAAGTTAACAAGGACGGCAATAGGCTGGAACAGAACACATGCAAAGATGAAGTGAGGAAAGCAGGCTCAGAATGAACAAAGACTTGCAACAGAAATCAAGGATAATAAAAAAAAGTTTTTTCCAATATATTAATAACAAGTCAAGGAAAATGTAGGCCCACTAAAGAGAAAAGATGGCAAGGAAATAACAGTCAACAGGGAGAAAGCAAAACTGCTTAACTCATACTTTGCATCAGTATTCATACAAAAAGAAACCATAGCCCAACATACTCAAAAAACACTGCAAAAGACAAACTTGAAACATAAATTAAAATAAGCAAGAAAATGGTAAGAGAACACCTATCCAACCTTGACGAATATAAATCACCAGGACCCGACAGATTACATCCCAGAGTTCTGAAGGATGTTCTGGCAGATGTTATCTCAGAACCATTGCACCACATCTTCCACAAACCCTGGAGCACCGGGGAAGTACTAGAGGATTGGAAAAGGGCTGATGTGGTCCCCATCTTCAAGAAAGGAAAAAAAAACGAACCCAGGAAACTACAGACCAATCAGTCTAATATCAATACTTGAGAAAATCCTAGAAAAGATAATCAAAAAACAGATGTGCAAACAATTAGAAGCAAACAAAGTCATAACTAGAAACCAGCACGGGTTTGTTAAAAACAGATCATGCCAGACCAATCTGATCTCATTCTTCGATAAGGTGACTAAACTAGTAGACCAGCAAAATGCAGTGGATGTAGTATACCTAGATTTCAATAAGGCATTTGACAAAGTAGACCAAACCTACGCCTTGGTAAGCTACAAAAAGGTGGAATAGATAATATCACCACCAGATGGATCTGTAGCTGGCTGACAAACCATATGTCAGAATCCAATTATATTTCATTTCTAGTTATCGACTATGGAAAATCCCATTTCTGCCCTCTCTGGATTCTGTCATACTACGAAGAGGAAGGGGGATGAGCAAAGGGGTTTTATGGCTCTCACTTCCTTCATTAAAACTTCAAATGGACTTAATGTGGATCTCACCAAGAGGACTGACCATAACAATATGGCCCATCAGCTTTCATCTACTACTCTCTGAAGTCTCCCTTCTGCCAGTTGAGAGAAAAAGGGGATGGAAATGTGGTGCCTGGGATTGTTGCTGGAAGGACCGTGGGGTGGGGGTTGCTTGGGAACACTTAAAACCTTGAATGGTAGGTATTGGCCCCACAGATCCTGTCTAAAATGCCTGCAACCTTCTTATCTTAATAAAGATGCCTGTTGGAAGAGATATTCCAAGAGTTCTGTCTTCTTAAGATTGAAAGTGGGGTGGGTCCTTACATTAGACAGGATCTGCAAAATTAGTCCACCTGGAAGGGAGAACCTTGCCAGGGGACTTTGCAAAAATTACCATGTCAGACGACGGAGCAGAGAAGGGAGAAAACTCCCCGGAAAGGGAGCCGCTGCCCGGACTGAAACCCTGCCAGATGTTGGAATCTGAGAGGTCAGATTCCTCAGGAGAAGAGGTGGTGGAGACACATAACCACAAACCTCGGTAGTCAATGGGCGTTGGAAAGAAAGGTGAGTGGGAAAAGAAATCAAGAAAGGTGACCCTGAGATGGGGGGCCAACCAACCAGAATGGAAGCAGGAGATGAAGAAATCCCTGTATGCAAGTGAAGAGGAAGAGAGCTGGGCACTGTACTCGGGCTGGATCCTAGAGAAAGCTATCGACCTGATGAAGAGAACCCTCAGCTCCCTAGGAGAGGAGAATTCTGAGCCCTACGGCCACACCAGCTCCTGGAGCCGCAACTGGAGAGATACCGAGGGGGAAGTGGAACCTGCAGCCCCAGGGACATCTGCTGATCCAGTAGTTCCCACTCCCCGCTGACCCGCAGATGGCAATCTGGATGGAAGACACTACCAGCGACAACGAAGACACCGATCCATAAAAAGACTCCCGCTGCTGGACGTGAGATTGAAGGGGGAGCCGACTCCCTTGGGGTTTTTCCTAACCCAAGTCCTCAGCTACATGGAGGAATACAGGCGGCACATCCCCAGCAACAAAGCCGTATCCAGATCGTGCAATCTGCGCTGGACAGGCCGATCAAAGATTGGGTGGTGAACTTGCACAACTCCAATGCCCCAGAGCTCAATGACTTCAACCATTTCATGTCCTCTCTGAGGTGATTTGAGGACCCTCTGGTTGATCGCAAAGCCCGCAAAAGGATAAAAATGATGAGGCAAGGCAAACGCCCGGTAGCCAAATATATGCAAGAATTCTGTGCCATAGCCAGCAAACTGAACTGGTCAGAAGACATCATCCTTAGTCACTTCAAAGACTGGCCAAACTACAACCTAGTGAAGAGGCACCGCCGAGGAAAACAATGGAGCTGCTCACCACTTGAGTTGACATGTGAACCAGTGAAACCATCGGCTACGGCCAAGAAGCAAATGGGGTGTTTCAAGTGTGGGAGAGGGGGCATCGGGCTGTAGAATGCCACTCAAAAGCCCCCCAGCACAACCCAGACAGATCACTGGCCAGCAAATCCGGAAAGTCTCCAGCTAAGCCAAAAGAACCTGCCATGAGAATGATGGAGGCTGTGGAATTCCCCACCTCTGCTCATCATGGGGAAAGAACTCCAGCCTACATTGCAGGGCTGGTGGATACCTCAGACTTGGAGGGTGAACCCCTGGTAAGTGAACCCATTGCACCCATCCTCAAGATAGTGACTATATTAATCCCCCCCATGCCCGAAGCTGTGAAGGTGAAAGCCTTAGTAGACTCTGGCTGCACCCGCTGCCACATTAGCCCGACGCTAGTGGGGAATCTGGGCATTCTGTCAAGGAGACTGGAACAACCAATCTCATTTGGCCAGTTAGATGGGTCCATAGCAGGAGGGGTGACAGCTACCCTAGCCACTTTACCAATACACTTCTCCCTGGGCAAACATGAGGAAGACATAACATTTGTAGTGACTCCAGGCATGGAATGTCTGATGATCCTAGGAATGGAATGGTTAAAAAAATGGAACCCCTGGGTGAATTGGAGGATGGCAGAAATCAATTTCCCGAAAGGGGACCCTATGGACTTAAAATCCAAAGGGGAGCTACCAAAATTAAGAACGGAAAATGCTGCCATGGGAGAGGAAAAGGGACTACCAGAAATACCAGAGGAATACAGAGATCTTGCTGAAGTTTTCAGTGAGGAGAGGGCGGATGAGCTCCCCCCCCACCAACCCACAGACTGTGCCATTGAATTCAAGCCTGGGGCAAAACTCCCGAAGCCCAGATTATACTCCATGAGCCCAAAGGAGAAGAAGGAAATAGAAAGATTCATAAAGAAAAACTTAGAAAGGGGGTTCATTGAACCAGCCAAGCCTAAAGTGGCTGCCCCAGTCCTCTTTAGAGAGAAGGATGGCTCTTTACGCTTATGCATGGATTATAGGGCCCTGAATACAATCAGTGAAACCCTCTGCCCCTCATGAAAGACATGTTGTCACACCTCTCAAAAGGGAATTTTTTTTTCTAAACTAGACCTAAGGGAAGCTTACTATCGTGTGAGAATTAAGGAAGGGGATGAATGGAAGACCGCATTTTACTGTCCCATGGGGTGCTATCAATTCAAAGTCTTGCCATTTGGATTACAACGGGGCCCCACAGTATTTATGCAATTAATCAATGACGTTCTAAGGGAGCACCTATTTAAGGGGGTCCTGGTTTACTTAGATGACATTCTTATCTTCACCGAATCAAAAGAGGAACATGTCAACCTAGTCAGAGCGGTTTTAAAGAAACTGCGAGCCCCCACCTATATGCCAAACTCTCGAAATGTGAATTCCAGTAGGAAAGGATAGACTACCTAGGTTATCGTATATCCCCACAGGGCATTGAAATGGACCCAGAGAAGGTCAGAGCAGTATTAAAATGGGCACCACCCCGCACAAGAAAGCAACTTCAAAGTTTCCTGGGCTTTGCAAACTTTTACCGCCAATTCATTCCCTCATTTGCCCAGATAGCCCTGCCCCTCACAAACTTACTAAAAACGAAGGGAGCATCCTCAGTAAAACCTAGCTACCATTAACATGGACAATGGAGTGCCAAGCAGCGTTTGAGAGATTAATAAGCCTTTTTTCTGCTGAACCAGTACTGAGGCATCTAGACATGGATAAGCCCTTCATAATACAGGCGGATGCAAGTGATGTGGCAGTGGGGGCTGTACTATTACAAGAAAACAATGAAGGGGTATTGCAACCCTGTGCGTATACATCTAAGAAACTCACCAAAATGGAACAGCGCTGGCCCGTGTGGGAGAAAGAGGCATACAGGATACGTTGGTCATTACTCACATGGTGCCAGTTCCTTGAAGGCAACAAAATACCTTTCCAGGTGTGGACAGACCACAAAAATTTGGAAGCCCTGAAAACACCCAGGAAGCTCAACCCTAATGGGGTTCCATTGAATGGTTCCAGAAAAATAAACACGTGTGCACAATGAAAGACGAGCTGCCTTGGGTGGGGCAAAAGTTATATATACCAACAACCCAAAGAGTCATATTCATGCAGCTTTGCCACAACACAAAATCAGCAGGGCATTTTGGATTTGTAAAAACATTACACTTAATTAAATGACAATTTTGTTGGCCATCCATGAAAAAGTACATAGAAAGCTACTTGGCCAGCTGCCCAAAGTATGCAACTGCCAAGAGGTTGCAAGGGAAATCACCCGAACTATTACAAACAATGGCAAATCCCTCAGCCCCCTGGAGGGAAATAGCCATGGATTTTATAGTGAAATTACCAGAAAGAAATGGGAATACTGTTGTCTGGACGGTCACGGACTTTTTTTCTAAACAGGTGCACTTTATCCCCTGCCAAAAGATTCCCACTGCAAAAGCCTTAGCGAAACTTTTCATCCAGCATATTTACAGATTGCATGGGGCACCCCAACGCATCATATCTGATAGGGGAGTGTAATTTACGTCTGCATTTTGGAAGGAATTTTTATCCCTCTTAGGGACCACTCAGGGACTGACATCTAGCCATCACCCGCAAGGAAATGAACAAGCGGAACATTCGAACTCAGTACTTGAGCAATATTTAAGATGCTTTCTTAATTTCCAGTAGTCTGATTGGATGGACCTACTCCCTTTCCCAGAAGTTGTCTACAATAATGCAGTCCACTCCAGCACAGGTTACACTCCTTTTCAAATAGCTATCGATCAAAGTTTCAACCCCATGCCAGAACTAACCCCAAACAAACCGGCGATCCCATTACTGAAAGAATGGATGGAACAATTACAAACACCTGGCCAATAGTTAGAAAAGCACTAGATGAAGCTAGGCAGGCATACAAAGCACACGCCGATAAAAAAGAGTTGAGCCTACACCATTCATTATAGGAGAAATGGTGTACTTATCTACAAAATACCTAAAATCCCTACAACCTTGTAAAAAAATGTGGACCAAAATATATAGAGCTTTTTCCAATTAAAAGAATCATAAACCCAGTAACAGTAGAATTAGAATTACCCAAAAATCTGAGGCAAATACACCCAATTTTTCATTGCAGTTTACGGCCAAAAATCCCCCCCCCACCACCTCCAATCATGGTGGAGGGCGAACAACACTTCAAGATAAAGGAAATCCTAGATTCTAGGAGATATCATGGAGCAACTCAGTACCTAGTAGCTTGGAAACACCTCCCTGCCTCACAAAACGAGTGGGTCCATAAACATCAGGTCAGAGCCCCGAAGCTATTAAAGAAGTTTCATACAGGGTATCCTAACAAACTAGACTAACTTTTATATCTGTTTTGTTTTCTTTACAGGTGGATCTCTCTTATTTTTAAGGAGGCAGGATGTCAGAATCCAATTATATTTCATTTCTAGTTATCCATGATGGAAAACCCCATTTCTGCCCTCTCTGGATTCTGTCATACTACGAAGGGGAAGGGGGATGAGCAAAGGGGTTTTATGGCTCTCACTTCCTTCATTAAAACCTCAAAGGGACTGAATGTGGATCTCACCAAGAGGACTGACCATAAGAATATGGCCCATCAGCTTTCATCTACTACTCTCTGAAGTCTCCCTTCTGCCAATCAAGAGGAAAAGGGAGTGGAAATGTGATGCCTGGGATTGTCGCTGGAAGGACGGTGGGGTGGGAACTGCTTGGGAACACTTAAAACCTTGAATGGTAGGTGTTGGCCCCTCAGATCCTGTCTAGAATGCCTGCAACCATCTTATCTTAATAAAGATACCTTCAAGAATAGATTTACTGGTTGAAAGGGAAGCGCTTTTATGGAAGTCTGTGTGGCATAAAAAGAAACCCAGAATTAGACTGAAAAAGAAATTTAAAAATGTTTAATGGAGTAAAAGGCAATGCTGATTTTATGGATTGTTTTAAGGATAATGATCTAGAGCTAGAAGTAAGAAAAATCCAATTATATACATGCGTGTTTAAATTAGTAAGTGCTTAAATTGATTAGGTGATTTTATGTATAATATATGATCTGATAAGGTATGATAATTAATTGGATGGAATTTGAAGTTTGTGTAATGAATTGAAAGGAATTAAGGTTTAACATTATTATTATTTTTTCTTTTTTCTTTTCTCTTAATTAAGTCAGTTATAACTATATACATATGTGTTTAAATTAGTTAGATGCTTCTTTTGTTCTATGGAATGGTTTGGATAAAAGAACCTTGGCTCTATGGATTGTATTAAGGATAAAAAATATATAATCATATACATATACATATATATATATATATATATATATAT
Organism: Crotalus tigris; assembly: GCF_016545835.1. Classification (NCBI taxonomy): domain Eukaryota; kingdom Metazoa; phylum Chordata; class Lepidosauria; order Squamata; family Viperidae; genus Crotalus; species Crotalus tigris. The sequence continues at coordinate 193,679 of NW_024097163.1, read as the reverse complement.
ATATATATATATATATATATATAGTCAAAATAATGATCACCAAGAGAATATCTATCAAAAATAGAATTTTAATCCACCAAGCTTTTGTCAAATACATTTGACATCGTCAGGGTTAAAAGGCAAACGCCGGGGGAAGTCTTATGTACAGTTGTTTAATGCCTGTTTCCAGCTCCTGGAGTGTGTCATCGGCCCCAGCTGATCGAGTTGAATCCCAAGTACACGCCCCACATCAGCACCTATCCTCTTTCCATTGCTAATTTGCATTCTGTCATACGTTACTCCGTTAGCTGTTTCAGGGTTGGTCAGGTTGGGGGTCAGGATCTTTTCTCCTCCCCTGCTCATAACTCCCCCACCATTCCACACATGGCTTCCCTTAGGGAGCAGGGGTGGGCAATTATTTAAATTGCTTCCAATATCCCTGCAAGCCCCAAGACCACTTTGATCTTGTTTATCTATCCCTCAGGGTTGTAACGCAGGCTCATAGTCACAGCCCATGCTATTCCTCCTCCCCTCCTCCTTCCCGTGAGTTCTCCTGAATGATCCACTGTTCGTTCCCACGCTCTCTCCCTCGCGCACATTCAGGATGTTTTCTGCCATTGTCCCATTGTCAGTGCCTTGTTGTTCCGTCCATTGTCGGTAAGCACCATTCCCACTCATCCCCAATTCTCCATTCTCACTCCGTAAGGGGCTCTTCCCCTTTAATTATAGTCGCTGTTTCACTGCGCAGCTTTGTGTTGAGAATGTCAGAGGGGGTGCCTTCCTCTGCTCGACTGCGACCGGGTTATCATAATGTGCCTGGTAGTATCCTCAGGGGGGGATTCATCCTCGTTCTCATCGTCCTCGTTAGACTTTATTATATTCCGTTTTCCCTCCGGGAAAATATATATATATATATATATAAACAATTACACTAAAAATATGATCCCTGGGTATATCCATATTTAAAACCAAGCAAATAAACGTGAGCACCAGGGAGTATTTAAAAATTTTAGTAAAATTTAGTAAAATTTAATACAATATCAATAAAATCACCATAAAAATTAATAATTAATAAAACGCCTAGCTTTCGTCAGCGACTGCTGACATCATCAGGGCTCAAAATGCCGGTCAGTGGGAGAGTCCTCTTTTATAGATTGGTCAGAGTCTGCACTCGGCTCCTAGATCTTGTCATTGGGCCTGATGCAATAGGCTGTTTCTCAGTTGCCGGTTTCTTATTGGCAATGATTGCTTTGTTGTGTTTTTTACTTGTGTAGCTGTCATTGGGTGTTTTCTCTTTGCCAAATTCGGGGTTTGATGGGACATCCCCCCTCTCCTTTTTTGCTTTATTGCCACCCCTACTTTGTTTAGCTGTACTCCTCTCCCCTCCCCTCCCCTTTCCCCACTCCATTCTAATTTCCCCGTCGCATCGCACTGTCTCTTGTTTTCTTTATGTTTTCCCCAGTCATGATCTCCGCAGATGTTGTTCGAGTTAATTACTGCCACACCCCTCGTTTCCTCCTTGCTCCTTGCTTGCACGGTATCGTTTTGAGAGCTCTTCCGTGCTGTCTGTTGATACGGGCAGATCGGCATTGCAAGGTGGGGTGGGCAGGTCTTATCCTCCAAACATGCTAATGAGGTCGTTCCTCCCCTTTTGGAGTACGATCTGGTAGTTGTTGCCCCCAGGCGTCTCCTTTCTTTATCTCCGATCTTGGTGTGTTCCATCCTAGTTTTAATCAGCTCGCCCTGGGTGTTTTCTATATGGCAGTCAGGAGTATCAGTCTTCTTTACTCTCTCCCCTCCACTCCCAGAGTTCCTCCCATGCGTATCTTCATTGGGTTCACTCCACACCCTCCGTTGGCATATTTGAGTTGGTGTTGCTGAACGGAGCGATCGAGTTGTTACAGATGGTAGGGCTGGAGAAGTTGCCCTTTCCTCTCCCAAATATGGCAGGTAATTCAACACTCTCGCCAAGGGTGTTTCAGATGCGGATCTCTTATCGGGCGACACCCTCCCCTCTGGATATTCTGGGGGGGGTGTGCAGTCTCCCAGTCCACACGTTGGTGCTCCTGTGTCTCCCGGCACTTCTTCGAGTGCTCGGAGGCGTCTAACCATTCTGGGGGTGGGGGGAAGTCCCGATCGTTGTCTACATTCCATTTGAGTGCTCCCGGGCTGCAGATGGTGAAAGGGGGAATTCTTTTCCACGATCCTCCCCATTGGTATATTCCGTACTTCCTTAGGATGTCTCCAATGTGGTGGGAAATTGCCCATGCTCCAAGCTCTCAGAGTTAAGTGGACTGGGCAAAGATCGATATGCCGATTGATTGAGTCTTTATTGGATAGCCATGCCTCCTTAAGCAAGCGGCCCCCTTTTGTTTTGTCACTGGCCAAGACATGCACGTTTTCAAAATCAAATCGGTGGCCTGATTCAGTCATATGTGCCGCAATCTGTGAGTATTGTTCGCCCCTCTTTACCGCTAGTTTATGTTCGTGGACCCTAGTTCTTACTCTCTTGGCGGTCTCCCCAACATAGTTCTTGGAGCAGTCCTCGCAGTCAATTCTATAAATGACTGCTGACTTATCCATGGTGGGGAGTGGGTCCTTGGGGCGCATGATTGCGGCACGTAGTGTCTGATTGGGTCTATGGGCTACCTTAACGTTGTATGGTGCTAGTAATCTAGCGGTAGCTTCAGAGACGTTGCAGATATAGGGGAGGGTAACCAGCGTCGTCTGTGGCACAGGTTCATTTGTACACGGATCTCTTCGAGGTTCAGGTGGCACACTGAAGCGTCTAATGAACCTTGTTGGATATCCATTACGTTTACATATACGGAAAAGATGGTTTCTTTCCTCTGTTTTTGCTCTGGCAGTACTACAGTGGGATTCCACACGTTTAAACAGGGCTCTAATGCAACTAACTTTATGGGCCACTGGGTGATTACTCTTGTGATGGAGGATTCTCTCCGTACAGGTTGGTTTTCGGTATACCCTAGTGTCAAGAGTTCCATCTGGCTGTCGATGAACTAGTACATCTAAAAATGCCAGTGCGCCCCAAGGACCCACTCCCCACCATGGATAAGTCAGCAGTCATTTATAGAATCGACTGCGAGGATTGCTCCAAGAACTATGTTGGGGAGACCACCAAGAGCGTAAAAACTAGGGTAAAATTGGAAGTGTCTTGGCAACGTTTCGACGCCATTAGCGAAGAGATCCAGCAAAGAATCATTCCCAGAGAGAAATCATCCAGATGCCCCAAACTCTATGGTCTCCCCAAGATACACAAAGAAGGAACCCCACTCAGACCTATAATCAGCTCCATAGGCTCACCTCTACAAAACCTAGCCAAATTTCTCACCAAACAACTACAGCCCTATGCAGAATCCATCACCTGACACGTAAAAAACTCATTCCAGTTTATAGAGATCATAAAGAAAGAAAACTTACAGCCCAGCGACCTACTCGTGAGCTTCGATGTCATATCCCTCTTCACCCAAGTGCCTATCAAAGAAGCCTTGACAGCTATCCAAAACAAATATAACCCCCCCCAAACACATCTTAGATCTGACCAACCACTGCCTATCCAACACATACTTCATCTATAATGGACAAAAATACAAACAAACAGAAGGAGCACCCATGGGATCACCCCTCTCACCTGTCATTGCCAACCTCTACATGGAACACTTTGAAACCCAAGCTCTAGAAAAATCGGATCACAAACCCAAACTCTGGCTCAGATACGTAGACGACACCTTCATAATCTGGCCACATGGGAAAGAAAAACTGGACAACTTCCTCACACACCTCAACAGCCTACACCCCAAAATACAGTTCACCATGGAAACAGAAGCTAACAACCAACTTCCCTTCCTGGATGTCTTAGTCTACAAGAAATCCAATGGCTCCCTAGGACACACCATCTACCAGAAGAAAACACACACAAACCGCTATCTGCACGCTCTCTCACACCACCACCCAGCACAGATCAACTCTGTAGCCAAGACACTCATCTCCAGAACAAAACGCTTAGCTGACGAACAACACCTAAAAACCGAACTACACACTCTCACCAATGTACTAACATCCAATGGATTCCAATAGAAATAAGATTACAAACCTAATCCAAAAAGAAACCCCCACTCAAATCCAAGACAAAGAACAAGAAAACGGCAAAGCCCTCCTCCCATACATAAAAGGCACCACAGACAGAATCAGTAAGATCCTCCATAAACACAACATCAAAACAGCATTCTGCACAAACAGAAAAATATCCACCATCCTTAGAAACCCCAAAGATAAAATTGAGTTAGAAAATCAAGGAGTATATGAAATCCCATGCACTGCTTGTCCCAACACATACATCGGACAAACCAACAGAAGAATAACTGCACGCATTGAAGAACATAAGAACTCAGTCAAAAAAGAGGAACCAACATCTTCCCTGGTCCAACACCTTAAAGCCACAGGACATGAAATTGACTTTAAAAATACCAGAACCATTGCCAAAAGTGAACATTTTAATAACAGAATAATCAGAGAAGCCATCGAGATAGAAAAACGCCCACACAGCATGAACAAGCGAGATGATACCTCCCGCCTACCAGCCATTTGGAAACCCGCCCTTATTGACAAACGACTCCCTAACACAAAAAATGATACCAGACCCACACTCACAAAAACCACACAGGATGTCACCACCACACATCCATGCAAAAAGCAAACCCAAAGCCACACCGATGATGAGGCACGACCACAAACCAGAAGCCAGACCACAGCTGCATCATTAGCCACTTTAAACCCTTCCAATCCATACATGAAGCAAACTGACACCCTCCATGAAGAGGAGGCACGACCACGAACGCAAAGCCAAAAAATAGCAAGGCAGCCCAAAATCTTAAACCCCCCTGCAACTCAGACAAACCTGAGCACAACCAAACAGAACACTCCCCCAGCCAATCAGAGCACAGCCAACCCCCCAGCCAATCAGAGCACAGCCAAGCCCCTAACTAATCAAAACACACCTCCACCCAATCAGAACACAGCCAAGCTCCCACCCAATCAGTTCATACCCCCACTGGCAGTTAAAAGGAAGAAACAGCTAAGACTACACATTGCTCCTCAAAGCACGAAGCTGAAAGCACCAGCCTGAAGATGACGAATGGGACTTCGTCGAAACGTCGCCAAGACACTTCCAATTTTACGCGGGAGAAAACCCGAACAACCAAAGACCTACATACAAACACTCGCAAAAACCTCAGAATATATATATATATATATATATATATATATATATATATATATATATATATATATATATATATATATATACATACACAATTTAATTCTTTAATTCTTTGTCAGAAAAAGAAATTTGGATTTGTAATGTTTCGCTGTTGCGATTTGAGCCTGCTGAACGCCCCTAGTTGGGGGCTGCAAGGCAAAAGAGATTGTAAAAAGTAAAACTGCAGTATAGCAGTTAAAAAATGTCAAGGTGTAATCAATTAGACATCTGTCTGAAAAAACTTCCTGCATATATATATATATATATATATATATATATATATATATATATATATATATTACAGTAAAAAAGGAAGCGATCACCAGGAAATAAAACACCAAAACACAAATAAAATCAAGCTTTCGATGGCTAGCACCTGCCATCATCATCAGGACACAAGCTAGCTAGTGAGGAAACCTGCTTATAAGCATAGCCACGCCTAAACTCTACGCATGGACCTTGTAACAGGTCCAAGCTGACTAATCCTTATTTAGGATTAGAAAGAGGGAAGCAGGGATGGAGGGAGGGAAGGAAGTCCCGCCTTAGCACTTCACCACCCGTAGCCCTGTCATTGATATTGCTTGTCAAAAGGTTGCAAATGGGGATCACATGACCCTGGGACACTGTGACCATCATAAATATGAATCAGTTGCCAAGCATCCAAATATAAATCAAATGACCCTGAGCATGCTGCCATGGTCATAAGTGTGAAAAATGATCATACGTCATTTCAGTGCAATTGCAACTTTGAATAGGGATTTGGGTTTTTTTGGTTATCAAGTTTTTGGCACCTTGTTAAGTGGTACTCGAATATTGCCATATCCTAAAAGTGGTACAATTGGTGAAAAGGTTGAAAAACCCTGCTTTAGAGTAGCCAAACCCAAGTCCAATAAACCCAACAAACAGTCACAGTTCCTCCAGCAACTTTGGGGTCATAGAATACAGTTTTGGTTTTGGTAGCTTAACCCCTGGCAGGTTTTCTATAGCAGTCTGTAGGCCAGTGGGGAGGGAGTTCATCTGAGCTCTTTTCACTAAATACATCTCTGAGGTCCCAATTTTCCTTGGATATGGTGGGGAGGTCCTTCTCCTATGCAGTTGCCCCCAATTCGTGTTGCAGGGACATTGCTTTCAGTAATTTTCCTCATTCCCGGGAGGGGCAGCCTGTTCAGATTTTTAGCAGCCCCCTCCTCCAATTCACATAGGGATTCCATTTCTTTAGCCAAGCTTACCCTAGTACCAGGGACTGTTCCATGCCAGGTGCCACTATAAAGCTCAAAGTCTCTGAATTGCCCCCATTTGCATTTCTATGGGCTCTGTGATGAAGGTTGCTGGGATGCTCCCTGCTACTGAATCATCTAGTTGGTAAAAAGCAATCAGGACTTTTAACTGCCTCAGTAGGATTCCCCAACTTCTCAAATAGTGCCAGGTTTACTAGGCATCTGGTGCAGCCTGAGTCTAACAGGACCCTTACGTTGGCTTTTAGCCCTGACTCTTGAAAGCTCAGTTCTATGGGGATGGTTATAGGTATAATTGGGCCACTCACCAGGACTCATCAGAGTCAGTGTCGGTCAACCCCTGGCCATTGTTTGGTGGGGTCAGAGTTCCCTCAGCCCATTTTGGTGATGAAGTAAATTTAACAACCTCCACTCCCTTTAGCGCAGTTTCTCTGGCTCGCAGTGGTGGTTTGATGGTTTTTCTCACAGGTTTGGGGTTCATTTCGGGCAATTAATTTTGCACTCAACCGCCCTGTGCCCTTCTTGACCACATTTGAAACAAGCAGTGGAGCAAGTCTGTGCAACTTGTGGCTTGACCGGCTTCCTCTTCTCTGGTGATGATTTCTTTTTTCTTTTTTTAAAGATTTTATTGGTTTTCTTTTATATACATATGTTAATTTTTCCAATCAACGAGTTGTCTGGGATTAGCTATGCTAATACATGTTCGATTCCTAATCCTTCATTCTTTCCTCCAACTAATGATAAAATAAATCCCAAATTTGGTAGTAGTCTGTATCTTTTTTATCTTTCAGTCTCATAGTTAATCTGTCCATCTCTGCACATTCCAATATTTTCCTGATTATTTCTTCTTCTGATGGCAATCCTTCATTCTTCCAGTATTGTGCGAAAATTATTCTCGCTGCTGTAGTGATGTGTAAAATTAAATATAGACTCTGCTTATTAATCTTTTCAGGCATTATACCTTATAAAAAAAAGTTCAGTTTAAAATCAACATGCTCACCTATTATGTTTTCTAACCACGTATGTATCTTTCTCCAATAAGCTTTGCCACATGTTCACCAAATGTAGTAATACGTGCCTATATTATGTTTACATTTCCAGCATCTATCTATTTTAAACATTTTTGCTAATCTTGCTGGTGGCAAGTGCCAACTATAAAACATTTTATACAAGTTTTCTTTATATGAAGTTGACATTGTCAGTTTGTAGTTTCTTTCCCATAGCATTTGCCACTTTTCTAGTTCTATATTATAACCAAAGTTTTTCGCCCATCTTATCATTGTTTCTTTAACTTGTTCAGTTTCCATTTCCAAAATTAACAAAAAAATATACATTTTCTTAATTAATTTCATCTGAGGTTAACAAGATCTTATCAAACACAGTTTGATCTTTATAAAAACCATACATCTTCACATTTTTTTCATATCTACTTTGTATCTGTAAATGTGCCCCCCCCCATGACAGGTTAATTCCAATTCTTGTTTAGATTTTAATTTACCATCAATATTAAGAATATCTTTATAAGTCCATATTTTTTCAAAGTCTACCAAGTTCAGATGTACAAATGCCTCCATCATTGATAACCACCCTGGAATTTTTAAGTATATTTTAGCTTTAATTTTTTCCCATACTGTTAACAAAATGCTTGTTGCTTATATGTTTCGTCTTTTATCTTCAATCCTTTGATTTCTGTGTCCTGTCTAATCCTTCTATTTAAAACTTCCAATGTAAAGATAAATAATAATGGGGATAGTGGACACCCTTGCCTTGTGCCTTTTCTTTTTTTTATTGAAAATTTTTATTTTTTCCATTTAAACATTATAAAAAATACAATACAATTTTAAAATAAGATAAATTCATAACCATTGGTGCGACCCGCCCATTCCCCCCAGGCTGCGTCCACCCTTTCTTAAAACATTCCCTACTTCCCTCCTCTTTCTCTCCTCCCCTCCTACTCTTTTCCCCTGCCCCTCTCCTCTCAATACCCTACTTCCTCTCTACACCTTCTCTCCTCTCATCCCTATCAAAACCATGAACACAGCATAAGGGGAGTGCCCGAGCCGCACTCCTATAAACAACCATTATCTATACTACACTTACCCCCCCTCCCACCCCCCTCCCTTCACTTCCCAGAGCAGAATACAGGGTTAATAATAACAAAATTTATAATAATAAAAAAGAAAAAAAAGAAAAAAAAGAAAAAAGAAAAGAAAAAAGAAAAGAAAAAAGAAAATATCATAATTAACCTTTAACTCCATAACCTATAAGACAATTCTCTATAATATTTGTTATAATATTCATTCATAAAATAAATGAAACTTTTTAATTCCACACTTTTTCTGAATATAATCTATCCATCTTCTCCATACAATGATATATCTTTCTTGTGTATGATCCTTTAAATAAGCAGAAATTTTTGCCATTTCTGCAAAACTAGATACTTTAAATATCCATTCTTCTAAAGTAGGCAAAGAATCTTTCTTCCAGTATAAACCTACTAATAACATTGCTGCAGTTACTAAATTCAACATCAAGATAGTTTCTTTTTCATTTAAATCAACGAAAATATCCAGTAGAAATAGTTGAGGAGTAAACTTTATCTTCCTTCTAAAAATCTTTTGAATGTTCCACCAAATCATAATCCAAAAAGCCTTTACTTTTTTACAATTCCACCAAATATGAAAATATGTCGCATCATTATTACCACATCTCCAACATTTGGGCTGTATATTAGGATACATACAAGATAATTTTTTAGGATCTAAATGCCATCTATAAAACATTTTATAAAAATTTTCTCTCAAATTTTGAGCTTGTGTAAATTTAACATTTCTAGTCCAAATTGTCTCCCATAAGTCCAATGAGATCGGTTCCTGTATATTCTGAGCCCATTTAATCATACAATCTTTAACCAGTTCTGTTTCCGAGTCTAACTCTAATAACACATTGTAAATTCTTTTTATATGAGCCGGACTCTGGTTTTTAATCTGAATAACCAATTGTTTATCTTCTAATGTTATTCCCTCTTTCTTATCTACAGTCCATCTATCCACTATTTGTAAGTATTGAAACCATGACTGTAGAATATTTTCCTGCCTTAATACATCTAGGGATTTCAAATGCCAATTCAAACCAAACCAGATTAACAATTCTTTATACGAAATTTTATCAAAATTTATCCCCTTAGAAGTTCCCTCAATTGCATGTCTGGGAATCCCCCAGATAGGTATTTTATAATTTAATCTACAATAATACTTTTTCCAAACACGAAGTAGGGCATTCCTCAAAATATGTGATTTAAAAGTCCGATCGACTTTCTTATTAAAAATTAAGTATGCATGCCAACCATATATTAAATCCCAACCTTCCAAAAAGAGAATATCCATATTTGTTAAATTAAGCCAGTCACTTAACCAAGTTAAGGTGGCTGCATCATAATATAATTTCAAATTAGGTGCCTTAAGTCCCCCTCTTTCTCGAGCATCCTGTAGTATCTTAAACTTAACCCTTGGTTTCTTCCCAGCCCATATAAAATTGTTGATACGCTTTTGCCATTCATCCAAATTTGCCTCTTTTTTTAGAATAGGTATCATCTGAAACAAAAAAAGAAACTTTGGTAGAACATTCATTTTTACAGCTGAAATTCTCCCCAACAATGACAATTGCAATTTTTTCCAGTCTTTTAAGTCCTTTTATACTTTTACCCATAATGGTTCATAATTATTCTTATACAATTTTCCATTTGAAGCAGTTAAATATACTCCCAGATATTTAACCTTTTTTACCATCTGAAAACCTGTGGCTTTAATCAAACTTTCCCTATCCTTAACTGACATATTCTTAGATAATATCTTGGTCTTGTAATTGTTAACTTTAAAACCAGAAACATTCCCATACTGTGTTATAAGTTCTAATAAACAGTCAATTAAAACTTTGTGCCTTTTCTTATCTCAAAGCTCTCAGTATAGTCTCCATTCACTGTCACTTTTGCTATCTGGTTGCTATATATTGTTTTTATCATATTTGTATTTTTATCGTATTTGTAAAATTATTTCCAAAGTCCATTGTTTGTAGTTGCTGAATCATGAATTGCCAGGAAACATTATCAAATGCCTTTTGAGCGTCTAAAAATACTAATGCTAATTGTTTCTCTGGATGTAGTTCATAGTATTCTAATACATCCATTATCACTCTTAAGTTGTTTTTAATTTGTCTCTTTGGTAAGAAGCCATTTTGATCTGGATATATGAATTCAACTAAGTATTTTTTCAGTCTCTCTGCCATTATTGAAGTAAAAATTTTATAATCCACATTAAGTAATGAAATTGGTCTATAGTTCTTAATATACGTCAAGTCTGAGTCTTCTTTTGGTATTAAAGTAATATTTGCTTCTATCCATGTGTTTGGAAGTTTAGCCTCTAACAAGAGTCCATTACAAACATCTTTCAGTGGTTTGCTTAATGTGTCTTGTAAATTTTTATAAAGTTTCGCCGGAAGGCCATCTGGGCCCAGTGTTTTTCCATTTTTTTGTCATTTTATAGCCTCTGATATCTCCATCATTGTCATTCTTTCTTCTAACATAGTTTTAAATGTCTCTGGAATTTTTGGCAATTTACTTTCTTCTAGGTATTGAGCAGTTCTCTCTCTTGAAATCTCCTCTTTAAGCAATTCCTTATAGTATTTCTTAATTATCTTTTTTATTTCTTCATTTTTGAATTGTAAACAACTTTTCCCATCTACTAAGTTATGTATTATTTTCTTCTCTTTCTGTTTTTTAAGCTTATAAGCTAGCCATCTTCCTGGCTTATTGGCATTTTCAAAAAAGTTTTGTTTTGCACTCTTTATCTGTTCCGCCAATTTTTCTGAGTCTAACAAATTTAGCTTGTGTTTTACTATTTCCATTTCTCTTTTCAAGGTCTTTTTCTGTGGGTTATTTTGTAATTCTATCTCTAACTTTCTAAATTTTACTTTTAATGATGAATATTGCTGTCTTCTCTGTTTATTTTTCTTTGCCATATATGTTATAACTATGTCTCTAAAATATGCTTTGGCTGTGTCCCATAAATTTTTTAGTGATGTATCTTCTTCTTCATTTTCTTTAAATAAGAGTTCCAGTTCTTTTTTCACTAACTCTATAAATTTTTTGTCTTTTAGTATGGATTGGTTTAAAGTCCATCTTGGGGTTTTTTGTATTCCTTTCCATGTCACTTTTAAAGGATTATGGTCTGCCCATGTACCTATTTCTATCTCGATTTCCTGTATATTCATCCTCAATTCAGAAGTCATCCAAATCATATCAATTCTTGACCAGGATTTATGGCTATTTGAGTAAAAAGTGTATTGTCGGTTTTGTGGATTAATTTCTCTCCAAACATCTTGTATTCCAATTTCCTCTGCCATATCAAAAAATGTCTTGGGTAATCTTCTTCTTATGGGTTTTCCTGTTTTGTTGCTTTTATAATCCATTGTTCTGTCTAATGTCGCATTAAAGTCCCCTATTAAACAAATATTTTGGTATTCCATTTCTATTAGTTTCCTGTGTAACCTTTGATAAAATTGTTCTTGATTGTTATTTGGGGCATAGATTGCCACTAACAGTATTTGTTTTTGATGTAGATATATTTCAACCATTACAATTCTTCTTTCTTCATCTGAGTATACTAATTTAGAGTCTATTACCTCTTTAACATATATGGCAACCCCTCTTTTTTTGTTGTGCTGATGTATAATAAAGCTTCCCAATTTTTGAGTATTCCAGTAGCTTATAATGTTGGTTTTTTATGTGTATCTCTTGTAGACAAATTATATCTGTATTTAATTTCTGAAGTTTCCTAAAAATTTTATTTCTTTTTGATGGGGAGTTTAGTCCATTTACATTTACCGAAAAAATTCCATTTTTTTTCTCCATTTCCATTATTTATATTTCAGTCTAGTCGATCTTGTAGTCCTTTGTTCTCTGGCAATTCCTTCCCCTACACCCTTTTGCTCATCTTTCTCGTTCTAATATTCTACTTGTGCCATTGCTCCTTGGGCCATCTCTCCCGCTTGCTTATCCCCTTGTTGTTGATACAGTCCTTCATCTAAAGTTGCTCTGTTTCTTACTTCAAAGTTGCCTGCTTTCCAGATTGAGTCCAGTCAATATCTTGTGTTGTCCAGTTTATTAGAATGCCCTCCAGCATTAGCCATCTAAAATTTATGCCTTTGGCAATCAACTTTGTAATTAGAAAATGGTAGTGTCTCCGAGTATCCCTTACTCTCTTGGGTAATTTCTTTATTTTTGTATTGTAATGGTTCCTCTCTCACTTTTCTCAGTACTTCATCTCTTGTTGATTTCTTCATGAATCTCACGTGTACTTCTCTTGGTAGTCTATTTTTCCTTGCATAGCTTGAATTCATGTGGAATATCTGATCCATCTCATTTTGCATATCTGCTCTATCTGCGTTTAAGAGTTCTGCCAATAACTCAATAATTAACCATTTCTATATTTTCTTCACTATCTTCAGGAATATTTTGGAATCTCAAATAATGTTCCACTTTTCCCATTTCTACCATTGCCATAGCCCGCTCTAGCTCTTGGTTTGTTTGTTCTAATTCTTTGTTTTTTTGCAATAACATTTCCACCTTTTTATCAATGTCCTCGGTTTTATTTTCCATTTCCTGGATTTTCTGTTCATTTTTGATAATGTTTTTATTTTGGGCTTCAAATTGTGCCTTTATATCCAGAATTTCTTTATTTACTTTCTCCAATTTTCTTTGGGTCTCTTCATGATTTTTCTGCATCATTTCTTGAATCAGTTTTTAATGAGCCCTGCATTTCATCTTGAGCAGTGTTTGCTTTTTCACGTTGCAAAATTGTCCCAACAGAACTCTGAGTTGTTGGGCTAGCTTGTCCAACAGAGGGCACAGAAGAGGTTTTCTTTGCAAGTCTGGTAATATTGGATGTGCTCATTTTATGACTCACAGTCTTAAACCAATATCCAAAGTGTAAACAGGAGCCAGCTGTTGCCAGGCAAGTTCACCTCCTCCAGTCACGTCTTGAATCTAAAATGTTCTCTTTCTCCAGATAGAGTCTATTTAGTTTTTTCCAGCATCAACAAGTATAGCTATAAACAGTCTTTTCACTTGTAATCTCAAACCAAAGCACTATTTTGTTCTCAGATTTTGGTCAAGGTCATTTGTAATGGAAACATTTCTTTTTCTTTTCTTGGTACTGTCGTTTCTTTTTTCGTAACTAGATGTCCTCCTCGGCTTATTTATCAGTCTCCAATACAATAGCTTCCCCCTTTTATGTTAACTGCCGCTTTTGAATAGTCTCTCTGGGGGTCTTTAGTCTTTCAGCTTCTCCCCATCAGGGTCTCAATATTTTCTATCACAAGGAGAAGGAAAAGACTTCAGCTCACCCAGACTCAGCTTGTTGTTGAAGATTAGCTGTTTTGCATGGCTTCCCTTCTGGCTGGAGACAACATGGGCTGCCTCAGCTCTCCCGGCAGCCTTTCTTCCATCCCTTTAGAGGGGGCTCCAGTTTGCTCAGATCGGTTGCCACCAGATCCAAGCTCCTGAAGTATCCCTCTTTCTTCGTTGCCCCTTCAGGGCAACTTTCTGTCCCTTTAAGGGATGTTGAGTGAAGCGAAACCAGACTGAGAAGTTGGAGTTCCAGCTTCTTGCATCTGTCTCATTCTCTGCCAAACCGGAAGTCCCCCTTGTTTTTTTCTTCCTAATCCAGTCATTCAATCATACCTACCATTGCAGAATCGAGAGACAAAAGAACCTGCATTTAATCCTTAAAACAAAGTTTCCTTCTTTTATTATTGCAAGCCAAGATAATGTTGACAAACTAATCAAGCTGTTTACTTTCAAAGGCCATTATGAATGGATAAGAATACAAAAAGGTACAATTTATAGTAGATTATTGAGCTGCTATTGCTTATTCTCTGACCAATTATTTACATATAAATACCTAGGACACTCCAAAATGGCCTGTAACTAAAAACATTGCTATGGCAGATTATGCACAACTCTGCTTAATATAAACAAAATTATAACAAATATGCATTTCAGAAATGAAACATATGTAAAACATGATGAGGAAAACTTCATCACTGGAGGAGAAACACAAATATATTTTAAAAGCTAATTCAGCATCCATTCTGCATTGCATTTCTGTAAAGTTCATCTGTGTTTAAATCTTAAATACTGCTTATTTTATAGATACATGTTAAACTGATTTTTTGTAAAGAAGTTTTTTACATCCCCAAATAAACATAATTTAGAGAAAATTCCACAAGGAGAAGCAATTGGGATGGAAAAACAAGTTTCTATCATAAGCAGATTGACAGATATATTTGTTAGATATATGAAAGTATGCGGAACAATATATTCCAATTAATGAGAATTATTTAAGAGTTCAAAGAATAAACCATCAAAATATTAGATTTTCTTGCCCTTAAAAATAATAAACTCATATAGCATGAGACTGTTATAATTGGGTCAAAAGGTTTTTACATTCTCTTCTTTTTTTATTGAAAGTTTTTAAATTTTACAAAACAAATCCTTTCCCCAGACCCCCCCACCCTCCCATACTCTCCCCCCCTCCCCAGACCTCCCATACCCTCCCCCAACCTTCCCAGAGTTGAGTACAGGCTTAATTAAAGTTTTTCAAAAAAAAACTTAAAACACATATAAATCCTAAGCAAATCTAAATACATTGAATTAAACAGATTATCTTCTCTAAAAAATAATAATTACAATCATTAAACACGTTATAATATACTCTAAACATTTTCTAATATCATACTTATATTATTATCCATCATTCTTTATAAACTCCCTCCAAAACACAAATTTAAACATTACTTTCTTTAAATGTCTATACCTACAATATAAAATCTAATCTCTCCCTCTTTCTTTATCCTAAAACAAAAAAATAAACATATAAACATTCATTATACCATTAAGACTAAATACTCTTTTGAATACTTAAACTAAGTACTTAAACTTAAACTTCTTATCTAAAATTTTCATTCAATCTCTCTCCTAACAAAAAAAAAAAACTTGAAAAACATATAGTTCCTAAACAAATCTAAATACATTTAATTAAACGAGTTATCTTCTCTTAAATAATAATAATAAAAATAAAAAAATAAAAAAACTCAACCATTAAACACATTATAATATACTCTGAACCTTTTCATATCATACTTATATTATTATCCATCATTCTTTATAAACTCCCTCCAAAACACAAATTTAAACATTACTTAAAACATTGAAATTCCCTTATACATTCTTAAATCTTTACCAATAACAAATTCCATCCACAATAAACACATTCCTTATCAGTCTCTCTTATCCATAAACCTCAAAAGAAATACTTTGAAATCTGCCCTTAAAGGTAGCTCCAAAAAGTTTGTGAATCTTGCTTCTCCCACAAACTCAGTACTTTTGAATACTTAAACTAAGTGCTTAAACTTAAACTTTTTATCTAGAATTTTCATTCGATCTCCATAATCTTCTCTCCAATAACCAATTCCATCCACAGTAAACACATTCCTTATCAGTCTCTCTTATCCATAAACCTCGAAAGAAGTGCTTTAAAATCTGCCCTTAAAGGTAGCTCCAAAAAGTTTGTAAATCCTGCTTCTCCCACAGCAGGAACCAATACTTGTGGGGCTTCCTTAATCTCCTTCTTCTGTTGCTCTTTTTCTTTACGTTTATATGTTGCACGAGTTGTCCTCTGCTCCTTCATCTCAACTTGTTGAGGCCCCTCGAACTGAGATTTCCCATTTTTCATTAATATAAGCTCTTCAGACTGCAATTCTACCCTTAAAGGTTGCTCCAAAAAGTTTATAACTCCTACTTCTCCCGCAGATTCAGAAACCAATACTTGTGAGGCTTCCTTGACCTTCTTCTGTTGCTCCTTTTCTTTACAGTTATATGTTGCACAAGTTGTCCTCTCCTCCATCTCAACTTGTTGAGGCCTCTCAAATTGAGATTTCCCAATTTTCATAAGTATAAGCTCTTCCGACTGCAATTCTACCTTCTTTTCTTCCAAAACTTTAAACGTAATAGATGGCGATGAACATACCCCCAGGACCGAAGTATAAAAGTCTTTTGCTTTAGAAACAGTATTAAGTCTATAACGTATCCCCAGGTAACTCACCACCATTCCAGTCGGAACATCCCATCTGAACAAGATTCGTCTCTTTTTAAGTTCATCTGCTAAAAAAGCAAACTCCTTTCTTCTTCTTAAAATTTTAGATGGGATCTCCTTTAAAATTATAACATCTTGTAAAGCAATTTGAAACCTCTTCTTATAAAAAGCTTGTATAATTTCGTTGAGCAGGGATCTTTTCCCAAAGTAAATTACCACATCTCTTGGCAATTCTTCTGCTCTGCCACCACAGAGTTAACTCTAAATGTTTTTTCAATTTCACTAAGTATTTCCTCTTTTTCTCTATTCAAAATCACAGCCAAGTCCTTTGCAACCATCTCTCTCAAATCTCCTTGCACAGATTCTCTCAAGCCCGATTCTTAAAGCATATTCCATTTGTCTATATTGAAGGATAAGAATCTCATCTTGAAAATTTTCCATCTCTTTTTCCATGCTTTCAAATTTTCCCTCCATCAATTCCACTTTTTCTGCTACCTCTTCTACATGAGAGTTCAACTTTTCAAGAACAGAGGCAACTCCTTTTAAAGCCAAAACTATCTCTTGCCTCAAAATCTTATTATTTTCCTCTAAAATCTCTTTCATTTCTCCCCTAATTTGAGATATAACATTTCCCATCATATCTTGCAAATCCTTCACCATTGTTGACTGTACCAAGGAAGAGGGTGAAGCTGTTGATTTAGATTGTTGCGCTGATGATAACACCGAAGAAGAAACCACCTTAGGAGCTGTAGGAATTACTGGACGCTTTGGAGCCATCTTGAAAAAAAAATCTTTACTCCTTAAAAATTACAAAAATTAAGCAAAAGAAAAAGAGAGATTAACTCCAGAAAATCAAAAAATCCTTCAAAAGGAGATCATTATAATAAAAAGAAAGGAGTTAAAAAAAGGAAAAGGGAAGAAGAAAAAAAATGATTAAATAAAAAAAATCCATTTCATTTTTTAAAAGTACAAAAAACAAAACAGAGAAGTTAAGCAAAAAAAAATGCTTCTAAAATCCAAACCCAACATCAAAAAAAACATTATAAATAATCAGGTCCACATTCCATTCCAATCATTAAAAAAAAAAGGAAAGGAAAAAAAAAACACCAAAAAGCCTGCCGATTGCCATTCTACCTTCCCAAAGGAAAAAAAAACACCGAAAAACCTGCCGATCGCCATTTTACTTTCCCTTTCAGCAAAAAATAAAAAATAAAAAGAGGGAATATAAATGTAAAAGTAAGTCTTTAAACTTAAAATCCGAATAAAATCAAAGAAAGCAAAAGCTAAATCCTCTAGTCAGCTCTGTCCGCTTCTAAGAAAAACTCACCAGATCTCTTTAATCGCGGAGGTGGTTGCAGCGGCTTGTTTTGTCCCTAGGGACAAAAGCAGCTGGGAAGCGGAGACAGTCTGAACTCCGTGGGAGCACTCTTTTCACCCCCCCCCAAAAAAAGCCTTGGGGGTACATAAGAGGCTCTACCACTATTCAGACAACCCTCTTCCCCCCCCCCTTTTGCCCGGGAGGGGGATTTTGAACCGCTGAACAGCTGATGTCCGCTGTTCATAGCGATTCAAACACTTACCCAGGAGGACGGCTACAAAGTAGCCGCCATCGCGCGCGCAGATCCACCGGAAGTCCTTTACATTCTCTTCTTGTTAATTCTGAAAATATTTTGTGCTCTTCCACATTTACCTGTTAAGCAATATCCTGCTTTGCATAACAAATATTCCTAGTAGCTATTAGGAACTGTCTGATATGATATGTAATTAAGTAAAATGTCTGTTTCTCAGAGACAAAATGCTGCCATTTTTCTTGGCAAGGTTTTTCAGAAGTGGTTTGCTATTGCCTCCTTCCTAGGGCTGACAGAAAGTGAGTGGCCCAATATCATTGAGCTGGGTTCATGCCTAAAGTAAGAGTAGAATTTACAATCTCCCAGTTTCTACTCTGATGCCTTAACCACTATACCAAATTGACTCTTTATCTTACCTTAGTCTATCTTATTTTACTATATCTTACCATATTTCATTTTATTGCATCTTATTGTGACTGATGTCCATTATTTTGATATAATCAAATATCTAATCAACAAAGTTATATTATATTATTATACTAAGTAGAAGTATTACATTTAATTTAATCGCTATTTAGTGTAGAATTTTAATAGCAAATGTGAGCAGATTCTACCTCCAAGTCTCAACTGCAACTTGTTCAGCTTTCATATGAGATGCTTAACTATTAGGCTTTGGATTAATATATTTCCCAATATCATATTTCATTTGGTTATGAAGGGTTCAAATGTCCATGATCACACATTTTGCACGGATTATACAATTAGTATTTATTCTTCATATGTAATTAATATCTCAATCCTTCAATCTCAATTTGTTTCCCATGCAAAATATGCAAAAGAAGAATGAAACTTAATTAATCCTTACAAATAAATCATTGATTATCACTAACCCAAAATACCATGGAGAACAATTAGCAAACTACTTTGCCAGCTGCAATGTATTTGTTATTGCTAGTTTTACAACAATTGTAAACAAATCCACTTTTCTATTAATCTCTTAATTTGTTAATATTGCTAATATGTCATAAATTGATGCAAGACAAAAGCAAGAAAATAATTATTGGAAATTATTCAAAGTGCAGATTCTTTTTATCTGCTAAATATATAAATTGGATTTGATACAAATTAGAATCTTTGCTTTAGATTAGAACAGAATGGATCTGGAAAGGTCCTTGAAGGCCTTCTAGTCCAGCCCACTACTCAAGCAGGAGAACCTATACCAGTGATGGCGAATCTTTTAGAGACTGAGTGCCCAAAAACTGGCCCCGCCCCTGCTCCACCTCCCTGCTCCACCCCCACTCTGCCTCCCATCCCCCGCCCCGTCTGCCCACAGGACCACTCACCACCTCCAGGGCCTGCCGCAGATCGCCCAAGCAGCCCAGCAGCACTGTGGCAGCCACACCCTCTGCCCGCACCCTGCAGCATCAACTGCATGATGGGGTGTGAGGGTAGAATCTTGTCTATGCTGCCTGGCTGCCATGTTCTTGACTGCGCTGCTCTATGTGGGCCACGCTTGAGGGCGAGTCTCCTTCAGGGGGGCTGCTGGAGAGGAGGGGGTCACGGGGGGAGGCAAGGCTGGGGTAACAGCACGTTTGCCCACAGAGAGGGCTCTGAATGCCACCTCTAGCACCCATGCCATAGGTTCGCCTCCACTGACCTATACCAACTCAGATAAGTGACTGTCTAGCCTCTTTTTAAAAATCTCCAGTGATGGGCTTGTGGTTTGTGATTGTGGCGCTGACGGACGTGCGAGGTGATCGTTCCCTCTGCCATCCATTTTCTCCTGCCGCAGGACCCTGAAAAGGGTCAAAAGTCACCCTGGAGGGGCGATGAGTGTGAAGAGGACCCCCAACTGATTGCGGAAGGGCGGCAGCCCTCCTGTTTGATCTAGGGCAGCTCCTGTAACTGATGGAGAAAAGATTGGCCATTCATGTGGCCCATCACTAATGCCGTTTCCAGCCGAGGCCAAAATTACTATCAAGCATTCAAAAGCACTGCAGAGGAAATGGGTGAGATCCTACCTTCTTTGTATCCCAAGTATTTTCCTGTAAAAAGCTTCTTGAAACTTCTTCCCCCTGTGAGGAGAGAGGGAAGGGAACGTCTTTTTCCCACCCTCTAAAATGGCAGCGTCTGACTACACAGGGAAAATAAAGCCCTGAAGAGAACAACTAAGTAACTAGACTTGCATTTTTCTGATATTTGGGGACCCAAAAAGTTCCTACTTTCACAGGGACCTGTTATTTTACCTATTTGTAAAAAAAATGAAAAAGAATCTACATTGGTTAAAAACTCAGTCCAGGTTCTGAAAAGGATTCTAAATGTTACCAAGGACATCTTGTGGTGAAACCTGGTATAGCAACTAAACATTCTTGACTAAGAGACCTGTTTACTGCCTAGACCTCTCCTTGATATTATCTAAAAAAAAAGATAAAAGGCTGAAAGGACAGCTGGGAGGTGAAATTGGCTTTTAAGAACTGTGGAGGTGAATATTTACTGACTCTTGATTTAAAAAATAGCCTCTACTAAAGGACTACCTATAACCATTTCAGAAATGGAGGAGGACCAGCAACAAACTTCAATTAAGTATAAACTTATACTTGAAAAAATTATTGAAGTTACTGAGATAATTAAATCCAGAATGAAAGACAAAGGCGCCAGCTTGAATCTACAAATTGAAATCCAGACTCTAACTAAAGAACTTACAACTCAGAAAACAATAGAAGCGGGAGAAATTAATACCAAGACAGAGGACCTTGAAGAACAGCAACTACAATATATTGAAAATGCTCACAACCAAACCCTGACTGCAACCAAAGAACCTACAATCCAAAAAGTAACAGAAGCAGAAGAAAGCAACACTAAGATAGAGGGTGTTAAAGATCAACAAGGACAACATATTGAAAACTTAGATAACCAAACAAAAACTACAAAACTGGACATGACCTTTTATTTAAACCAGAAGAAACCTGAGGAAGAAGAAGACCAGACTGAATTGAAGATAAAGACACCAGAACAAACACCAAGACTTGAACTACCAGGGCAACAAATTAATGATTATAAATGGGCCAGTTCCTCTGGAAAATTGATGAGTAGATGGTCTCCTTTGATTCAAGTAATACGTGCAAGAATGAAGGAAGATCTATCTGATGATTTAAAGGCATTGGAATGGAAGCCTGGTTGGCACAAAAAGAAAACTAGAATTAGGTTTAAAAAATGGAGTCTTCTGATTCATTAGAGAGGATTTTAAAGTCTCAGTTAATGAGCTAAAGGGAGCTTTTGAGATGAAGGGAAATATGATTATTAGATGTAAATATTCTGGAAAATGATAAAAAACAAGGGACTAACTGGCTTAATATTTAGGATTTAGATTTATAAGTGAAATTGAAAATAATTATTAGGAATCAGTCTTGAACTATTATTTAGCCCAGAAAATATAGATGATGGATTTGAGACAATAAAGGCTATTCTATTTGTAAGTAGTGATGTATTCGGATGAGAAATAGAAAATCTATATGAAATAGAATAAGAATATATTTAACTAAGTGATATGTGCATTTTAGATATAATTTTTGTGCAGTGAAATAAAAGAAATTTGGGTTGTCAGGAATTTAAATACTATGGATGTTAAAGGCACATTGGAATATTGTAATGAAAAATGAAAAATTAGCTAAAACTTAAAAACAGGATATGGATATGTATAAGCAAAAAAAATTGATAAATGTTTTAATTAAGTTTGTCATGGTTAGAAATTTACTAGTTTAAGTATGATACATTGAATGTTAAGGGAAATAGAGAAGGAATTTTTGATAATGCAACCTGAGATATCTATTAGAGACTTTGTTATTGAACTATTGACTTCTCAGTCACCACGCTGCTTTCCAAGCATTTAAATGTAAAACTGGAAAACCAGTAAAATTTGTTTAAAAAAAAAACTCCAGTGATGGAGCAGCCACGATTTCTGGGGGCAAGCTATTCCACCGGTTAATTGTCCTCACTGTCAAGAAGTTTCTCCTTAATTCCAGGTTGCTTCTTTCTTTGTTCAGTTTCCAATCATTGCTTCTTGTCCTGCCCTCTGGTGCTTTGGAGAATAACGTGACCCCCTTGTCTTTGTGGCAGCCCTCAGATACTGAATACTGCTATCATGTCGCCCTTGTTTCTTCTTTTCTTTAGACTAGCCAAGCCCAAGTCCAATAAATCCAATAAACAGTCACAGTTCCTCCAGCAGCCTTGGGGTCATAGATGAGGGAATTGAAGGGGAACTCATCAAATTTGCAGATGACACCAAACTGGCAGGAGTAGCCAACACTCCAGAAGACAAACTCAGGATCCAAAAAAATCTTGACAAACTTGAACAATGGGCCCTATCCAACAAAATGAGTTTCAATGTGGAGAAAAGCAAAGTTTTACATTTAGGCAGAAAAAATCAAAGATACAAGTATAGACCTGGCTTAAAAACAGTAACTGTGAGAGGGACCTTGGAGTCTTAGTGGACAATCACTTGACCATGAGCCAGCAGTGTGCAGCAGCTGCCAAAAAAGCTAATACAATTCTGGATTGTATAAACAGAGGCATAGAATCACAATCATGTGAGGTATTAGTACCGCTTTATAAAACTCTAGTAAGACCACACCTGGAATACTGCAGCCAATTTTGGTCACCATATCACAAAGAAGATAATGAGAGTTTGGAAAAAGTTCAGAGAAGAGCAACTAAGATGATCATAGGCCTGGAGACTAAAACATACGAAGAACGGCTGCAAGACTTGTTTTGGGCTAGTCTAAAGAAAAGAAGAAATAGGGGAGAGATGATAGCAGTATTCCAGTACTTGAGGGGCTGCCACAAAGAAAAGGGGGTCATCACTGGAAGCTTTTAAGAAGAGACTGGATAGGCAGTTATCAGAAATACTCTTATGAGAGCAGTGGGTTAAAATAGCTGACCTCAAGGTCCCTTCCATCTCTTACTATTGCAAGCTGAGAGTTCTGCAAATCTCTCCTCCATCTGACTCTGGATACCTGGCTGGCTCTTAAGCTAGTAGTTTTTATGAAAGCAACAGCCCCACCCCCCTCCGGGCAGCTGAAGATGCTTGACCTGGCTAGCAGCAATTGTTCTTTTAAAAAATAACTGTATTGGCTTGCAAGCCTTGCCTGGAGCTAGTTTAGTTCCTGAGCCAGCTTACTGGAAGCAGCTGATCGGCGGCTGGCAGTTAACATGGCAGCTATCAGAGGATATAGTAAGTCAGATCTTCATTCATTTAATAACCCGTTCGATTTAATTAATGAATTTGATTTAAAAAATTTTTTAAATTAATTCTGATTCATTTGATGATTTTTTTGACTTACGAGCCTAATAGCTAGGCTCCATTAGGTTCGTACCTCGGGGACTACCTGTATGCTTATTTATTTGGTTAATAATGAATCACATTTATATCTTAAATGACACTTAGTAATATACAACAGGAACATCCTATAAAAATGCTCCTTGGGTTCAAATAAAGTGAACCCACATAGCAGAATCGGGTTTGAAAATCCATTTCTGATTCCATAAATACTAACAAAGATAATTATCCCAAAAAATAATTCTACAAAACTATGAGATTAAGTTTGAAAATAAATATCTGATGCAGAGATGTGACTAACAGGCCTGTCAGTGATGTTGCCCATTTTACGGCAACCCTAGTTTTGTCTGGTTTGTTTCACATCTAACTTCTTATGAAGCACAAACATATCTCAAATTATTATTTTGAACAGTGTCTACAAATGCAGTAGAATTGCTTTAGTGTGGTTTTTCAAATCCAAAAATAGAATTCTTCTCAAAATTAATTATTATCAAAAGACATAATATGTTTTCCCCATGAAATGTAAACTAGGTTAACTTCAAGAAGCTTGATCATATTGATTCATTAAGCAACATATCAAAAGAAGGAATGTAGGGGAAAGGATTACAAGTGGATATGCTCAAGAGGTAATTGAGGGAAACAGTGTTTAAAATCAGCTGTCAGGATCCAATTATATTTCATCTCTAGTTATCGACTATGGAAAACCCCATTTCTGCCCTCTCTGGATTCTGTCATACGATGAAGGGGAAGGGGGGTGAACAAAGGGGTTTTATGGCCCTCACTTCCTTCAGTACAACTTCAAAAGGGACTGAATGTGGATACCACCAAAAAGACTAACCATAACAATGGGGCCATCAATTTTCATCTACTCCCCTCTGAAGTCTCCCTTCTGCTGGCAGTGAAGAAAAAGGGGGTGGAAATGTAACACCTGGGATTGTCACTGGAAGGATGGTGGGGTGGGGCTGCTGGGGAACCCTTAAAACCTGGAACCATAGGGCTTGGGCCCCAAGTCCTGTCTAGAATGCCTGCAATCATTTTCTCTTAATAAAGATGCCTGTTGGAAGAAATATTCCAAGAGTTCTGTCTTCTTAAGATGCTAAGTGGGGTGGGTCCTTACATTAGACAGGATCTGCAAAATTAGTCCACCTGGAAGGGAGAACCTTGCCAGGGGACTTTGCCAAAATTACCATGTCAGACGACGGAGCAGGGAAGGGAAAAAACTCCCTGGAAAGGGAGCCGCTGCCCCAACTGAAACCCTGCCAGATGTCGGGATCTGAGAGGTCAGATTCCTCAGGAGAAGAGGTGGTGGAGACACGGGACCACAAACCTCGGTGGTCAATGGGCGTTGGAAAGAAAGGCGAATGGGAAAAAAATCAAGAAAGGTGACCCTGAGACGGGGGGCCAACCAACCAGAATGGAAGCAGGAGATGAAGAAATCCCTGCACGCAAGTGAAGAGGAAGGTAGCTGGGCACCGTACTTGGACTGGATCCTAGAGAAAGCTATCAACCTGATGAAGAGAACTCTCAGCTCCCTAGGAGAGGAGAATTCTGAGCCCTACGGCTCCCCCAGCTCCTGGAGCCGCAAAGGGAGAGACACCGAGGGGGAAGTGGAACCCGCAGCCCTGGAGACATCTGCTGATCCAGTAGCCCCCACTTCCCGCTGACCTACAGATGGTAATCTGGATGGAAGACACTACCACCAACAATGAAGGCACCGATCCATTCAAAGACTCCCGCTGCTGGACATGAGATTCAAGGGGGAGCCAACACACTTGAGATTTTTCCTAACCCAAGTCCTCAGCTACATGGAGGAATATGGGCAGCACATCCCCGGCGGCACTTCCCCAGCGACAAAGCCCGTTTCCGGATTGTGCAATCTGCGCTGGACGGGCCGGCTGCAGATTGGGTGGTGAACTTGCACGACTCCAATGCCCCAGAGCTCAACGATTTCCACCATTTCATGTCCTCTCAGAGAAGGCAATTTGAGGACCCCCTGGCTGATCGCAAAGCCCGCAAAAGGATAAAAACGATGAGGCAAGGCAAACACCCGGTAGCCGAATATACGCAAGAATTCTGTGCCATTGCCAGCAAACTGAACTGGTCAAAGACATCCTCCTTAGTCACTTCAAAGACTGGCCAAACTACAGTCTATATGACGCTTGCCTGCCCTGAGGGGACCCACACCAACTTGATGAATGGTATGTCCTGGCAGAGGAAGCAGAAATCGACATATTGAAGAGGCACCACTGAGGAAAACAATAGAGCTGCTCACTGCCTGAGTTGACATGTGAACCAATGAAACCATCGGCTACGGCCAAGAAGCAAATGGGGTGTTTCAAGTGAGGGAGAGAAGGGCATCGGGCTGTAGAATGCCACTCAAAAGCCCTCCCACACAACCCAGACAGATCACCAGCCAGCAAATCTCCAGCTAAGCCAAAAGAACCTGCCATGAGAATGATGGAGGCTGTGGAAACCCCCACGTCTGCTCATCAGGGGGAAAGGA
Organism: Crotalus tigris; assembly: GCF_016545835.1. NCBI lineage: Eukaryota > Metazoa > Chordata > Lepidosauria > Squamata > Viperidae > Crotalus > Crotalus tigris. Next base: position 167,630 of record NW_024097163.1, on the reverse strand, counting down.
CTCCAGCCTACACCACAGGGCCGGTGGACGCCTCAGATGACAGCTGGGAAGTGGACGCATCGCACCCATCCTCAAGATAGTGACTATATTAATTCCCCCCATGCCCAAAGCCATGAAGGTGAAAGCCTTAATAGACTCTGGCTGCACCCACTGCCTCATTAGCCCGACACTAGTGGGGAATCTGGGCATTCTGTCAAGGAGACTGGAACAACCAATGTCATTTGGCCAGTTAGATGGGTCCATAGCAGGGGGGGGGTGCCAGCTACCCTAGCTACTTTACCAATACACCTCTCCCTGGGCAAACATGAGGAAGACATAACCCCAGGCATGGAATGTCCGATGATCCTAGGGATGGAATGGTTAAAAAAATGAATTGGAGGACGGCAGAAATCAAATTCCTGAAGGGTGACTTAAAATCCCAAGGGAGGCTACCAGAATCAAGAACAGAAAAAGCATCCATGGGAGAGGAAAAGGGACTACCAGAAATACCAGAGCAATACTGAGACTTTGCTGACATTTTCAGTGAGGAGAGGGCGGATGAACTCCCCACCACCACCAACCCACGGACTGTGCCATTGAATTCAAGCCTGGGGCAAAACTCCCGAAGCCCAGATTATACTCCATGAGCCCAAAGGAGAAGGAGGAAATGGAAAGATTCATAAAGAAAAACTTAGAAAGGGGGTTCATTGAACCAGCCAAGCCTAAAGTGGCTGCCCCAGTCCTCTTTAGAGAGAAGGATGGCTCTTTACGCTTATGCATGGATTATAGGGCCCTGAATACAATCAGTGAAAGCAACCTAAACCCTCTGCCCCTCACGAAAGACATGTTGTTACACCTCTCAAAAGGGAAATTTTTTTCCTAAACTAGACCGAAGGGAAGCTTACTATCGTGTGAGAATTAAGGAAGGGGATGAATGGAAGACCGCATTTAACAGTCCCATGGGGTGCTATCAATTCCAAGTCTTGCCATTTGGATTACAACGGGGCCCCACAGTATTTATGCAATTAATCAATGACGTTCTAAGGGAGCACCTATTTAAGGGGGTCCTGGTTTACTTAGACGACATTCTTATCTTCACTGAATCAAAAGAGGAACATGTCAACCTAGTCAGAGCTGTCTTAAAGAAACTACGAGCTGCTCACCTATATGCCAAACTCTCAAAATGCGAATTCCACCAGGAAAGGATAGACTACCTAGGTTATCGCACATACCCAATGGCATTGAAATGGACCCAGAGAAAGTCAGAGCAGTATTAGAATGGGCACCACCCCGCACAAGAAAGCAACTGCAAAGTTTCCTGAGCTTCACAAACTTTTACTGCCAATTCATCCCCTCATCCCCAAGATAGCCCTGCCCCTCACGAACTTACTAAAAATGAAGGGAGCATCCTCAGTAAAACCTAGCCAGCCACTATCATGGACAATGGAGTGCCAAGCAGTGTTTGAAAGATTAAAGAGACTTTTTTCTGCCGAACCAGTACTGAGGCATCCAGACATGGATAAGCCCTTCGTAATACAGGTGGATGCAAGTGATGTGGCAGTGGGGGCTGTACTATTACAAGAAAACGATGAAGGGGTATTGCAACCCTGTGTGTATACATCCAAGAAACTAACGGAAACAGAACAGCGCTGGCCCGTATGGGAGAAAAAGGCATACGGGATACGTTGGTCATTACTCACATGGCACCAGTTCCTTGAAGGCAACAAAATTCCTTTCCAGGTATGGACTGAAAAAGCCCTGAAAACACCCAAGAAGCTCAAACCCAAGCATGCCCACTGGTCCCAGCATGTTCACATGCCCCAATATAACAGCACGCGAGCCACAGACTCTAAACCGATGATGGCAGAATCACAACTGGCAGTGCCAGTAACCACCAGAGCCCAAGCTAAATTAAAACCACAGCTGGGCAGCCAAACCGGAATTGAATTCCGGAACAGTTTGGAAACAGGTGAATGGTTCCAGAAAAACAAAAATGTGTGCACAATGAGAGATGGGCTGCCTTGGGTGGGGGGAAAGTTATATATACCAACAACCCAAAGAGTCACATTCATGCAGCTTTGCCACAACACAAAATCAGCAGGGCACTTTGGATTTGTAAAAACATTACACTTAATTAAACGGCAATTTTGGTGGCCATCCATAAAAAAGGACATAGAAAGTTACGTGGCCAACTGCCCAAAGTGTGCAACTGCCAAGAGGTTGCAAGGGAAATTGCCCAGACTGTTACAAACAGTGGCAAATCCCTCAGCCCCCTGGAGGGAAAAAGTCATGGATTTTATAGTGGAATTACCAGAAAGAAATGGGAATACTGTTGTCTGGATGGTCACGGACTTTTTTTCCAAACAGGTGCACTTTATCCCCTGCCAAAAGATTCCCACCACAAAAGCCTTAGCAAAACGTTTCATCCAGCACATTTACAGATTGCATGGGGCACCCCAACGCATCATCTCTGATAGGGGAGTGCAATTTACATCTGCATTTTGGAAGGAATTTTTATCCCTCTTAGGGACCGCTCAGGGACTGACATCTAGCCATCATCCACAAGGGGATGCACAAACAGAACACTGTCACTCAGTATTTGAGCAATATTTAAGATGCTTTATTAATTTTCAGCAAACAAATTGAACGGACCTACTCCCTTTCGCAGAAGTTGCCTACAATAACGCAGTCCACTCTAGCACAGGTTACACTCCTTTTCAAATAGCCACCAGTCAAAGTTTCAACCCCATGCCAGAATTAACCCCAAATGAACTGGCAATCCCATCACTGAAAGAATGGATGGAACAATTACAAAACACCTGGTCAATAGTTAGAAAAGCACTAGATGAAGCTAGGCAGGCATACAAAGCACAAACTGATAAAAAAGGGTTGGGCCTACACCATTCATTATAGGAGAAATGGTGTACTTATCTACAAAATACCTAAAGTCCCTACAACCCTGTAAAAAACATGGACCAAAATATATAGGGCCTTTTCCAATTAAAAGAATCATAAACCCAGTAATAGTAGAATTAGAATTACCCAAAAATCTCAGGCAAATACACCCAGGTTTTCATTGCAGCTTGCTGAAAAGAGAGCATCAGTCATTGTTACGGCCAAAAATCCCCCCCCCACCACCTCCAATCATGGTGGAGGATGAACAACACTTCGAAATAAAGGAAATCCTAGACTCTAGGAGATATCATGGAGCGACTCAGTACCTACTTGCATGGAAACACGTCCCTGCCTCACAAAATGAGTGGGTCCATAAACATCATGTCAGAGCCCCAAAACTATTAAAGAAGTTTCACACAGATGCCTGTTGGAAGAAATATTCCAAGAGTTCTGTCTTCTTAAGATGCAAAGTGGGTGGGTCCTTACACCAGCTTCATTAACAAAAACAATTTTCCTTCTAGAAGGAATAAGATAAAAGCAAAGAAACTCATAGCCAATAAATCCTACAATAATATTTTGTGAAGAAGGGTCATTTAAATTTCAAGGTCTTTCTTATAGAGTAATATTTTGTGAAGAAGGGTTATTTAAATTTCAAGGTCTTTCTTATACAGTAACTAACTGAAATGTGAAACAACTTATATACAACTTAAACAAATGTGAACATTTTTATGACGCCTTTAAAAATAATTTTCCTCTCTAAGATGTAATAGTTGTTTAGATTATTCTGCTTTATGATTTGAATTCTTAATTTAATAGAGTATTTGGATAAGAATAATCAGATTCCTATGGCCTTTATATTTTTAGATGCTGAGAAAGCTTTTGACCAATTAGATTGGAAATTTCTATTTTCACTGATAGAGAAAATGAATTTTGGAGATAAGTTTTTACATGCTATCAAGGCTATATATCAGCAACAGTCTGCTCAAATTATTATTAATGGGGGATTGACAGAGACTTTTAATACTGAAAAGGGAACAAGACAAGGATGTCCATTATCCCCATTATTATTTGTTTTAACAATGGAGATTTTGTTAATTCAGATTCGAGAGTCAACGGTAATTAAGGGAATAAAAGTAAATAGGAATGAGTATAAATTGAGAGCTTTTGCAGATGATTTGGTTTTAACTTTAGTACAACTGACTCAAGTAGCTGGTCATTTGTTGGAACTCATATCCCAGTATGGGAAAGTTTCTGGTTTTAAAATAAATAATAATAAAACTAAAATGCTATCTAAAAATATGTCTAATAAGGAAAATGAAATTTTAGTTAAACTTACAGGTTTTCAGATGGTGAAAAAGGTTAAATATTTGGGAGTACTGATTGGCAGTTAAAATCTTTAGATGTACTAAGACAAGAAAATATCTTACAGTCATGGTTTCAATATATACAAATTGTGGATAGGTGGACTGTAGATAAGAAAGTTGGAATAACATTGAGAGATGAAAATTTGGTAATTCAGATTAAAGATCAGAATCATGCTCATATTAAAAGAATTTATGACGAGTTAATAAAACTGGACTCGGAAACAGAGTTAGTAAAAGATTGTATGATTAAAAGGGCCCAGAATATCCAGGAACCAATTTTATTGGATTTATGGGAGACTATTTGGATTAGAAATGTTAAATTTACACAGGCCCAAAATTTGAGGGAAAATTTTTACAAAATGTTTTATAGGTGGCATTTGGATCCTAAAAAACTGTCTTGTATGTATCCTAACTTACAGCCCAAATGTTGGAGGTGTGGTAGTACTGATGCAACTTATTTTCATGTTTGGTGGACCTGTAAGAATGTTAAAGCTATTTGGATAATGATTTGGTGGAACATTCAAAAGATTTTTTAAAAGAAGATAAAGTTTACTCCTCAATTATTTTTGTTGGGTATTTTTATAGATTTCGATGTTAATGAAATTATTTTAATGTTGAATTTAATAACCACAGCAAGGTTACTTGTAGGTTTATACTGGAAGAAGGATTCGTTGCCTAATTTAGAAGAATGGATATTCAAGGTTTCTAATTTAGCAGAAATGGCAAAGATTTCTGCTTATTTAAAGGATCATACACAAGAAAAATATATTAGGGTATGGAGAAGATGGATAGATTATATTCAGAATAAATATGGAACTTTAAAGTTCCATTTATTTTATGATTAAAATTTTTTCTTGAAAGAAATAATTATTATTATTTATAGAATTTTATAATAAATGATTTATAATAGATTTGTTTACATTATTATGATGTTAAAGTTTAGAGGGAGTTAAGGGTTAAGTATGAATTTGTTTATTGTATAATTTTTTTGCTTTAAAAGTTATAGATTGTGTTTGTTTTGTTTACAATAACCCCGTATTCTGCTCCAGGAAGGGGGGTGGAGATGGGTGGGATTAAGTAGGTTAGATAAACAGAAATATTAATGTATAAAATAGGTAGAGTAATTTAGAGAGAGGTGCCGCTCGGGTATTTCCCCTGAACTGTATCTGAAGAGGGATGAGAGGGGAGGAGGAAGGGATGGAAGGAAGTAGGATGGGAGGAAGAGATGAGGGGAGAGAAGTGAAGAGGGGAGAGAGGGAGGAGGGAAGTAAGGAAGGAAGGTAGAGAGGGCGGATACAGTCAGGGGGGGAGATGGACGAGCGACACCTAAGGTTATATGTATGAATTTGTCAGAATCCAATCATATTTCATCTTTAATTATCAAATATAGAAACTCCCAATTCTGCCTTCTTTGGATTCTGCCATAAGAGGGAGAGAAGGGGGAGAACAAAGGGGCTTTATGGCCCTCACTTCCTTCAGTACACTTCAAAGAGCTGAATGCTGAATGTGTGTTTATTGTAACATCAAAGCGTTAGCACTAGAGAACCTTATCATAACAAAGCAGGTACTTGCCTTTCATGTAGTTACCTGAAGTCTCCATTCAGACGGAAGAAAGAAGAAAGGGGGTGGAATTGTGATACTTGAAACTATCACTGGAAGGGGGGTTGATTGGGTGGGACTACTGGGGAACCCCTTAAAACCTTGAATGGAAGAGCTTGAACCCCAAGTCCTGTCTAGCATGCCTGCAACCATTTTCTCTTAATAAAGGATTCCTGTACCCAGATGTGCTGAACTTGACAATTAGTAAGTAACCACCCAATAAGCTTGAGTCCTCAAAATAACTCCAAGTATTTATTGGTACAAAAATGTGAAAAAGTTATTCCAAATGTGAAATCTACATCCCATATTATAGCTGTAAATATGTAAATTGGCAAGCATTCTGGCTGATGAATGAGCTGAATCAGATCCCAGAATACTATAATATCACAGTGCAACAAATCTCAGTACCTGAACAGAGCTAATGTCAGGTCCTAAATGGTTCCCTATTTTACTAACCTTCCTTCTGTCCTTCCATCTTTGGGACTTGCCATTCTGTTGTGGGAGGGGGGAGCCCAGCGTTACTTGCATGTTTATATTTGTTGTTTCCTTTCCTAATTGCCACAGAGAGGGATATGGTAGGTCTCCAAGGATGATCGCAACGAGCCAGCAAGATGCATGCCAAAAGCAACAGGTGATCGCCCCGAGATGCCAGCTGATTGAACACAATTCAAATCCCTGCATGGCTTTAGTGGGAGGGGTTTTACAGCTGGATGACTATGCATTGTTAATGAACTTTTACCTCAGACCTCGCCTTGATCCCTCACTGTTACTGATCCCCAAATAAAAGAATTCTGTTTGAAGCAGTGATTGCCTCAAGAGTTCAAATTCTTGGGAGGACAGCTGAAGTGGGTCGTTACAGCTAGATTTATATTTAATTTTCCCTGTTTTTATTACACTTCTTCAGCATTGGAGACTGAAGCTGAGGTCGCAGTTGTTATATTTTTGGGCTAAAAATTAAATATATAGTCATTGGAGAAGCAGCATAGAAACAAGAGATACTAATAAAATTTTATTGCTGTTTTTTGCCTTATGATCAATATAAAGTTTCAAAGTATTAAAAAGTATTGTTATAAGCATCTCTACATATGTGTTGCAAGAAAAGGACAAGGTTGTATTTTTTAACTTCTATTTTCGGTAATTTCTGTACTGTACCATAGTGAATTTTTGTTACATCATTCTATCTGTCTCCTGTAGGAATAGGAACATACAATGACAGATCCACCTGTAAAACAAAAAAGGGGGAAGAGAGGAAAACAAACATATCAGTCAGGTTTATTGGGATAGCGTTCATGAAAGCATTTGCAGAGGCAGGCCTTAACACAGAAGTAATCTCAAGTTTCAGCAGACTGCAATGGAAAACCATGTGGATTTGTTGTAAACTCTTAGGGAGTTCTAATTCCACAGTGACAGGATTAATAATATGTTTAATGGGGAAAGGAAAGATATATTTCAGCTATAATTATTTTGGATGGTTGCAATGACTGTGAAAACCTAGTGGAGAGGTAGACCCGATCCACTATATAAAAGGGTTTAGGCTGCATCCATTTTTTAATCTGCCTGGGCCTTATATGCCATCCTGGCTTCATCCAGAGCTTTCATAACAACAGGCCAAATGTTCTGCAACTGATGTGCCCATTCCTTGAGGGAGGGGATGGCAGGTTCATTAGCAAGCAATGAACCTGCCATCCCCTCCCTTCCAAGTGGCTATCCATTAGCCACTTGGAAGGGAGTGAAACCAGTGCTGGAGTGCACCGCATTGTTATGGGTCACTTCAGCAAAAGGCAACAAATGAGTCCAGTTATCTTGTTGATAATTAATAAAACATCTAAAATATTGTTCTAGAACAGTGTTCATTTGTTCTGTTCCCCCCCCCCCCATTCATTTGAGTATGATGACTAGATGACAGTCCTTGATCAGAACCAAGAAGATCCAGAAAGGCTTAGAAATGAAATGGACACCCCTATCCGATATTATATGCTATGGGGCCCCATGTAGTCAGTAGATAGCTGCACAAATAATTTAGCCAAAGTTTTTGCAGTCAGGATCTTCTGACATGGGATAAAATGGGCCTGTTTGGAGAACAGATCAGTAATGATCCAATGACAGTGTTTTCCATGCTTTCAGAGAGCTCCACAATAAAGTCCATAGAAATCTCTCTCCAGGATGCTGAAGGGCTCGCCACTGGCCGTAGGAGCCTCAGCGTTTTCTCTTGCCTTTGTTTAGCTGCTGCGTAGGTATGGTAACTAGCCACATAACTTTCAATGTCTTTTTTTAAAGAGGGCCACCAAAATTGTCTTTTAAGTAAGTGGAAGGTCTTCACAAACCCAAAGAGACCCACTAATTTTGACTTGTGGCACATCTACATGATCTTTAGTCTCTGATTCACAGGAACATATAGCATCCCACCAATCCAGGCTAAACCGTCTTGCACTGAACAGAGTTTTTTATGGGCCTGAAACCACTCATCATTCTCCAGTGCCTTTTTGAAGTATCTAAACAGGCCCTATCCAACAAAATGAGTTTTAATATGGAGAAAAGAAAAGTTTTATATTTAGGCAGGAGAAATCAAAGATATAAGTACAGATTAGGTGAGACCTGGCTCAAAAACAGTAACTGTGAGAGGGACCTTTGAGTCCTAGTGGACGATCACTTGACTATGAGACTGCAATGTGCAGCAGCAGCCAAAAAAACCCTAATACAATCCTGGGTTGTATAAACAGAGGCATAGAATCAAGATCATGCCTCTGTTTATACAGAGTATCATACTGCTTTATAAAACCCTAGTAAGACCACACCTGGAATATTGCAGCCAATTTTGGTCACCATGCTACAAAAAAAAATGTTGGAAAAAGTTCAGATGATCCAAGGCCTGCAGACTAAAACATATGAAGAACAGTTGCAGAGCTTGGGTTTGGCTAATCTAAAGAAAAGAAGAAATAAGGGTGACATGACAGCAGTATTCCAGTATTTGAGAGGCTGCCACAAAGAAGAGGGGGTTAAATTATACTCCAAAGCACCAGACGGCAGGACAAGAAACAATGGTTGGAAACTAATCAAAGACAGAAGCAACCTGGAATTAAAGAGAAAGTTCCTAACAAGGAGGACAATCTTGGAACATCTTGCCTTCAGAAATCATATGTGATTTGGAACATCTTGCCTTCAGAAATCATGTGTGCTCCATCACTGGAGTTTTTTAAGAAGAGACTGGACAGTCACTTGTCTGAGATGGTATAGGTCTGTGGTGGCGAACCTATGGCACGCGTGCCACAGGTGGCACTCAGCGCCCTCTCTGTGGGCACATGCGCCGTCGCACCAGTCCTAGGCCTTCAGCTGGGTTTTATAAAACCTTTTTGCTTTAGGGCCCCGCTGCCATGTGCAAAAAAAGTTCAATCAATCAATTTCAACTTCTTGCGGGAAAAAAAAGATCTCGCAAAGTTGGAATTGATTGATTGAACATTTTAGTCCCACCCAGTCTGCCATTACCATCACAGCCACGCCCACCCAATGGGCCACGCCCACCCAATGGGCCATGCCTACCCAATGGGCCACATCCACCTGGCACCTGACGATACATAAGTGGGTTTTGGGTTGCAGTTTGGGCACTCGGTCTCTAAAAGGTTTGCCATCACTGGTATAGGTTTTCCTGCTTGATCGGGGGGCTGGACTAGAAGATCTCCAAGGTAAATTCCAATTCTATGCTATGCTATGCTATGCTATGCTATGCTATGCTATGCTATTCATCTAATGGTAGAGAGTTCTTAATCTGTGCTCTAGTTGTGACCAGGGCCACCAGCTGGTGTGGGGAAAATAGAGGCTTAATATGTTCTGACTTCACACTGTTATTGTGGCATTCTCGACAAAGTATCAACTAGGAAATTCCCCTCCCCCCTGGAAAATAGTAGATGGAGAAGTTAAATCAGTGGAAGTGCTGGGCCCAGCGTGCCTGTTTTGAAGACAACTTTCTGAGGTTTTTCAATGCTTCAAGATTCTTATGATCAGTTCAGACCTGAAAAGGGATTCTACTCCCCTCTAAAAAATGCCTCCAAGTTAGGAGGGCCCATTGTACTGCATAAGCTTCCTTCTCCCAAGCCGCCCACCACTGTTCCTTCTCAGTTAATTTCTTGGATGTGTAAGCGCAGGGCTGCAACTGACCCTCTTGGTTCTTTTGAAACAGTTCCACACCTACTGCTACATCACTAGCATCAGCTTGAATCACAAACAGTTTTTCCAGGTACGGGGGCCTCAGCACCAGCTCCCCAGACAAAAGTATCTTAAGCTTTTCAAATACAGCTTGACATTCTGCAGTCCATTTTAATGGCTGGCTAGGCTTCAGTTTACTTTCTCCCTTATTTTTCAACAGATTTGTAATAGGGAGCACAATCTGTGTGCCCCTCTCTCCAGTAAATATGTGGGTTTCACTTCTTTAACCAGGTTAGCTCAAGGACAAGAGGCCATTCCATATCAGGAGCCATGATGAAAGTTAAAGTCTCTGAGTTCCAGGGACTTGGTGACAAAGCTTGCTGGGTTGCCCCCTGCAACAGACCTATCGAGTTGATAGAAAGTGATTGGGTCTTTGAATTTCCTTAGGGAACCCCCAGTTTTATGACTAGCTTTAGACTTATTAGACACTGGATGCATCCCAAGTCCAACAGCACCATGAGGTCCATTCTCCTGCCTGTGCCTGGGATTGACAATTCTATGGGCATGGTTATGGAGTCAATCGGCCCACTTACCAGGGGATCGTTGTCGTAATTGCTCTCCGGCATTCCTGATTCATCGTCTGGTGGAGTTGGAGTTCTACCCTCTGCTTTTGGGGCTCGGGGTATTCCACGACCTTGGTGGTCTTCAGGGCTGTGTCTTTCGAACGCTGAGCAGGCTTACTTGATTTTCTCTCAGAGTGGAGGTCCGTCTTCTTGGCTGGAGCTTTGCTGTGGCACTCTATAGCACGATGGCTATATGTAAGGACATGTTTCAACTAGATCTCCCAAGAAAGCAGAACTCTTGAAATAGGCATTGCTTCAAAAGGAACTTTTATTGAGAGTTAGTGATAGCAGGAAGGCAAAGCAAGGTTAAAGATTTTGTGCACAAAAGGTTATGTCAAAATGCCATTCAGGTCTCCTCCCCCCAGTGTCCAACTGTCCATAGATACTAGGTTGTTTTGAGAACCTAGTGATTTAGCACCCTTCTCAAGGTCTCTCTCGATTTCATTTCCCAACGGTTCCAGGCTCCATTGTCTGGAGATGACAGATGTTTTCAAGCCACATTCCTTTCACACGGAGGGAGGCAAGGCAGAGCAAGGCAATTACATTCTCCAACAAATAAGCCCCCCTCCCAATAGAATGGCAGACCCTGAAAATGAATACATAGGCACAAGCAAAAGCAATGAGCAAATCCATTTGAGTCCTCCTGACAACTTTTCTCAGCTCCTCAGTAAATCAGGATGATGGTTGGAGTTGGTGACTGCAGAGAGACTGCCCTGGAGAAATTACATCAAAGACTCTTACTGCCTCTTCGTTCCACAGGTTCACCAGGCATGAAGCAGAATTTCCCAACACATTGTTGGGGAAAACCCCAAGTACTCTATGGAAACCATCCAAATTCATTATAAATATATGCTATCTTCTTAACTTCTGTAACCATCAGGCATATATGGAGGTTCTTCTGCTCAAAACATCAGATTTTCAAAGCATTCTGCTGCCTTCTGCCCAGTAGTTTCTTGTGATATATCCTAGCCATTCTGCACCCAGAAAATTGTGTGATTTGAGAGCTCCTATAAGTAGAATTCTTGACTTGAGTATTACTCAATGACCACAGCAAGGAGATTGGCCACAGCCCCTGAATGTGCAACCCCTGGGCATAAATCTGCAGCCAGGATGGGGCCAACAGCAACAGCCACAGTGCCCCAACAGCCTATAATTGCACCACTTTTCAGAGCAACCTTCAATGGGGACCCAGAGAAGCTGGTTTTTTTCCTCAACCAAGTGTGTTCTCATTTGAATTGCTGGATCTACCCGGACCCGGTGGCCATGGTCGATGTGATTGCATCCAGCCTAGAGGGAGAAGCATCCGAATGGCTGAACAATTTATATAATGTGCAAGCCCCTGAATTGAAGGACCCCCACCTCTTCCTCCTAGGGCTGAGAAAAAGATTTGAGGATCCATCCATTGGTCTCAAAGCAGGAGAACAAATCCACAAAATAAAACAAGCAGGCAGGTCTGCCCTGGAGTACGTGCAAGAATTTCGCAATATAGCAGGTCGAATAGAGGGGTGGTCTGAACAATCCCTAATCCATCACTTCATTGAGGGATTAGACAATCACCTCTCTCAGGCCTGCATCTATCGAGCAGTACCTGATCAGCTGCAAGAATGATACCAGGCAGCAGTAAAGCTAGACATTCAGCTCGCCCACTACAAGAAGCCTCCCTCACCTGAATCTGAGCAGCAGCCAGAGCAACCCGAATAGCAATCAAAACCTCCAACTACTGCGATGGCTGACAGACCCAGGCCACCTTCAGGCCCGTCAATCAAGTGTTTCCAGTGCAGACAGGAGGGACATCGAGCAGCAAACTGTCCAGTCCCCTGCCCTTGACTACAGAGCAGACCGGAACCAGCAGCAAGAAGGAAACCTGCCCAGTGGCTAACAAGAGAAAAATCCAACCGGGTCATGCAAGAACTTGTTGCCCAGATTACACCCCACACACAGGAGGATGCCAGGACTCCCGGTGGACCTGCCCCTGCTCTACCCTCCTTTGACAGTGATGACGAAGGAGCAAACGACCCGATGGTGAGTTGACAAGTCCTGCCTTTTTCACTGCCTGCCAAACTTATAATCTCTAAGTCTGGGGCACAAATGGACTTAAATGTGCTAGTCGATTCTGGATGCACCCGATGCATTATTAGTCTGCCGTTTGCCATGAAAATGGCAATGGGCAAAACAACTCTCCAAACCTGTGAGGTTTGAGCAAGCCGATGGCTCCCTTATGGGAGGAACTCTTGTCACGCAATTAACTGAGCCCCTATGCCTAGAAATAAGTGAGCATGGGGAATTTATTCATTTCCTAGTGGCTCCAAAAATGACTGAAACTGTGATCCTAGGGCTAGCCTGGTTGGACAAATGGAAGCCATTTATCTGGTGGAAGAAAGGAATGAGAACTATGAGACTACCTATAGGGCCTAAACCTCCCACTGATTCAACTGATGTTGCCGGACACCTTAGGCCACCCAATGAGCGAGCGCACATGGCTGCCTCACTGCCGCCAGGCGAACCACTCATTCCCAACAAATACCAGGACCTAGCGAAGGCATTTAGTGAAAAAGAATGCGATGCCCTGACCCCTCACAGACCCAATGACTGCTCTATTGAACTGGTGCCAGGAGCCAAACTCCCACGCCCGAGAATGTACCCTATGTCCCCTCTCAAAATGGAGGCGATGCAGCGATACATGAACAAAAACCTAGCAAGAGGGTTCATTGAATGGGCCAAATCTACAGTGGGAGTCCCTGTGTTGTTCAAAGAAAAAAAAGATGGGTCTCTTCATCTCTGTGTAGACTATAAGGGTCTCAATGTGAGTGTGGAAAACAAATACCCCCTCCCCCTCTTAAAGGACTTATTAACCCATCTGGCTAAGGAGAGTGTCTTCACTAAATTAGACCTGAGAGAGGCATATTACTGGGTGAGACTAAAAGAGGGAGACAAGTGGAAAACTGCCTTCAACTGGCCTATGGGGAGCTATCAATTCAAGGTCATGCCATTTGGACTACAGGCGGCCCCAGCTGTGTTCATGCAGTTGATTAATGAAGTCCTACATGATCGCTTGTACAAAGTGGTTTTGATGTATCTTGATGATATCCTGATATACAGAATGAATATGACTGATCACATAAAGCTGGTGACAGAAGTGTTAAAGAAACTATTCAATGCCAAGCTTTATGCCAAATTCTCAAAATGTGAATTTCACCAGACCTGATTAGATTACCTTGGCTACAGAATTTCCAACGAGGGCATTGAAACGGATCCAGCCAAGGTGAAAGCTATAATCGAATGGCAGCCCCCCAAAACTTGCAAACAGCTCCAGAGCTTTCTAGGTTTTGCCAACTTTTATCGTCAATTCATCCCCTTTTACAGAACTATTCAAAACAGGCAAAAGCGGAGGGAAGCCGTGACCAGGCCAACCACTAGCATGGACAATGGGCTGTCAAACAGCTTTTGAGAATTTAAAGAGACTATTTGCTGCTGAACTGGTCCTAAAGCACCCCTGCCCAGAGGAGCCCTTTGTAATTCAAGCCGATGCCAGCAATGTGGCAGTTGGAGCTGTATTACTGCAAAAGAACAAAAGTGGGGTCCTGCAACCCTGCGCCTACACCTCTAAAAAAATTACTGAAAGCGAGCGGACATGGCAATCTGGGAGAAAGAGGCCTTCGCAATTAGGTGGGGGCTGTTAAACTGGCAGCACTATCTAGAAGGGAGCAAGGTGTCTTTTGAAGTATGGACAGATCACAAAAACCTAGAGGCACTGAAAACTCCCCACAAATTGTCCCCAAAGCAAGTACAGTGGGCACAGTACTTTAACCGCTTCAACTTCACTCTAAAGTACATACCAGGATGAAAAAACGTCCTAGCTAATGCGCTATCCCGATTACCCCAATACAAAAGTGAACATGAGGAGGTTAACAAGGCAATTATCTCCAATCCACAAACTGCCGCTCAACTTATACCTCGCAGGGTCCCCAATCCTGATGACCCTGGGGTAAAGAAAATAAAACAAGAGCTCCTCACTGATCAATGGTTCAAAGATAATCAAACCTCCCTAACATGCAGAGATGGCTTGGCTTACAAGGGGGGGAAACTGAAGCCCTCAGTCTTAATGCTCTCAAACACAGCCATGATGTTAAACAGGCTGGACACTTTGGATATTTAAAATCTCTCCACCTCACCCGCCGGCAATTTTGGTGGCCGGGTTGAAACGGGATGTGGAAAACTATATTGTAAAAAAGTTGTACTGTATGTGCCACAATGAAAAGAATCCCAGGAAAAACCCCTGGGTTACTGCAGCCGGTGGCAGACCCTTCTCAACCCTGGGAAGAAATAGCTATGGACTTTATAGTAGACCTACCTGAAAATAGAGGAAATACTGTCACCTGGACTGTGATAGACCTGTTCTTGAAGCAGGCTCATTTCATCGCCTACAAAGGACTCCCATCTGCCCAACGACTGACCAAATTGTTCCTGAAACATGTCTACTGATTGCATGGCGACCCTAAGCGAATAATTTCAGACAGAGGGGTGCAGTTCACAGCGAGGTTTTGGAGGAGTTTTCTTAAATTAATTGGATCATCTCAAGGTTTATCATCTGCTTTTCATCTGCAGAATCCGCTAACAAAATGGTGGAGCAATATCTTAGATGCTACGTTTCTTACCAGCAGATGAACTGCACTGACCTCCTCCCTTTTGCAGAGGTGGTGTACAATAATTCTGTGCACAGCAGCACCAGCTACATGCCTTTCAGAGTGGCCACAGGAAAAGAGTTCAGCTCAATACCTGAATACCCTCAGGTGCCCTCCGCTTCCCAGACACTTGACCAATGGGTGAGGGGGTGGGAAGAAGTTTGGAGAAACACGAAAACTGCTTTTAAAAAGACTTTTGAAATATATAAAAAGCAGGCTGATAAAAAGAGGGCTCCCCAAAGAATATTCCAAATTGGAGGAAAGGCTTATCTGTCAACTAAGTATTTACGCCTCAAATTGCCCAGCAAGAAATTGGGACCAAAATTCTTGGGGCCTTTCCCCATCGTAAGGATCATTAACCCCGTCACAGTAGAATTGAAACTCCCTAGACTTTTAGGGAGGATTCACCCTGTCTTCCATTGCAGCTTGTTAAAACCTTGTCGGGGCTCCAATTTAAGGCCTCCCCCTAAGAAGGCATCTGGTCCCCTCGTAGTAGCGGGTCAGACTCACTATGAAGTGAAACGTATTCTTGACTCCAGAATTTTTAAAGGGAAATTGCAGTACCTAGTACAATGAAAGGGGTACTCACTGTCCGAAGCTACTTGGGTGAAATCTAACGACGTGAAGGCTGACCGACTCATCAAAAAGTTTCATGAGAAAAACCCCAATAAACCAAGCATAATCCCTGACATATGCTTTTGCTCACATAGAGGACCTATTCTTTTTGTAAGGTGGGTGGATATCAACGCTGCTAATATTGGATATTATTGCTTTGACAAGATATGCAGAACTGTTTGGTATTTTTAGAGTTAATTCAGATGATGGTGGGGGGGAGAAGAAAGATAAGGACTGTGCATGGGAATGGAACGGAAGTGAATCTTTGCCTTCCAGGTTGATTGGAAAAGGTGAATTATGACAGCAAAATAGGGGAGGGGAATAGCCTGGAATGTTATGTGCAAAGGAAGGGAAATTCAGATGTTGGCATCCATCCATGCTGTGCCGACACTGTGTTCATATAATTAAAGACTTTTTAGAATAAACAATGTCTGGAAGTTCTTTGAAGTGTTCCATTAGTCAGAACCTTGACATCATTCTTATGAAACTTTTCTAGTGATTCCATAGGTATACTGGACAATCTGGGAAAATGTGCAAGTAGGTTGTTACTTAAGCATCTTGAATAAAAGTCTCAGTCCTTTTTTTGTTTTGCAAGAACAGTTTAACCCAAACAGAAAAAAGACTCAATCTGTATAAGAAAAATTGCCAAATTGCCGCCAAAAGATTATAATAAGCATGTACTAATGTTCTACTTGTTACCAGTTTCAGAGGTCTCCAGCTCTATTTTTAGGAAATTAAATGCCTAGAAAGTCAAATCAGCACACAGTTTGTTTTCCATTTAGTTCTTTCTGAAGATTGCACAAAGAAAAGCATTAGCTTTCTTTAGGGGTTTCAGCTTTTACAATTACATTGTAGGTGGAAAACAGAAATAGAAAAATGGGAAAACACGATTAAATAAATAAATAAAAATAACTAAGTCTCTTAAGTGCAATAATCAAGGAATTCAAATCCAAATATCGTAATGGAGGAGGGGGAGGAGCATTTATTATACTATAACCTGTCCAGGGGTATAGAACTTCCTTAATTTTTCCTTTTTGGATTACATCCAAGGGAAGCCGTTCTTTGATGAACCCATCAGAGGATTTTGGGGTTTGAAGAGAGTGGGCAGCTTAGAGTGGAGGCTGCAAAACAATGGAAAACCCAGTAACTAAAACAAAACAGCAAACCCCCTCAAAAGCATCTTATAATAACCTAAGTCTAAAATATTGAGTAAACAGATTAACTCTAAGGCGATGTGAAAACAAAAAAGAAATGCAGAAGCCTGTTTACTAGGAAAGAAAACTGGAAGACAAATATCACAGTATGAACCAGCAATCGTGAACCAACACCACACCAGAAATACTGCTATAGAAAATTCTGCCAAATTTCAAGGACTTGCGATGCATATTGAGAGGCTTGACGATAGATTGGATGAAGTGACGGAAAATGCAGCGAAATTGGAAAGTAGAGTTGATGAGGTTGAGAATAAGATAGATACGACACAGGATGAATTAATTATTTCACAGTATAGGAATATGGAATTTGCGCTGCATATTAGAGGCTTGAAAGAAAATCCGCAAGAAGACTTAAAAGAGTTAGTGGTTAAAGATATTGCTTTCAATTTGGGATGGAAACCGGAGGAAATTTGGGATGGGATTGAAAATTTTTTTAGGGTAAATTCATGGATTGCCAGACAAAGAAATTTACCTAGAGATGTGGTCATTTATTTTTCTAGAAGATTAATCTGTAATGAAATTGTACAAGCTTTTTATAAACAGAGGTTTCGAATTGCAGATCAAGATGTCATAATCTTAAAAGAAATACCTCCAAAAATTTTAAGAAAAAGAAAAGAATTTACTTTTTTATCTGAGGAGCTTAAACATCGTCAAATTCACTTCAGATGGGAAATTCCAGCTGGGATAGTGGTGAATTACTTAGGAACGCGTTAAATACAGTTTCAAACTGTTAAATACAGTTTCAAAGGCAAAAGATTTTTATTCTTCCATTCTGAAGACAGGTTCGCCCTTATCTCCGCAAGCTAGTAAAACTGAAGAAGAGCAAACAACTGGAGGTGCGATTTCATTGATTGCTAGAGATTTACAAGTGGAACCTGCTGCACAGATTCTGGAGATAAAAGAACAAAGGATGACTCGTGCTGCGCATAAACGCAGAGAGAAAGATCAGAAGCAGAAGGCTAGTGAAAAAACAGAAGGAACCATTGTTACAGAGCCTGTGGGAGGAGCAAGACCAAAGAGATCTTCTACAACTGATCTTCAAGTTATGCTTCAAAGGCTTCAAATGGCAAAGCTTCTGACATGGAATGTTAATGGTTTGAATTCACCACAGAAAAGAAAAAAAAGTATTTCATTTTCTGAAACAATATAACAATGATGTAGTATGTTTGCAAGAGACTCATATAACTTTGAAGGATTCTAAATATTTGATGAATTCTCGTTTAGGATCGCATTTTATAGCTTCAGCTCCAGGGAAAAAAGGGGGAGTTGTAATTTATGTGAAAAAAAAAAACTTATCGGCTAAACTAATTGATTCTGATTCTCAAGGAAGATATGTTATTATTGAGTTAGTATTACAAGGCAAGAAATTCCTTATTGTTTGATTATATGCTCCTAATCAGCACAGAAACAATTTTATAAGTTTTTGCATGGAAATATAAACCGGTTGGATTACAAATCAGTTATTTTGATGGGAGATTGGAATGGAGTTTTTGATATAAGGAAGGAGAAAAGGGGCTCTTTTAAAACTTTTAATCAAACTAGATTACCTAAAGCTTTTTTTGATATGAAAAATGATTTGGAACTTATTGATATTTGGCGAGAATGGAATTTAAATGAAAGAGACTTTAATTTCTATTCGGACAGACACCAATCATTTTCTAGGATTGATTTCTTTTTAATTACTACAAATCTCTTTTCCAGGGTTAAAAAAGTCAAGATTTTTCCTAGGACATTGTCTGATCATAGTCCTCTGTGGTTGTAGAGGTGAGAGACAGGCAAAGATTGTGTGCAGAACACTGCCCCTCCAAAGCCTGTGTACCCATCCTCTCTGCATCTATCTTGCTCATATCACCATAGTGATGTGGAAATACGCAGGTCTGTGTGACCTTGGCCAGTTTGATAAGGCTGGCTGGTGAACAAGTTTCCCTGTTTATGGCCTCTAGCTTTTTACTTTTGAGGATTGGTAAAGGATTTTAGCCAATGAAATGCTATTGCCATGCAGTAACTTTTGCTATTTGTAAAATTCTATATAAACAAATAAAGGCTGCGTGTGGCCGGCCATTTCTTTGCACCCTGCCATGACTAAGCACTGATTACTACAGCTGGCGCCCATTAACAGGGACTTTTGGGACCCCTCCAGGAAGAAGCAGCCCCCAACATACTTATCATCGTCTGGAACAGACCCCTAAGTGAACTTTTGTCTTACGAGAACTCTCAGTGTGAGTATGGGTTGTAAATTATCTCACCCTCAGCAAAAGCACGTACAGGAGCTCAGACTCCTGCTACAGAAGTCAGGCGTGGCAACGCTTGAAACGGACATAAGGAAGCTGATTGGGGAGATAGGAAAACAGTGTTCTTTGAATCCTGAGCATCGGATGCTTAGGCTAAAAGATAGAGCATAAATTACATCTTGAACCTTGGGCTCCAGTATAAATATCTATGGTATTCAGTCCCGTCGGGCAAGGGGAAAAAAATGGACCCAAATACTTCAGAAGGGCAATTAACTATCAGCCCCCTTCTGCTTGCAACTAAGTAAAATTTATTCCTCCTAAAAACATCTTTAATTGGATTTTCAGCTTCTTCTGAAGAGGCTAATTCGTTTGCTGATTAGTTAGAGACATGAATCAAAATGTACCCCCTCAACAAAGTATTTTGAGCAATCGGAATGTTTTGAAACTCTATAATCTGTTAAGTTAACCCTGTCAGAAAAATGTCTGGTTGTGTTTTGTGTTATGTGTGTGTGTGTGGCCATTCAGAACATTATGCTTGGGCTTGGAATGGTGTGAAAAATGGGAGATGATTAGGGCCCTCAAAACCACTTTTTGGTTGAAATCACCTTGTCATTTTTCTCGCTTCTTGCAAAACAAGTTATATGTCTAAATAAATGTTGTTGTAACAGTATTTGTGTATATACGTTTGTCTGTGTTGTTCTGTGTTATTTCCAAGACTTGGAAGAGGCTCAAAGCCCTCTCTGATAACAACAATACAAAAAGGCCTTGCTAAGAATATATGGTTTGCCTGGAGAAAGTATGAAATGAAATAATTATATGTGGAATGGTTTTATGCAAACAGTCAGTATGGAACTGAATGAGTTAATTTGTTGAAGTGTGTGTTAGCCTTCAAAACCCACCCATTTTCTCCCAAACTGTGAAAATAATAGTAAGTATTTGTATGAGAAGAATTTCATGGAGAATGTATGAAAGAATTTATTGAAAAATGCATATGAAGGAGATGAAACTATTTTTTGGTGGTGAGATTTCTCCCCCCCCCCCCGTCTCTTTTGGCTGGCTGCATTGCTTAAAGAGCAAGAGACAGGAAGGAAGGGGGGAACTGTTCGTTTAAAATTTTTTTTCCTCTGCTTGGAATTGTAATCTGAGAAGACTGGAGTGAATCTGAAACTTGACATTCACCTATGCAGTTTTGGCAAATAATTTTTTTACTCAAAAGAGGAAACAATAATCGTTGGACAATTTTTTTTATATCCAACAACCAAAAGAACTAACTGAATTACTTTGTTATAGCTTTATAAATGTTTAACCTATTTATATAAAATTTGTTTCCATCTGAATGGACTTTGCTTAAATTGAAGCACCAAAGATACAATTTAATTGGCTTTCAGAAAATATAAAATGATTTAGGATTGCAATAAGTCCCAGAAAAAATATAGTTGCACAAATTGATGACATCATGAATACTCAATTTGTGGACAAAATTCCACACTTTTGATTTTTTCTAGTGAATTACCTAATGGAGTATTAACTGTAATATAAGTGCAGAAAGTATATTGAATTGAATAATATTTACTTATCCCACATCCCATCCCAAAATATTTATTTTTTATCCAGGTGGTTGCTCAAATGATAACCTTAGGACGCACAAGAGCTTGCCGTCGAAAAGGAACTGATTTAATTAATATTGTTTTCAAAAATAACTTCTCTTTAATGTGCTTTAACTGACTATATAGGCTGTATTTCATATCATTTGCCTAATAATCTTTGACTTGCTTGTTTAATGACTTTTTCCTTTCCAGTCCAGCCACTGCTTTCTTCCTCTTTCTCCCTTGCCACAAGTTATTGCTTTTTCTGATGGAGGGTGAATGAGAGGAGCAATTGCTTACACTACAATGCAACCCTTATCACAATGCTCAGAATTATTTTAGCTTTTAAAACCTTTTCTCAACAGTCTTTTAACTTCATCTCTGACTCTCATTATGTGTGCCAACTTACTTTTACTTCTTCAGGTGCTTACATCACACCCAGGATTGACCCCAATCTTATGACTTTGTTTTTAACTTTGCAGCAGCTGCTCCAGAACTAAAAGCATTTATAATTTTGTTTCTCATATACACAATCACTCCTCCCTTCCTGGCCCTAATTTTTTTGTATGTCTTTTTTATGTCTTTTATGTATTTTACGTGGTTTTGCCTCTAATCAACTATGACAAATGGATGTTATCCATGTTCTCTCTTTTTGGCTTCCTAGAAATATATTCATAAATAGGTATTTAGGAACAATTTCCCCCACCTCTATGAGGGGAAACAGCTTCACATGTTATTTTTCATCTTTTTTTGGCCATTACAGCCCTGGGTTAACCCTCTTCCCTAAAAACTGACAATGGGCCAGCCTGTTTTCCAGTGGCCTTTTTACAATTTTATACAACCTGAAATATTGTTTTTACTCATGGTCTTCTCTATAATTCCACGGGTCAAGCTATCGTGGAACGTGCTAATTGGTCTTTCAAGGACTGTCTTCACAAATAAAATAAAAAAGGACAGATTATCTAGGATACCCAATTTGTCGTGGGTAATACAACAGGTTCAAAAAGTATTATTTACATTACACCAACTGAATATTTCCATTCCAAATTTGACTGCTTATCAGAGACACTTTTAACAGAAAACAAGCTTGCCTCCACCTCTGGTATATTATCGGGCATTACCAGACAAAGCATGGTTGGGACCAGTCCCTCTGATCACTTGGGGGTGGGGCTACGCTGCTGTGCTTGCTCCAACAGGACCTTTGCGGATTCCAGCGCGTTGTGATCACCCAGCCAGGGATGTTGTGGCACCAGTCCCTGGACTCAGTCCCAGAAATGGCAAGGGTGACTCTACAGATGGCACAGCAAGTAATCCAATCCTGACATGCCAGGCAGCCATTGACGTGGGGAGATGTAAAGAACTTGATCCCCGAGAACCTGTGCGCTGCCATTTTTGCTGTTTTAACTGCAAATTTCTTATCCATCATTTGTTTATGTCTGATCATTAACATCTGCCCTTTGACAACTGCAACTGTCATCCCACTCAAACAATCATTCGAACAATGAATGAAGCAAAATCTAACATCACACAAAATGACTTCTTTTGTTTATCTGAAATGTATGACATGGAAAATTTGCTTTCTACATGTTTAGTCTTTGTTTGCACCCCTTCTGCAGTAATTCAAAACTTCACTGACTCTGGGAGGTTATTGCTTAAAAAACCTCACTGTCATCGCATTGGTTCACCTGCTTTAAATTGCACAGCTTCAATAGAGACTTCCTTTCATTTTGGACATGCTTGGCTACTGCAAGGAGGGTTTTTTACGTGTGGTCAAGAAACTTTAAATTATATTCCTGCTAATATTAGTGAAGCGCAATGTTGCCTCAGCCAGCTGATTCCTGTTTTGCTTTCCAAACAACAAGTTCACATGAACCATTCTCCACATGGTGTTACGCTAGACAACACTTGTGACTCTGAGACAACCTTACTTTGTAGTATTGGCTATATCTCCAGTGGGTGTGCCAGGACTTGCTGTTTGTGCCCACCTCAACATTAATGCTATTACATGAAATTTGGCAAAAACAATTAATACTACTTCTTCAACTATTTCAGCGATCAACCATGAACTGCAAAATTTGAGAAAAGCTATTTTGCAAAATCACACTGCAATTGATTATTTGTTTCTGCACCAGCATTTGGGTTGTGAAAGTTTTGAGGAAATGTATTGTTTCAATATTTCTGATAATTCACGAACCATCCAGCACCAGATTTATATTTTACACAATTTGGCCTCTGATTTGAAAATTGGTACCTTAGGATCTTTATGAGTGCTGTTTATGTAATGTATTTCTTTCATTTTGCAATATATGTATTAGAGCTTTAAATCCCAGTAGATCCTCTCTCACATTGCCTCAGGGTCAAGTTTTGGCCCTATATAAACAACTGCAAGGATGCTCCTCACCTGATTATAATCCTTGTATTAATCCAGTTTACGGCGATATTTCATCTAACAAAACAAAAAAGAGTGAGATGTAGAGGTGAGAGACAGGCAAAGATCCTGTGCAGAACACTGCCCCTCCAAAGCCTGTGTACCCATCCTCTCTGCATCTATCTTGCTCACATCACCATAGTGATGTGGAAGTACGCAGGTCTGTGTGACCTTGGCCAGTTTGATAAGGCTGGCTGGTGAACAACAAGTTTCCCTGTTTATGGCCTCTAGCTTTTTACTCTTGAGGATTGGTAAAGGATTTTAGCCAATGAAATGCTATTGCCATGCAGTAACTTTTACTATTTGTAAAACTCTATATAAACAAATAAAGGCTGTGTGCGGCCGGCCATTTCTTTGCACCCTGCCGTGACTAAGGACTGATTACTACATGTGGTTAGAGTTATTTGTGGAAGACGGGAATAGAAGATCCTGGAGACTGAATGAAAACTTATTTACACGGGAGGAGCTTGTACAGAAATGTAGAGAACATTTGAAGGAATTTTTTGTCTTAAATATGAATAAGGGTACTTCAATGTCTATGGTCTGGGATGCTAGCAAAGCTTACATGAGGGGAGTTTTGATTCATATGAATAATGCTCTTAGGTCTAAATTGACACAAAAATGTAAAAAAATTGAAGAAGAGATTAAATTAAAAGAAAAGGATTTTGTTTTGAATCCAACGGACAATAAGTTAAAGACTTCTATAAATATGCTTAGGGCACAATTCAATATGTTAATGGCAGACCAGGTTGTGACTAACTTGTGCTATATGAGACATAATACTTTTTATAATGCAAATAAGCCTGGGAGGTGGTTGGCTTACCAATTATGTAAGAAACAGAAGGCGAGCATTATAGAGAAAGTAAAATATAAAGGTAGTGAAGTCTATCAACAGAATTTGATTAAAATGAGTTTTTTAGATTTTTATACAGAATTATATGCTAGTGACAATATACATGCTTTAGATCAGTGGTTCTCAACCTTTTTAATGCCGCGACCCCCAACCGGTCATAAGTCGAGGACTACTCAACCAGTCGTAAGTCGAGGACTACTCAACTGGTGCAGCACCGTTTGCAGAATGGGACTTTTGGTGGGCTCAGCAGAGCAGAGACAGCCTAGACAATTCCTATTGGCTTTTGAAAGCCAATAGAATTAGACTCTATTCATAAATAGGGAGTAATACAGCTAAGGAAAAGGGGAAAAAATGGCGGACTGCGTTGTTTGGCGACCCCTGTGAAATGGTCGTTCGACCCCAAATGGGGTCCCGACCCACAGGTTGAGAACCACTGCTTTAGATGTAGAGAAGTATCTACAATCAGTACATTTTCCTAAACTTTCTAATGAACAACAAAATGTGATGAATTGTTTAATTACTTCAGAGGAAATTGGCTTTGCTATTAAGCAGTTAAAGGTTGGTAAGGCCCCAGGCACAGATGGATTAACGGCAAAGTATTATAAAATGTTATTTGAAGAAATGATAGAGCCATTAAAAGAACTTTTTTAATAGTATTTTGCTGGGAGCTTTGATCCCCCTTCCTGGAGAAGGGCTTTTATTTCATTGATCCCGAAGGAGGATCAAGATCTTACTGAACCTAAAAATTATAGACCTATATCTCTTTTAAATGTAGATTATAAGATTTTTTCTAAAGTTTTGGCAAACAGATTAATGCAGGTTATGAAGGGTTTAATTCATAGTGATCAGTCTGGATTTATAATAGGAAGATATATGAAATATAATATAAGACAAATTCTTTAATTGAGTATTTGGACAAGAATAATCAGATTCCTGCGGCTTTTATATTTTTGGATGCTGAGAAAGCTTTTGATCAATTAGATTGGCAATTTTTATTTTTATTAATAGAGAAAATGAATTTTGGAGATAAGTTTTTATACGCTCTCAGGGCTATATATCAAAAGCAGTCTGCTCAAATTATTATTAATGGGGGATTGACAGAGACTTTTAATATTGAAAAGGGTACAAGACAAGGTTGTCCATTATCTCCTTTGTTATTTGTTTTAACAATGGAGATTTTGTTAATTCAAATTTGAGAGTCAACTGTACTTAAGGGAATAAAAATAAATAAGAATGAGTATAGATTGAGAGCTTTTGCAGATGATTTGGTTTTAACTCTACAACAACCGACTCAATTGGTTAGGCATTTGTTGGAACTTATAACTCAATATGGGAAAGTTTCTGGTTATAAAATAAATAATAATAAGACTAAGATATTATCTAAGAATATGACTGAGAAGGAAAATGAAACTTTAGTTAAACTTACAGGTTTTCAGACGGTGAAGAAGGTTAAATATTTGGGAGTATATTTAACTGCTTCTAATGGAAAATTATATAAGAATAATTATGAAGTATTATGGAAAAAAGTACAAAAGGATTTAAATGACTGGAAAAAATTGCAATTGTCATTGTTGGGGAGAATTTCAGCTGTTAAAATGAATGTTCTACCAAAGTTTCTTTTTTTGTTTCAAATGATACCCATTTTAAAAAAAGATGTTAATTTGGATGAGTGGCAGAAGGGTATCAATAAATTTATATGGGGGACTTCCGGTACGGAGCGACAGCGATGGCGGCTATCTTTTAGCCGTCCAGCTGGGAAAGTGTCAGAGCCGCGGAGCACAGCGTGCATCAGCTGGTCCGCGGCTCGGAACTCCCTTCCCGGGCAAAGGGAAGGGACAGAGAGTGCAAGAGTAGAGTAGAACCCCTGAACCCTCTCTGGATTTAATCCTAGAGGGGGTGAAAGGAGTGTTCCCTCGGAGCTCTTGCTGTCTCCGCCTCCCAGCTGTTTTTGCTTCCTAGGAAGCAAAAGAAACTGCCGCTTCTATCTCCGTGCTTATAGAGAGTTGGTGAGTAATTCCTAAAAAACGGACAGAGCAGTTTAAAGGATTTTTTCTTATATAATTTAGGTGTTTATTTTTTTTTTATTTAGTTCTGACTATTTCTCCTTTTTTTATTATTATTATTGTGGAGAAGGAATTAAGATGGCGTTTTGAAAGTGACGGAGTTTTTTTTCCTTGTCTTTTGTTTCACTTTCTCCTGTTTCACTTTCTCCTGTTAAGGACTGGACTTTACTTTTGCTTTTGGTATTGAATCCTCTTTTTTGATTTTCTTTTTCTTTTTGGTTTTTTTTCTCTGGATTTTCAAGGATTATAGTGTTTTTGCTGCCTCTTTTAAAAGTAAAATTTTTCTCTCTTTCCCCCTCATTTTTTTTTGGGGGGGGGAAAGGGAAGTGAGAACTGTGTTATTTAAAATGGCTTCAAAGAGACAACCGCCTTCTACAACATCCAAGGTGATTTCCTCTCCTATAGCTTCTACTGCACAACCACAACAACAACTTAAACATGCACCACCGGCACAGCCACCACCCTCCCCTCCTTTGCCTGGACTTTCAGCACAAGAGGCTAGAGGTATAATGGGAGAGGCTGTAGCTCAAATGAGAGAGGAAATGAAGCAACTTTCTACACAGCTTAAATCAGAAATTAAATCTGACTTCAAAGAAGAGATAAGTGGGATGAAGGATCAATTGGAAAAGAACAATAATATTTTGCGACAAGATATACTTGCAGCAGTCTCAGGTTTGGCTACAGTGGTGGTTAAGCTGAATGCAAGACTCGAGGAAGTTGAAGATAAAGTTGATTCCTTTGATGATAAAATTCAAGATGTGGAAAGGAAGGTGGAGACTTCACAAGAAGATATTCTGATGTTTCAGTACAGGCAGATGGAATATGCTTTGAGGATTAGAGGCCTCAAGGAAGATATGAATCAAGATCTGATGGAGGTGGTTCTTACTGATTTGGCTGTGGTTTTGGACATGGACAAAGAAGAATTACGCAGAGAAGTTGAAAAAGTGTACAGGCTTAACTCTTGGATTGCTAAGCAGAAGAATTTGCCTAGAGATGTGGTGATTTATTTTACGAAGAAGTCTCTGCGTAATGAGATCATACAAGCCTTTTATAATAAAAGATTTCAGATAGCTGCCCAAGATGTCATTATACTAAAGGAAATCCCATCAAAAATTTTAAGAAGCAGGAAAGATTTTGCTTTCTTAGCTAATGAGCTTAAAGCTAGATCGATGCCATTTAGATGGGAAATCCCGATGGGTATTGTTCTGAGCCATGCGGGGACACGTTATAGATTGAATACGGTTGATAAAGCTAGAGAATTCTATACTTCAGTCCTAGGTGCAGGCTCAACTTTACCTGTTCAGAAATCCCTGAGTGGCAAAGAGGCGGAGCAGCAGTCTGAGGCATTAAGTTCGGTTTCTGCTGGGATGCTGCAAGCTGAATGGCAACGCCAGACGGAGGTTAAAGAGCAGAGAATGACTCGTGCAGCTTATAAACGTAAAGAGAAGGAGCAACGTAAGAAAGAGGCCAAAGAGATTTCTCCTGGAAATGTATCACCGCCGGTGGGAGGAGCAAGACCCAAGAGTCATGCAACACATGTTGCAATTTCAGATCTCCAAGGTGTCTTCTCCAGGCTGCGGGCCAAGGGAGATGGCAAAGTTTTTGACCTGGAATGTTAATGGATTGAATTCTCCTCAGAAAAGGAAAAAAATCTTTTATTATTTGAAGCAACGTAATAATGATGTTATTTGCTTACAGGAAACTCATATTTTACTTAAGGATCAGAAATATTTAGTTAATGCCCGTCTGGGATCTCACTTCGTATCTTCTGCTCCCGGGAAGAAGGGGGGAGTTGTTATTTATGTCAAGCAAAATCTACCAGTTTGTCTGGTGGAGTCTGACCCCCAAGGGAGATATGTGATGGTTGAATTGGGCTTATATGGTAAGAAAGTACTTATAGTGGGACTATATGCACCAAATCAGCAACAGGAACAATTTTATAGACTCTTACATGAAAAAATAAATCTGCTGGACTACAGATCCGTGGTATTAATGGGGGATTGGAATGGTGTTTTAGACGTACAAAGGGACAAAAAAGGCTCTTCTCCTCTTTTTAAGCAGGCAAAATTACCTAAAGCCTTTTTTGATATGAAAGAGGACTGGGAATTACGGGACTATTGGCGGGAATGTAATCAAGAGGAGAAAGACTTTACCTTCTTTTCAGATAGACACCAATCCTTCTCAAGAATTGACTTCTTTTTGATTACAACGGACTTATATAATAGAGTAAAGAATGTCAAGATTTTCCCTAGGTCTTTGACGGATCATAGTCCAGTTTGGATGGAGTTGACTCAAGAAAAAGAGGAGAGAAGATCCTGGAGGGTGAATGAGAATTTATTTAGACAAGAAAAAAATGTTCAGAAACTAAAGGAGTGTTTAAAGGATTACTTTGTTTTGAATATGTATAAGGGGACTTCAATGTCAATGGTATGGGATGCAGGGAAAGCATTTATGCGTGGGATTTTGATAAAAATGAATAACTGTCATAAGCAAAAACAGATTCAGAAACGTAAAGAATTGGAAGATGAAATTAAATTAAAAGAAAAGTCTTTGATTTTAAATCCTTCTGATGAAAGTATTAAAGAATCTTTAAAGTTGTTAAGAACACAATTTAATATGTTGTTAGCAGATCAAGCTGCAACCAATTTATTGTTTATGAAACAAAACACATTTTGTAATGCTAACAAGCCAGGGAGATGGTTGGCTTATCAGTTGAGAAAGAAACAGAGACAGAGAACAATAGATAAAATAAATTACAAGGGTAAATTAGTTTCTCAGAAGGAATTGATTAAGAAATCTTTTTTGGATTATTATCAAAAATTATATAAATCTACTAATGTGCAAATTTTAGAGATAAATAAATACTTAAGTGAGGTTAGTTTCCCTAAATTGACAGAGGATCAGAAACATGAAGTTAATGGTTTAATTACTAAGGAGGAAATTTCGCTAGCAATTCAACAATTGAAACCAGGGAAAGCACCGGGTACGGATGGGTTAACAGCTGTTTATTATAAAGCCTTACTGGAGGAGATGACTCAACCATTAGGTGATCTTTTTAATGGCATTTTACAGGGTCAAGAGATTCCTCCCTCATGGCGTACTGCTTTTATATCATTGATTCCAAAGGAAGATCAAGATCTTACTTTACCTAAGAATTATAGGCCTATATCTCTTTTAAATGTGGATTACAAGATATTTGTAAAAATCTTAGTAAATAGGCTTATGAGGGTTGTGCACCACCTTGTGCATAAAGATCAATCTGGGTTCATAACTGGAAGGTACATGAAAAATAATGTCAGACAAATTATTAATTTATTAGAATATTTAGATAAAAACAACCAAGTTCCTGCAGGGCTGATATTTTTAGATGCTGAAAAAGCTTTTGATCAATTGAATTGGCATTTTATGTTAAGAGTAATGGAAGAGATGAATTTTGGTGAAAAGATATTGCAAGCTCTTATGGTAATATATCAAAAACAAACGGCACAACTTATCGTTAATGGAGGTTTGTCAGAGGTTTTTACAATAGAGAAAGGTACTAGACAGGGCTGCCCATTATCACCGTTGCTGTTTGTCTTAACACTGGAAATACTGTTGATCAAAATTCGAGAGTCGCAGGAAATTAAAGGAATAGAAGTTAATAAAAAAGAGTATAAGTTAAGAGCTTTTGCGGATGACTTGGTTATCACTTTGTCGCAACCTACTTATTCTGTAGTAAAATTATTACAGCTGATTCATAATTATGGTTTGGTTTCGGGTTTTAAGATTAATGTTAATAAGACAAAAATTTTACCTAAAAATATGACTAGTCGGGAGAAGCAGACTTTGGTTAACTTGACGGGTTTTGAAATTGTTAATAAGGTAAAATATTTGGGGGTGATGCTATCTGTTTCTAATGCAAAATTATTTAAAAATAATTATGAAAGGTTGTGGGTTAGGGTACAGAGAGACTTGAAGAATTGGGAAAAGTTGCAATTATCCCTCATGGGAAGAATTGCAGTGATAAAAATGAATATTCTACCCAAGTTTCTCTTTTTGTTCCAAATGATACCGATTTTGAAGAATGAGATCAATTTAACTGAGTGGCAGAAAGGCCTTAATAAATTTATTTGGGCAGGGAAAAAGCCAAGGGTTAAATTTAAAATTATGCAAGATTTCCGTGAGAGGGGAGGACTCAAGGTGCCGAATTTGAAATTATATTATGATGCGGTGGTTTTAACATTAGTTAGTGACTGGGTAAATTTGACAAATTCTGATATACTTCACTTAGAGGGATGGAATTTACTTTTTGGGTGGCATGCCTATTTAATATTTAATAAAAAAATGGATTGGGCTTTTAAATCTCATATCTTAAGAATTTCTTTACTTAGGGTTTGGAGAAAATATTACAAAAGTGATTTTAAAGTACCATTATGGGCCGTACCTTGGCATGCAATAGAAGGAATAAAAAGAGGGGTTAAAATGGATATGGTGTCCTATAGACAGTTACTTAAATGGGATGGACAAAACTGGCAGTTAAAATTACGGGAAGAGTTAGCACAAGAAAATATTATTTATTCTTGGTTCCAATATAGGCAATTATTAGATAGATGGAAGATGGACTGTAAGGTGGGTTTTTACAGAGAAGATGAAAATCTTATTAAGCAAGTGAAGGATCAAAGACAAACCCACATTAAGAGGATCTATGGGGTTTTAGTTGAATTGGATTCAGAAACGGAACTAATTAAAGATTGTATGATTAGATGGGCGCAGAATTTTGGTGAGCCAGTTCCATTGGACACCTGGGAAATTATTTGGGTGAGAAATGTCAAATTTACACAAGCACAGAACTTAAGGGAGAATTTTTATAAAATGTTTTATAGATGGCACCTTGATCCACAAAAAATGTCTTTTATGTACCCTGACTTACAACCTAAATGTTGGAGATGTGGTTGTATGGATGCTACTTATTATCATATTTGGTGGTCGTGCAGAGAGATAAAAGCATTCTGGATTAAGATATGGTGGAATATCCAGAGAATTTTTAAAAGGAGGGTAAAATTTACTCCACAATTATTTTTGTTAGGTATAGTTACTGATTGTGACACAAAGGAGGTTATATTGATGTTAAACTTGATAACAGCTGCGAGGCTGTTAGTAGGACAATATTGGAAGAAGGAATCTTTGCCTACATTGCAGGAATGGTTTCTTAAAGTGTCTCATTTGGCGGAAATGGCAAAGATTTCGGCTTTCTTAAAGGGACAAACGCAAGAGAAATTTCTTGCTGTTTGGGATAAATGGATAAAATTCATACAATTTAAATTTGATATAAAAAATATTATATAGTTTTTTCATAATTTTTAACTTTATATATATATATATTTTCTATTTTATATTCTTTTTTTATAATTTTTTTTAACTTTTTCTTTAATTAAGCCTATATTCTGCTCTGGGAGGTCCTGGGGGGGGGAGGGGGGTTTGGGTAGGGGCGGGGGAAGGGGGGGTTTGTTGGGTAATGTTTGTTTTTTATTTGTATATGTTGTTTTTTGTTTTTGTATTGTTTTTTATTTTTTGTAAAATTTATAAAACTCTTTAATAATAATAAAAAAAAAAATTTATATGGGCTGGGAAGAAACCAAAGGTAAAGTTTAAGATTTTGCAAGATGCTCGAGAAAGAGGAGGGCTTAAGGCACCTAATTTGAAATTATATTATGATGCAGCCACATTAACTTTGATAAGTGATTGGCTTAATCTAACAAAGAAAAATATTCTTTCTCTTGAAGGGTGGGATTTATTATATGGTTGGCATGCATATTTAATTTTTAACAAGAAAGCAGATCGAGTTTTTAAATCGCATATTTTAAGAAATGTCTTACTTCGAGTTTGGAGGAAGTATTATTATAGGTTAAATTATAAGATACCTATTTGGGGGATTCCTGGACATGCAATTGAGGGGATTTCTAAGGGGATGAATTTTGAAAAAATTCCGTATAAAGAATTACTTATTTGGTCAGGTACTGACTGGAAATTAAAATCTTTAGATGTATTAAGGCAAGAAAATATTTTACAGTCATGGTTTCAGTATTTACAAATAGTGGATAGGTGGACTCTAGATAAGAAATTAAGAATAACGTTAGGAGATGAAAATTTGGTAATTCAGATTAAAGATCAGAGTCAGGCTCATATAAAAAGAATTGGATTCGGAAACGGAATTGGTTAAAGACTGTATGGTTAAATGGGCTCAGAATATCCAGGAACCAATCCCATTGGATTTATGGGAGATGATTTGGATTAGAAATGTTAAATTTACACAGGCTCAAAACTTAAGAGAAAATTTTTATAAAATGTTTTATAGGTGGCATTTGGATCCTAAAAAGTTGTCTTGTATGTATCCTAATTTACAACCTAAATGTTGGAGATGTGGTAGTTCTGATGCAACTTATTTTCATGTTTGGTGGACTTGTAAAAATATTAAGGCTTTTTGGATTATGATTTGGTGGAACATTCAAAAGATTTTCAAAAGGAAGATAAAGTTTACTCCTCAACTATTTTTGTTAGGGATTTTTGAGGATTTTGATGTTAAAGAAACTATTTTAATGTTGAATCTAGTAACAGCAGCAAGGTTATTGATAGGTCAATATTGGAAGAAAGATTTGTTGCCTACTATAGAAGATTGGACACTTAAGGTTTCTAATTTAGCAGAAATGGCTAAAATTTCTGCTTATTTAAAGGATCATACACAAGAAAGATATATTATGGTATGGAGAAGATGGATAGATTATATTCAGATTAAATATGGAACTAAAAGTTTCATTTACTTTATGATTAAACTTTTAAAATAATTATTAATAGTATTTTATAATGGAAATTATTTAGTTTATTTACTGTTATTATGGTTCTTTATAATGATTGTTTTAAAATGTATTTGTTTATGATACTATGATATTAAGGTTTAAAGGGAGTTAAGGGTTAAGTATGAATTTAATTATTATATAATTTGTTAAATTTAATTAGATTATGTTTAATATGTTTGTAATAACCCTGTACTTGACTCTAGGAAGTGGGAGGGGGGGTAGGGGAGTGGGGATGGATGGGTTAGTGGGTTTGTTCTTTATTAATTATCAATAAAACTTTTTAAATAAAAAAAAGAAAATTCTGCCAAATGTGAAGATGCCAAAGGAGTACTGTTAGTGAAGTTCAGGAAGCATGGTTCAACCATCAATTCAGAAGTCTACTGTGAAACTTTCCGAAAACTCAGACGAGCCATCCATAACAAGTGTTATCCATAACATGCTGACTTCTGGTGTGGTGTTGGCTCATGATAATGCTAACCCGCACACAGCTAGATGCACCCAAAAACTTTTGAAGTAGTTCCGTTGGGATGTTTTTGATCACACACACTGCATAGCCAGATTTGGCGTGACTACTACTGAGGAATTTCAAACCTTGTAAGACGTTATGACAAGTGCCTCAATTTGAATGGTATTATGTTGAAAAGTAATGTAATGTTGTAGTTTTCTAACGTGTATAATAAAAGTTCTGTATCTGTGAGTGTCTATCAGTGTCTGCCAAAAACTACTTCAATCCCTAAGCAAAGATCCCACAAATTAATTTAAAAACACATATACACTTCTACAAGGTATAAATTATAATAAAGTAACCAAACCAGGAGCCTTAGAGTTCAATTCAATATTTTTTTTCTTAAGCTAAAGGAAAGTAAACTGCTGTTTTTCTTTTAACAACACTCAATCCAATTTATTTTCTTTTTTAAAACAACCTATGTAGTCTTTTCTGGCTTTGTGTTTTATTTTCTGCATTTTAAAATTAGATGTATCTTTGCATTTGCATTATTCCAGCAGCATTTCTCTTAGCTGCTAGCTGTCATTAATTGTCTCTGTTTTCAGCTTTCTTTGAATGGGGACTTTGCAAAATGTTGGTGTAAAAAACCTTAATATAAGCTCAACTGGATATCTTAATCAAATATATAATCTTGCCAAAGACATTTATTTATACAATGATGCTTCAATTTTTATTAGATAACATTCAAGTAGTTATCTCTATAACCATTCTTTATTTTCAGTGAGCCACAAAACCATGTCTACAAATCTATAATTTCCTTAACACACGTGCCACCTGAAACTTTTCAAGGGAAAATCCATGACATAAAGAGATATAATCAGAAATTGACCCATTCCCTAAAATTAACTGTTTTTCAAATAAACAAAGAAGTTTTGATTCATGTTTCTTAAATGACAGATTTTATGTATATTTGAAACTCCTTTGAAATGTAAATTTCACAACTATGACACAGCAGAAAGTTTAAATGCCATAATTAAAACACAGTCAATATCCACCAACAGTTGTTGCAAGCTGGGCAGCATAGAAGTGTATTATTTATTACTATTATCATTTAAGATTTAATCTTCCATTCGATTCACAATCTGGGCCTGGTAAAAACTTAACAGTTCAAATGCTAACCAAGGACCTAAGAGCTGTTATGGTAGTGTCTGAGTATATAGGCAATTCTGAGTAGGGTGATTTTTTGCAAAGTCAGAATATTCAAGTCTAATAAGTATAAAATTTCTATGTATCTAGGCAGCCCTTTGGGTATTGCTCCAAGGGCTCCTATTACTATTGGTACAAACATTGATTTCTTCCTCCATAGTTGCTCAACTTTCATTTGCAAATCATGATACTTTTTTATTTTTTTAGCTGTTTCTGTTCAATTCGTGCATTGCCTGGTATTGCAATATCATGAACCAGACTTTTTTAATTTCCACAATAGTGATGCCAGGCATGTTGTGAGCCAGATGTCTGTCTGTTTGGATGGGATAGTCGCACAGGATCTTGACTTGCTCAGTTTTGTCAATTTGCTGTTCCCAGTAATTTTTGCTGCATTCAAACCAAAACTTCTGGCAAAGCTTCCAATGCATAATTTTGGCAACTTGATCGTAATATTGGAGATAATCAGTCTGTGAGATTTTGCTGCAGCCACTGATAAGGTGATCCACTGTTTCATCTTTCTAATTGCGTAAGTGACATTTGTTGTTGTTGCTGACATGTTGAATTTTTGCTTTCATGAAATTGGTTGGCAAGGCTTATTTTGGGGCAGCCAAAACAAAGCTTTCAGTTGCTTCCTTCAGTACTCCTGATCTCAACCAGCTCCATGTTAGCTTTGTATTTACCTTTCCTTCAATATTCTTCAGGTATTGACTGTGCATAGGCTTCTTTTTCCAGTTAAAAACCTAATGCTCAATTGTTTCCTTTCAGTATTCTGCTTTCAATCTTGTTTTCAAGAGGGTTCCCTTGTTCACCTCCTTCAACAGAGGCTCTTTTGCTTTTTTATGTAGTCATTTAAGCTGTGTTTTTCCTCTTCCACAGTTTGTTTCACCTGTAAGAGATCTCTGCCACCCTGAGATCTTGGCAAATACAATCAATCAACATCACTTTTTGGGTGCATTGTTATTAGTTTTCTTGGCTTTCGATCCAAATTATCAAGTTCTAACTGAGTCCAATCAATTATTCCAACTGAGTATATTACAGGCACTGACCAGGTGTTAATCACCTTTATGATAATTCCTCTATTCTGATTTGATCTCAAGATTTTCTGGACTCGCTTTATGTATTTTATTGAAGTAACTTCCTTGACTTGGTTGTACAACAGGTCAGAAGCTTCCAAAACTCCTAAGTACTTGTACCTCACTTCTGGTGTTACTGCTTTTATCAGCTCTTCATTATCAAGTTTGAATCCATCATCTTCAACATTTTTTCCTGCCTTAACTCCAATTGTTGCACATTTATCAATGCCAAATTGTATTTCAATGTCTCTGCTAAACCCCTCAGTGCTTTTCAATGGTGAGCTCTATTCAGCTTTTGTTTTCCTGTTTTAAATCATCCATGTAGAGCAAATGGGAAATTTTAACCCTGTTTTAGCCAATTCATTTTGTTTTGTTCAAAATGCTTGTTAATGGTAGCATCAAAAGTACAAATAACAGAGATGACAATGAGTCAATTTGGAAGATTCCTCATTTGATTTCAACTTCACCAAGTTCTTCACAGGCCATCAACTTAGTCTGCCATAGCTTCATGGAAGTCTTCAGGAATTTCTGGATATTGCTGGTAATTCCAAAAATGTCTAAGCATTTCTCAATCCAGTTGTGTGGAATAGAATCAATTGCTTTCTTATAAACAATCCAGGTCGTGAACAAATTTGTTCATCTTTTCTTTGAATTCTTCAAAACCAGTTTATCAATCATCAGTTGGTCTTTGGTTCCTCTTCAATTTTTGCAGCATCTGTTCTGTTCTACAGGCAGCAAATCCTTGTTTTCTAGATATCCATACATTTGGTTTGTAATAATGCTTATAGATAATTTGTATGTTGTTGGCAGGCAAGTGACTGGCCTGTAATTTTCACATGTATTTCCCTTTTCTGCATCCTTCTTAATCAAAAAGGTTCTTCCAGTTGTTAGCCATTTTTCACTTTCTGGTGTTTCCAGAACCCGATTCATCTGGTTTGCTAATCTTGCATACAAATTTGTTAGTGATTTCATCCAGAATCTAGTTCTTGACCTTCTTTGCTTGTTTTTGCATCATTTTTTTTTGTTATGTGAACATCTTCCATTCTAGTCAGTGCTTTCAACCAGCTTGATCCACTTTACATTCCCATTGTACTTTTTGTTGTTTCCCCACAAGTTGTTCCAAAATTTTAGGGTATTTTCTTTGTTAGATTTTCACTTGTGGTAGCATCATGTCTACTTTCAAGGGTCTTATAGAAATTATGCTGGTCCACTCAAAAATGTGAATTTGCTGAAATTGCATTATTCAGTTATCATATCATTTTATTTTCCCTGCAATAGCTACAACTCTTTGTGTCAGAATCCAATTATATTTCATCTCTAGTTATTGACTATGGAAAACCCCATTTCTGCCCTCTCTGGATTCTGTCATACGATGAAGGGGAAGGGGGGTGAACAAAGGGGTTTTATGGCCCTCACTTCCTTTGGTACAACTTCAAAGGACTTGAATGTGGATATCACCAAAAGGACTAAGCATAAGCTTTGATCTGTTCCTCTCTGAAGTCTCCCTTCCACCGGCAGTGGGGAAAAGGGGGTGGAAATGTAGAGCCTGGGATTTTCGCTGGGAAGATGATGGGGGTGGGGCTACTGGGGACCCCTTAAAATCTTGAACTGTAGGGCTTGGGCCCCAGATCCTGTCTAGAATGCCTGCAACCATTTTCTCTTAATAAAGATGCCTGTTGGAAGAAATATTCCAAGAGTTCTGTCTTCTTAAGATTGAAAGTGGGGTGGGTCCTTACATTAGACAGGATCTGCAAAATTAGTCCACCTGGAAGGGAGAACCTTGCCAGGGGACTTTGCAAAAATTACCATGTCAGACGACGGAGCAGAGAAGGGAGAAAACTCCCCGGAAAGGGAACCGCTGCCCGGACTGAAACCCTGCCAGATGTCGGGATCTGAGAGGTCAGATTCCTCAGGAGAAGAGGTGGTGGAGACACGGGACCACAAACCTCGGTGGTCAATGGGCGTTGGAAAGAAAGGTGAATGGGAAAACAAATCAAGAAAGATGACCCTGAGACGGGGGGCCAACCAACCAGAATGGAAGCAGAAAATGGAGAAATCCCTGTACAGAAGTGAAGAGGAAGGGAACTGGGCACCGTACTCGGACTGGATCCTAGACAAAGCTATCGACTTAATGAAGAAAACTCTCAGCTCCCTAGGAGAGGAGACTTCTGAGCCCTACGGCCGCCCCAGCTCCTGGAGCCGCAAAGGGAGAGACACCGAGGGAGAAGTGGGACCTGCAGCCCCGGGGACATCTACTGATCCAGTAGTCCCCACTCCCCACCGATCCACAGATGGCGATCTGGATGGAAGACACTACCACCGATGGCACTGGTCCATTCAAAGACTCCCACTGCTGGACATGAGATTCAAGGGGGAGCCAACACGCTTGGGGTTTTTCCTAACCCAAGTCCTCAGCTACATGGAGGAATACAGGCGGGACATCCCCAGCAACAAAGCCCGTATCCAGATCATACAATCTGCCCTGAACGGGCGAGCTGCAGATTGGGTGGTGAACTTGCAAGACTCCAATGCCCCAGAGCTCAACGACTTCAACCATTTCATGTCCTCTCTGAGAAGGCGATTTGAGGACCCGCTGGCTGATCGCAAAGCCCATGAAAGGATAAAAACAATGAGGTAAGGCAAACGCCCAGTAGCCAAATATACACAAAAATTCCGGGCCCTTGCCAGCTAACTGAACTGGCCGGAAGACATCCTCCTTAGCCATTTCAAAGATGGACTAAATTATGACCTATATGATGCTTGCCTGCCCCGAGGGGACTGACACCAACTTGAGGAATGGTACGTCTTGGCAGAAGAAGCAGAGATCGACATATTGAAGAGGCACCGCCGAGGAAAACAATGGGGCCGCTCCCCGACTGAGTTGACACGCGAACCAGTGAAACCATCAGCTATGGCCAAGAAGCAAATGCAGTGTTTCAGGTGTGGGAGAGAAGGGCATCAGGCTATAGAATGCCGCTCAAAAGCCCCCCAGCATAACCCAGACAGATCACCAGCCAGCAAATCCAGAAAGTCTCCGGCTAAGCCAAAAGAATCTGCCATGAAAATGATGGAGGCTGTGGAATCCCCAACCTCTGTTCATCAGGGGGGAAGAACTCCAGCCTACACCGCAGGGCCGGTGGACACCTCAGATGACAGCTCGAAGGGCGAACTCCTAGTAAGTGGACGCATCGCACCCATCCTCAACACAGTGACTATATTAATTCCCCCCATGCCTGAAGCCATGAGGGTGAAAGCCTTAATAGACTCTGGCTGCACCCGCTGCCTCATTAGCCCGACGCTAGTGGGGAATCTGGGCATTCCGTCACGGAGACTGGAACAACCAATCTCATTTGGCCAGTTAGATGGGTCCATAGCAGGGGGGGTGCCAGCTACCCTAGCCACTTTACCAATACACCTCTCCCTGGGCAAACATGAGGAGGACATAATGTTTGTGGTGACCCCAGGCATGGAATGCTTAATGATCCTAGGGATGGAATGGTTAAAAAAATGGAACCCCTGGGTGAATTGGAGGACAGAAGAAATCAAATTCCTGTAGGGGGACCCCATGGGCGTAAAATCCCAAGGGGGGCTACCAGAATCAAGAGCAGAAAAAGCATCCATGGGAGAGGAAAAGGGACTACCAGAAATACCAGAGGAATACAGAGACCTTGCTGAAGTTTTCAGTGAGGAGAGGGTGGATGAGCTCTCCCCCCCCCCACCGACCCACGGACTGTGCCATTGAATTCAAGCCTGGAGTAAAACTCCCGAAGCCCAGATTATATTCCATGAGCCCAAAGGAGAAGGAGGAAATGGAAAGTTTCATAAAGAAAAACCTAGAAAGGGTTTTGGCTTTGAGCCAGCCAAGCCTAAAGTGGCTGCCCCAGTCCTCTTTAGAGAGAAGAAGGATGGCTCTTTACGCTTATGCGTGGATTATAGGGCCCTGAATACAATCAGTGAAAGCAACCTATACCCTCTACCCCTCATGAAAGACATGCTGTCACACCTCTCAAAAGGGAAATTTTTTTCTAAACTAGACCTAAGGGAAGCTTACTATCGCATGAGAATTAAGGAAGGGGATGAATGGAAGACCACATTTAACTGCCCCATGGGGTGCTACCAATTCAAAGTCTTGCCATTTGGATTACAAGGGGGCCCCACAGTATTTATGCAATCAATCAATGACGTTCTAAGGGAGCACCTGTTTAAGGGGGTCCTTGTTTACTTAGACGACATTCTTATCTTCACCGAAACAAAAGAGGAACATGTCAACCTAGTCAGAGCGGTTTTAAAGAAACCGCGATCTGCCCAGCTATATGCCAAACTCTCGAAATGCGAATTCCACCAGGAAAGTATAGACTACCTATCGCATATCCCCCCAGGGCATTGAAATCGACCCAGAGAAGGTCATAGAAGTATTAGATTGGGCACCACCCCTCACAAGAAAGCAACTACAAAGTTTCCTGGGCTTTGCAAACTTTTACCGCCAATTCATCCCCTCATTTGCCCAGATAGCCCTGCCCTTCACTAACTTACTAAAAACGAAGGGAGCATCCTCAGTAAAACCTAGCCAGCCACTACCATGGACAATGGAGTGCCAAGCAGCATTTGAGAGATTAAAGAGACTTTTTTCTGCCGAACCAATACTGAGGCACCCAGACATGGATAAGCCCTTTGTAATACAGGCGGATGCAAGTGATGTGGCAGTGGGGGCTGTTCTATTACAAGAAAACGATGAATGGGTATTGCAACCCTGTGCATATACATCCAGGAAACTCATGGAAACAGAACAGCGGTGGCCTGTATGGGAGAAAGAGGCATACGGGATACGTTGGTCATTACTCACGTGGCGCCAGTTCCTTGAAGGCAACAAAATCCCTTTCTAGGTGTGGACTCATCACAGAAATTTGGAAGCCCTGAAAACACCCAGGAAGCTCAACCCCAAACAAGCCCGCTGGTCCCAGCATTTTCACCAGTTCCAATTTAAGCTCAAACATTTGCCAGGGGGAAAGAACTTCCTGGCAGATGCACTATTTCGCATGCCCCAATATAACAGCACGCGAACCACAGACTCTAGACCAATAATGGCAGAGTCACAACTGGCAGCACCAGTAACCACCAGAGCCCACGCTAAAATAAAACCACAACTGATTAGCCAAACTGAAATTGAATTCCGGAAATGTTTGGAAACAGATGAATGGTTCCAGAAAAGCAAAAATGTGTGCACAATGAGAGACGGGCTGCCTTGGGTGGGGGAAAAGTTATATATACCAACAACCCAAAGAGTCACATTCATGCAGCTTTGCCACGACACAAAATTAGCAGGGCATTTTGTATTTGTAAAAACTTTACACTTAATTAAATGGCAATTTTGATGGCCATCCATTAAAAAGGACATAGAAAGCTACGTGGCCAGCTGCCCAAAATGTGCAACTGCAAAGAGGTTGCAAGGGAAATCGCCAGGACTATTACAAACAGTGGCAAGTCCCTCAGCCCCCTGGAGGGAAATAGCCATGGATTGTATAGTGGAATTACCAGAAAGCAATGGGAATACTGTTGTCTGGACGGTCATGGACTTGTTTTCCAAACAGGTGCACTTTATCCCTTGCCAAAAGATTCCCACCGCAAAAGCCTTAGCAAAACTCTTCATCCAGCACATTTACAGATTGCCCGGGGTACCCCAACGCATCATCTCTGATAGGGGAGTGCAATTTATGTCTGCATTTTGGAAGGAATTTTTATCTCTCTTAGGAACCACTCAGGGACTGACATCTAGCCATCACCCTCAGTCAAATGGTCAATTGGAAAAATTGAACTGAGTACTTGAGCAATATTCAAGATGTTTTCTTGACTTCCGGTGGCTGTGCTGTGACAATGGCGGCTTTCTGACAGCCGTCCGTCACAGGAAAGCGTAAAAGCTGACAAAACAGCGCCGATCAGCTGTTTTGCGGCTTGAAACCTTCTTCCCGGGTGAAGGGAGGAAGGTGAGCCTTCGCCTGGATAGAAGTAGAGCCTCACTAGTCTCTCAGAGATTTTTTCCTGGGAGATGAAGAGTGAGAGCTCCTTCGGAGTCTGGGTGTGCTCCACTTCCCTGGATGCCTTTGTTCTCTGGCAGGAGAACGAAGCTAGATGCTGCCTCCACTGCTGCTGCTTAAATGGAAACAGTAAGTTAACTTAAAAGCAGACAGAGCGGTCAGGAAGACAAGAATTGGATGATTTTATTTTAAATAACTCAGTGTGAATGAACATCTTCTCCTGTTATTACTTCAATCGGAGTGAAGAAATATGGTGGAGGAATCCTGCTTCTTTGTTACTTTCTTTGTCTGAGAACTTTCACTTTCTACTTTTCATTCACTAACTGGCAACAAAGTTTGGCCAGTTAGTGAATAGACTTGGTTTATTTAAAGAAAATTCTTCCTTTTAAAGGGGAAATTGCTTTTTCTTCTCCTTTATTCCTATTTTATTATTTATTAATTTTTTTTTCTTTTTAAAATTTTTTTTTCTTTTTTTTTTTAAAAAAATGGATTCAAAACATCCTGGATCTTTTTCTCTTCCTAAAACTTCAATTTCCTTTCCAGTAACTCAAACTGTACAACAACCCAAACCTAAATCTTCCCCACCTTCTCCTCCATCTCAGGCAATTACACTTAAGGATTTACAAGATGCTTTAGATAAGACTGTACAAAAAACAGCAGAGCTCCTGTCTCAAAAAAATAATGAGCTGAGGGAAGATATTGTGTTTGCACTCCAGGGGCTTGCTAGTCTTGTGGAAAAGATTGACGACCGTGTGGATGAGGTGGTTGGTAATGTTGAAATATTACAAGATAGAGTTGAAAAAATAGAAGATAGTGTGGATGTTGCACAGAATGAAATTATAATGTCACAATATAGAGAAATGGAGTATGCTTTGAGAATAAGAGGCTTGAAGGAAAATGTTCAGGAGAATTTGAAAGAAGAAATTGCAGCAGAACTGGCTTCTATTTTGGAATGTGATCCTGAAGCAATGTTGAGAGATATAGAAAAGATCTTCAGAGTTAATTTGTGGGTTGCAAAACAGAGAAAATTACCAAGAGATGTGGTGGTTTACTTTGCTAGAAAATCACTTTGTAATGAAATTATACAGGCTTTTTATAAGCAAAGATTTCAGATTGCAGCTCAGGATGTGATAGTTTTAAAGGAAATACCTTCCAAAATTCTCAGAAAAAGAAAAGACTTTGCTTTTTGGCTGAAGAACTTAAGAAACGACAAATAAAATTTAGATGGGATATACCTGTGGGGATAGTGGTGACCTATGTTGGCACACGATATCGTCTTAATACAATTTCAAAAGCAAGAGATTTCTATGTTACTATTTTAAAAGGAGGTCTACCACCATCTCCAAGATCAAAAAATGATGAGAGCAAGGCAGAAGCATAGTTGGCTGTAGGTTCAATGCCTTTTTGGGAGAAGAATTATTGGTTAAATCTATGCAACAAAGTTTGCAAATAACGGAAGACCCAAGGGAACAGAGAATTACACGTGCTGCTCATAAACGTAGAGAAAGAGAACAACAGCAGCAGCAACAACAACAAAAGGTAGATGATGGAGTTTCATCACAGTCTACTTTGGAGCCAGTGGGAGGAGCAAGGCCAAAGAGGTCATCAACTGCAAATTTAGAGGTTTTGTTCCAAAGGCTTCAACCTGCCAAGAATGGCAAAGCTTCTAACCTGGAATGTTAACAGCCTCAATTCACCACAGAAAAGAAAGTCTTTCATTATTTGAAACAACACAGAAATGACATTATTTGTTTACAAGAGACTCATATTATTTCTAAAGATCAAAAATATTTGTTTAACCCCCGGCTGGGGGTACATTTCATAGCTCCTGCTTTGCAGAAAAAAGGTGTAGTTATTTATGTGAGAAAGGAGCTTTCACTGAAATTAATTGATTTTGATTCACAAGGTAGATATGTCATCATTGATTTATTAATAAATGATAAGAGAACTCTTCTTGTTGGATTATATGCTCCCAATCAACAACAAAAATATTTCTACAAGATGATTTACCAGAAATTAATTTCTTTGGACTATAAGTCAGTTATTATGATGGGAGATTGGAATGGTGTTTTAGATTCAAGTAAAGATAAGAAGGGTTCTTCTAAAGTCTCTAATCATGCAAGACTTCCAAAAGCTTTTTTTGATTTAAAGGATGATTTGGAACTTGGAGACATTTGGAGAGAACGGAACATTGAGGAAAAAGATTTCACCTTTTTTTCAGATAGGCACCAGTCTTATTCTAGAATTGACTTCTTTTTAGTTACTAATGATTTCTTTTCTAGGGTGAAGAATACCAAGATATTTCCTAGAATAATTTCAGATCATAGTCCTGTATGGTTGGAAATTTCGCTGGAAGAAAGGACTAGAAGGTCTTGGAGGTTGAACGAGAATTTATTTAGATATGAAGAGAATATAGAGAGATGTAGAGGTTATTTAAAGGAATTTTTTGCTTGGAACATGAATAAGGGTACCTCGATGCCAATGGTATGGGATTCTAGTAAAGCATATATGAGAGGGATTTTGATTTCTATGAATAATGCTCATAGACGTAAACAGACTCAGAAACGTAAAGACTTGGAAGATGAGATTAAATGTAAGGAAAAGATTTTAATATCAAACCTAATGGATAATAACTTAAAGGTTTCTATAACTTTGCTTAAGGAGCAATTTAATATGTTAATAGTGGATCAGATGGCAACTAATTTGAGGTATGAAACATAATACATTTTGTAATACAAATAAACCTGGTAGATGGTTGGCTTATCAATTACGTAAGAAACAGAAATCGAGGACTATAGATAAAATAATGTATAAAGGTAAAGAAGGGTATCAACAAAATTTGATTAAAAAGACTTTTTTAGATTTTTATTCAAAGTTATATGCTAGTGAAACTATTCAAATTTCAGACATAGAAAAATATTTACAGGA
Source organism: Crotalus tigris (assembly GCF_016545835.1). Classification (NCBI taxonomy): domain Eukaryota; kingdom Metazoa; phylum Chordata; class Lepidosauria; order Squamata; family Viperidae; genus Crotalus; species Crotalus tigris. The sequence goes on along the minus strand of NW_024097163.1, from coordinate 122,841 downwards.
AGCACATTTTCCTAGACTTACGATTGACCAACGTGATGGGATTAATGGTTTAATTACCTCTGAAGAGATTATTTCTGCAATTAAACAATTGAAGGTTGGCAAGACTCCAGGTACTGATGGATTAACAGCAATTTATTATAAGATGTTATCTGAAGAAATGATAGAACCATTAAAGGAACTTTTTAATGACATTTTGTCGGGAACAGAGCTACCTCCATCTTGGAGAACGGCCTTCATATCATTGATTCCAAAGGAAGACCAGGATCTGTCCCAACCTAAAAATTACAGGCCTATATCTCTTTTAAATACAGATTATAAGATTTTTGCAAAGATACTGGCAAATAGATTAATGCAGGTTTTGAAACAATTGATTCATACTGACCAATCTGGATTTATAATGGGAAGATATATGAAAAATAATGTAAAACAAATTGTTAATTTAACAGAGTATTTGGATAAGAACAACCAAATCCCTGCTGCTTTAATATTTATAGATGCTGAGAAAGCTTTTGATCAATTAGATTGGAAATTTTTATTGAAAGTCGTAGAGGAAATGAACTTTGGAGACAAATTTTTGTGTGCTCTCAAGGCCATATATCAGCAACAATCGGCACAAATTATAATTAATGGGGGATTAACAGATGTATTTAAAATAGAAAAAGGTACAAGACAGGGTTGTCCCTTATCCCCCTTGCTATTTGTATTAACAATGGAGATTTTACTTATTAAAATTTGAGATTCATCTAGATTAAAAGGAATAAAAATAAGTAAGATTGATTATAGGCTGAGAGCTTTTGCTGATGATTTGGTTGTGACGTTATCCCATCCAACAGATTCGGCCAGAGACTTGGTTGAAATTTTAGCACAGTTTTAAGGTGAATAAGAATAAAACTAAAATATTATTGAAAAATATGTCTATGAAGGGAAAAGATATTATATCTGAAGCAACAGGTTATGAAGTAGTTAATAAGGTTAAATATTTAGGAATATATATTACAACATCTAATGGAAAATTGTATAAGAATAATTATGAACACTTATGGGTTAAAGTACAAAAAGATTTAAATGATTGGCAAAAATTACAACTATCGTTGCTGGGGAGAATTTCAGTAGTAAAGATGAATGTTCTACCAAAGTTTCTTTTTTTGTTTCAGATGATACCTATTTTAAAAAAGGATGCTAATTTGGATGAGTGGCAGAAGGGTATCAATAAATTTATCTGGGGTGGGAAGAAATCAAGGGTAAAGTTTAAGATTTTACAAGACACTCGAGAAAGAGGTGGACTTCAAGCACCTAATTTGAAATTATATTATGATGCGGCCACTTTAACTTTAGTAAGTGTCTGGCTTAATTTAACAAATAAAAATATTCTTGCTCTCGAAGGTTGGGATTTATTATATGGTTGGCATGCATATTTAATTTTTGATAAGAAAGTAGATTAGGTTTTTAAGTCACACATTTTAAGAAATGCTTTACTTCAAGTTTGGAAGAAGTATTATTATAAGTTAAATTATAAAATACCTATTTGGGGGATTCTTGGACAAGCAATTCAGGGGGTTTCTAAGGGGGTGAATTTTGATAATATTTCGTATAAAGAGTTACTTATTTGGTCAGGTACTGATTGGCAACTAAAGTCTTCAGATGTGCTAAGGCAAGAAAATATTTTACAATCATGGTTTCAATATTTGCAAATAGTGGAGAGATGGACTTTGGATAAGAAAGTGGGAATTACTTTAGTAGATGAAAATTTGGTAATTCAGATTAAAGATCAGAAATATGCTCATATTAAAAGAATTTACAATGAGTTAATAAAATTGGATTTGGAAACAGAGTTAGTAAAAGATTGTATGATTCAATGGGCCCAGAATATTCAGGAACCGATTTCATTGGATTTATGGGAGGTAGTAATAGTAATAGTAGTAAAGTTGGAAGGGACCTTGGAGGTCATCTAGTCCAACCCCCTGCTCAGGCAGGAAACCCTACACCATTTCGGACAAATGGCTGTCCAGTCTCTTCTTAAAAACTTCCAGTGTTGGAGCATTTACTGCTTCTGGAGGCAGGCTGTTCCACTGATTAATTGTTCTCACTGTCAGGAAGTTTCTCCTTAGTTCTAGGTTGCTTCTCTCCTTGATTAGTTTCCACCCGTTGCTTCTTGTCCTGCCTTCAGGTGCTTTGGAAAATAGCTTAATTCCCTCTTCTTTATGGCAGCCCCTGAGATATTGGAATACTGCTATCATGTCCCCCCTTGTCCTTCTCTTGTTAAACTAGACATACCCAATTCTAGCAACCGTTCCTTATATGTTTTAGCCTCCAGTCCCCTAATCATCTTTGTTGCTCTTCTCTGTACTCTTTCTAGAGTCTCAACATCTTTTTTACATCGTGGTGACCAAAACTGGATGCAGTATTCCAAGTGTGGCCTTACCAAGGCATTGAAGAGTGGTATTAATACTTCACGTGATCTTGATTCTATCCCTCTGTTAATGCAGCCTAGCACTGTGTTGGCCTTTTTGGCAGCTGCAGCACACTGCTGGCTCATATTTAAGTGATTGTCTACTAGGACTCCGAGGTCCCTCTCACAGTTACTACTATTGAGCATGGTGCCACCTATGCTGTACTTGTGCATTTGGTTTTTCTTGCCTAAATGTAGAACCTTGCTTTTTTCACCATTGAATTTCATTTTGTTAGTTAGTGCCCAGTGTTCAAGTCTGTCCAGATCCTTCTGTATCTTAAGCCTGTCTTCTGGAGTGTTGGCTATTCCTGCCAGCTTGGTGTCGTCTGCAAATTTGATGAGTTCCCCATCTATCCCTTCATCCAAGTCATTGATGAAGATGTTGAAGAGTACTGGGCCCAGAACAGAGCCCTGGGGCACCCCACTACACACTTCCCTCCATATAGATGCAGTTCCATTGAGGACCACTCGCTGAGTACGGCTGGTCAGCCAGCTACGGATCCATCTGGTGGTGATTCTGTCTACCTCACATTTTTCTATCTTATCAAGTAGTAGGTGGTGATCTACCGTAAATGCCGGCGTATAAGGCGACTTCTGCGAGTGCTGAAATCGGCGCCAAAGACGGGGGTCGTCTTACACACCGAGTCGTCTTATACGCCGGAAATACTGGTAGTTTCCGGCGTATAAGATGACGTTCTAGGAATGCGGCCAGGCTATAAAGACGGGGGTTGTCTTATACGCCGGGTCGCCTTGTACGCCGGCATTTACGGTACTTTATCAAATGCCTTACTGAAGTATAAGTAAATTATGTCCACAGCATTCCTCTGATCCACTAATTTTGTCACTTGGTCAAAGAATGCAATAAGATTTGTCTGGCATGATCTATTTTTGACAAACCCATGTTGGCTTTTAGTAATGACTTTGTTTGCCTCTAGGTGTTCGTTGATTCGTTGTTTGATTATCTTTTCCAGGATCTTCCCAGGTATTGAAGTCAGGCTGATGGGTCTGTAATTTCCTGGATCCATTTGGATTAGAAATGTTAAATTTACGCAGGCTCAAAATTTGAGGGAAAATTTTTATAAAATGTTTTATAGATGGCATCTGGATCCTAAAAAGTTGTCTTGTATGTACCCAAACCTGCAACCTAAATTTTGGAGATGTGGTTGCTTGGATGCAACCTATTTTCATGTTTGGTGGACTTGTAAAAATATTAAAGCCTTTTAGATTATGATTTGGTGGAACATTCAAAAGGTTTTTAAAAGGAAGATTAAGTTTACTCCCCAGTTATTTCTTTTGGGTATTTTTGTGGATTTTGATGCTAAAAAATGTTGAATTTAATAACAGCAGCAAGATTATTGGTGGGTCAATATTGGAAGAAGGACTCTCTGCCTTCTTTAGAAGAATGGGTATTTAAGGTTCCTAATTTAGCAGAAATGGCTAAAATTTCTGCTTATTTAAAGGACCATTCACAAGAGAGATATGTTATTGTATGGAGAAGATGGATAGAATATGTTCAGAAGAAATATGGAACTACAAAGTTTCATTTATTTTATGAGTAATGGATTTGTTTATAAACTTACGATGTTAAAGTTTGAAGAGAGTTAAGGGTTAGTATGATTTTGGTCATTGTATAATTAGTCAACTTAAATAGATTGTGTTTAATATGTTTGTATAACCCTGTACTTGGCTCTGGGAAGTCGGGGGGGAGGGGGTTGGGGGGAGGATAGGTTGAAGCTTAAATAGCTCAGATAAGTAGAAATAGTTTTATTGTATATAATATTGATGTTTTAATTTGGAGAGAGGAATTGCTCGGGCATTTCCCCTGGACTGCATCCGGAGTGAGAAGATTGGAGGAAGGGGAGAAGTAAGTAGGGGAGAAGGAGGAGAGGGGGAGAGTGAGGAAGAAGAGGGAAAGAGGAAAGTGAGAGAAAAGGTTAGAGGGTGGATGCGGTTTGGGGGGAAATGGGTGAGCAATACCGAAAGTTTTGTGTATAAATTTATTTTACTCTTTATCTGAAGTATTTTTATGAATGTAATGCAAAATTGAAAATAATTTTTTTTTTACAAAAAAAAAAAGATGTTTTCTTAGTTTCCAGCAGTCCGATTGGGCGGACTTACTCCCTTTTGCAGAAGTTGCCTACAATAATGTAGTCCACTCCAGCACAGGTTACACTCCTTTTCAAATAGCCACCGGTCAAAGTTTCAACCCCATGCCAGAATTAACCCCAAACGAACCGGTGATCCCATCACTGAAAGAATGGATGGAACAATTACAAAACATCTGGCCAATAGTTAGAAAAGCACTAGATGAAGCTAGGCAGGCATACAAAGCACAAGCTGATAAAAAAAAGGGTTGAGCCTACACCATTTATTATAGGAGAAATGGTGTACTTATCTACAAAATACCTAAAGTCCCTACAACCCTGCAAAAAACTTGGACCAAAATATATAGGGCCTTTTCCAATTAAAAGAATCATAAACCCAGTAATAGTAGAATTAGAATTACCCAAAACTCTCAGACAAATACACCCAATTTTTCATTGCAGCTTGCTGAAAAGAGAGCATCAGTCATCGTTACGGCCAAAAATCCCCCCCCCCATCACCTCCAATCATGGTGGAGGGCGAACAACACTTTGAAATGAAGGAAATCCTAGACTCTAGGAGATATCATGGAGCGACTCAGTACCTAGTTGCATGGAAACACCTCCCTTCCTCACAAAATGAGTGGGTCCATAAACGTCATGTCAGAGCCCCAAAGCTATTAAAGAAGTTTCACACAGAGTATCCTAACAAGCCTGACTAACTTTTATACCTGTTTTGTTTTCTTTCAGGTGGATCTATCTTATTTTTAAGGAGGCAGGATGTCAGAATCCAATTATATTTCATCTCTAGTTATTGACTATGGAAAACCCCATTTCTGCCCCCTCTGGATTCTGTCATACGATGAAGGGGAAGGGGGGTGAACAAAGGGGTTTTATGGCCCTCACTTCCTTTGGTACAACTTCAAAGGACTTGAACGTGGATATCACCAAAAGGACTAAGCATAAGAATGGGGGCCATCAGCTTTGATCAGTTCCTCTCTGAAGTCTCCCTTCCACCGGCAGTGAGGAAAAGGGGGTGGAAATGTAGAGCCTGGGATTGTCGCTGAGAAGATGATGGGGGGTGGGGTTACTGGGGACCCCTTAAAATCTTGAACTGTAGGGCTTGGGCCCCAGATCCTGTCTAGAATGCCTGCAACCATTTTCTCTTAATAAAGATGCCTGTTGGAAGAAATATTCCAAGAGTTCTGTCTTCTTAAGATGCAAAGTGAGGTGGGTCCTTACACTTTGTTTCAGCTCTTCAACCACAACTGCAATTTCCTTGTTTTCCAGGTCATATCTTGTTGTCAGGGTAATTCTGATTTTTTTATTCTTCAGGATTCTTTTTCTCAAATTCTTCAAATTTCTTAAATCTAATTGAATTTTCTTTATTTTTAAGTCCTGGTGGATTTTCTACTTTGGTTTTCCCTTCTTAATTGTTTTATTCTTTCCAATTTTCAAGCCCGATCTTCAGTAGTAACGTAAGCTGCTGCACACATTAGCTGGTTTGTTTGAGCTAATGTTTCTGTTCGAATAGTCTGGACAGCTTCATTCACATTCTTCAATAATTTAGCCAAACTTCTCTTACTAACTTGATTCAGTTTTGGCAATCAAATTCTTTCCATGTTTTCTATCTGAGTCCTAACCTTCTCAGTTAATTCAGCTCTAGCTGTTGATTCTTCAAGATCTAATCTTGCTGTCAACTCTACAATGAGCCTGCCTGCAGCCATCTTTCTCTTCATTCTAGGTTGTCACATAGGAGGAGGGAGGGGGGCTTGCCCAGGTGCTTCACTAGTCATAATAATCTTCTGTCCTGTGGGAACCAATGGCATTTACTGCAATCAGGGACTGGGCATTGTATAAGAAAGCCCACCAAATTAATGTATTGGGGAATGAAGTGATGGCATAGTTTTGTGGGCGGGACATTATACTTTGTAACTGGGAACTTTTAGTTGGAATTTCAGACTTGGTTTCAATTTTGATTGTGCCGATACTTTGTAACTAATAAACATGTTCTTTGAGGAATTTTCAAGCCTTGGAGTTCTGCTTTATTTGTCTTTGTCTGTTGGAACCATGACATTAAACCAAGTCTCCTAAAACTTTCATTTTCCTGGGGTGCTGGGCCTACCCTGACCACCTACCCATCTTTTGGGAGAATGGTGAAGACTCAGTGAAGATTTGAAGATGGAGGAAAGAATGGTGCCGCTGCTGGCCGCAACAGAACTCCAACTGTCGGAGCGAAAGCAGCTACTCCAGCCACCGAGGGGGCGTCACTGGCAGAGGCTCAGCCAAAATCCAGGTTGATCCAATCTGGGAAGCTGGTACTGCAGAGGGGAACTACAATCCTAGTGGACCTCTATCAAACCGAGGCTGCCTCTTATTGGAGGAGCACTCCTGTAGCTGCTGAAGAGGAACACCTGTTGCTGCCATTGCTGCTATCAGAGATTTTCTTCTGTGGCATACCAGAAGGGAAAGGGATCGATCAGAGGAGAAGACTCTGGAGACTGGAAGTTCCAGTCTGCAGTCCACAGCCCCTCGCTTGAGCAGCTGAAGGAGAGGTTCAAAGACTGGAGGTAAAAGAGACGGTCCCCATTACCCAGGATGTGTGCACCGTGGGGGGGAATGCCAAGGGCTACCCATCTCTCCCCCCCTCGCCAGAGTCCCGGCTCGACTGCTGGAGCCTGTGCTGCCTCACCTGTTCCCCAGCCAGTTGTGTTGTCAATCTCTGTATCCCAGCCAAGCCCGCTGCTGTAGCCTTGGGCTGCTAATTCAGGATCCCGGCCAAGGGAAGTCAAGAGAGTGGTTCATCCACATCCCTAGGATGAACAGTAAGCCTAGCAGCAGATGTATTTAGCTCCACCAAGGTTGGAGCCACCTCCCATCAAGCCCACATTTGATGGGGACTCCCGAGAATTTATCCTTCTTCCTAAATCAAGTGTGGGCTCATCTAGATTGCTATGCTTATGCCTAACTGGATGATGCCATAATGGTGAATGCTGTGGTGGCCAATCTAGAGGAGGAAGCAGCGGAGTGGGTGACCAACCACCATGATGAAGGGGCTCCTGAACTGCAAGATGCTAACCTATTCATGGAGCAACTGAAAGAAGTCAAACTGGGTACATAAAGACCCGGTCGTCGAGGCCTCCCCTCCTACCAAGCTCAAGACGAAAACCCAGTTCGAGCCACAGAAGATGCCAGTGCCCTACAACAGTGATGAGGAAGGCGAGGAAGATCCAATGGTAAATCAGCCTGTCCCACCTTTTGCCATTCCTGCCAAGATAATAGTACCCCAAACTGGTGCCCAAATGGATTTAAACATTTTAATAGACTCAGGTTGTACCAGGTGCCTAATTAATCTGCCCACAGTATTCAAGCTGGGGATTCGAGCAAGGCCGTTATCCCTAGCCATGAGATTTGAACAAGCTGACGGATCCCTTAACAGCGGTGCACCTGCCACGCACCTGACAGTGTGGTTGAAAATGGGTCAGCACTGGGAAATCATCCATTTTGTAGTGGTCCCAAAAATGACTGATGCTGTGATTTTGGGTCTGGCCTGGCTTGACAAATGGCGCCCAAACATCTGGTGGGAGAATGGAGTGAGGATTTTAAGATTGAGGACAGGCCCCCTCCCACCTGCCACCACCAGTGATATAAAGGGCCATACCATAAAAGAGGTTCAGGAAGAGCATCTTGAGACACTAATGACTGTTGTAGAAAAGCTGCCAGGAATCCAGCTTGTCCCAACTGAATACCGTGATTTAGCTGAGGTGTTTAGTGAGAAAGAGTGTGACGTCCTTCCCCCTCACTGGGCTATGGACTGCGCCATTGAAATCTTACCTGGAGCCAAGCTCCTGAAGCCAAAAATGTACTCAATGATTCCCAGAGACATGAAGGAGTTAAGAGAGTGCATTGAAAAGAACCTGGCTTGGGGTTTTATCCAACCAGCAAAATCCTGTGTTGTTCAAAGAAAAGAAAGATGGGTTGCTGATTGTGGATGGATATTAAAGGTTAAAACGCTGTCAGCATAGAGAACATGTACCCCTTCCCTTAATGAAGGACATATTGGTCCACCTGGCAAAAGGGAAAGTTTTTACAAAGTTGCATTTAAGAGAGGCTTATTACCAAGTCCGGATTAAGGAGGGGGACGAATAGAAAATCACCTTCAATTGCCCCCTGAGAAGCTTTAAAGTGATGCCTTTTGTACTACAATGAGTCAGAGACGAACCATTACAATATAAGAATAAAGAAATTGTGGTGTTAAAGCAGATCCCTAAGAGAATAAGTGACACTCGAAGACAATATCATTTTTTAACTACAAAGCTAATTGCAAAAGATATAAACTTCAGATGGCTGATGCTAGAACGAATCCTAATCAACTGGAATAATACAAGATATCGACTGGACTCATTTTGGAAGGCACAAGACTTTGATGAAAGAAATCAAGCTATTCTCCAAAGCACCTGAAGGCAGGACAAGAAGCAACAGATGGAAACTAAACAAGGAGAGAAGCAACCTAGAACTAAGGAGAAACTTCCTGACAGTTAGAACAATTAACCAGTGGAACAACTTGCCTCCAGAAGAGGTGAATGCTCCAACACTGGAAGTTTTTAAGAAGAGAATGGACAGCCATTTGTCTGAAATGGTATAGGGTTTTCTGCCTGAGCAGGGGGTTGGACTAGATGACCTCCAAGATCCCTTCCAACTTTACTATTATTATGGATCATCGCACAGTCAGCCAGGTGTTCAGACTGGATTTGACATTTTGTCTACCTAACGAGTCCTTACCCAGGACCTGGGATAGGCAGATGTGGATGTTTGATGGTATTATAGATATCGTCGCAGGATGGAAGCAGTTCCTAGTAAGGCCGCCTTTTGCATTTGACTAATAGCGAATTTGTCAATGCCAATGGTGTTCAAGTGGTGCTCCAGTTGTTTTGGGATTGTACCCAAGGCGCCTATGACTATTGGTACTACCCTTGCTTGCTTTTGCCACAGTCTTTCTATTTCTATTTGTAGGTCTTTGTATTTTGTTATCTTCTCCAGTTCTTTCTCGTCTATTCTGCTGTCTCCAGGCACTGCCACATCCACTCCAGACTTTTTTGTCTTTCTTATCGACAATTGTTAAGTCTGGGGTGTTATGTTGCAGGTGCTTGTCTGTTTGAATTCTGAAGTCCCAGAGCAGTTTAAATTTATCATTTTCTATGACTTTCTCTATTTTATGATCCCACCAGTTTTTGCTTACAGGCAAATGATATTTTTTGCAGATCTTCCAATGCACCATTGTTGTTACTTTGTCATGCTGCTGCTTGTAATCAGTCTGTGCAATCTTCTTGCAACAGCTTACCAAGTGGTCCACTGTTTCTTCAGCTTCTTTGCATAGGCGGCACTTCCTGTCTGTTGCTGTCTTCTCAATTTTGACTTTGTATGCATTTGTCCTTAAGGCTTGGTCTTGTGCAGCCAGAATTAGTCCCTCGGTCTCTTTCTTCAATTTTCCTGCTCTTAGCCATTGCCAGATTTTATTATTATCTGCTTTCCCAGCTATTTTTTTCATGTATTGGCCATGTAGTGCTTTGTGTTCCCATGCCTCTATTCTGTTCTTCATTTGGTCTTTCTTGTAGGCCAGTTTGGTCTCTCCAGTCGTCAGTAAGCCTTCCTGATATACTAATTTCAGTGCATCTTCATCATTGTTCTTCAGATATTCTTCCAAAGCCATTTTTTCTTCTTCAACCATCTGATGTACTTGTAGCATTCCACGCCCACCTCTTTGCCTTGGTAGATAAAGTCTATCAATGTCACTTCGTGGATGAAGGGCATGATTCATTGTCATTATTTTTCTGGTCTGCCTATCCATTGCTTTAGTTCTGCTTGAGTCCAGTCCACTATTCCAGCTGTGTACCTAATGACTGGGATTGCCCAGGTGTTGATTGCCTTTATGGTATTTCCTCCATTGAGTTTGGATTTTAAGATCTTCTTCACTCTCTTGATGTATTCACCTCTAATCTTTTTCTTGACTGCAGTGTGCTTGATGTTGTCAGCTTGAAGGATACCCAAGTATTTGTAGTACTCTTCCTCATCCAGACTCTTAATGTTATTTTCGTGGGGCATCTTGATTCCTTCAGTTTTCACTACTTTTCCTCCTTGTTTGATTAGTAAGTGTGGCACATTTGTCCTAAGCCAGAACTCATACAATTCTTGGCTATATATACGGAACAGTGTTGAGGCAGCGGTTCTATTCAGATGTTTTTCATACACTCAGATAATGCCATGTAAAGGAGATGGGCTAGCCTGGTAGATGTTTTTTGATGTTTGATAGCCATGTCCTGAGTTATTCAGTATTTTTGACAGTATTAAGTATTAAACTCTCCCAGTCTCTCTCACCATTGTGCCATCGATCTTTGCACAAATTTTCTGATGTTTCTACTGACTCCTGTTATTCTAGGCACTTGATTATCCAGTCATGTGGCAGAGAGTCAAATGCCTTTTTGTAGTCAATCCATGCCACATTCAGGTTGGTCTTCCTTCTCTTGCAGTTTTCCAAGATCATTTTGTCTATTAGGAGTTGATCTTTTGTTCCTCGGCTGTTGGGGCGGTTTCCTTTCTGCTCAGGTGGAAAGAGATTGTTTTCAACTAGATGCTGTTGCACTGCATCAGCTACTACACCAGTTAGTAATTTGAAAGTTGTTGGTAAGCAGGTAATTGGCCTGTAGTTACCTGGTGTTGCCCCTTTTGCTGGATTTTTCATTATTATGTAGGTTTTCCCAGTTGTTATCCACTTTTCAATTTCTCCTCCTTGTAGTATTGTAAGGACCCACCCCACTTTGCATCTTAAGAAGACAGAACTCTTGGAATAATTCTAATTCTTCCAACAGGAATCCTTTATTAGAGAAAATGGTTGCAGGCATGCTAGACCAGGACTTGGGGTTCAAGCTCTCCCATTCCAGGTTTTAAGGGGTTCCCCCAGTAGTCCCACCCAATCAAACCCCCCTTCAGTTGATAGTTTTCAGTATCACAATTCCCCCCCTTCTTCTTTCTTTCTTCCTCTGAATGGAACTTCAGGTAACTACATGAAAGGCAAGTATCCTGCTTTGTTATGATAAGGTTCTCTAGTGCTAACGCTTTGATGTTACAATAAACACACATTCAGCATTCAGCTCTTTGAATTGTACTGAAGGAAGTGAGGGCCATAAAGCCCCTTTGTTCTCCCCCTTCTCTCCCTCTTATGGCAGAATCCAAAGAAGGCAGAAGTGGGAGTTTCTATAGTTGATAATTAAAGATGAAATATGATTGGATTCTGACATCCGGCCCCTCTTAAAAATAAGAGAGATCCACCTGAAAGAAAACACAAGTATAAAATTTAGTTAGGCTTGTTAGGATACTCTGTGTGAAACTTCTTCAATAGCTTCGGGGCTCTGACATGAAGTTTATGGACCCACTCATTTTGTGAGGGAGGGAGGTGTTTCCAGGCAACTAGGTACTGAGTTGCTCCATGATCTCTCCTAGAGTCAAGGACTTCCTTTATTTCGAAGTGTTGTTCACCCTCCACCATGATTGGAGGTGGTGGGGGGGGATTTTTGGCCGTAGAGGTGACTGATGCTCTCTTTTCAGCAAGCTGCAATGAAAAATTGGGTGTATTTGCCTGAGATTTTGGGGTAATTCTAATTCTACTGTTACTGGATTTATGATTCTTTTAATTGGAAAAGGTCCTATATATTTTGGTCCCAGTTTTTTACAGGGCTGTAGGGACTTTAGGTATTTTGTAGATAAGTACACCATTTCTCCTATAATGAATGGTGTAGGCTCAACCCTTTTTTTATCGGCTTGTGTATTGTATGCCTGCCTAGCTTCATCTAGTGCTTTTCTGACTATTGGCCAGGTGTTTTGTAGTTTCTCCATCCATTCTTTCAGCGAAGGGATCGTTGGTTCGTTTGGGGTTAATTCTGGCATGGGGTTGAAACTTTGACTGGTGGCTATTTGAAAAGGAGTGTAACCTGTGCTGGAGTGGACTGCATTATTGTAGGCAACTTCTGCAAAAGGGAGTAAGTCCGCCCACTCGGTCTGCTGGAAACTAAGAAAACATCTTAAATATTGCTTAAGTATGGAGTTCATTTTTTCAGCCGATCCATTTCCTTGAGGGTGGTGGCTAGATGTCAGTCTCTGAGTGGTTCCTAAGAGGGATAAAATTTCCTTCCAAAATGCAGACGTAAATTGCACCCCCCTGTCAGAGATGATGCGTTGGGGTGCCCCATGCAATCTGTAAATGTGTTGGATGAAAAGTTTTGCTAAGGCTTTTGCAGTGGGAATCTTTTGGCAAGGGATAAAGTGCACCTGGTTGGAAAACAAGTCCGTGACCGTCCAGACCACAGTATTCCCATTGCTTTCTGGCAATTCCACTATAAAATCCATGGCTATTTCTCTCCAGGGGGCTGAGGGACTTGCCACTGTTTGCAATAGTCCTGGCACTTTCCCTTGCAACCTCTTTTCCGTGGCACATTTTGGACAACTGGCTATATAACTTTCAATGTCCTTTTTCATGGATGGCCACCAAAATTGCCGTTTAATTAAATGTAAAGTTTTTACGAATCCAAAATGCCCTGCTGATTTTGTGTCATGGCAAAGGTGCATGAAAGTTACTCTTTGAGTTGTTGGTATATATAACTTTTCCCCTACCCAAGGCAACCCGTCTCTCATTGTGCACACATTTTTGTTTTTCTGGAACCATTCATCTGTTTCCAAACTTTTTCTGAATTCAATTCCAGTTTGGCTGTCAGTTTGGTTTTATTTTGGCTTGGGTTCTTGTGGTTACTGTCTGCCAGTTTTGTGACTCTGCCAGTTATTGGTCTAGAGTCCTGTGGTTCGTGCGCTGTTTATTGGGGCAATGCGAGTTCTTTCTTCCTGGTAAATGTTGGAGCTTAAATTGAATTGGTGAAAAGCTGGGACCAGCTGGCTTGGTTGGGATTGAGTTTTTCCTGGAAGTTTTCAGGGCTTCCAAATGTTTGTGATCAATCCACACCTGGAAGGGGATTTTGTTGCCTTCCAGGAACTATCGCCACGTGAGTAATGCCCAACATATCCCATAAGCCTCCTTCTCCCATACGGGCCAGCGCTGTTCTGTTTCCGTGAGTTTCTTAGATGTATATGCACAGGGTTGCAATACTGCATCATCATTTTCTTGTAATAGCACAGCCCCCACTGCCACATCACTTGCATCTGCCTGTATTATGAAGGGCTTGTCCATATCTGGGTGCCTTCGTACTGGTTCGGCAGAAAAAAGTCTCTTTAGTCTCTCAAACGCTGCTTGGCACTCCCTTGTCCATGTGAGTGGCTGGCTAGGTTTTACTGAGGATGCTCCCTTCGTTTTTAGTAAGTTAGTGAGGGCAAGGCTATCTGGGCAAATGAGGGGATGAATTGGCGATAAAAGTTTGCAAAGCCCAGGAAACTTTGTAGTTGCTTTCTTGTGCGGGGTGGCGCCCAATCTAATACTGCTTTGACCTTCTCTGGGTCCATTTCAATGCCCTGTGGGGATATGCAATAGCCTAGGTAGTCTATCCTTTCCTGGTAGAATTTGCATTTTGAGAGTTTGGCATATAGGTGGGCGGCTCGCAGCTTCTTTAAAACCGCCTGACAAGGTTGACGTGTTCCTGTTTTGTTTCAGTAAAGATAAGAATGTCGTCCAAGTACACAAGGACCCCCTTAAACAGGTGCTCCCTTAGAACGTCATTGATTAATTGCATAAAGACTGCAGGGCCCCCTTGTAATCCAAATGGCAAGACTTTGAATTGATAGCACCCCATGGGGCAGTTAAATGCAGTCTTCCATTCGTCCCCTTCCTTGATTCTCACGCGATAGTAAGCTTCCCTTAAGTCTAGTTTAGAAAAAATTTTCCCTTTCGATAGGTTTGACAGCATGTCTTTCATGAGGGGCAGCGGGTATAGGTTGCTTTCACTGATTGTGTTCAGGGCCCTATAATCCACGCATAAACGTAAAGAGCCATCCTTCTTCTCTCTAAAAAGGACCGGGGCAGCCACTTTAGGCTTAGCTGGCTCAATGAAACCTCTCTCTAGGTTTTTTTTTATAAATCTTTCCATTTCCTCCTTCTCCTTTGGGCTCATGGAGTATAATCTGGGCTTCGGGAGTTTTGCCCCAGGCTTGAATTCAATGGTACAGTCTGTGGGTCGGTGGGGGGGAAGCTCATTCGCCCTCTCCTCACTGAAGACTTCAGCAAGGTCCCTATATTCCTCTGGTATTTCTGTTAATCTTTTTTCCTCTCCTATGGATGCTTTTTCTATTCTTGATTCTGGTAGCCTCCCTTGGGGTTTTAAGTCCATAGGGTCCCCCTTCGGGAATTTGATTTCTGTCGTCCTCCAATTTACCCAGGGGTTCCATTTTTTCAACCATTCCATCCCTAGAATCATTGGGCATTCCATACCTGGGGTCACCACAAACGTTATGTCCTCTTCATGTTGCCCAGGGAGAGGTGTATTGGTAGAGTGGCTAGGGTAGCTGGCACCCCCCCTGCTATGGATCCATCTAACTGGCCAAATGAGATTGGTTGTTCCAGTCTCCTGGATGGGATGCCCAGATTCCCCACTAGTGTTGGGCTAATGAGGCAGCGGGTACAGCCAGAGTCTATTAAGGCTTTCACCTTCACAGCTTCGGGCATGGGGGGGATTAATATAGTCACTGTTTTGAAGATGGGTGTGATGCATCCACTTACCAGGGGTTCGCCCTCCGAGCTGTCATCTGAGGCATCCACTGGCCCTGTGGTGTAGGCTGGAGTTCTTTCCCCTTGGTGAGCAGAGGTGGGGGTTTCTGCAATTTACATCATTCTCATGGCCGTTTCTTTTGGCTTAGCTGAAAACTTTCCGGGTTTGTTGATTGGGGATCTGTCTGGGTTGTGCTGAGGGGCCCTTGAGCGGCATTCGATGCCCTTCTCTTCAGCACTTGAAACACCCAATTTGCTTCTTGGCTGTATCTGATGATTTCACCGGTTGGTGTGTCAGCTCAGGCGGGGGGCGGCTCCATTGTTTTCCTCGGTGGTGCCTCTTCAATATGTCGATCTCTGCTTCCTCTGCCAAGACGTACCATTCCTCAAGTCGATGTGGGTCCCCTCGGGGCAGGCAAGCATCATATAGTTTAGTCCGTCTTTGAAATGGCCAAGGAGGATGTCTTCTGGCCAATTCAGTTTGCTGGCAATGGCCCGGAATTCTTGTGTGTATTCAGCCACCGGGCGTTTGCCTTGCCTCATCGTTTTTATCCTTTCACGGGCTTTGCGATCAGCCAGGGGGTCTTCAAATCGTCTTCTCAAAGAGGACATGAAACAGTTGTAGTTACTGAGTTCTGGGGCATTGGAGTCATGCAAGTTCACCACCCAATCTGCAGCCGGTCCATCCAGGGCGGATTGCATGATCCGGATGCGGGCTTTGTCGCTGGGAATGTTCTGCCCGTATTCCTCCATGTAGCTGAGGACTTGGGTTAGGAAAAACCCCAAGCGTGTTGGCTCCCCTTTGAATTTCACCTCCACCTGTGGACGTCTTGGAATGGATCGGTGCCTCCGTTGTTGGTGGTAATGTCTTCCATCCAGGTTGCCATCTGTGGTCTAGTAGGGGGTGGGGGCTACTGGATCAGTAGCTGTCCCCGGGGTTGCAGGTTCCACGTCCCCCTCGGTGTTTCTTCCTTTGCGGCTCCAGGAGCTGGGGCGGCCGTAGGGCTCAGGATTCTCCTCTCCTAGGGAGCTGAGAGTTCTCTTCATCAGGTCAATAGCTTTCTCTAGGATCCAGTCTGAGTACGGTGCCCAGCTTCCTCCCTCTTCACTTGCGTGCAGGGATTTCTCCATCTCCTGCTTCCATTCTGGTTGCTTGGTCCCCCGTCTCAGGGTCACCTTTCTTGATTCCTTTCCCCACTCACTTTTCTTTCCAACGCCCATCGACCAGCGAGGCTTGTGGTCCTGTGTCTCCACCACTTCTTCTCCTGAGGAATCTGGCCTCTCGGATCCCAACATCTGGCAAGGTTCCAACTGGGTCAGCGGCTCTCTTTCCAGGGAGTTTTCCCCCTCTCTTGCTCCATTGTCTGACATGGTAAATTTTTGCAAAATCCCCCGGCAAGGGTCTCCCTTCCAGGTGGATTAATTTTGCAAGTCCTGTCTAATGTAAGGACCCACCCCACTTTGCATCTTAAGAAGACAGAACTCTTGGAATAATTCTTCCAACAGGAATCCTTTATTAAGAGAAAATGGTTGCAGGCATGCTAGACAGGACTTGGGGTCCAAGCCCTCCCATTCAAGGTTTTAAGGGGTTCCCCAGTAGTCCCACCCAATCAACCCCCCTTCCAGTGATAGTTTCAGGTATCACAATTCCACCCCCTTTTTTCTTTCTTCCGTCTGGATGGAGACTTCAGATAACTACATGAAAGGCAAATACCCTTCTTTGTTATGGTAAGGTTCTTTGGTGCTAACGCTTTGAGGTTACAATAAACACACATTCAGCATTCAGCTCCTTGAAGTATACTGAAGGAAGTGAGGGCCATAAAGCCCCTTTGTTCTCCCCCTTCTCTCCCTCTTATGGCAGAATCCAGAGAAGGCAGAATTGGGAGTTTCTATATTTGATAATTAAAGATGAAATATAATTGGATTCTGACATCAGGTGTCATCTTTATTCAATTATGGACTAACATTCCACAGACTTTGCCAAGCAATACTAGTCCTGCACAATTACTCCATTTGCCCTATTTTGTCCCTGCAGGGGGTCGTGATAGGGATCGAGGGGACAGTGGGTTTGGTTCCACAGATCCTGTTGTAATTGCATTAACCACCCCAATCACCACCCAGCGACCCCGTCAGACAGTCTTTTTTCAGGGTAAGCCTTTTGAGGGCATAATTGATACAGGGGCTGATGTTTCAGTAATTTCAGCTAAAGATTGGCCTGCATCTTGGCCCACTGACCCATGCCCTAGGGTCTGGGGTGTAGGAGGGCGACAAGGTGCATGACAAAGTACATAATTTCTTTCTGCAAGTCTTCCTAATTCTACTGTAACTGTTCAACTTCATCCTTTCATTCTTGACATTCATGTCAACCTTTGGGGACAAGACTTGCTTAGTAAATGGGGGGCTACTGTCACCTTCGATGAATAAAATGTTTGCCTTACCCTTAACTTGGTTAACTACTACACCTGTTTGGGTGGAACAATGGCCTCTTCCTCTGTACAAATTACAGGCCTTAAAAATTCTTGTTCAAGAACAATTACAAGCCAAACACATTGCCCCTTCCACTAGTCCATGGAACACTCCAGTTTTTGTTATCAAAAAGAAGTAGTGAAAAGTTTGTAACAAAAAATTTTCCTGTCTCTTTTGTTTTTCAACTGGCTGTGTTGCTTTAAGAGCAAGAGAGACCGAAAGAAAGAAAGGGGGGGGGGAACTGTTCATTTTAAACTTTTTTTCCCTCTCTGCTTAGAATTCCAGTTTGCGAATGGAGATGAAATTTAATCCCTGCTCTTGCAGTTTCAGCTGGCAAAATCTTTATCTATCAACCAAAAGAAATAACTCTGAATTGTTTTCCTTAAGTTTTGGAAATGTTTAACCTACTTAATAGACATTTGTTTCCATCTTTGATTAACTTGGAATTTAACTTATTGATCAAAGGAAAACAACCTGGAGATCTCATTTGTAGTTCCAGCATTTACCACAGTTGAGCAAATTAAGTACTTGAGTACTCAATTTGTGGACAGAATTCCATATAAAAATTGTCACTTAACACTTTTGATATTTCTTACTAGTAATCTACTTACAGGAGTATTAGCTGTGTTAGAAGCGCAAAAAGTATATTGTATTGAATGGCTTTACTTATCCCATCCCAAAATGTTTTATCTTTTATCCAGGCTGTTGCTGAAATAACCTCAGGACACAATCAAGCTTGTCCTTGAAATGGGACTGATTTAATTAATATTGTTCTTCTTATCCCAAAATTTGATTTTCAATTTTATTTTCAGAATAACTTATTTCTTCTGCTGTTATTTTAGCTTTCCACACCTTTTCTCAACAAACTTTTAATTTAATCTCTGATTCTCATTATGTGTGCCAACTTATTTTTAATCTTACAGGTGCTTACATCACGCCCAGGATCAACTCCAATCTTATGGCTTTGTTTTTAACTTTACAGCAGCTATCCTTTGTTTCTCACATATGTATCGGTCCTTTAAGGATTGCCTTCATAAACAATTAAAAAAGGAGGGATCAAGGGTACCTAATTTGGCATGGATAACTCGTCAAATCAATAAAGTCTTAATAACTTTAAACCAGCTAAATATTTCTTTTCAAAACACTATTGCCTACCAGCGTCACTTTCAGCAGAAAGCTGTGCTTCCTAATCCATTGGTATATTATCGGCAATTGCCTGATAAAACCTGGTTAGGTCCAATTCCATTACTAACTTGGGGGTGAGGCTATGCTCTGTGCTTGCTCCTATAGGCCCTCTCTGGATTCCAGCCTGGTGTGTGTGACCAGCCAAAGATGTTGTGGTATCAAGTCCAGAACCCAATACCGGAAATGAAGTAGGTGACTCTTCAGACAGCACAACGTCCCTTTTGCTCTTGCCATCGCAGTCGGCCAATGACCTGGGGTGATGTGAACAACCTAACATCCAAAGCGCAGGAGGTTCTGAGGCAACAGGGAAAAGAATCTACACCAGAGAATTTATGTGCTGCCATAGTTGTGGTTTTGACTGCAAATTCCTTAGTCATTCTTTGCCTCTCTTTCCTTCTTAATTGCTGTGTGGGGGCTCAAGCTCTTCCATCTCATCCTTTAGAATCACAGATGAAATATAATATTTGGGTGCAATTAGCTAATGTAACACAAGTGACAGACTTTTGTATTTCTGAATCATATGACATGGAAAATGTACTCTCTACCTGTCTTATACCTGTGTGTGTCCCAGCTTCAGTTTTATGTGTTATTTCAATGTTTCTGATCAATCTGGCGTTATTCAAAAGCAAATTAATGTTTTACATAACTTGACTTCTGATTTAAAAATTGATACCTTAGGAAATTGGTGGAGGGCTCTATGGTCATGGCTTCCCATTGGCCTTCTTGGAAAGATTGTTCAATATCTCATTATAATAGTTGCTATCCTTATCAGCTGTTGTTGTTTATTTCAATGTCTTTTTTCTTTACTTAATAAGATGTCTTGCAATCTTCCATACTAAGCTAAGACCCACTAACTACTCCCGCTGAGGATGTCTTCACTAATAAAATAAAGAATGAGATGTTGGGAAAAAAGCACGCACAGCAAACTGCCATGCTTCCCCCCCCCCACAAACCTCATAACCTTTTGATACCCTTTGTCTGAATGAAGCAGTCAGAAGTTCATACCTTTTTGACTTAATGCCTTACCCACCTAAATAAATAATATGCTTTAAGTTCCCCCTTATCTCTTCCTGTCTTTATCTCTTATCTCAGGTAATAGGTTACTAGAAAATAGTTGCTTATATGAAGGAATTTTTCAATTACTTTATGTCAACAGCTAAAGGTTAAACTTATGAATGTAAAATGTCAGCAGCTAATGGTAAAGCCTATGTATGTAAAAAGTATATAAGAAGCAATAAACTCAGAGTTTGTCAAGCTGTGTCCTACAGCTTTAAACCTCTGCTCAAGACATGCCTGAGTCTTTTTCTTAGCATTGTTACACCTTTTCTCTAACAAAAGGTCCTGCACTCTGGCCAAACCCCCATGCTTTCCAGGGTCTCCCACTTGAACAGATCCTTTCTGTGGTTAGGAAAGACCACAGGGAGCAAAATCCAACTGTGATTGGGAAAAGGGTCTTCTCACTCACACACAGAGAGACATACACACATTTCTCTCATTCCCTTGGGCTTTAAAGTTAAAATTTAAAGGTACTCACCTTCACCTTCTTTCCAAAGCAGCCCTTGAGCTCAAATCCAAAACTCTCTTTACTACCCTGGCTCCACATGGGCAGAGATTACTTGCATTTGTGCTGGTTGTTTCTTCTGGAAAATACATCTCTGTTCATTCCCATAGGTGAGAAAATAATGCTCTCTCCATACCATCTTTATAGCGGAACAGGGTCATCGTGTGACATCCGATGGCCCATGCTTCTCTTTAGACAAAGACATTCCAATCTGGCTTGTGTCCAGGAAGTCTCCCAATGCCCTTTAGAAACTCTTCCCACTGACCCATAAACATGGGATGACTGATTAGCTAAACTACATTTCCCATAAACCATCTCTTAAGGAGACAGCACTTAACCCAGTAAATGCCAGATATTCTAACATACAGATACATGCTCTAGTCAGGGTTACATAGAGTTATACGATCCAGAACACTCCCTGCTTGGAAATTTACATTTCCACTACTAACTAACTGAAATAGCAAAAAACATAGCATTAAGGCATGCAACTTATTGTTGGTTAACTAGTGACTAAATAGGTAAACCTGGTAATGAAACATGCATAACTATAAGGTAAATATAAAAAACATGCACAGTTATGACAGAAATAAGAAAGTGTTACATCAAACAATGCATAAACAGAATACATGGTTTGAGGTTTGATCTTCTAGTTCGGTCTTCATCAGCAACGGGACCAAATCTGTGATCAGCCTGGTACAAGAGTCTTTGAGTCACGACCTGACTTACGTGGCTTCACGATCTGGACCTCAGCTTGGCAAACTAGTTCATCAACTGGGCGGGCCCTGTGCGCAGGTTCAATGGGCCAATAGTTCTGGTATGCGTCCTTGTCTCTCAGTGAGACAAGGTCTTCTTCCTGTAAAAGAAACTGGAACCAAATCTGGAACAGAAAGACTGGAACCCGAAACATCTCAGGAACAAAGGAGACTGGATTCACAGGAAACTCAGGAGCTGAAGAACCTGGAAACACAGGAATGGCTGGATCTGGAGAATCAGGAACAGAAGACTCAGGATACTTAGGAACCGAAGAACCTGGAAACACAGGGAACTCATGAGCCAAAGAACCTGGAAAACAGGAACAACTAGAGCTGGAGAATCAGGAACAGCTGAAAACTCAGGGACATCAGCAGGAGTTGAAGAGTCAGGAACATCTGGAAAATCAGGAACAACAGCAGGTGCTGGAAATTCAGGAACTTCAGCTGGAACTGAAGAATCAGGAACATCAGCTGGAACTGAAGAATCAGGAGCATCAGCAGGAGTTGTAAAATCAGGAACAACAGCAGCTGCAGAAGACCCAGTATACTCAAGAACCACAGGGTCTGGAACCACCGATGGAGTATTGAAGATGGCTGCTACTATTGTCATCAGGGTAGTGAGGACTTCATGTGTGGGTGTGGGTGTCTTTATCAACATAGAGTCTTTGATTTTGCGGGGTGCACCAATCATATGCTCCCACGCTTCGCCCATGTGAGGTGTATGGGGAAGACAATTTTTGGCCTTCAGACATTTGTCAATCACTGGATCATGACAAATATCTTCAATAGTCTATAAGTCCTTGCAGGCTCCTACAAGGCTAATTCTTGGGGTGCTAAAACAAGTGATCAAGATGATCAAAACTATGCCCAATCTCAGGTGTCTCTGCTTAGCTGCGGGTTTGAAGCAGTTTGGTTGAAGTTTACTGGGTGCCTGAGGTTGTGCGTTGGTATGTTGATCTGGAGCTGGAAGCATATAGTGTTGTGGTCTCTGCGACAACTGGCTATTTGGACCAGCCAAGAACTCAGGACTTTCTAGCCACGTAACTTGGTTCACAAAGTTCTTATCTGTTGGGACGTGTTGCCATTGGTCAGGGCTTAAAGATTTTTCAATCTTTTTTTTAAATAAAAAGTTTTTTATTTTTCATTTATTCATATTATCATTACTCACCCACTCACCCACCCACCCACCCTCAACCCTCCCCCCTCGCTTCCCAGAGCAGAGTACAGGGTTATTAATAAGAAAGTTAACAATAATAAAAAAAGGAAAAGAAGAAAAAAGAAAAAAAGAGGAAAAAACATCATACTTAACCTTTAACTCCCCTTAAATTAAGTCATATAAACAAATCTCAACAACAGTTACTATAAAATTTACTCATAAAGTAAATGAAACTTTATAGTCCCATATTTTTTCTGAATATAATCTATCCATCTTCTTCATACAATAATATATCTTTCTTGTGTATGATCCTTCAAATAAGCAGAAATTTTTGCCATTTCTGCAAAGTTAGAAACTTTAAATATCCATTCTTCTAAAGTAGGCAACAAATCCTTCTTCCAATATGAGCCTACTAGTAACCTTGCTGCAGTTAATAAATTCAACATTAAAGTAGTTTCTTTGTCATTTAAATCCACAAAGATACCCAATAGGAATAATTGAGGGGTGAACTTTATCTTCCTTTTAAAAATCTTTTGAATGTTCCACCAAATCATAATCCAAAAAGCCTTTACCTTTTTACAATTCCACCAAACATGAAAATATGTCGCATCCATATTACCACATCTCCAACATTTGGGTTGTAAATTTGGATACATACAAGATAATTTTTTAGGATCTAAATGCCATCTGTAAAACATTTTATAAAAATTTTCCCTCAAATTTTGAGCTTGTGTAAATTTAACATTTCTAATCCAAATTGTCTCCCATAAGTCCAATGGGATCGGATCCTGGATATTCTGAGCCCATTTAATCATACAGTCTTTAACCAATTCTGTTTCAGAGTCTAATTCTATTAAAGCATTGTAAATTCTTTTTATATGGGCCTGACTCTGATCTTTAATCTGAATAACCAGATTTCCATCTTCTAGTGTTATTCCTTCTTTCTTATCTACAGTCCACCTGTCCACTATTTGTAAATATTGAAACCATGACTGTAGAATATTTTCCTGCCTTAATACATCTAGAGATTTTAAATGCCAATCCGAACCTGACCAAGTTAATAATTCTTTATACGAAATTGTATCAAAGTTCATCCCCTTAGAAATCCCCTCAATTGCATGTCTAGGAATCCCCCAGATGGGTATTTTATAATTTAACCTATAATAATACTTTTTCCAAACTCGAAGTAAGGCACTCCTCAAAATATGTGATTTGAAAGCCCAGTCCACTTTCTTATTAAAAATTAAATATGCATGCCAACCATACATTAAATCCCACCCTTCAAGAGCAAGAATATCCTTATTTGTTAAATTAAGCCAATCACTTATCCAAGTTAAGGCGGCTGCATCATAGTATAATTTCAAGTTAGATGCTTTAAGTCCTCCTCTTTCTCGGGCATCTTGCAAAATCTTAAATTTAACCCTTGGTTTTTCCCCATCCCAAATGAATTTATTGATACCCTTCTGCCATTCCTCCAAATTTACATCTTTTTTAAAAATAGGTATCATCTGAAACAAGAAAAGAAACTTTGGTAGAACATTCATTTTTACAGCTGAAATTCTCCCCAACCGCGACAATTGCAGTTTTTTCCAGTCATTTAAATCCTTTTGCACTTTTGCCCATAGTAATTCATAATTATTTTTATACAATTTTCCATTTGAGGCAGTTAAATATACTCCCAGATATTTAACCTTTTTCACCATCTGAAAACCTGTGGCTTTAACCAAACTTTCCTTGTCATTGGCTAACATATTCTTAGATAATATCTTAGTCTTATGGTTATTGACTTTAAAACCAGAAATTTTTCCATAATGTGTTATAAATTCTAATAGACAATCAACTGCTTGAATCGGTTGTTCCAAAATCAAAACCAAATCATCCGCAAAAGCCCGTAATTTATACTCATTTTTTCTTATCTTTATGCCCTTGATTACCGTTGATTCTCGAATCTGGATCAACAAAATCTCCAATGTTAAAACAAATAACAATGGAGATAATGGACATCCTTGTCTTGTCCCTTTTTCAATATTAAAAGTCTCAGTCAATCCCCCATTAACAACAATTTGAGCAGATTGTTGCTGATATATAGCTTTAAGTGCATGTAAAAAATTATCCCCAAAATTCATTTTCTCTACCAGTGAGAATAAGAATTGCCAATCTAATTGATCAAAGGCTTTTTCAGCATCCAAAAATATAAAAGCCACAGGAATCTGATTGTTCTTATCCAAATACTCAATTAAGTTAATAATTTGTCTAACATTATATTTCATGTATCGCCCTGTTATGAATCCTGATTGATCACTGTGAATCAAATCCTTCATAACCTGCATTAATCTATTTGCCAAAATTTTTGTAAAAATCTTGTAATCTACATTTAATAATGATATCGGCCTATAATTCTTAGGCTCTGTAAGATCTTGATCCTCCTTCGGAATCAATGATATAAACGCTCTTTTCCAAGAAGGAGGAACTTGTGCTCCCAGCAAGATACTATTAAAAAGCTCCTTTAATGGCTCCAACATTTCTTCATATAAATTTTTATAATACGTCGACGTCAATCCATCTGTTCCTGGAGACTTTCCCACCTTTAACTGCTTGATAGCTAAGCCAATTTCCTCCACAGTAATTAAACAATTCATCCCATTTTGCTGTTCCTCAGAAAGTTTAGGAAAATGTACTGATTTTATTTATTTATTTTATTTTTAAAATTTATAAGCCGCCCACTCCCAAAGGACTCTGGGCGGCTAACAATAAAAAACACATAAAACATAACAAACAAACAGTACAAAGACAGTCATCCAGGGGTCAGGTTTTATAAACCCCAGGCCTGCCAGAAAAGCCAGGTCTTAAGTAGCTTATGGAAGACCAAGAGGGTGGGAGCAGTCTTAATCTCCAGATTGTAAATATTTATCTATATCCATTCCCTTTATATTATCACTTGAGTATAGTTTTGTGTAAAAATCTAAAAAACTCTTTTTAATCAAATTTTGCTGAAAAACCTCAGTACCTTTATATTTTACTTTCTCTATAATCCTAGCCTTCTGTTTCTTTCGTAACTGATAAGCCAACCACCTCCCAGGCTTATTCACATTACAAAAAGTATTATGTCTCATATAACGCAAATTGGTAGCCACCTGATCTGCCATCAACATATTAAATTGTTCCCTAAACATCTTTATAGAAATCTTTAAGTTATTATCAGTTGGATTAAGAGCAAGTGCTTCTTCTTTTATTTTAATCTCATCTTCTATTTCTCTACGTCTTTGTATCCTTTTATCCCTAAAAACTTTATTTAAATCAATTAAAATTCCCCTCATGTACACCTTACTGGCGTCCCAGACCATGGGCATCGATGTACCCTTATTCATATTTGAAGCAAAAAACTCCTTTAAATACTCTTTACATTTTTGTACAAACTCTCCCTGGGTAAACAAATTCTCATTCAGTCTCCAAGGCCTTCTGTTCCCATCTTCCAAGTATAGCTCCATCCACACAGGACTATTGTCTGAAAGGGTCCTGGGAAAGATTTTTACCTTTCTCACCCTAGAAAGAAAATCACTAGTAATCAAAAAGGAGTCAATCCTTAAAAATGACTGGTGTCTATCCGAGTAGAAGGTAAAATCTCCATCACTTTTGTTCCTTTCTCGCCAAATGTCAATAAGTTCCAACTCTTCTTTCAAATCAAAAAAAGTTTTGGGTAATTTAGTTTGAGTGAATTTTTTTGAAGAGCTCTTTTTATCTATAGTTATATCCAAAACTCCATTCCAGTCACCCATTAAAATTACAGATTTATAATCCAACTGGGATATCTTCCCATGCAAAAGCTTATAGAATTGCTTCTGTTGTTGATTAGGGGCATATAATCCAACAATAAGAACTTTCTTGCCTTGTAACAGTAGTTCCTCAAAGACATATCTTCCTTCAAGATCAATCTCAATTAATTTAGGTGATAATTTTTTCTTCACATAAATTACAACACCCCCTTTTTTCCCTGGAGCTGGAGCTATAAAAGGTGATCCCAAACGAGAATTTGTCAGATATTTTGAGTCCTTTGAAGTTATATGCAAACATATCAAGCTATTATTATGTTGTTTCAAATAGTGGAAGACCTTTCTCCATTTCTGAGGTGAATTTAAGCCATTAACATTCCAGGTCAGGAACTTGGCCATCTACACCGGCCTGAAGCCTTTGAAGCATAGCCTGACGATCAACTGTCGAAGATTTTTTAGGTCTTGCCCATCCCACAGGCTCTGTAGTAGCCATTCCTTCTATTTTATCGCCACTCTTCTGCTGCTGCTCTTTTTCTTTGCATTTATGGGCAGCTCGTGTCATCCTTTGATCTTTTATCTCAAGATTCTGTACAGGCAACATCGCTTGTTCCATGACCATCAATGAGGAAGCTCCTGCGATAACAGGCTCTTCAATTATCCTTGTTTGTGGAGGTGAAGACGGTCTTGCCTTGAGAATAGAGTGATAAAAATCTCTTGCCTTTAAAACTAGTTAATCTGTAACGTATTCCATCATAATTCACTACTATTCCTCTTGGAATCTCCCATCTGAACTGGATTTGACGATGTTTCAACTCATCAGACAGAAAAGTAAAATCTTTTCTACCTCTTAAAATTTTTGGAGGTATTTCTTTTAAAATTATCACATCTTGAGCTGCAATTTGAAACCTCTGTTTATAAAAAGCCTGTATAATTTCATTATGAATAGATCTTCTGGAAAAGTAAATAACCACATATCTTGGTAGATTTCTCTGTCTGGCAACCCGTGAGTTAACTCTGAAGATCTTTTCTATCTCATTCCCAACTGCTTCTGGTCTCCATCCAAGATTAAAAGCAATATCTTTAACAATAAGCATCTTCAAATCTTCCTGGGAATTTTCTTTCAGTCCCCAGATACGCAATGCAAACTCCATTTCTCTGTATTGTGACATAGTTTGTTCATCCTGTGTAACTTCTATCTCATTCTCCACTTCCTCCATTCTAAATTCCAGTTTTGCTGCATTTTCAGTAATCTCTTCCATTTTATCGTCAATTCTTTCAATATGCAGGGCAAGACCTTGAAACACAAATAATATGTCATATTGTTCTTTTTCTCCAATAATTCTTCTGTAATAGCCCTCTCTGCAATTATAAGATCTTTTACCTCCTCTTTAATATCCAAAGCAGTCATTTTTAAAGCCTCTTGTAAGTCTTTGAGAGAGATTGCAGGAGCAGAAGAGGGTGGGGGTGATTTTGGTTTAGACTGAGAAGCAGGTTAAGTCATTGGGGAGGAGATAGAAGCTTTAGGGACAGAGACCAAATGTTTCGAAGCCATTCTGTTAAGTTCAAAGGAGCAAAATTCTTGCCTCTATAATATCACAGTTCTTTAAATAATAATAAAAAGAAAAAAAGAAGGAAAAAAGAAAAAGAAAGAGGAACAAAATTCTTGCCTCTATATTTAAAACATGAACTTTTAACTTTATTGTAAAGTCAAACAAGAAAGACAGTCGCCATTTTGCCTTTCACTTTCCCTTTCTTCAAAAGGGAAAGTAACCAAAAAAGGGGGAGAAGATGCTTGCAGGAGTTAAAGTCACAATCAATCTTAAATCCACTTTCTCCTGGTCTGCTCCGTCTGCATTTGAATACTCACAAGCCTCCCAAAAAAGCAGATGTGGGAGCGGCGCCTTGCTTCATCCCAGAACTTTGGGACAAAGACGTCCTGGAGTGCAGAGTTGGCTCAAGCTCCAAGGGAGCTCTACCCTCCATTCCCCAAAATTATGGGGATCCAGGGGAGCTCTTACCTCTACCTGAGCAGCTCTTCTCTTCCCTTTCTCCCAGGGAAGAGATACAAGCCACGGGACAGCTGATTGTCAAAGTCCTGCAGCTTTTACACGATCCAGGAACGGGCTGCTTTGTGAAAAGCAGCCATCGTAGCTGCTTGATCCACTGGAAGTCGATGTTTCAATCTTTTTTACTCTGTTGCCTACACAGATATAGAAATGTCTGCTTTGCTTGCAGATGTAGCTTGACATCACCTTGCTGTCTGCGTGGAAGGTGGTAGACTGTAGTTCAAGGCACAACGTCTTCACTATCAAGTTGGTGAGCTTTACAGCTAAAGTGGTACCACATAGCTAAAGTGGTACCACATAGTTCTAACCTTGGTATGGTGTGGCCTTCTTGTATTGTTAGTCTCGCTTTTCCAAAGAAGACACTGAGACTGCAGCTCTCCCCGCTGTAGACTCTGATGTATCTTATGGTTGCAATCAAGACGACGTAAGTGTGGCTCTCCCCGCTGTAGACTGTGACGCATCTTAAGTCTGCATTTGCCTTTGTTGACACATCTAAGAAAACGTACAATTCTTTCTTTTGCACTATGGCGGGTGAGTTGGAGACATACGTGCGCTGTACTTGCATACTTTAGAGACATCTTGGGAGTACACTCCATAACTCCCAGTTTTGTTTCTGTTCTGGCAGACGCGGCTTGTCCCAGTGTGTGGTGTTCAGGGAGAACGCGCGTAGCTGCAGATATTGTTTGTCTTGTTTGTCCTCTATGGACAAAGCTAAGTTGTTGTACTTCTTGCTTGTCTGGAACACTGTTGCTTCCAAAACAGGTTTGGTTGTCACAAGCGTGCAGTGTTCTAGGTGTGGTTTTAGGTGAGGTGCTGTTCCATTACTGGGAATGGAGATTGTTGAGATGCTCACCTGGGTTGGGGTTTGCAGTTGATCAACAGAAACTGTCCCTCCTATGGCCCATCTGAGTTCCGTCTTAATGGCTACTGGGGTTCCTGATGGACCTTTGATTCTTTCATCGGAGCCAATGGACTCTGGGGCGTCTCTTCCCACCATGAGTAGGATTTCAGCTTCAGGATCTAAGGGAGGGATTAAATCAGCTATGTGTGCTAAATGAGGTATTTTTCTTGCCACCTCTGGTGTTGAGATTTTGCTGCGAACATCTGGTAAGGTCTCCCATTCTAACACTGATGGTAACCGGAAATGTGAACTTCCGTCTATCACTTCTATGCATAGACCAGTGATTTTCCTCCCTGCCATGTGCATTGGTACTGTGCACGTATTTATTGTGAAATGCTTCAATTCACTTGGGAGGTCAAAGAGGTCAAAAAAGGTGGGCTTAGCTATAGTGACTTTGCTGTGTGGGTCTAGTATGGCGTACATCTTCACAGCCCTTTCAGGTTGCCTGTCGGGATAGACTTTTGCAAGACAGATGGGTGATCATGAAGGAGGGCATGGTGAGTCGCCACATATATCTGTGTAGTACGTCCCATATGGTTTTGGCCGCCCTTCGGAGTCAGTTTGAGTCTCCATCATCGAAGTCACTTGTTGTTTCTAGATGTAAGGCTGCTGGGTGCTTGTTACTGTCAAACAGGTGGCATTTCACCCTGACTGCACAATCTTTGGCCATGTGATCTATAGAATCACAGCATTTGAAGCATATCCTATGCTCTTTGAGTAGGGCCTTTCGGTCATCTAGGGATTTTCCCCCAAATTCTCTGCAATAGTTTAGAGAGTGTGAAGAATTATGAACTGGACAAGTCAGGCCTTTTCTTAGTGGGTGAGGATTCGAATGAGTACTCTGAAGTTTTCTTTGGACGAGTCGTGATCTCTGTTTTGTGCACTGAAATGGAAGTTCTATCCTTTGCAACTTGGAAAGAACCTCTATTAGTGCCAGGGTTGTGATTGGTCCGTTTGGGACTGATCCATTTGGGTGTCATAAAACATTTTGGGATGATGTTGAGGGAGTAAGGATCATTGTACAGTGCTGCATGGTCGGCCAGGAAATCTGTAAGAGCAGCAAAGGGTGGAGATTTGTTGGGGTCCTGTTCCCTGTATGGACGAGAATCTCGGAGCCATTGATCTTGCAAGTGCCATGGTAGTTTTTGGATGATAGTCTGCTGCGTGTCGAACTGTTCAAGGCAGTCAAACCCCGGCAAGGTGCAACTTTCTTGTGCTGCTTGTAGTTGCCGTAGTAAGTTGGAGAGTTTCCAAATCTGAGTAGGATTATTGATATTAATGTCCGGGAAATTGTAAAAGTCCTTCAAGAATGAGGACTGTGTCAGGGAGGGTGCCCATAGTACTCATTGAACATTTCCCACGCTAGTTGCAGGGTGATGGGTAGGTCACTTAGATGTGAGACGAAAATATCATTCACTTCCTTTGAGGATTTTGGTCCTAGCCATGCCATCATAAGCCCAATCTCTTCCCCTGGGTGTATCCTTTCACCATGTAGGACTTGCTTGAAAAGTTGTTTCCACACTAAATAGTCCTTCCCTGGTTTGTCGGAGAATTTTCGCATGCCTCTGGATGCCATGTCCAACTTTCTTCCACCAAGTATTGGGTGTGAGCTGTAGTCTGGTGGCGGTGGTGCATTGCTTCCGGGAGCGGGGGCGTGCGTCATGGCTGGCTAGTAACTTCCTTCGGTGTGTTGTCCGCTGAGGGTATTTTGCCATGTCACGTGCGAGGAGCCTTGTTGGCTTGGTCTGAACTCCTCTGCTCTGACGTTGAGCTGAGGGAACCTGACTTCTTGCATTGTTGGAAGGTCTCTCATCTTTCTGGTGGAGCTGGCTCCCTGGTAGGCTGGCACAGCTAGTGGTCGAGACTCTCCTCTGTGGTCAGGTCTGGTAGTGATTCCTTGGGATGCTGCCTCCTGTTGGCACAGCAGGGACTCTAGTCTGTCTCAAGTTCTTTCAATCTTGTCCTCGAGCCGCAGCTGGTTCTGCTGTAGGGCCGTTGTCACTGCAGGTGGTCCCATCCGGTTGCCATCAGTGGTATGGTTCTGTGGGTTCTGTGGGGCAGCAACGGTGGGAAGATCTCGTAGCACTGCCTGCTATGTAGCCGTTGCCGGTGGACCCATCCAGTTGCCATCAGAGGTATGGTTCAGTGGGTTCAATGGGGCAGCAACAGTGGGAAGATCTTGTGGCTTAATTGTTGCGACATCAACTCTGTGGCTGACTGCCACATCTGGCCATTGAGATTCTTCTCCTCATCTACTCTTGGGGGGCTTGTGGATAGCTGAGGTGCTCTGACCTGCGCACTTTGAAACGCGCTTTGGTTGTCCACATAGGCTTGCACATGGCCATGAGGGCTTTCTCTTCCTAGCCCTTCCAGCCTGTATGTGAATGTAGAGTCTTCTAGCTCTCTCTGGAGAGCTGCTTGTATTATGGCTGCCTCTTTTGCTTCCTGTTGGCACTGGGAAATCTTAAAGTTGGCTCAAGCTTCTGCTATACTTCGGACTGCTGCAGTCTCCACTTTTGCCAATTCTTCTCTTTGCTGCTTGTGCAGCAGCTTCAGCCCTGGTGGTATTGACTCATGCTTCCCTGAGATGGGCAGCAATGCTCTCTGCCCCTGAGGCTCGAGATGCTTGGCTCTGGTGAGAAGATGCCTTTGAATGGCAGGAAGCACCTGTGACGTGAGATTGTTGTGACACGCTGGAATGCACCTTGGATATATGGCAAAAGGATGAGGCATTTTCAGAGGTGTGAAATAGAGCCACATATGATCGCGGGGATGGTGCATGTGAATAGCGGGAAACTTCGGACTCGGCACTCTTGACCGTTCTGTCTCTCGGGTGAGGCTCGGACTCTGGGAGGTGTTGTGGTCTCTCTAGGAGCTTCTTACATTCCATGTTTTTAGCTTGAGGCTTTGCATCTTGCTATCGACTCTTGAGTCTCCTAATTGTGCCCGAATGTCTTCGAGTTGCCGCTCAGAGCTCATCCATTGTTCAAGGGCATCTTCCTTATCTTCTGCCAGTTTTTGCGCACTTTCGGGGGAGAGTTCCTCCCTAGGCCCTTGGTAGAGTTGGAGTAATTTCCCCCAGTGTCTTTCATGGTGCCTGTGGTGCAAATCCCATCTTTCCATCAGATGTGAGTGCATGGCTTCTGTAAGCTTTCTTTGTTGCCTCAGGTCATAGTGACCCTGAGATGTCTTTGGCTTCACTGAGGCTTGAGCTTCAGCCTCTGTGTACAGGTCAAGGTTGGCTGCTTACAGCATTTCTCCTTGACAGGCTGGTTGGGGTGCCTCATCTAGGCTGGTTGGTTGAATTCCTTCATCTAAATCAATGAGACACTCTGCCATGGCTAGGATAGGTTCAGTACACTTCCTAGCTATTTTGAAGCAAATTTGATGAACTTCTCTCTTTGACCACTAGGGGTCACTACTTGCAGATCAGCTACTGGGGTGCTGTCTGTGGGTGGAGACACCACTGGGTGCGTTCTCCTGCATTCGTGGTTACTTCAGTGCAATTCAGCCTTTCACCACTAGGGGTCACTTCCTGCAGATCAGTTACCAGGGTGCCCTTCCTTCGAGGTTCACCCTTTGTCCATTAGAGAGTTTCTTGGTGCGTGATCAAAGGCTTCCATGTAGTTCCTCCTTTAACCATTAGGGGGCATCTGGAGAGGGGCCAGCCAAACTTCTTACTACCATGTTACCTCTCGTGGCCACTGAGAGAATGCTGAGCTTCCACTAGCTCACAAACTCCCACCTGGTCGTTAGGTCGCAAGCTGGAACTTCTGGGTCATCAGCTTTGTGATAATAAGCAAGTTTAATTGCTGCCTGTTCTTCTCCTTAATTTGCCCGCAAGCTGGAACTTCTGGGTTGTCAGCTTGAGTGAGTGATTACTTTAGGCAAAGTTCACTCTGTGCTCTCTAGGGGGTGTTGGAAGCTTGGGGTGAATTTAAGTAACTTGCTCTTTAACTATCAGATTCACTCTGCGTAGTTAGTGATGCGTGCAGTGAAGTACCGTATATGCCGGCGTATAAGATGACTTCCGGAAGCGCTAAACTCGGCGCCAAAGATGGGGGTCGTCTTATACGCAGAGTCATCTTATATGCCAGAAATACTGGTAGTTTCCGGCATATAAAATGACGTTCTAGGAATGTGGCTCAGCAACAAAGATGGGGGTCATCTTATATGCCGGGTCGCCTAATATGCTGGCATATATGGTACCTTCTTTCCCTTTTAGGGGGTACCAACTTGGCTTGGTATAAGCCTGCTATGTGCTGGATTAATTATCAAGTTGTAATCCAGCATAGAAAAAATTGCAAAAAAAAAAAATGCATAAGGAAGGTGTCATGTGCAAATTGGCCACCAGGAAATGCTATTGCATTCCTTCTTTCCATTGAAATTCTTAGCATTCCAAAGGGAGGGAGGAGTTTAGCTTCTCTGGCTCTCTAGGGCTGGGTTGCTAAGGCGACAAATGGTTTTATTGCCTGCTGTTGGGGTCAGAAAGGGGGAGGATCGTCCATTCTGAGCATTAAACAAAAGGAATTTACCAGCAAAGAAACTTTTCCAGCCTGCTATGTTAATTTAAAAGGGTCAGTCTCACGCATTCCAAGGCATCCCAAAAAAAGCTAGCTGAAATCCACGTGCTAATTACGAAGTTCTTCAAGGCTTACTGAAGCAGTTATAACATACACAACTCTTTTGCATTTTATTAACCCCGATGCTAAACTTTGTCTTTGCTTTCTAAGCAAACGGAAATAGGTTCACTATTCTGGAACGTATAGCTCCATGGACCATATAGCTCTACGTTGTCCTAACTAGCGAGCAGGTATCAGTGTGTTGGAGTGTCTGGCAGTTATTGGGTTAAATGCTACGTATGTTGATGGGTCAGTGGGAGGAGTATCAAAGGTCATTGAGAGACTTCCTGGACACAAGCCAGATGGGATCCTTTGTTCACCAGCCGCATGGTTCCTAGCCACACAGTTAGGAGATCCTTGCCAACATGTAACATGCAGGAAGAGAAGGGGAAAATCCAACGGCAATTTACCTGGGGAATAAACTAATATTGCAAACATGTACTTCTGGATGTATCTCCATGTGACTGTAAATCATTGTCTAGAATTCCCAGAATAAAAGCTATATTTCTGTTTATTCTTCTGAGTTATCTATCTGTTTGGACTGTAAAGAAAGCAACCTGTTCCGTTTGGAACAGAATAGTAAATTGATGAAGATTAATTTTCCTCTCAAAGCTGCAACAGTTTAAAGAAAGAGAATCAAACTTGTTAGCCTTTTCTCTACATTAACCCTTAAGGAAATAAAGCAGATACTTTCTTACAAGTAGTAACTCTATGTGATTAATCTCCTTCAATTGCCTGCAAAATAATTTCCGGGATAGCAAAGCCAGCGTGTCTGTGTAAAAGACAGCTTTCAAGGAGTGATTCAGAGGCATTGTTTTGCTAATTCACTAGTAACTCCACTTGCGAGCCAAAGCTTCAAAGTTAAAAAGTGCCTTGTATCTGATTTAAAATTACCTTTGGATCTGTTCACAAGCTAATGTTTATAGCGAAGAGAAAAGAAAAATCTACAAAGTTTGAATTCTAACACCAAAAGGAGCTCAGGCTCTATCTCCCTCTTTTCTTTGCCAGTGAATTACACAGCCTGAAACAAAGAACTATTTAATGACTACCTCTAAAGTTCAGGAAAGGCTTCGAAAGGTGATACAGCCAAAGGCAGGCAATTAACTCTTCACTGCCTTCAAAGGGAAAGCATCTCTCTCTCAGCTTGCCTAATGCAAGCAAGGATTTGAAATTTGAGTGTTTAGAAATATGTTGAGTTTTATGCTTGAAGAGTAACAAAGCAACTGTCAGAATCCAATTATATTTCATCTCTAGTTATCAACTAAAGAAAACCCCACTTCTGCCTTCCCTGGATTCTGTCATACGATGAAGGGAAGGGGGTGAACAAAGGGGCTTTATGGCTCTCACTTCCTTCAGTATACTTCAAAGAGACTGAATGTGGATAGCACCAAAAAGGCCTAATCATAACAAAGGGGGCTATTACCTTTCATGTAGTTTTCTCTGAAGTCTCCATCCAGCCGGCAGTAAGAAAAAGGGGGGTGGGAATGTTATACCTGAGATTGTCGCTGGAAGTAGGGGGTGATTGGGTGGGGACCCCTTAAAACCTTGAATGGGGGAGCTTGGACCCCAAGTCCTGTCTAGAATGCCTACAACCATTTTCTCTTAATAAAGGATGCCTGTTGGAAGAATTATTCCAAGAGTTCTGTCTTCTTAAGATGCAAAGTGGGGTGGGTCCTTACATTAGACAGGACTTACAAAATTAATCCACCTGGAAGGGAGACCCTTGCCGGGGGATTTTGCAAAAAATTACCATGTCAGACAATGGAGCAAGAGAGGGGGAAAACTCCCTGGAAAGAGAGCCGCTGACCCAATTGGAACCTTGCCAGATGTTGGGATCCGAGAGGTCAGATTCCTCAGGAGAAGAAGTGGTGGAGACACGGGACCACAAGCCTCGCTGGTCAATGGGCGTTGGAAAGAAAAGTGAGTGGGGAAAGGAATCAAGAAAGGTGACCCTGAGACGGGGGACCAAGCAACCAGAATGGAAGCAGGAGATGGAGAAATCCCTGCACGCAAGTGAAGAGGGAGAAAGCTGGGCACCGTACTCAGACTGGATCCTAGAGAAAGCTATTGACCTGATGAAGAGAACTCTCAGCTCCACAGGAGAGGAGAATCCTGAGCCCTATGGCTGCACCAGCTCCTGGAGCCGCAAAGGGAGAGACACCGAGGGATAAGTGGAACCTGCAGCCCCGGGGACATCTGCTGATCCGTAGTCCCCACCCCCTACCGAACCACAGATGGCGATCTGGATGGAAGACACTACCACCAACAACAGAGGCACCAATCCATTCCAAGACGTCCACCGGTGGAGGTGAAATTCATAAGGAAGCCAACACGCTTGGGATTTTTTCTAACCGAAGTCCTCAGTTACATGGAGGAATACGGGCGAGACATCCCCGCGACAAAGCCCACATCCGGATTGTGCAAACTGCCCTGGATGGACCGGCTGCAGATTGGGTGGTGAACTTGCACGACTCCAATGCCCCAGAACTCAATGACTTCAACCGTTTCATGTCCTCTCTGAGAAGATGATTTGAAGACCCCATGGCTGATCGCAAAGCCCACGAAAGGATAAAAACGATGAGGGAAGGCAAACGCCCAGTGGCTGAATATACACAAGAATTCCGGGCCATTGCCAGCAAACTAAACTGGCCAGAAGACATCCTCCTTAGTCATTTCAAAGACGGACTAAATTATGACCTATATGATGCTTGCCTGCCCCAAGGGGAACCACACCAACTTCAGGAATGGTACATCTTGGCAGAGGAAGCAGAGATTGACATATTGGACACCGCCAAGGAAAACAATGGAGCCGCTCCCCACCTGAGTTGACACACGAACCAGTGAAAACATTGGCTACAGCCAAGAAGCAAATGGGGTGTTTCAAGTGCGGAACAGAAGGAAATAGAGCTGTAGAATGCCACTCCAAAGCCCCCCAGCACAACCCAGACAGATCCCCAATCAGCAAATCTGGAAAGTCTTCAGCTAAGCCAAAAGAAACTGCTATGAGAATGATGGAAATTGCAGAACCCCCCACCTCTGCTCATCAGGGGGAAAGAACTGCAGGCTACACCGCAGGGCGTGTGGACGCCCCAGATGACAGCTCAGAGGATGAACCCCTGGTAAGTGGATGCATCGCACCCATCGTCAAGACAGTGACTATATTAATTCCCCCCATGGCCGAAGCCGTGAAGGTGAAAGCATTAATAGACTCTGGCTGCACCCGCTGCCTCATTAGCCCGACACTAGTGGGTAATCTGGGCATTCCATCAAGGAGACTGGAACAACCAATCTCATTTGGCCAGTTAGATGGATCCATAGCGGGGGGGGTGCCAGCTACCCTAGCCACTCTACCAATACACCTATCCCTGGGCAAATATGAGGAGGACATAACGTTTGTAGTGACCCCAGGCATGGAATGCCCAATGATCCTAGGGATGGAATGGTTAAAAAAATGGAACCCCTGGGTAAATTGGAGGATGACAGAAATCAAATTCCTGAAGGGGGACCCTATGGACTTAAAATCCCAAGGGGGGCTACCAGAATCAAGAATAGAAAAAGCATCATGGGAGAGGAAAAGGGATTAACAGAAATACTAGAGGAATACAGAGACCTTGCTGAAGTCTTCAGTGAGGAGAGGGTGAATGAGCTCCCCCCCACCGACCCACAGACTGTGCAATTGAATTCAAGCCTGGGGCAAAACTCCTGAAGCCTAGATTATACTCCATGAGCCCAAAGGAGAAGGAGGAAATGGAAAGATTCATAAAAAAAAACCTAGAGAGAGGGTTCATTGAGCCAGCCAAACCTAAAGTGGCTGCCCCGGTCTTCTTTAGAGAGAAGAAGGATGGCTCTTTACGCTTATGCGTGGATTATAGGGCCCTGAATACAATCAGTGAAAGCAACCTATACCCTCTACCCCTCATGAAAGACATGCTGTCACATCTCTCGAAAGGGAAAAATTTTTCTAAACTAGACCTAAGGGAAGCTTACTATCGCGTGAGGATTAAGGAAGGGGACGAATGGAAGACCGCATTTAACTGCCCCATGGGGTGCTATCAATTCAAAGTCTTGCCATTTGGATTACAAGGGGGCCCTACAGTCTTTATGCAATTAATCAATGATGTTCTAAGGGAGCACCTGTTTAAGGGGGTCCGTGTTTACTTGGACGACATTCTTATCTTCACCGAAACAAAAGAGGAACATGTCAACCTTGTCAGAGCAGTTTTAAAGAAACTGCGAGCTGCCCACCTATATGCCAAACTCTCAAAATGCGAATTCCACCAGGAAAGGATAGATTACTTAGGTTATCGCATATCCCCCCCAGGGCATTGAAATGGACCCAGAGAAGGTCAAAGCAGTATTAGATTGGGCACCACCCCGCACAAGAAAGCAACTACAAAGTTTCCTGGGCTTTGCAAACTTTTACCGCCAATTCATCCCCTCATTTGCCCAGATAGCCTTGCCCCTCACTAACTTACTAAAAACGAAGGGAGCATCCTCAGTAAAACCTAGCCAGCCACTAATATGGACAATGGAGTGCCAAGCAGCTTTTGAGAGACTAAAGAGACTTTTTTCTGCCGAACCAGTACTAAGGCACCCAGACATGGACAAGCCCTTCGTAATACAGGCAGATGCAAGTGATGTGGCAGTGGGGGCTGTTCTATGACAAGAAAACGATGATGGAGTATTGCAACCCTGTGTATATACATGCAAGAAACTCACAGAAACAGAACAGTGCTGGCCCGTATGGGAGAAGGAGGCATATGGGATACATTGGGCATTACTCACGTGGCAACAGTTCCTGGAAGGCAACAAAATCCCCTTCCAGGTGTGGACTGATCACAAAAATTTGGAAGCCCTGAAAACATCCAGGAAACTCAATCCCAAACAAGCCCGCTGGTCCCAGCATTTTCACCAGTTCCAATTTAAGCTCAAACATTTACCAGGGAGAAAGACTTCCTAGCAGATGCATTATC
The DNA here is from genome assembly GCF_016545835.1 of Crotalus tigris. Classification (NCBI taxonomy): domain Eukaryota; kingdom Metazoa; phylum Chordata; class Lepidosauria; order Squamata; family Viperidae; genus Crotalus; species Crotalus tigris. The sequence goes on along the minus strand of NW_024097163.1, from coordinate 84,160 downwards.
TCGCATGATCCAATATAACAGCGCACGAACCACAGACTCTAAACCAATAATGGCAGAGTCACAACTGGCAGCACCAGTAACCACAAGAACCCAAGCTAAATTAAAACCACAACTGGACAGCCAAACTGGAATTTTATTCCAGAAAATTTGGAAACAGATGAATGGTTCCAGAAAAATAAAAATGTGTGCACAATGAGAGACGGGTTGCCTTCGGTAGGGTTTTCCTATATATACCAACAACCCAAAGAGTCACTTTCATGCAGCTTTGCCATGACAGAAAATCAGCAGGGCATTTTGGATTTGTAAAAACTTTACACTTGATTAAATGGCAATTTTGGTGGCCATCAATAAAAAGGACATAGAAAGTTATGTAGCCAGCTGCCCAAAATGTGGTACTGCAAAGAAGTTGCAAGGGAAATATTTAAGATGTTTTATTAGTTTCCAGCAGACTGAGTGGGCGGACTTACTCCCTTTTGCAGAAGTAGCCTACAATAATGCAGTCCACTCCAGCACAGGTTACACTCCTTTTCAAATAGCCACCGGTCAAAGTTTCAACCCCATGCCACAATTAACCCCAAACGAACCAACGATCCCATCACTGAAAGAATGGATGGAAAAATTACAAAACACCTGGCCAATAGTTAGAAAAGCACTAGATGAAGCTAGGCAGGCATACAAAGCACAAGCCGATAAAAAAAGGGTTGAGCCTACACCATTCATTATAGGAGAAATGGTGTACTTATCTACAAAATACCTAAAGTCCCTACAGCCCTGTAAAAAACTTGGACCAAAGTATATAGGACCTTTTCCAATTAAAAGAATCATAAACCCAGTAACAGTAGAATTAGAATTACCCCAAAATCTCAGGCAAATACACCCAATTTTTCATTGCAGCTTGCTGAAAAGAGAGCATCTGTCAGCTTTATGGCCAAAAATCCCCCCCCACCACCTGCAATCATGGTGGAGGGTGAACAACACTTCGAAATAAAGGAAATCCTAGACTCTAGGAGATATTATGGAGCGACTCAGTACCTAGTTGCCTGGAAACACCTCCCTGCCTCACAAAACGAGTGGGTCCATAAACGTCATGTCAGAGCCCCAAAGCTTTTAAAGAAGTTTCACACAGAATATCCTAATAAGCCTGACTAACTTTTATAACTGTTTTGTTTTCTTTCAGGTGGATCTGTCTTATTTTTGAGGGGAAGGATGTCAGAATCCAATTATATTTCATCTCTAGTTATCAACTAAAGAAAACCCCACTTCTGCCTTCCCTGGATTCTGTCATACGATGAAGGGAAGGGGGTGAACAAAGGGGCTTTATGGCTCTCACTTCCTTCAGTATACTTCAAAGAGACTGAATGTGGACAGCACCAAAAAGGCCTAATCATAACAAAGGAAGCTATTACCTTTCATGTAGTTTTCTCTATAGTCTCCATCCAGCCGGCAGTAAGAAAAAGGGGGTGGGAATGTAATGCCTGAGACTGTCACTGGAAGTAGGGGGTGATTGGGTGGGGCTACTGGGAAACCCCTTAAACCTTGAATGGGAGAGCTTGGACCCCAAGTCCTGTCTAGAACGCCTGCAACCATTTTCCTTTAATAAAGGATGCCTGTTGGAAGAATTATTCCAAGAGTTCTGTCTTCTTAAGGTGCAAAGTGGGGTGGGTCCTTATAGCAACAACAATTTTTTTTCTTCTTCACGAATTTTCTAGCCAAGGAAGGCTGATTGCCCTTCAATAAACTCATTTGTTTCTATAGAGATACAGCCCCTAGGAATGCTCGGAATTTCAGCCAATGTTATGGGATAAGGAGGAATCTGGTTACAGAGGCAGAACCAACCCCAATAGCATTGCAGAAGCACCCCCTGGTGGTCATGTGAATTTTTTTTTAGTTTAGTTACAACAGCCACAATTAATTCAGCATAAAACAGAGGGAAAGAAAATACTTTACTGCACGCATAACTAACTATGCAGAGCAAATCTGTTAGTTAAAGTGCAAGCTACTTAAAGTTATCCCAAGCTACCAACACCCCCTAGAGAGCACAGAGTGAACTTAGCAGAAGCATTCATTCACTCACTCAAGCTGAACACCAAGCTGTTCCAGTTTGAGGGAACTTAGGCAGAAGAAAGCGAAGCCAATTTTCTGGCTTATCACCACAGCTGATGACCCAGGGTCACAGCCTGCAACTCAAAGGTAGCCAGGTGAGACGTTGTACCTCTACATTCTCTCAGTGGCCACTAGCAGCACGGTTGCCAGGTAGGAGTTTGTACCTTACATTCTCTCAGTGGCTACTAGCAGTAACGTGGTAATACGAAGAATTTGGCTGGCCTTTCTTTAGATGCCCTGTTGGAATATTCATGAACAGGAAGAGTCATGTGGTAACTCAGTCAGCCAATGTGAAGAAAGTGCTACTGAGTCTGTGCAAAAAGAGTATTGAGTTAGGAGCTGGATTTCCAGTCTCAAAGTTTTGTCTCTGGTCTGTCTCTGTAAGAAGTCTTTATTACGCTATGTTGCTGTAAAGAAGAATGGTATTGTAAATATTTTTATATAAATATAAAGTTATTTAAATCAGCTAAATGCAGTCAACTGTGAGAGCTTCTGATTTATTTTTCACCAATAGAGAAATTAAATTCTCTAACATGCCCCCTAGTGGTTAAAGGAGGCACTACATGCAAGCCTTTAACCGCACCCAGAGAAGGCCCTCTAGTGGACAAAGGGTGAACCTCGAAGCCAGAGCACCCTGGTAGCTGACCCGCAGCAAGTGACCCCTAGTGGTGAAGGGGTGAGCTGCACTGAAGTACCCAGAAACGCAGGAGAATGCACCCAGTGGCATCTCTACCCACAGACAGCACCTCAGAAGCTGATCTACAAGTAGCGACCCCTAGTGATCAAAGAGAGAAGTTCTTCAAATTCTCTTCAAAATAGCTGAGAAGAACACTGAACCAATCCTAGCCATAGCAGAGCATCCTGCTGGTCTAGCAGAAGGGGTTCAACCAACCAGCCAGTCAAGGAGAAAGGCTGCCAACAGCCAACCTTGACCTGCACAAAGAGGCTGAAGCTCAAACCTCAACAAAGCCAAAAATGTCTCAGGGTCAATACAATCTAACACAACAAAGAAAGCTCACAGAAGCCATGAACTCACATCTGATGGACACCATCCACAGGCACAATGAAAGAGGCTGGGAGAGATTGTACAAACTCTACCACGAACAGAAGGAGTGTTCCCCACAGCCCAAGCCTTACCAGAGAAGCAGACCGATTGACAGAGCCGAGTCCGAAGTTTCCCGCTATTCACATGCACCATCCCAATGGTCACATGCGGTTCCATCCCACGTGTCTGGAAAGGCCTCATCTTTTCGCTACATATCCAAGGCACCTTCCAACGTGTCCCAACAATCGCGTGTCACAGGCACCTCCCGTCTTTCGAAAGCATCCTCCAGTCATAGCTGAGCATCCAAAATTTCACATGAAGAGCAAATAATCATCGATGCTAAAGCTGCTGGAGCAGTCTTTCGCATGGCACAGGAGGAGCGGTAGGAAAAAGAAGGAATTGGCAGCCATAGAACTCAAAGAAGCTGAAATAGAGGCCAAGCTAGAAGCTGAAGCTGCCAGAGTGAAGGCCAATCGAGAAATTGAGGCAGCTCAAATGGAAGCCAAACAAAAGGGTATAGCAGCTAAAATGAAGGCCAAAAGAAAAGATGCCCAAGTAGAGCTTGAACTTGTTCAAAGCCAAAGAGATATGGCAGACAAAATGTCTAGAGCGGAAGTCCTTCAGAAAATACTCCAGCACACCACTTTCTTGCCAAATAGGGAGCAACTGGAAAATGAAGAACGTCGTAGCCGCACACAAGCCTACATGGACAACCAAAGCGCATTCCACAATGCGCAGGTGAGAGCGCCACAGCCAGCCACAAGCCCCCCAAGACCGAGTAGGTGAACAGAGGAATCTCAACGACCAGATGCAGCAGTCAGCCACAGAGTTGATGTCGCGATACCTAGGTCACGAGATCTCCCCACCGTTGCCACCCCATTGAACCCTATAAAACCACACCTACAACACTGCATGCTTGTGACAACCAAACCTGTTTTGATAGCAACAGTGTTCCAACCGCGCCTAGAACAACACTGCATGCTTGTGACAACCAAACCTGTTTTGGTAGCAACAGTGTTCCCACCGCACCTAGAACAATACTGCACGCTTGTGACAACCAAACCTGTTTTGGTAGCTACAGTGTTCCAACCGCACCTAGAGCACTGCACGCTTGTGACAACCAAACGTGTTTTGGAAGCAACAGTGTTCCAGACAAACAAGAATTACAACAACGTAGCTTTGTCCATAAAGGACAAACAAGACAAACAACGCTCCCAAGACTGGGAGTCATGGAGCGTACTCCCAAAATGTCTCCAAAGCATGCAAGTGCAGCGCACGTATGTCTCCAGCTCACCTGCCCCAGTGCAGAAGAAAGAATTGTACACTTCCTTAGATGTGTCTATGAAGGTGACTGCAACCTTAAGATACGTCTCACTCTACAGCGGGGAGAGCCACACTTACGTTATCTTGTTTGCAACCATAAGATGCATCAGAGTCTACAGCGGGGAGTGCTGTAGTCTTGGTGTCTTCTTAGGAAAAGCAAGAATAACAATGCAAGAAGGCCACACAGTACCAAGGTTAGAACTATGTGGTACCACTTTGCCTGTAAAGCTCACCAACTTGACAGCGAAGACGTTGTGCCTTGAACTACAGTCTACCACCTTCTACGCAGACAGCAAGGTGATGTCAAGCTACATCTGCAAACTAAGCGGTCACTTCTACATCCATGTAAGCAACAGAGAGAAAGGGATTGAAACATCTTCATGCCTACAACAATGGCAACATGTGCCAACAAATAAGAGCTTTGTTAACCAAGTGAAGCGGCCCAACTTTGCCACACAGATAACAGAATTGATCTGGCTAGAAAGTTTTCAGTTCTTGGCCTGTCCAAATAGACAGAGGCCACAGAGACCAAAATGTTATGCACTTCCAGCTTCAGATCAAAGTGCCAACCTTCAACCTCAGACACCCAGTAAATGTCAACCAATCCGCTTCAAAACCCTGTCTAAGCGGAGACCCCTGAAATTAACCATACTTTTGATCGTGTTGATCACTTGTCTCAGCACTCCAAGAATTAGCCTTGTAGGAGCCTGCAAGGACTTACTGACTTTCATGGACTCCATGTCGTTAAAGACACCCACACCCACACATGAAGTCCTCACTACCCTGATGACAACAGTAACAGCCCTCTTCAATACTCCACCGGTGGTTCCAGACCTTTCGGTTCTTGAGTATCCTGAGTCTTCTGCTCAAGCTGTTGTTCCTGATTCTTCAGTTCCAGCTGTTGTTCCTGACTCTTCAGTTCCAGCTGTTGTTCCTGATTCTTCAGCTCTGGCTGTTCCTGAGTTTCCAGATGTTCCTGATCCTGATTCTTCAGCTCCAGCTGTTCCTGTGTTTCCAGATCCAGCTGTTTATGTCTTTCCAGGTTCTTCGGTTCCTGAGTATCCTGTGAATCCAGTTCCCCTCGTTCCTGAGAAGCTTGGGTTCCAGTTTTTTCTGTTCCAGATTTGGTTCCAGTTTCCTTCACAGGAAGAACTTGTCTCACTGGGAGACAAGACTGCATACCAGAACTATTGGCCCATGGGACTTGCGCACCGAGCCCACCCACTTGATGAACTAGTTTGCCCAGCTGAGGTCCAGATTGTGAAGCCACGTGAGTCAGGTCGTGACTCAAAGACACTTGTACCAGACTGATCGCCGATTTGTTCCCGTTGCTGATGAAGACTAAACCAGAAGATCAAACCTCAAACTATGTATTGTCTTATGCATTGTTTGATGTAACACTTGCCTTTTTCATAATTGTGCATGTTTTATATTTACCAATAGTTATGCATGTTTGATACCAAGTTTTTACCTATTTACTCACAAGTTAGTTAACAATGAGTATTGCATGCCTTGATGCTATGTTTTTACTATTTTAGTAGTTGAAATATAAATTTCCAAGCAGGGAATATTCTGGAACGTATAGCTCCATGGACCATATAGCTCTACGTAGTCCTAACTAGAGAGCAGGTATGAGTGTGTTGGAGTGTCTGGCAGTTATTGGGTTAAATGCTACGTATGTTGATGGGTCAGTGGGAGGAGTATCAAAGGTCATTGAGACACTTCCTGGACACAAGCCAGATGGGATCCTTTGTTCACCAGCCACATGGTTCCTAGCCACACGATTAGGAGATTCTTGCCAACATGTAACGCGCAGGAATAGAAGAGGGGAAAATCCAACGTCAATTTACCTGGGGAATAAACCAATATTGCAAACATGTACTTCTGGATGTATCTCCACGAGACTGTAAGTCATTGTCTAGAATTCCCAGAATAAAAGCTATATTTCTGTTTATTCTTCTGAGTTATCTATCTGTTTGGACTGTACAGAAAGCAACCTGTTCAGTTTGGAACAGAATATTCATAGACAATCTTTTGAAACAATCCTCTCATTGCCCCAAGCTGTTTGAAGTTGCTGGCAAAGAAAGGGGGAGGGGGGTAACTGCCCACCCTCCTTGATCTCAGAGATGCAGCTTTCACATGCAAGAAATCCTTAACTTTAAAACGTTGGCTAGCATGCAGAGTTTTACTAGCAATAATTCTTTGTCGGCAGATGCTTGTCAATATGCAGATAAACTTTGTCATGCAGACCAGTTGAGACTTTGCAGAGTTAACAGCGAATTAACAAAACAATGCATCAGGCTGAAATGCTTGGGAGTTAGGCTACACCCCATATTAACTTTTCCTTTTCTTCTTTAAACATTGCCTGGCAGACATAAAATACTGGCAATTTAGCACAAATATAAACGTCTTTTACTTTTCTTCTTTTAAAGCTGATACACAGAAAGATATGATTTCTCACTCTAGAGTCAGATGTGAAGATAAATTCTTGAATTTACTTTTTCAGGCGATTAGAGGAATTAGCCACATCAAATTACTTTTGCTTTTATAAAGCTGATATACAGTAAAGAAGGGTATATCTTTTCACTATTCTGACCCAGAATTAAGTTGCATTGTAAACCCGGGTCATATAGTTAAACTCAATAGGAATAATTTCATAACAAAAATATATTTATTCAGAGAGATTACTTGCATTTGTGCTGGTTGTTTCTTCTGGAAAATACATCTCTGTTCATTCCCATAGGTGAGAAGATAACGCTCTCTCCATATCATCTTTAAGTGGAACAGGGTCATCGTGTGACATCCGATGGCCCATGCTTCTCTTTAGACAAAGACATTCCAATCTGGCTTGTGTCCAGGAAGTCTCCCAATGCCCTTTAGAAACTCCTCCCACTGACCCATTAACATGGGATGACTGACTAGCTAAACTACATTTCCCATAAGCCGTCTCTTAAGGAGACAGACCTAACCCAATAAATGCCAGATATTCTAGCATACAGATACATGCTCTACTCAGGGTTACATGGAGTTATACGATCCAGAACCGTCACTGAACACAAAACACAGAAATATCAAAGTCACAGAGAGGGAACTAATCAGTTACATGCGTGCCTTTACATTGTTGCTCTCTATTATCAAATCAGATTTTGGTGACTAAATAATTTGTATCACAGTTCATTCAATTTATTCAGCAACCACTTTTCAAGAATATAGAAATATTTCTGTTCAATCAAAGCTTGCTGGATTTCTTCAGGCAGAATTTTATTTGACCCAGCTGATAGAAAAGGCTCTTCAATCAGAATGCCAGACTGTTTTATCTGGGCCACTAAAAATACTACATAGAGATTGGATTTTTATTGCACAATCCCACACAAGACCATTCAGAAGTGATACCCACTGATACCCATTGGGTTTACTGCTAAGTAATATATGTAACAGTGTTCTGTATTCTTGGGCCTTTTAAACATACTGGTTTATACCACATCATCTTAAAGTTGCCAAGTTTGAAAAACACTGGTTTACACAATAACCACTGAACTGATGGACTTTTAGGTCCAAGATATCTGGAAATTGTAAGAAAATATACCATGAGATTATTAGATTGCCTTCAATTCCACCATATGTTTGAATGCTTCCAAATTTTCTTTGAGATCTTCATCTATATGCCTTCTGAAAATCCTTTGGGATAGCAAATACTGTATATAATGATGCTGTTTCTGAAATTTACTTCATCCAATTCTGTTCAGATCTGGATGTCTCCCATACAACACTCTTCATGGATTCTCTGATTCTACCATGAAAATAATTCTTTATTCATATTCACTAAGACTGCTGGCTTTATGGGGCACAGAACTGGATATTCATTATTTGGGATCGGCTCCTGGATGAACAAGAGCCAGATTTAGCAATCTGGAGAATGCAGTCCGACTTGTTGCATACTATAAGCAGAAAGAGTGGAGAGTGATCATTCTGGCAAGATATTTGCAGTTGACTTTGGGAAGGATTGAAGTGAAGAGTTAGTTCACCATCTGCCACTTTCTCCTCCAAGTGGTCCATAGGTACAACTTGCTATAGAGTAGGAGCTCTAAGTGATTTAAATAAGTGATAGGAGGGGAACAAATGCATTTCTCATTCTTATCACAAAAAAACAAAGCAAACATTTTCCTCTGTTGAATTCCAGATAACTAAATTCAGTTCTTCCTGTTGCTTACTCCAACATATTATCTCTCTCCCATCTAAGAAACAAATCATAAAAAGAACAGCAATTTTTTGGCTTGCAGTCTGTATTCAGGGCTGACTCCTAGCTGTATGATGGTAAATCTAGAAGGGCAAAAAAATGCATGATGTCAAGGCCAGCAAACTTGCTGTGCAAAGTGTATACAAGTGTGTGAGTATATCTGGGTGTGGCTGTATATGCAAATTTAACATAGGGTAACTATAGTACTTGGCCAGAAGTTCCAATGAAAATAATGGGGTTTTCTTTTAACCACATAGGTTCATGCTGGACTTTCACAAAATATTTTGAGATGACTAAAATGGATTCATTCATTGTAGTTAGAAATTCAAGTAATAACTGCAAGGAAGTCAAAATAGAGCATGTTAAGAAGAGACAGGCAGTGGCCCACCTGAGAGACTTTCCAGCACACCAGGAGTCTGGCAGCCCAGGAGCCTAGAAGATGGAGGTCTGGAAATTCAAGGCAATTGGAGGCAGTTGGAGTGAGAGGCTGCCCAGTGAAACATTGAGCAATGCAGCAGCCTAGGAGCCTGGAGATTCATGGCAGTTAGAGGCCAGCTGAGTGGAAGTGAAGCAGTGTCCCAGCCAGGCAGCCCAGGATCCCAGCTGAGCGGAGGTGAATCATTGACCCAGGAGCCCAGAGCTTTGTGGCAGTTGGAAGCAAACCAGCAACCCAGCCAGGTAGCCCAGGAGCCCAGATGAGCAGTGCTAAGTGGACAGTGAACCAAAGACCCAGCCCAGCAGAGCAATAGTGACCCAGTGACCTAGTCGGGCAACCCAGAGATCTCAAATTTAGCTAAGCAACATGGCTTTAGGCATCCTTTGTTAGGGAGAAAGCAGTCCTTCCCTTTGTTCACAGTGACTTCTTTTGTCTTACATCAAACATACTCTAACTTTTCAATATAAACTTCATAATTTTTTTTCTTCTTTTTTCACGAACATCAAAGTTCATATATTTACATACTTGTACATTAACTACAAGCTGATATTACATTTATATAAGATACATTGTTATATAAAGAACATAAGATATCAAGATATATTCAACATGTCAGCTGTCTTACAAGAGGCAAGAATATTTTAGACCACTGCTATCTACAATGAAAGATGCCTATTGCTCTCTATCAAGAGCAGCTGATCACTGTATGATTCACCTTGTACCTGTTTACAGACAAAGACTTAAACCAAGGAGCCCCCAGAGCTGTGTGCTCTCTCCATTACTCTTTTCTCTATATACCAATGACTATATCTTCAAGGATCCCTCTGTTAAAGTACTAAAGTTTGCAGATGATACATCAGTCATTGGTCTCATTCAAGATGAAGATGAATCGGCATATAGACAAGGTAGATCAACTGGCCCTGTGGTGCAGCCAGAACAATCTGGAGCTGAATGCTCTTAAAACTGTAAAGATGATAGTAGATTTTAGAAGAAGTTATCCTATTCTACCACCTCTTACAATATTAGGCAGCATAGTATCAACAGTAGAGACCTTCAAGTTTCTAGATTCTATTGTCTCCAAGGACTTGAAATGGACACCTAACATTAGAACGATCATTAAAAGGGCACAACAAAGAATATTCTTCCTGTGTCAACTCAGAAAGCTCAGATTGCCCAAGGATCAGCTGATACTGTTCTACAGAAAAATTAATGAGTCTGTAATTTGTATCTCAATAAGTGTCTGGTTTGGCACAGCAACCAAACAGGACAGATACAGACTTCAACACATAGGACTACAGAAAAAACAATTTCAATCAGCCTGCCTTCCATTGAGGATCTGTACCCTGCACAAACCAGAAAGACAGCTGAGAAATTATCTACAGACCCCTCACATCCTGGACATAATCTATTTCAACTTCTGCCCTTAGGACACTATTATAGAGCATTGCATGCTGAAACAACAAGACACAAAGATAGTTTTTTCCCCCCTTGTCATCACTCTGCTGAACACTTTATCCCTACAGCACTGTCTCATTTCTCATCTTTTCTCATCTTCTCATCTTTCCTATTATCTTCTCCTATTGGTTTCTTATAATGTATCAATTGTTGTTTGTAACTTATATTAATGATTGTAATTATAATTTATGATCTATTACCTATTACTTGCTGTTTATACTGTGAGCTCATGCACCGGAGACAAATTCCTTATGTGTCCAATCACTCCTGGCCAATAAAGAATTCTGTTCTGTTCTGTTCTGTTTTATTCTGTTCTATTCTCAGCTGATACACCAGTTTCCTTTTCAGCTGCGATTTTTTTGCTCTGATCTTTTATTCATCTGTTATTTTATATATTTATTTATCATTTTTATATATCTGTAGATTACAAACCAAATCTAGAGGAGAAGCTAAAGATTATCCTTGAAGAATTAAAATGTTTGATCTAATTATTTCATTAAAAAAGAATAAAAAAAATCTAAATTTGGGGGAATTTTGAAAATTTTTGATTTTAATTTTTGGAAAATTTTCCAGAAATTCTAAAATTTCTGTTTAAAAGTATCTGTTACAAATTTTAAATAATTTTAAAAATAATAAACTTCAAAATAAAAAAATGAACAAATAAGAATAAATAATTAAAAAACTAAAAATTTTTAAATGAACGTTTAGAATTTAAAATTTTTAATTTAGAATTTTTTAAAATTTTGAAAAAAACTTTTACACTTTCAAACATTTTGTAAACTTTTAGTCTTTAATTGAACTAGCAAAAAGAAACAGTCCTAGAAAAAGAGATTGACACTATAATGATTTGCAAAATATGTTGAATATAAGTGCTTATGCTCATAGAAGACCCAAATTACACATATATCAAATGTAAACTAAATGAATTACTGGAAGAAAAAGTAAAAGATCTATAAGCAACCCTAACCACTTTGAGAGTCAACTTACAAAATAACAGTGAGAGGGATCTTGGAGTCCAAGTGAAAAATCACTTAAATATGAGTAAGTAGTGTGCTGCAGCTGCCAAAAAAGCCAATGCAGCCCTAGGCTGCATTAATAGAGGGATAAAATCAAGATCACGTGAAGTGTTAATAACCATTTAAAAATGGCCTTGGTAAGACTACACTTGGAATAGTGCATCCAGTTTTGGTCTCCATGATATAAAAAAGATGTTGAGGCTCTGGAAAGAGTGCAGAGAAGAGCAACAAACATGATTAGGGGAATGGAGGCTAAACATACAAAGAATTATTGCAGGAATTGGGTATGTCCAGCTTAATAAAAAGAATAGCAGTGTTACAGTATCTAAAGAGCTGCCACAAAGAATAGGGAGTCAACCTATTTTCCAAAGCACTGGAAGGCACATTATAATTAAGGCAGAATACCAACAAATAGCCTGAATCTACAAAGATGAAGCCAGCAAAGCTGAAGCTCAAAATGAACTAAGATTTGCAACAAATGTCATATAAAATTTATTTCAACATAAAAAACAAGAAAAAAGTCAAGGAAACAATTGGTCCACAAATGGGAGAGAATGGCAAGGAAATGATGAGCAGCAAAGAGAAAGCTGAGCTGCTTAAATCCTTCTTTGCATGTACTTCATGCAAAAATAAAAAATAGCCCAACCTACTGAAAGAGAACTGTAAAGAGAGACTAGAAATATAAATTAAAATAGGCAAGAAAGTAATAATACCTGTCCACTTTAGATGAGTTCAAATTACCTGACTAGATGGATTGCATCTCAAAGCTCTGAAGGAGCTGGCAGACGATCTCAGAATCCTTGAACCATATCTGTAAGACCTGCCTCAATTTGATCCCTTAGGGAAGTAAAACTCTCAACTCCATTTGGTTGAAGTGAAAAGGTATTTTTACTTAGAGATGCTGATTGCAGTAAAGTCAAGTGGAATCTAAACTTCCTGTGCACTGATACAGAACTAAACCCCTGATTTCCCCTAGCCCTCCCCCATGATCTGTCTGTGTGTAGCCAAGATGTTTTGAGAAGAGCTGAGATGTTTGGATTGATGAAATTCCATTCTCAATGACAAATGGTCTTGAAGATGCCAGTGTGCCAACACAAATTAGATTCCAAAATACTCTGTTCTTCCTCAACTGTCAATTCCTCCCTCCCAATTTCCCATAATAAAAATATACAGCTTTATTTCCCATTTATTTCCCCCATCCCTAATTGATGGCAAAAGGCCGGCACAGTGCCAAGCCAAAGTTGGTGGATCTGACATGCTGCCCCCCTTGACAAAGACATCAGTCCTGTAAAACAAATGGAAAAATCAAACACACACACACACACACACACACACACACAGAGAGAGAGAGAGAGAGAGAGAGAGAGAGAGAGAGAGAGAGAGAGAGAGAGAGAGAGAGAGAGAACATAGATATATGGTTCGAATAGAAAGTTACTTTGGTTTATCAGGATATTGGTTATGGAAACACTTGAGGAGTTTGGCTGCTTTAATGTGCTTAAGGTCCACCCAATCAGTCTTAGGAGGAGGAAAGTATTTCCAGGCCTCTAGATACCGAAGCTTTCCTTGATGTTTAAGAGAGTCTAAAATGTTCTTAATTTCAAAATGTTGTTTCCCCCTCAATCATGAGTGGCTCAGGTGGTGGAGGCAGTGTTGGATGCAGAGGGGATTGGATTACTGATTTTAGTAAACTACAATGGAAAATTGGGTGAATGTACCTAAGGGATTTCGGCAACTCAAGCCCCATTGGGTTGATAATTCTTTTGATGGGGAAAGGGGCAACATACTTTGGTCCCAGTTTTTTGGAAAGCTGTCTAGATTGCAGATATTTACTAATATGTATTAGTAAACTAGGTATTGAAATCCAGACAATATGTTGCTGACAATATATTGTGATTATAAAAAAATATTGAGCACGTCATCGGCCCATTGATTGTGTTAATCATTATCGCACCGAGTTGTTCCGCATCAGGCAAACTGTCTTTGACTCCACTGGATGTTTTACGATCCTCAAGTGCTCTTTTTGAGCATGTGCAAGCACTTGGATGGTGACTGTCAATCCGTCCCTGCGCCCAGTCCCCTTCCCTCCCAGGGCCATTATCCTCCCCCACCCCCAAGGCCATTGTCCTAATTCCTCTGCCCCCGTCCTGCAACAAGCAGCTGTTCCGGCATTCCTGCTCTCTGTCTTCCCCCTCCCTCCCCCTCATTCCAGATCACCTCAGTGCTTCCGTCCCTGGCTTAAGGCCATTTGGTCCATAGTCTTGGTCCATGTGAGTCGTGGTCGTGCCATCTATAGAGCCATCATCCCAATTATGTAAAACACTGTCATCTTCTTTCTTGGAGATCGTGCCTGTCTCATCCATCATTCTATCACCCCAATTCTTCCAAGAAAGAGTTAAATATCTTCTCAGTAGGCTGTGGTGCTGTTGTTCCCATCTCCTAAGTGTCTGGTAGGCCGGCACAAGGTCTATATGCCGGTTGATGGAATTCTAATTAGAGAGCCAGGCTTCCTTAAGTAGGTGGCCACCCTTGGTAGTCTCACGAGCTATAACCTCTGTGTTAGCTAGATCAAAAGTGTGGCCAGAGCTGGACATATAGGCCCACACTTGTGAGCATTGCTCCTGCCTTCTAATAGCCAGTTCATGCTCATGAACCCTGATCCTCAGTCTTTTAGTGGTTTCCCCAATGTAATTGCTTGCACAATCCTTGCAATTAATTCTGTAAACCACAGATGATCTTTGACTGTTGGGGAGCGGTTCTTTTGGATGCATGACCTTGGACCTAATGGTGTGCTCAGGCCTGTGGGCAATGCTCCCATTGTAGGGGGCCAACAGCCATGCTGTGGCCTGAGAGACACTATGAATGTAAGGGAGGGTTGTTTGTGTGCCGGCATTGCTGTCACATTGGAGCGTGCGTCTCTATGATTTAGATCTGATCTACTATACCGTCTCACAAACCCCATGGGATAACCATTGCACATGAAGATGTGATGGAGATGTTTTTTCTCCTCAGCTTTAGCTCTGCCCGTGCTACAATGGGAATTAACCCATTTAAACAGCGTCCGCATGCAGCTGATTTTATGTGCTACTGGGTGGTTGCTATTATAATGTACCATTCTGTCTGTATGGGTGGATTTGCGATATACAGACGTGCACAATGTGCCATTGGGGCATCGGCTGATCAGTACATCCAGAAAGGCAAGACTGCCTTGGATCTCTTCTTCTGCGGTGAAGCAGATGTCTGGATATATCTCCAAGAATTTGGCGCTATCCCGTCTTTTGACAATTACAAAAGTATCATCTACATAGCGCGCCCAAAATTTTGGGCAGTACCTAGACATTACTATTGACTCTAGCCGCTGGAGAACCACCTCAGCAATAATGCCTGAGATGGGGGATCCCATTGGCATCCCTTTTATTCATTCGTATACCATGCCCCGAAAGGTGAAGTATGTCTTCAGGCATAAGGTTAGCAACTGTATTAGATCATTGGTATGGAGAGAGTCCTTATGTTGTTCAGGCCCCTCTTGTAGGAAGTCCCTTATTGCCGTGACCGCCAGATCTTGGGGGATAGAGGTAAAGAGTGAGGTAACGTCAAATGATATCATTACCTCATCTTTCTCTATCCTTAGGGGCTTTACTCTCTCCAGAAACTCTTCAGCAATTTCACAGTGGTCTCATTGTTGTCGACCAAGTGGCTGATGACACCGCTAAGCCATTTGGCTAGTCCTGAAATGGGTGTGCCCCTGAAGGACACAATAGGTCATAGGGGGACCCCCTCTTTGTGTACCTTTGGGAGACCATAGAACCTAGCCATGGCCGCATTGCTGAGACGTATCCTCCTCAACGTGTTGTTGTTAATTTTACCCCGATGTTTGAGGCTGCTAAGTACCTTATTGATGCAGTTTGTGTGTGTTGTCATCAGATCTTTAGTGATGATTTTGTAGGCTGTAGCGTCATTTAGTAAGCACTTGAGGATCGTAAAACAACCAGTGGAGTCAAAGACAGTTTGCCTGATGCGGAAGAACTCGGTGTGATAAGAATTAACACAATCAACGGGCCGATGATGCGCTCAAGGAGCTGGGCGCAGAGGCAGGAGGCTGTATGATCTGCCTTCCAAATCTCCTGCTATTCAAACTCTGATGACTCTGGCAGTTTTTTGGCTGGATGAAAGCTTAGTATCTTTTTTTAACTACAGGCTTGTTTATATTAAACAGGCTGGTTTATTATATCCTGGTGTTCGTTTTTTCTTTTATCTGTTAGCATAATGCCCAGGATTCACATTTTTAGTATTTTAAAAGACAATTATGAGCGAGCTGTGTTGCTCCACGCCAGGAGATGGGAGAAGCTTGCACGGTGCATATCCACTGGCTACCGTAAACTGGCTTTTCTTCATGAGTGCCTCCGAGGAGATCTACTCCCCAAGTCATTACGAAGAAAACCCCTCATAGACTCGGCAGAGTGCCAGAGGATTACCTGTCAATTCCAGCATCACACCATGCGTGCTTTAATCAACGAACATCACAGGCGCATAGGAATGTGGAAGGTAGGAATCCAAGAACATTGTGAATGCTGCCATGCCACACTGATACATCAACATTATCAGGCACTCCACCAACAGGTCCACCAGGCCACAGTACGAGCGAGTCGGCAAAAAGCAATGGCACTCCAATGTAAAATGGACATCTTACGGGCACCAGATAACGGTGGGCATAATATTAAGCTAGTCCACAATCTGTCCTCCAAACCCCTGACCCAGGAACAGATTTCCCTTTTACAACAGGATGCAGGGCACAACCTGAGTTTGTGGCGTCTTTAGAGCCTACCATCCAACACATGATGGCCAATGATGAGGTCAGAAATACAATCAGACAACGGGTTACCGGCCTGCTGATTAACCATAAATGGCATCAGGTGCTCCCTAGAGAGGAGGAAGAGGCCCTGGAACAACTAAAAAAGAAGTCTCATTCGTCATCTTCAGGCTGGTGTTTTCGGCTTTGTGCTTCTAGGACAGTGGTTCTCAACCTGTGGGTCGGGACCCCATTTGGGGTCGAATGACCACTTCACGGGGGTCGCCAAACAATGCAGTCCGTCATTTTTTTCACCTTTTCCTTAGCTGTGCTATTCCCTTTTATTCTATCGGCTTTTGAAAGCCAATAGAATAGACTCTCTTGATTAGAGTCTAATTCTATTGGCTTTCAAAAGCCAATAGGAATTGTCCAGGCTGTCTCTGCCCTGCTGAGCCCGCCCAAAGTCCCATTCTGCAAACGGTGCTTCACCAGTTGACCGGTTGGGGGTCGCAGCATTAAAAAGGTTGAGAACCACTGTTCTAGGAGCAATGAGTGATCGTAGCTGTTTCTTCCTTTTAACTGCCAGTGGGGGTATGAACTGATTGAATGAGAGCTTGGCTGTGTTCTGATTGGATGGAGGTGTGTTCTGAATGGTTAGGAGCTTGGCTGTGCTCTGATTGGATGATTGGTTGGGAGAGTGTTCTGTTTGGGTGGGGGCTTTGTTGTGCTCAGGTTAGTCTGAGTTGCATGGGGATGTGAGATGGTGAGTTGCATTGCTATTGTTTGGCTTCGAGTGGGCTGCCTTACTATTTTTTTGGGGGGGGTTCGCGTTTGTGGTCATGCCTCATCTTCATGGTGGGTGTCAGTTTGCTTCATGTATGGATTGGAGGGGTTTAAAGTAGCTAATGATGCAGCTGTGGTCTGGCTTCTGGTTTGTGGTCGTGCCTCATCATCGGTGTGGGTTTGGGTTTGCTTTTTGCGTGGATGTGTGGTGGTGACATCCTGTTGGTTTTTGTGAGTGTGGGTCTGGTATCATTCTTTGTGTTAGGGACTCGTTTGTCAATAAGGGCGGGTTTTCAAATGGCTGGTAGGCGGGAGGTATCATCTTGTTTGTTCATGCTGTGTGGGCGTTTTTCTATCTCGATGGCTTCTCTGATTATTCTGTTATTAAAGTGTTCAGTTCTGGTTTTTTTAAAGTCAGTTTCATGTCCTGTGATTTTAAGGTGTTGGACCAGGGAAGAAGTTGGTTCCTCTTTTTTGACTGAGTTCTTATGTTCTTCAATGCGTGCACTTATTCTTCTGTTGATTTGTCTAATGTATGTGGTGGGACAAGCGGTGCATGGGATTTCGTATACTCCTTGATTTTCTAATTCAATTTTGTCTTTGAGGTTTCTTAGGATGGTGGATATTTTTCTGTTTGTGCAGAATGCTGTCTTAATGTTGCGTTTGTGGAGGATCTTGCTGATTCTGTCTGTGGTCCCTTTTATGTAAGGGAGGAAGGCTTTGCCGTTTTCTTGTTCTCTGTCTTGGATTTTAGTGGGGGTTTCTTTTTGGATTAGTTTGGTAATCTTATTGTGTTGTTCTGGGTCTGGTGTCAGTTTTCGTGGCTAGGACTCATTTGTTGATTAGGGCTAATTTCCAGATGTCTGGTAGGTGGTAGGTATCATCACGTTTATTCATGTTGTGAGGGTGTTTTTCTATTTCGATGGCTTCCATAATTATTCTCTTGTTGTGATGTTCAGTTTTGGAGACCAAACTAATATATGATCCCTAATTATGCTAAAAATATGAATCCTGGGTAAATCCATTTAATAGAAGTAAAATAGTCCAAGCACCAGGATAATATTAAAACAAAAACTGTTTAATATAAAAGCTAAAGCTGAGCTTTTGTCGGCCAGCACTACCGACATCATCAGAGCATAATGATATATATATGTAGGTCTTTGGTTGTTCGGGTTTTCTCCCACGTAAAAGTGGAAGTGTCTTGGCGACGTTTCGACGAAGTCCCATTCGTCATCTTCAGGCTGGTGTTTTCAGCTTCGGGCTTTGAGCAGCAATGTGTGGTCTTAGCTGTTTCTTCCTTTTAACTGCCAGTGGGGGTATGAACTGATTGAGTGGGAGCTTGGCTGTGTTCTGATTGGGTGGAGGTGTGTTCTGAATGGTTAGGGGCTTGGCTGTGCTCTGATTGGCTGGGGGAGTGTTCTGTTTGGTTGTGCTCAGGTTAGTCTGAGTTGCAGAGGGGTTTAAGATTTTGGGCTGCCTTGCTATTTTTTGGCTTCGCGTTCGTGGTCGTGTCTCCTCTTCATGGAGGGTGTCAGTTTGCTTCATGTATGGATTGGAGGGGTTTAAAGTGGCTAATGATGCAGCTGTGGTCTGGCTTCTGGTTTGTGGTCGTGCCTCATCATCGGTGTGGCTTTGGGTTTGCTTTTTGCGTGGATGTGTGGTGGTGACATCCTGTGTGGTTTTTGTGAGTGTGGGTCTGGTATCATTTTTTGTGTTAGGGAGTCGTTTGTCAATAAGGGCGGGTTTCCAAATGGCTGGTAGGCGGGAGGTATCATCTCGCTTGTTCATGCTGTGTGGGCGTTTTTCTATCTCGATGGCTTCTCTGATTATTCTGTTATTAAAATGTTCACTTTTGGCAATGGTTCTGGTATTTTTAAAGTCAATTTCGTGTCCTGTGGCTTTAAGGTGTTGGACCAGGGAAGATGTTGGTTCCTCTTTTTTGACTGAGTTCTTATGTTCTTCAATGCGTGCACTTATTCTTCTGTTGGTTTGTCCGATGTATGTGGTGGGACAAGTGGTGCATGGGATTTCGTATACTCCTTGATTTTCTAATTCAATTTTATCTTTGGGGTTTCTAAGGATGGTGGATATTTTTCTGTTTGTGCAGAATGCTGTTTTGATGTTGTGTTTATGGAGGATCTTACTGATTCTGTCTGTGTTGCCTTTTATGTATGGGAGGAGGGCTTTGCCGTTTTCTTGTTCTTTGTCTTGGATTTTAGTGGGGGTTTCTTTTTGGATTAGGTTTGTAATCTTATTTCTATGGAATCCATTGGATGTTAGTACATTGGTGAGAGTGTGTAGTTCGGGTTTTAGGTGTTGTTCGTCAGCTAAGCGTTTTGTTCTGGAGATGAGTGTCTTGGCTACAGAGTTGATCTGTGCTGGGTGGTGGTGTGAGAGAGCGTGCAGATAGCGGTTTGTGTGTGTTTTCTTCTGGTAGATGGTGTGTCCTAGGGAGCCATTGGATTTCTTGTAGACTAAGACATCCAGGAAGGGAAGTTGGTTGTTAGCTTCTGTTTCCATGGTGAACTGTATTTTGGGGTGTAGGCTGTTGAGGTGTGTGAGGAAGTTGTCCAGTTTTTCTTTCCCATGTGGCCAGATTATGAAGGTGTCGTCTATGTATCTGAGCCAGAGTTTGGGTTTGTGATCCAATTTTTCTAGAGCTTGGGTTTCAAAGTGTTCCATGTAGAGGTTTGCAATGACAGGTGAGAGGGGTGATCCCATGGGTGCTCCTTCTGTTTGTTTGTATTTTTGTCCATTATAGATGAAGTATGTGTTGGATAGGCAGTGGTTGGTCAGATCTAAGATGTGTTTGGGGGGGTTATATTTGTTTTGAATAGCTGTCAAGGCTTCTTTGATAGGCACTTGGGTGAAGAGGGATATGACATCGAAGCTCACTAGTAGGTCGCTGGGCTGTAAGTTTTGTTTCTTTATGATCTCTATAAACTGGAATGAGTTTTTTACGTGTGAGGTGATGGATTCTGCATAGGGCTGTAGTTGTTTGGCGAGAAATTTGGCTAGGTTTTGTAGAGGTGAGCCTATGGAGCTGACTATAGGTCTGAGTGGGGTTCCTTCTTTGTGTATCTTGGGGAGACCATAGAGTTTGGGGCATCTGGATGATTTCTCTCTGGGAATGATTCTTTGCTGGATCTCTTCGCTAATGGGGTAGGCTTTTATTTTGGATCTGGTGGTTTTTTCCAGATAGGTGGTGGGATCTCTGTTTAGGGGTTTGTATGTGGAGTCTTGGAGTAGGTTGGTTAATTTGGTTTGGTAGTCAGATGTGTTCATAACCACCGTGGCGTTGCCCTTGTCTGCTGGTAGGATTATTATGCTGGTGTCTTCTTTCAGGTTACGTAGTGCTGTCTGTTCCTCTTTGGGTAAGTTGCTTTTGGGTGGCTTGCTGGTGCAGAGGATGTTGGTGATTTTGAGTCTGATTCTGTTAGCGTCGTTGGGGTTGATTTTGGTCAGGCTGGTTTCAACTCCACATATAATGGTTTCAGTGGGGATGTGTTTGGGAGCGACTGCAAAGTTGAATCCTTTGGAAAGGACATTGGTTTCGGCTTTGGTGAGGATCCTATCTGAGATGTTATGCACTGTTTGTTTCATGTGTGGCTGTGAGGGAGGAGGGGTTTGTTTCTGGCGTTCTTGTAGTCTTCGGAGTTTGTTGGTGTGTGTGTCTGTCTTGAGGGTGGTCTGTGTTTTGGCTGTCCAGACGGTGAGTTGTTTGGATTTGTCCCAAAGTGCAGGGTGGATCTTGTTGCTGAGTTTGAGGTGAAGTGTGAGGAGATCTTTGTTAATTCGGTCTAGGAGGAATCTTTTTGTGTGAAGTTCATTTCTGATTAGGACCAATTCTGTTCTTTTCAGGATGCGTTTGGTGGCTGCAGAGTTGGAGTGGAATTTCAGTTGGAAACATGTGGAGATTAAATTTTGATCTCGGCAGTTGCGTAGGAATGCGAGGTCGCATAAAATGGAAGCTCTTTGGACTTCAAGTTTTTCATAGGTCCTGGTCAGATGGTGGATTTCCTCCCCGTAAAGGTTCGATATTTGTTTTCTGAGGTTTTCATGGGTGTTTGTATGTAGGTCTTTGGTTATTCGGGTTTTCTCACATAAAATTGGAAGTGTCTTGGCGACGTTACATTTCCAACAATTGCTTGATATATTTTTAAACATTTTTGCTAACCTCACAGGTGTTAAATGCCATGTATAGAATTTTTAATATAAATTTAGATTTTAGGTGTCTTTGTCTTCCTAAGCTTCTAGCTGCGGGCCTCCAACCTTCCTGGATTATTTACACCTGCATTTCTACAGAGCTGATTTCTGCTTGGGGGAGGGAGACTTGGGGCTATTAAGAAAACTGGGCATGCTTTTCTGCCTCTTTTAAGATTATTTGAAGAAACATAATATTCTCCCTTTTTAATATTTCCTTCGGGGGGGCTGACTTCCCACAAATCCCCCCTTTGTGCCATAAGTGTGTGAATGACACACTTACTGGCACAAGATTAAAACTGATCTGTCAGGGAGACTTGGTAAACAAGCTTTAAACTCTTAAGCCAAAAAAAAGAGAAGATACTAATGGAGGCAGCAGAAACAGATCCTTGCAGTGGCTCCCAAAAGGGGAGCTTCCAACCCATAAAGGTGTAAAAGTCAGGGCAAAAGTTGTGTTAGATGGAAAAGAAATTTATAGTGTCCACTATTCTGTGCCAATTATTTTCAAATTTGGGATGTCACTTTGAGTTTCCAGTCAGGTTTTGAAGCACATGCCTCTAACCACTGGCTGCCCATTTTCAAGGGTTGTTTCCTGCCTTAGCTCTTAGTTCAGTGCATCTAGGTTTATAATGTCCAATTGAGATTAACCAGTATGCAAACCAGGCTATTAAATTTTCTTAACTTGCACATAGTGAGCCCTAGGATTCTTAGTATGAATCCACCAGTGCAAGATATTCAGGGCTTAGGTTTGGATATCTCTTTTCTGCTACCTCCTCAGTGAGGGCATATGAATTGCAAATCACCTGGGTGGGGCTGGTTCCCTCTCCTTAGAATTTGCTGGAAGTTGTTGCTACAAAATTTTAATGACACAGGGCAAGAATCAGGCTGGAGCTTTACTGAAGGTAAAGTGTGATTATGAATGGTGAGTGTGTGTGTGTGTGTGTGTGTGTGTGTGTGTGTGTGTGTGTGTGCAGCTACTAATACAAAACAGGCAATACAAACATTCTGGATAATATTTTCTCCCACCAGACAGAATTCCAAGGTGTTCAGGACTTGCTGTACCAACTATTCCCAAATGCCATCTGCCCATAAATACATTCAAATAGCTTAGTACAATTCAAATAGGGCAAGAAAGAAAACCTTACAATGAGTTTCCATCCTCCCCCCATAGTCTTCCTAATTTTCTTCTGAGGCTTCACATGGAGACCAATGTCTCCAGGGCTCCTTCTTTCCTCTGCATCTTTCACAGGCACCTGGGAGAATGGTAGAACTTGGGAAGATTTATTCCACTCAGGTTGCATGGTGGCTTTTTAGTGGATGGCTGGATTCAAAACCCAATTCCATGACTCAGATTGATGGAGGCAGCATCTGGGTCAGTGTGGTCTACTTCCAAAAAGTTGTTGAGTCATCTATGCAGGGCTGAAAGACATGAGAACAAGATATGCTCCCCCTCTTTCTGGGTGGACTCTCCCAGGAGGCAGACAAGGCATGGAGAACAGAGGATAAGAAAAGGAGAAGTAGAATTGGGGGGGGGAGGTAGCTTGCAGACAGAGTTTGAAAAGACATTAATACTGCAGTGGTTAAAGAAACAGGTAGGCAGACAAAATGAGGACATCACAGATAAGGACAAAAGAAAGTCTGGATTCTGATAAGAAAATATAAATGAAAGGTCTCATTTCTTAAATTGAACATTTGCAACATGTTAAAGAGGATTAAAGAGTTGCAACTTGAAGAATGCTGGGCATGTTTCAGGAAAAGGATACAGTAGACAGATAAAACCCATTTATAACACATACAGTAAATGCAAGAGTGAAACTTTTCCAGCAGATGAACTTAAAACAATCCCTCCTGGTAACATTGGGCTGTTCTTAAGAATACAGAGAGAGAAAGGGGAGGAAAAAACATTTTCCTTCACTCTGTTTGTTGGCCAGACAAAGAAAGTGAAGGTATTTTCCTTTTGGTGGCTTATTTTAAGCAGAATTTCTAGCAGAATTTAAAAATTATTTTCTCTTTGGATTAGAGAAATTAACAGTCACATTTATCTCACACACAAAGACTTTGACACATATATACACACAAAGACAAGGAAAAGAGAACAGAAAAGGGAAACAGAAGTCTTACTTTTACACATCCTAGTCATTCCCACCATAAATCTCAGTTAACTCAAATTAAGGAAAGCACAAATCTTAAACATACCATGTGGTTGGAGAGAGAGAGAGAGAGAGAGAGAGGGAGAGGGAGAGGGAGAGAGAGAGAGAGGGAGAATCACTATTTCTTATATTTTAATTTCTCTTTAATTACCATTATTTTGCCAAATTGATTTTCCAGCAAAGCCCTGAACAAAGTCCATTTTTTGCATAGTTTCTCTACCTATCTCTTTTTCATACCTGCCGGAACGGGTAGTTGATTCCCATCCCAGGCCTCAAGCAAACTTTTACTGGGGAGCCTATCTCGACCCTTGAACTAGAACACACCATGATTCCCTTATTCCTTATGCAGGGGTTCACTTCAGTTCTATCGGGTCTGGCACACTGAAGCCTCCTAGTGAGACTTCCATCTACCACCACAGTTTTGGGTCAAAAAGGGATCCACGGAGGACTCTGGATCCCTCACAGAGTATTGGACCCTCCTTTAGGGATCTATCACCATGGTTTCAGACCAAAAAGAGGTTTGCCGAGGACTCTTCTGCTCCCTTGCAGAAGGTACAGGATACTCTCTTACCAGCTTTACCTTCAGTTTCCAGAGGTAAGGGACACTCCTAGCCCAGGGCTTAATTTCCTAACTTCAGGCTTTGCTTACAGGGCCTAACCAGCTGGTTGCCCAAATCCAATTCTCTCATTCACTCATTCCATTCCATTTTCACACAGCCTCTCCCTTTTCTCTAACAAAAGGTCCTGCACTTTTGAGGATGATTTGGTTTTAATCTTGGAACAACCGACTCAAGCGGTTGATTGTCTATTAGAACTTATAACACAGTATGGGAAAGTTTCTGGTTTTAAAGTTAATAGTCATAAGACTAAGATATTATCTAAGAATATGTCAATTAATGATAAGGAAAGTTTAGTTAAATCTACAGGTTTTCAGATGGTGAAAAAGGTTAAATATTTGGGCGTATATTTAACGGCTTCAAATGGAAAATTGTATAAGAATAATTATGAATTATTATGGGCAAAAGTACAAAAGGATTTAAATGACTGGAAAAAATTGCAATTGTCATTGTTGGGGAGAATTTCAGCTGTAAAAATGAATGTTCTACCAAAGTTTCTTTTCTTGTTTCAGATGGTACCTATTTTAAAAAAAGATGTAAATTTGGAGGAATGGCAGAAGGATATCAATAAATTCATTTGGGCTGGGAAGAAACCAAGGGTTAAGTTTAAGATTTTGCAAGATGCCCAAGAAAGAGGAGGACTTAAAGAACCTAATTTGAAATTATATTATGATGCAGCCGCCTTAACTTGGATAAGTGATTGGCTTAATTTAACAAATAAGGATATTATTTTTCTTGAAGGGTGGGACTTAATGTATGGTTGGCATGCATATTTAATTTTTAACAAGAAAGTTGACCGGGCTTTTAAATCACATATCTTGAGGAATGCCTTACTTCGAGTTTGGAAAAAGTATTATTATAGGTTAAATTACAAAATACCTATCTGGGGGATTGCTGGACACACAATTGAGGGAATTTCTAAGGGGATGAACTTTGACAATATCTCGTATAAAGAATTATTAATTTGGTCAGGTTTGGACTGGCATTTAAAATCTTTAGATGTATTAAGGCAAGAAAATATTTTACAGTCATGGTTTCAATACTTACAAATAGTGGATAGGTGGACTGTAGATAAGAAAGAGGGAATAACATTAGAAGATGAAAATTTGGTAATTCAGATTAAAGATCAGAATCAGGCTCATATAAAAAGAATTTACAATGCTTTAATAGAATTAGATTCAGAAACAGAATTGGTTAAAGACTGTATGGTTAAATGGGCTCAGAATATCCAGGAACTGATCTCATTGGATTTATGAGAGATAATTTGTATCAGAAATGTTAAATTTACACAAGCTCAAAATTTGAGGGAAAATTTTTATAAAATGTTTTATAGGTGGCATCTAGATCCTAAAAAATTATCTTGTATGTACTCTAATTTACAACCCAAATGTTGGAGATGTGGTAACACGGATGCAACTTATTTTCACGTTTGGTGGAATTGTAAAAAGGTAAAGGCTTTTTGGATTATGATTTGGGGGAACATTCAAAAGATTTTTAAAAGGAAGATAAAGTTTACTCCTCAATTATTCTTATTGGGTATTTTTGTGGATTTAGATGATAAAGAAACTATTTTAATGTTGAATTTATTAACTGCAGCAAGGTTACTAGTAGGTTCATATTGGAAGAAAGATTCGTTGCCTACTTTAGAAGAGTGGATATTTAAAGTTTCTAATTTTGCAGAAATGGTAAAACTTTCTGCTTATTTAAAGGATCATATACAAGAAAGATATATTATTGTATGGAGAAGATGGATAGATTATATTCAGAAGAAGTATGGGACTATAAAGTTTCATTTATTTTATGAGTAAATTTTATAGTAAATGTTGTATAAGAGATTTGTTTATGATGATATAATTTAAGAGTTAAGGGCTAAGTATGATTTTTTTTCTTTCTTTTTCTTTTTTTTATTGTATATTGTTAATTTTGTTATTAATAACCCTGTGCTCTGCTCTGGGAAGTGAGGGGGGTTGAGGGTGGGTGGGTGGGTGAGTGGGTGGGTAAATAGGTAGAATAGGATAATATAGATATGGTAATTTATGAGAGAGGTGCTGCTTGGGCATTTCCCCTATGCTGTATTCCTGTATTTGAGAGGGATGAGAGGGGAGGAAGGTGAAGGGAGGAAGTAGGATGGTAAGAGGAGAAGGGGAGGGGAAAAGAGTAGTGAGGGGAGGAGAGAAAGAGGAGGGAAGTAGGGAAGGTATTAGAGAGGGTGGATGCAGCTTGGGGGGAATGAGCAAGCAACACCTATGGTTATGGTTATGGTTATGATTATGAATTTATTTTATTTTGTAAAGTGAATTTTGTTGTATATGTTGGATAAATGGAAAATAAAAAAAAATATTAAAAAAAAGGTCCTGCACTCTGGCCAAATCCCCATGCTTTCCAGGGTCTCCCACTTGAACAGATCCTTTCTGTGGTTAGGAAAGACCATAGGGAGCAAAATCCAACTGTGATTGGGAAAAGGGTCTTCTCAGTCACACACACAGAGACATACAGACATTTCTCTCATTCCCCTGGGCTTTAAAGTTAAAATTTATTCACCTTCACCTTCTTTCCAAAGTAGCCCTTGAGCTCAAACCCAAAACTCCTTTTATTACCTTGGCTCCACATGGGCAGGGCCTGGGAAACCCATCTACAGACACAATTATTCCAAGAGTTCTGTCATCTTAAGAAGACAGAACTCTTGGAATAATTCTTCCAACAGGAATCCTTTATTAAGAGAAAATGGTTGCAGGCATTCTAGACAGGACTTGGGGTCCAAGCTCTCCCATTCGAGGTTTTAAGGGGTTCCCCAGTAGTTCCACCCAATCACCCCCCTCTTCCAGTGACAGTTTCAGGCATCACAATCCCACCCCTTTTCCCCTTTCTGCCGGCTGGATGGAGACTTCAGAGAAAACTACATGAAAGGTAAATAGCCTCCTTTGTTATAATAAGGCCTTTTAGTGCTATCCACATTCAAACCCTTTGAAGTTGTACCGAAGGAAGTGAGGGTCATAAAGCCCCTTTGTTCACCCCCTTCTCTTTCTTTATGACAGAATCCAGAGAGGGCAGAAATGGGGTTTTCTATAATTGATAACTGGGGATGAAGTATAATTGGATTCTGACATCCGGCCCCCTTAAAAATAAGAGAGATCCACCTGAAAGAAAACAAAACAGGTATAAAAGTTAGTCAGGCTTGTTAGGATACTCTGTGTGAAACTTCTTCAATAGCTTCGGGGCTCTGACATGACGTTCATGGACCCACTCATTTTGTAAGGGAGGGAGGTGTTTCCAGGCAACTAGGTACTGAGTCGCTCCATGATATCTCCTAGAGTCAAGGATTTCCTTTATTTCGAAGTGTTGTTTGCCCTCCACCATGATTGGAAATGGTGGTGGGGGGGTTTTGGCCGTAGAGGTGACTGACGTTCTCTTTTCAGCAAGCTGCAATGAAAAATTGGGTGT
Organism: Crotalus tigris; assembly: GCF_016545835.1. Taxonomy (NCBI): domain Eukaryota; kingdom Metazoa; phylum Chordata; class Lepidosauria; order Squamata; family Viperidae; genus Crotalus; species Crotalus tigris. The sequence goes on along the minus strand of NW_024097163.1, from coordinate 56,565 downwards.
ATTTGCCTGAGATTTTTGGGTAATTCTAATTCTACTGTTACTGGATTTATGATTCTTTTAATTGGAAAAGGTCCTATATATTTTGGTCCAAGTTTCTTTACAGGGCTGTAGGGACTTTAGGTATTTTGTAGATAAGTACACCATTTCTCCTATAATGAATGGTGTAGGCTCAACCCTTTTTTTATCGGCTTGTGCTTTGTATTCCTGCCTAGCTTCATCTAGTGCTTTTCTAACTATTGGCCAGGTATTTTGTAGTTTTTCCATCCATTCTTTCAATGAAGGGATCGTTGGTTCATTTGGGGTTAACTCTGGCATGGGGTTGAAACTTTGACCGGTGGCTATTTGAAAAGGAGTGTAACCTGTGCTGGAGTGGACTGCATTATTGTAGGCAACTTCTGCAAAAGGGAGTAAGTCCGCCCACTCGGTCTGCTGGAAACTAAGAAAACATCTTAAATATTGCTTAAGTACAGAGTTGATTTTTTCAGCCCCCCAATTTCCTTGTGGGTGGTGGCTAGATGTCAGTCCCTGAGTGGTTCCTAAGAGGGATAAAAATTCCTTCCAAAATGCAGATGTAAATTGCACCCCCCTGTCAGAGATGATGCGTTGGGGTGCCCCATGCAATCTGTAAATGTGCTGGATGAAAAGTTTTGCTAAGGCTTTTGCAGTGGGAATCTTTTGGCAAGGGATAAAGTGCACCTGTTTGGAAAACAAGTCCGTGACCGTCCAGACCACAGTATTCCCATTGCTTTCTGGCAATTCCACTATAAAATCCATGGCTATTTCTCTCCAGGGGGCTTAGGGACTTGCCACTGTTTGCAATAGTCCTGGCGATTTCTCTTGCAACCTCTTTGCAGTGGCACATTTTGGACAACTGGCCACATAACTTTCTATGTCCTTTTTCATGGATGGCCACCAAAATTGCCGTTTAACTAAATGTAAAGTTTTTACAAATCCAAAATGCCCTGCTGATTTTGTGTCATGGCAAAGCTGCATGAAAGTGACTCTTTGGGTTGTTGGTATATATATAACTTTTCCCCTACCCACGGCAACCCGTCTCTCATTGTGCACACATTTTTGTTTTTCTGGAACCATCCATCTGTTTCCAAACTTTTTCTGAATTCAATTCCAGTTTGGCTGTCCAGTTGTGGTTTTAATTTGGCTTGGGTTCTTGTGGTTACTGGTGCTGCCAGTTGTGATTCTGCCATTATTAGTTTAGAGTCTGTGGTTCGTGTGCTGTTATATTGAGGCATGCCAGGAAGTTCTTTCTCCCTGGAAAATGTTTTAGCTTAAATTGGAACTGGTGAAAATGCTGGGACCAGCAGGCTTGTTTGGGATTGAGTTTCCTGGACATTTTCAGGGCTTCCAAATTTTTGTGATCAGTCTATTTTATTTTATTTTATTTTTAAAATTTGTAAGCTGCCCCACTCCCGAAGGACTCTGGGTGGCTAACAATAAAAAACACATAAAACATAACAAACAACAATACAAAAACAATCATCCAGGGGTAAGGTTTTATAAACCCCAGGCCTGCCAGAAAAGCCAGGTCTTAAGTAGCTTACGGAAGACCAACAGGGTGGGAACGGACCTAATCTCCAGGGGGAGCTGATTCCAAAGCGTGGGCGCCATCACAGAGAAGGCCCTCCTCCGCGGCCCCGCCAAATGGCACTGCTTGGCCGACGGGGCCCGAAGGAGGCCCAGCCTGTGGGATCTAATCACCTGGAAGGGGATTTTGTTGCCTTCCAGGAACTGTCGCCACGTGAGTAAGGCCCAACGTATCCCATAAGCCTCCTTCTCCCATACGGGCCAGCGCTGTTCTGTTTCCGTGAGTTTCTTGGATGTATATGCACAGGGTTGCAATACTCCATCATCATTTTCTTGTAATAGAACAGCCCCCACTGCCACATCACTTGCATCTGCCTGTATTACGAAGGGCTTGTCCATGTCTGGGTGCCTTAGTACTGGTTCGGCAGAAAAAAGTCTCTTTAGTCTCTCAAACGCTGCTTGGCACTCCATTGTCCATGTTAGTGGCTGGCTAGGTTTTACTGAGGATGCTCCCTTCGTTTTTAGTAAGTTAGTGAGGGGCAAGGCTATCTGTGCAAATGAGGGGATGAATTGGCGGTAAAAGTTTGCAAAGCCCAGGAAACTTTGTAGTTGCTTTCTTGTGCGGGGTGGTGCCCAATCTAATACTGCTTTGACCTTCTCTGGGTCCATTTCAATGCCCTGGGGGGATATGCGATAACCTAGGTAGTCTATCCTTTCCTGGTGGAATTCACATTTTGAGAGTTTGGCATATAGGTGGGCGGCTCACAGCTTCTTTAAAACCGCTCTGACAAGGTTGACATGTTCCTCTTTTGTTTCGGTGAAAGATAAGAATGTCGTCCAAGTAAACAAGGACCCCCTTAAACAGGTGCTCCCTTAGAACGTCATTGATTAATTGCATAAAGACTGCAGGGCCCCCTTGTAATCCAAATGGCAAGACTTTGAATTGATAGCACCCCATGGGGCAGTTAAATGCAGTCTTCCATTTGTCCCCTTCCTTAATTCTCATGCGATAGTAAGCTTCCCTTAGGTCTAGTTTAGAAAAATTTTTCCCTTTCGAGAGGTGTGACAGCATGTCTTTCATGAGGGGCAGAGGGTATAGGTTGCTTTCACTGATTGTATTCAGGGCCCTATAATCCACGCATAAACGTAAAGAGCCATCCTTCTTCTCTCTAAACAGGACTGGGGCAGCCACTTTATGACAGAATCCAGGGAGGGCAGAAATGGGGTTTTCTATATTTGATAACTGGGGATGAAGTATAATTGGATTCTGACATGGAGCTTACCAGTCTCAGTCCATTAGAGAAGTTAGCTTGGAGTCCCATCTGGGTCACCAAATTGTGGAAAGAAAAGTCTTCATCCTGGTTCATCCAAGCCGGGGATAAATAAACAACATGGCAACTGCTTTGGGAAGAAGGTTACAGTTTATTGAAGAGCCAGAAAGGTGAGACTTGCAGGAAAGACCAGAGAAAAGAAGGGCTGAGCACATGGGTAGTAGGTTTTTTATATCCTCTCTAGCCTTTTGTTTGGAATAGTTTCCTGTTCCTGTGGCATGAACTTTGAGGCTATTTCCTGTGTCATGTATTCTGACCTGAGTTTAGGTGTGCCTCTCTGGCCTTTGTGAGTTAATCCTATCATGTCCTGTCTCAGGTGGGGTGTGCAAATTTTAGGTCTCTTTGTCTTCTTGATCTCATAGCTGGGGCCTTTCTGATGGTTTACATTTGCATTTGTATAAACTGGCTTCTGCTTGGAACAGAGACTTGCTGGCAGGGTTGGTTTCTGCTTTTTAAAATACTTCTGAGGAAATATATTTTTCTGCCCTTTTAATATTTCCTTCTCTTGGGAGCTGACTTCCCACAACTGTCTCTCAACCCATCAGTGTATGCAGATGGGTTAATTGTCACTATTCTGACCCAGAATTAAGTTGCGTTGTAAACCCGGGTCATATAGTTAAACTCAATAGGAATAATTTCATAACAAAAATATATTTATTCAGAGAGATTACTTGCATTTGTGCTGGTTGTTTCTTCTGGAAAATACATCTCTGTTCATTCCCATAGGTGAGAAGATAATGCTCTCTCCATACCATCTTTATAGTGGAACAGGGTCATCATGTTTACTACCCTGGCTCCACATGGGCAGGGCCTGGGAAACCCATCCACAGACACAAGGAGTCTGCTGCCAGCAAAATGGGGCTTACCAGTCTCAGTCCATTGGAGAGGTTAGCTTGGAGTCCCATCTGGGGTACCAAATTGTTGAAGGAAAAGTCTTCATCCTGGTTCAGTCCAAACTGGGAATAAACAATATAGCCACTGCTTTAGAAAGAAGGTTGCAGTTTATTGAAGAGGAGAGCCAGACAGAAAGATGGCTCTGGAAGAAAACAGAGAGAGCACATGTAGGGAGTGGGTTTTATACCCTCTGGAGCCTTTTGTTTGGAGTTGTTCCTGTGGCATGACCTTTGACCTGAATTTGGCATTTGTGGGTTAATCCTATTGTGCCCTGTCTTAGAGTTTGGGTGGGATATGTAGATTTTAGGTGTCTTTGTCTTCCTAAGCTTCTAGCTGGGGCCCTCCAACCTTCCTGGATTATTTATATCTACATTTCTACAGAGCTGATTTCTGCTTGGGGGAAGGAGACTTGGAGGTATTAAGAAAACTGGGCATGCTTTTCTGCCTCTTTTAAGATTCTTTGAGGAAACATAATATTCTCCCTTTTTAATGTTTCCTTCGGGGGGGGGCTGACTTCCCACATTAGTTAACACTTTAGTCTTTTCTCTATTTATTTTCAGACCTGCCACTTCTCTAAATTCTTCTATCTTTTTCATAAGCTTAAAGCTTGTCTCAAGAGGCTCTTCTAGTATAAAAACTAAATTGTCTGCAAATGCTTGTGTTGTTCCCAAAACTGGGTTTTAGCTTTGTGTCGAAGCCAATTGACTATCAAACACAAGATATGGAAAGCAAAAAGACTTTTATTTTGGCACCAAGATGAAAGTCACCCTGGCTTTGAAAGCTACCAAGGCCCTGTTTACAATTTTACAGCAGTTTTTATAATCAAAGGTTATTTTCATTCACCCCTCTGCCCACCCAACACATCCTTTTTCCATCCCCCTGATAATACATATGTAACATATAATATTGATTGGTTACCTGGATTGCATCCCCTCTAAAGCTTTCTCACTTGCTATGCAAAATAGCTAAATGTCACATTACCTTTGGTCATGGGAATATTGCAAAGCTTCCAGTTTCCTGTGCCATCTATATGGTTTTGGCTTTTCTTATAAGTAAGCTATTCATGTGCCCAACATCCTGGCTAAGTGGTCAGACCTGTGAATCTGTCTCGCTTCATTGTCCCTGCACTCCCCCATCCCCCGCAACTCCCCTGTTAGCAAACTTGTGTGCAAAACCTTCGGTAAGCAGAAAGGGAAAAAGCTGTTAAAGGAAAAGTTGTTGAAGAATTTAATAGTAAATGTTCTTCTCAGAATTCATCTTCCTCATTCCCATGTCCACCATAACCATACCTGGGTCCTATTTCAATATATGACCCTTCCTCTGATCCCCAGGGCCTCATTTGCACATACTGTACATTCTTTCATCTGACCCTTCATTCCTCCCTCGAGGACCTTGGGAGAGTCTATGTCCCAAAGGTTCTCCCAAAACAACCAATTCATTTTCGATCCTTATTTCTCTTATGGTCCTTGCGACAAGTATTCTGACTAAAGGGATCACACATGGGATGAAGGCCAATCCTGCAACTCCATACAACAGGAAAAACAATATTTTTTTCACCCAAGCTGTCCCTGGCAACCATGAAAACCACTGGTCTGTTCCTAGTAATCTCTGTCCAATCTGGGATGCTCTGTCCTTCAGGTCCTTTGCAGGTCCTCTATTCATGTAGAAACAGCATTCTTCTCCCAAGAACAAACACAATCCACCTTTCTCAGCTGTCAGGAGGTCTATGCCATGCCGGTTTTGCAGGACCACTGCTACCAAGGAGTCTATCTGGTCTTGCACCGCAACTAGAGTCTGGGTGATCTGTTCTAGGCTCTGTTGAAACTCCTCTGACAGCTGTTGAAACTGTATCGTGGAGTGAACTAAGCCACCCACCCCTGTCCCAACTGCTGTTCTTATCCCCAAGATCACTAACAGTGGTATCACTATAGGAACTCTTTTTTGCACATGTCCCATCCTTGAGAAGAGGTGCACCAAAGTACACATCCCAGTCCAATTAGAAGGCAATCATACTTACACCTTTCCCCCACACAGAAGACCCCATTTTCTTCCAAACAGACTGCCATGCTCATGGAAAAAGCATGGAAGTGGTTATATTCATTATTCCAGATCCCCAAGGTCCCTGCTATGAACATGCCAGTTAGTGGCTGGAGTAGAGGTTCCTCCTGTCTCTGGAATTTATAAAGGACAAAGGGAACCCCAGGCTCCAAGAAATAGCAGGAGCTCTTATTTCCAAAAGGAAAGGGAACACAATCTATGTCCACTTTGTTACTGCTGAGCCAAAGTGAGAATATGAGTTTGACAGGTTTGCGTTTGCACACCCCCTTTGTGGAGTTTTCCCTCCCCTTGTCAATGCCCAACTGTGGCCGGACAGAAAAGGTGACCTTCTTTCTGTAGAGGTTGTGTGTGGGAGATGTTCTGGATTATTTTAACTTCCTCATGCTTCTGGTGAGGAGGGCTTATGGCCATTTCCATTTGGCACTCTTGCTAGTGTTCTCCTGTTCTTCCCCCCACTGGAATTCCTTCCCAGAGGTCCTGATTACTCCTGATTCACAAGGGGGCATGGTTCTAGGAGTTGTACACCAACGGGTACAGGGCCAACAATGGGAAGGTGGCTAACTTCCAAACCCTCCAAACTGTCATAGAGGTCATCATGTAGCTTTGCATCTGCCAGTTGCCCCCCCCCCCACCTGGTACCCCTCTCAAAGGCTAGGGTGGTGTTGCTTATTGCCCAGAGTTCTGGCATGACAGGAACAGCATTGTATGCTGATGAGGATGCAGACAAACACAACCAGCATTGTTGGGCCAAACTTCGGTTGGTTTGATTGACCAGACTCTGAGCTATTGTCAACATTTTCAATATATAGTCCTCATCCTTCAACTGTCGCATAGGCCTTTTTTTAGCCTGAATGATATCATTCCTCTGGTCCCAATTGAGCTTTGGCTTGAGTTTTGGGGATAGGATGGGTTTGGGGCAGTGAAGGACATGATGGATGTGGTGGTGGCGGCGGGGAGAGTGGATTGGCTCTGGTCTTTGTCCATTTGGTGCTGTTGAATACCTCAAACTTTGTATCTCTATCCTTTCTTCCCCCTCTGGATCCTCAACAGCCCCAGGAATGAAAGTAGTTACTTGCCCATTCTTACAACATTCGGGGCTGCTGTCCAGGGTGCTATCAATCACCAGGACACACACAAACAGTAGACAACAGAACTGCATAGGGCCCATGCCTGCCAATTAGTCAAAGAAGTCAGGGTAATCTGATGGGTCTAGGTCTGAGATAAGAATGATTGTGCAGCCACCAAGATGGTAGTAAAATCAGGAACCTCAGCATCCTCTAGAGAGCCAGGCTCATAGAGTTCAGCCCAAAGTTTAATTGCAGTGGCACACCTCAGCCTGTGAAAGCTCCCTATATTCAGGCCAAGTATCTGTCGTATGGGTGTCACAGCAGGCAGTGAATGATTATAATGTTAACAACCTTCACTGAGGCAGCTGGAATCACAAAGGCAACACGTCAGGGAGCTGGGAGGTATGAGGTGTGGTGTGTGAAGTAGTGGTTTCAGTCCTGGGCTGCCCACAGAGCAAAGTTTTGTTTGCCACATAAAGGGCCCACAATCCCAAGACACACAACAGACTCCAGAGGCCCCACTCCCAAGGCTTCTCAAACCAAGTGCCCACAGGGGTTGCACACCTCTGGTTGTCACAGTCTGTTTTCTTGGGGGCAACTCTTGGTTCCTTGGAGGTGGGACAGTTCCAGAAGAAAAAGTGTCCAATAAGACAAGTCACAGTCAGTGTAATCAGCAACACTAGGGCAAAACTCACCACTCCTATAGCTGTGTATTCGAGTCCTACCATTCCTCAAAATGGCTTCCAGTAAGAAAGTGAAGAGGAAGGTATTGAAATGCAACTCAGGTGGTGGTTTTATATTTGAAAAGAAATTTTAGTCCCAAGTCTCCATCCCCCTGTGACTTGGGAGTCACAGTCTACTGTTCTTGTTAAATAGTGAGTTCTTGAAGGCATGGACCAGACCAATTTAATGCAACATGCATTAAATTGGTTTGGTTCCCCCCCCCGCAGCCCCCCGGTTAGCAAATTTGTTTGCAAAACCTTCAGTGAGCAGAAAAGAAAAAAACTGTTAAAGGAAAAGTTGTTTAAGAATTTAAGAGTAAATGTTTCTTCTCAGAATTCATTTTCTTCACTCCAATGTCCATCACAATCACACCTGGGTGCTATTTCCACATATGACCCTTCCTCTGATTCCCAGGGCCTCATCTGCACATACATTCTTTCATCTGATTCTTCATTTGTAATTTGTATTTTTTATATCCAGTTCTTTAATTTCCATATCTTGCCTAATATTTCTAATTAATACCTCCAATGTTAATATAAATAGCAATGGAGATACTGGACATCCTTGTTTTGTGCCTTTTTAATATTAAAATTTTCTATAAAATCTCCATTTACAATTACTTTAGCTGTTTGTCTGTAATAAATTGTTTTGATTATATTTATAAAGTTTTTTCCAAAGTCCTTTTCATCTAGTTATTGAAACATAAATTGCCAATTTACATTGTCAAAAGCCTTCTGTGCATCTAGAAATATTAACCCCATCTGTTTCCCTGGGTGAAGGTCATAATATTCCAAAATTTCTAAAATCATTCTTAGGTTATTTTTTTATTTGTCCTTTAGGTAGGAATCCATTTTGATCTATATAAATCAGTTCAGTGGTGGGATTCAAATATGTGTGTGGATGCCGCTTCTGGAAGTCCATTCTGGGCCTGGGCAACAAAAAATTAGCTACCAGTTCTGCTAAAGTGGTGCAAACCAGCTGAATCCCACCATTGGTATAAATTCAGTCAAAAATTTCTTTAGCCTTTCTGCTATTATTGAAGCAAAAATTTTGTAGTCCAGGTTTAATAAAGATATTGGTCTATAATCCTATATTTGTGTCAGGTCTGAGTCTTCTTTAGGCATTAAAGTGATATTAGGTTCCATCTATGTATTTGATATTTTAGCCTCTAAAAATACTTCATTATATAGTTCTTTCACTATAGAGCTTAAAGTATCTTGTAAAGATTTATAAAACTCTGCAGGTAATCCGTCTGGTCCTAGAGTCTTTTTTTTTTTGTCTTTTGATAGCCTCTGTCATCTCCATCATTGATATTTTTCATTTAAAATATTTTGTATATTCTCTGGAATTTTTGGTAAATCTGCTTTTTTAATATAGCGCTTTATTTTTTCTTGTGGAGTTTCCTCTGTATTGTAAAGTGTCTCGTAAAAGTCTTTAATTATTTTTTTAATTGTGTCATTTTGAAACTGTAAATCTCCTTTTGAGTCTTGTAGTTTATCACCTTTTTCTCTCTTTCTTTTTCCAGTTTATATGCTAGCCACCTCCCCGGTTTATTTTTAAAAAGAATTTGTATAAATTATTTCTCCTTTAGTAAAGATTTATTCATAGATCATCTTAATTTTTCTCAGTTCCTCTCCAAGTCATCTTTATTGGATTGTGATCTGCCCATATATTAGATTCTATCTCAATCTCTTGTGTAATCGTGCTTAGTTCAGGAGATATCCATATCATATCAATTCTGGACCATGATTTGTGTCTATTTGAATAAAAGGTATATTGTAGTTTTTTTGGATTCTTTTCTCTGAATACAAATTTCTTCTGCCATTTAAAAAAAAGTTTTAGGGAGTATATTTTTCCCCTTTCCCCCTATTTTACTACTTTTATAGTCCAGTGTTCCATCTGCTATTGCATTAAAACCTCTCGTTAAACAAGTATTTTGGTATTCCAATTCCACTATTTTTTATGCAATTTTTGATAGAACTCTTCTTGTTTGTTATTAGGTACAAATATTGCTACTATCAGTATCTGTTTTTGATTTATCATTATTTCCACCATCAATATTCTTCCCTTTTCATCTGCATAGATTTGTTTGGGATTCATTGTTTCTTTAATATATAGAACTATTCCTCTTTTCTTTTGTTGAGCTAATGAACAATAAAGTTATCCAATTTTCAGTTGCTCCAACAGTTTGTAGTGTTGTTTCTTCATATGTGTTTCTTGGAGACAAATTATATCTATTTTTAAACTTTGTAGTTGTGTAAAAAAAATTTCCTTTTTATAGGGGAGTTCAATCCATTTACATTCCTTGAAAGAATCCCATTCTCCTTCTCCATCTGCTTCAATTATATATGGGTTTTAACCTTCTAGTTGCGGCTACTTCCGGTGGTTAGCGTCAATGATGGCGGCTACATTGTAGCCGTCCTCCTGGGACAGCGTGAGAACCGCGGAGTACAGCAGTCATCAGCTGTCCCGCGGCTCGAAATCCCCCTCCCGGGCGAAGGGAGGGGGGAGAGAACCACCCGAATAGAGGTAGAGCATCTCAAACCCCCCAGGGATTTTTTTGGGGGGTAGAAAGAGAGCTCCCTCGGAGTTCGGGTTGCCTCCGCCTCCCAGCTGTCTTTGTTTCCTTCGGGAACAAAGTGAAACGCCGCTACCATCTCCGCGCTTAAAGGGATTGGGTGAGTGTTTTTTTTTATAAAGCGGACAGAGCTGGATAAAGGATTGGATTTATTGAGTTTTATTTTGCTTTTTAGTTTAGGTTGATCTTTTTCTTTTTGTTTTTTCTGTTTGTATGGAGAGTGAAAGTAAAATGGCGATTTGAAAGTTTTTTTTTTTTCGGGGAAAGTTAAACGGAACGTTATGGACTATATAGCTTTTTCTTTTTAAACTTTTTAAACTTTTCCTCTTTTTCTGAAGGTGGTTTTTTGTTTTTGAAATATCTTTCAAACTCTCCTTTGTTTTTTTTATTCTTTGAGGATTTTTTTTTATATATATAAAGAGGAAATAAGAAAAAACTTTTTTCTTAAAAATGGCTTCAAAAAGGCAAGCAGCTTCTACAGTTCCTAAGGTGGCTTCTTCTCCTGCAATTTTACCGGTACAACAGCCTAAAGCTACACCACCATCTTCTCCTCCTCTGCCAGTAATATCTGTACAAGATATGAAAGATATAATGGGAAATGCAGTAACTCAAATCAGAGGGAAATGAAGGAGCTTTTAGATCAGAATAAAACTGAAATTAGAGGGGAAGTGAAGAACCTGTTGGAGCAGAATAATACTATTTTGAGGCAAGATATAGTTATGGCTCTATCAGGACTTGCTTCTGTGGTTGAGAAGCTTGACTCTAGAGTCGAAGAGGTTGCAGATAAGATTGACATTTTGGAAGATAAGTTTGAAGGCATGGAAAAAAAGATGCAAATTTCACAGGATGACATTGTTATGTCTCAGTACAGAGAGATGGAATATGCTTTAAGAATCAGGGGTCTGAAAGAAGATATGCAGCAAGACCTGAGAGAGATTGTGGTAAATGATTTTGCTGTTATTTTGAATAGAGAGAAAGAGGAAATACGCAGAGAGGTTGAAAAATTATTTAGAGTTAATTCCTGGATTGCAAAACAGAGAAATTTACCAAGAGATGTGGTAATTTATTTTGGAAAGAGATCTCTGCGCAATGAAATTATACAAGCTTTTTATAATAAGAGATTTCAGATTGCTGCTCAAGATGTTATTATTCTAAAGGAGATCCCATCTAAAATTTTAAGAAAGAGAAAAGATTTTGCTTTTTTAGCTAATGAACTTAAAAAAAGAATGATGCCATTCAGATGGGAGATTCCGATGGGTATTGTTTTGAGCCATGCGGGGATGCATTACAGACTTAATACAGTCACTAAAGCAAAGGAGTTTTACAGTTTGGTCCTGGGAGCAGGCTCACCATCATCTATGATGCAGAAAGTTCTGGATGGTAAAGAGGTGGAACAGCAGTCTGAAGGACTAGGTGTGATGGCGGTTGGAGAGTTACAGTTGGAGTGGTCCCGGCAAGCAGAGATCAAAGAGCAAAGAATGACCCGTGCAGCGCATAGACGCAAGGAAAAGGAACAACAGAGGAAAGAAGTTAAAGAATCTCTTCAAGAAAGTGCTTCGTTGCCGGTGGGAGGAGCAAGACCTAAGAGTTCTGCGGCACATTCTTCAATGGCAGATCTTCAAGCAGTCTTCTCCAGGCTTCTGGTTAAGGGAGATGGTAAAGCTCCTGACTTGGAATGCATAAATTCCCCTCAGAAGAGAAAGAAAATCTTTCATTATTTAAAGCAACATAATAATGATATTATTTGTTTGCAGGAAACACATATTATAGCCAAGGATCAAAAATATTTAGTCAATGCTCGTTTGGGATCTCATTTTGTATCTTCTGCTCCTGGGAAAAAAGGGGGCGTAGTTATTTATGTTAAGTAAAACTTATCAGTCTGTTTGGTAGAATCTGATCTTCAAGGGAGATACGTTATGATTGAAGTTGGCTTATATGGTAAGAAAATACTTATAGTGGGACTGTATGCACCAAACCAACAACAGGATCAATTTTATAGACTGTTACATCAGAAATTAACTTTGTTGGACTATAGATCTATGATATTAATGGGTGACTGGAATGGTGTGTTAGATACACAAAGAGACAAAAAAGGATCTTCTATTTCTTTCAAACAGGCTAAATTACCTAAAGCTTTTTTTGATTTGAAAGAGGACTGGGAGCTACGAGACTACTGGCGTGAACGCAATCAGGAGGAGAGAGACTTTACTTTCTTTTCAGATAGACATCAATCTTTTTCAAGAATTGATTTTTTTCTGATTACAACTGATTTATATTTTAGGGTAAAGAATGTTAAAATTTTTCCTAGGACATTGACGGATCATAGTCCAGTTTGGATGGAGTTGGTTGATGAAAGAGAGGAGAGGAGATCGTGGAGGATGAATGAAAATTTATTTAGACAAGAAAAGAATGTTGAAAAATTAAAGGAGCACTTAAAGGACTATTTTGCTTTAAATATGCATAAGGGAACTTCAGTGTCAATGGTATGGGATTCAGGTAAAGCCTTCATGCGTGGGATTTTGATACAAATGAATAATGTTCATAGACAAAAGCAGATTCAGAAACGTAAGGAATTGGAAGATGAGATTAAATTAAAAGAAAAAAATTTGATCTCAAATCCCACAGATGAAAAGGTTAAAGAATCTATAAAATTGCTTAAAACACAATTTAATATGTTGATGGCTGATCAAACTGCAACTAACTTACTGTATATGAAACAAAATACATTCTGCAATGCTAATAAACCAGGGAGATGGTTGGCTTATCAATTAAGAAAGAAACAGAGACAGAGAATTATAGATAAAATAAATTATAATGGTAAATTGGTATATCATAAGGACTTGATTAAGAAATCTTTTTTAGATTATTATCAAAAATTATATAAGAGTACTAAAATACAGGCTTTAGATATAGATAATTATTTAAATGAAGCCAACTTCCCTAAATTAACAGAAGATCAGAAACAAGAAATTAATGGTTTAGTTACTAGTGAGGAAATTGAGATAGTGATTAAAGAATTAAAATTAGGCAAAGCACCGGGCACGGATGGTCTGACATCTATTTATTATAAAACTTTGGTACAAGAGATGATTCAACCTTTAAGAGAGCTTTTTAATAATATACTACAGGGTTTAGAGATTCCCCCGTCATGGGGTAGAGCTTTTATATCTTTAATACCAAAAGAAGATCAAGATCTTACCTTACCAAAGAATTATAGACCTATATCTCTTTTAAATGTAGATTATAAGATTTTTGCAAAAATCTTGGCCAATAGGTTTATGAGGGTTTTGCATCAGGTTATACATAAGGATCAAACGGGTTTTATAACTGGAAGGTACATGAAGATTAATGTCAGACAGATTATTAACTTATTAGAATATCTAGATAAAAATAATCAAGTTTCTGCAGGATTGATATTTCTAGATGCTGAAAAAGCTTTTGATCAATTGAATTGGCAATTTATGTTAAGATTAATTGAGAAAATGAACTTTGGAGAAAAGATTTTACAAGCTCTGGGTGTTATTTATCAAAAACAAACGGCACAACTTATTGTTAATGGGGGTTTATCAGAGGTTTTTACAATAGAAAAGGGGACTAGACAGGGATGTCCATTGTCACCACTGCTGTTTGTTTTAACTTTGGAAATATTGTTGATTAAAATTCGAGAGTCACAGGAAATAAAAGGAATAGAAGTTAATAAAAAAGAATATAAATTAAGAGCTTTTGCAGATGACTTGGTGGTTACCCTGTCCCAACCTACTTATTCCGTAGTAGAGTTATTACAATTGATACACCAATATGGACGGGTTTCGGGTTTTAAAATTAATAACAACAAGACTAAAATATTACCCAAAAATATGACCAATTTGGATAAGCAGACTTTGGTTAAGTTGACAGATTTTGAGGTTGTTGATAAGGTAAAATATTTGGGGGTTATTTTATCTGTTTCTAATGTAAAATTGTACAAAAATAATTATGAAAGGTTATGGGTCAGGATACAAAGAGATTTGAAAAACTGGGAGAAACTGCAATTATCCCTTCTGGGAAGAATTGCGGTGATTAAAATGAATGTTCTGCCAAAGTTCCTTTTTTTATTTCAAATGATACCTATCTTAAAGAATGAGGTCAATTTAAATGAATGGCAGAAAGGTATCAATAAATTTATTTGGGCGGGGAAAAAACCAAGAGTAAAGCTTAAAATAATATAAGACATTTGTGAGAGAGGTGGACTCAAGGTACCGAATTTGAAACTGTACTATGATGCGGTGGTTTTAACATTAATTAGTGATTGGGTTAATCTAACAGATGTAGAAATACTCCTCCTGGAGGGCTGGGATTTACTTTTTGGATGGCATGCCTATTTAATTTTTAATAAAAAAGTTGATAGGGTTTTTAAATCTCATATTATAAGGATTTCTTTATTTCGGGTTTGGAGGAAATATTATAGAAGTGATTTTAAAATTCCATTATGGGCTATACCTGGGCATGCGATAGAGGGGATAAGGAGAGGAGTTAAGATGGATGGTGTTTCTTATTCACAACTACTTAGATGGGATGGTAAAAATTGGCAGTTAAAATCTTTGGAAAATCTTACACAAGAAAATATTAAATATTCATGGTTTCAGTATAGACAAATAGTGGATAGATGGAAGTTGGATTGTAATGTGGGTTTACTTAGAGAAGATGAAAATTTTCTTAAACAAGCAAAAGACCAAAGACGAACTCATATCAAGAGAATTTATGGGGTGCTAGTAGAATTGGATTCAGAGGCAGAATTAATTAAAGATTGTATGATCAAATGGGCACAAAATTTTGGTGAACCAGTTTTACTAGATACCTGGGAAATTATTTGGGTGAGGAATGTCAAATTTACACAAGCCCAGAATTTAAGGGAGAATTTTTATAAAATGTTTTACAGATGGCACCTTGATCCACAAAAAATGTCTCGTATGTATACTGACTTACAGCCTAAATGTTGGAGATGTGGTTGTTTGGATGCTACTTACTATCATATTTGGTGGTCGTGTAAAAATATAAAAGCCTTTTGGATTAAGATATGGTGGAATATTCAAAGAATTTTTAGAAGGAGGGTAAAATTTACCCCACAATTGTTTTTATTAGGTATTGTTACTGATTGTGATACTAAAGAGATCATATTGATGTTAAATTTAATTACAGCCGCAAGGCTGTTAGTAGGACAATGTTGGAAGAAGGAATCTTTGCCTACTTTGCAAGAGTGGTTTTTTAAAGTTTCTTATTTGGCGGAAATGGCAAAGATTTCGGCTTTCTTGAAGGATCAATCGCAGGAGAAGTATTTTGCCGTATGGAAAAAATGGAGAGATTTTATAAAACATAAGTTGGATATTAAAAAATATTATTTAGTTTTTCAATAACTTATATTTAAAATTTAAAATATTTTATAGATTTTATTCTTTATATATATATATATATATATTCTTTTATCTTTCTCTTTTTTCTTTTTCTTTAGTCTTTTTTATTTTTTTTTCTTAAGTATTATTTTTCTGGTATTTATGTTTTTTTATATACACATATTATTGTTAATTATCTTATAGTTTGTTTAATTAATGTATTCAGTATTTAGATTTATTCATGGTTTATATTTTTTTTTAGATTATTTGAAGAAATCTTAATTAAGCCTATGTTCAGCTCTGGGAAGGTCGGGGGAGGGAATGAGAGGGTCGGGGAGGTTTGGGGATGGGTTGTTTTGTTTTTGTAAAATTTTAAAAACTTAATAAATATTTACAATAAAAAAAACCTTCTAGTTGCTCTTATCTGTCTCTGTTCTCTTGCTCTTACTATTTCTTCAGTCTTTGTATTTTCAGTTTCTTCTTCTTCTTCCCTTGGCTTGGTTCCTCCTTCTATTACTTTATTTCTCTCTCTGGACGGGGTTCCGAACTTTCCCTTTCCATAAAAGCTCTGTGATTATCATAAAACTCCTTTGCCTTATGTGATGTATCCAATCTGTATCTTTCCTCATCCCAATTAATTAGAATCCCTTCTGGAATCAGCCATCTAAAATTCACTCCTTTTTCAGTTAATTTTCTAGTCAGGAATTGATATTCTCTTCGTGCCTCTCTTATACTCCTTGGAATCTGTTTCAGGACTACAATCTCTTTTTCTTTGTATCGCAAAGGATCATCTCTCACTCTTCTCAAAATCTCATCCCTTATGAATCTTTTGACAAATCTAACATGTACCTCTCTGGGGACTTTATTTTTAAAGTTTTCGAGTTGGGAGTCTATGTTGTTAATTTTTTGGTTCATTTTATCAAGGTTGTCTTTTGTCTCCTCATGGTTTTTCCTTGTATCTTCCTTATGGGAGGAAATTGCAACTCCTTCTGGAAATTGTTAACTTTTTCTTGTTGGATCATTGTTTCAATTGATCTCTGATACACCAGGCTTGCTGAGGCAGAGGATGGGGTTGAAGGCGCCTTCTTACCGGTTTTACTTAAATTTGGAACACTCATTTTATTTCTACCCCCCAAACTACTTTTTCAAACTCTAAGAATTTTCCCCCATACCTTCCTTCAACCAAGCGATTTACACTATATTCAACACCATATATCTTTCAAGGTTATCTTTAAAAAATTCTTATAGTCCTTATCTATAGTCTCTAGATCAGTAAGTTCTCTCAGCAAAAAGGTGAACAAAAGAATTTATAATCCACTTCTGAAGATAGGGCCCATTTCCGAAAGCCGTTGAAACAGTTCAAATTGGTAATCCATAGGCCTTCTCCAAGAAGTTTCTCCACTGTTTCAGTTTCCACTGTCCATAGGTAGTTCTCCAATCCAATGTTTATAATTTGTAATCCACTGAGCTCCCAAGTCAATGGGAGAGATAAAAAGGAAAAAGGAAAAAAGAGAAAAAAAATGAAAAAAAATATCTCAAGGTCTAATTTTACCCCTCTGCCAAAAATTAGTCCAAACTATCTTGCTAGCAGAAGTTCCTTTGCTCAGTCTTTTTTTTTAAATAAACTTTATTGGTTTTTAAAACATAAATCACATAATAGTTGATTAACAGTGTGTTTGCCTGGCTTACATTTACAAAGGAAAATCATCAACAATTAATATCTATAATCCATAATCCACGTATTCACACAAATGTTTCTTTTTTCCCTATAGATATTCTCTCTGATAGTTTCCGTCATCAATATTCTTAATTTTCACTTTAATATTTAAATATTTTCCCTTTAATCAGTATCATGCTTGATCAATGTGTTTCGCTGAATCTGAATGGTTTTCCCTCTATTTTTCCCCAACCAATCATTCAATTTGTTCCAGATTTCGTAGTAATCTGTTTCGTTCTTATCCTTAAGTTCTAACGTCAACCTATCCATTTCAGCACAGGATAAAATCTAATTTATTACCTCTTCTTCTGAGGGTGTCTCACTGTCTTTCCATCTCTGTGCAAAGACTAATCTTGCTGCTGTTAGCATGTGTAATAATAGATATAAAGATCCTTTATTGTATCTATCTTTAGTGATACCCAGCAAAAAGAGTTCTGGTTTTAGCTCAATGTTCTGCATTAGTATTTCTTCTAACCACTCAGTCTATCTTTAAGTAGCTGTAGAAATCACAATTCAAACAATACTTATAATCCAAAGGGATGGGGTTCACTTCCAAAAACAATTGTTCAGCATCCAAAGTTGCCCCTCAGTCAAAATTTATAATCCACCAAGACCTACTATTCGAATTAATAGTCCATAGGCCTTCTCCAAGAGATTTTTCCACTATTTCAGTTTCCACTGTTCATAAATAGTTCTCCAGTCCAATGTTAAGAATTTCTACTCCATGCTGACTCTGTCTTTAGGCAGCTTGTAAAATCACAGTTCAAACAGTACTTATAATCCAGATGGTTTCAAAGTAGTTTATATCTTTTAGTTATAATCCATCCTGCAGAGAAAAATACAGCCCAGAGAAAGCCTTCTCTTTTCAGATATAATCCACAGGACTATGAAGGTCAGGAACATCAAACATCAAAGGGTTTAAACTGCAAATTATGTCTAGGCATCTAGCCAAATTCTTTATTTCTAGACAAAATATTACAAAAGTTCAGTAAATGATTTAGTGTAGTTCTTTGCTCTTGCCACTAGATGTCCTCAGATTCCCATTTTAATTTTCCAGTTAATTTAGACCAGGGACAGGCAACCTTGGCTCTTTTATGACTCACGGACTTCAACTCCCAGAAAAAGAAGAAAAAAAATTAAAATTCCCCAAACTTTTCTTTTTTCTGTTTCTCTCTGTTTCTACAATGATGTTGTAGACTTGTCCGTTTCCTCCAAATCACTTAAACTACCACCTTTTTCTTGGGAGAGGGGTAACCTCCCCTCTTAACTCTGGGAAATTGCTTCCAGATATTTTTTTCCCCTAAAACAGGTTTTAACACTGTAGGGAAAAAAGGGAAATAGTCTCACCCAAGTCCAAAATGTTGCTCACGCTTGCTTTAAATCATTTTTCATCCCGGCTATCAGCAGCTTCCGACTGGCTACGTAGATGGAGCCAGTCTTTCTCCTGCCATTCCAGAGGGCTCCTTGGGTCAGGAGGGTTGGCTACTGCCTTCCTGTGATCTGCAAGGGTCCCCTCTTGGTCGGTCACCTCTACAGGGTGATTTTTGGTGCTTTTTGGACCCACAGCAGGCCTGATTCCCTCCGCCTGCCTCACCGCAGCAATGGAACCGACGTTCTTCCTCAACTTTGATGTATCTCTTTGGGTATGAAATGGGGAATGGAATGTGCCAGGGGCATCTGCCTTATCTCCACTCAGTTGTGAGATCCGGTAAAGCACCTGGGAATCGTCCCTTATCAGCTCCAGTTTCCATAACAATTTCGCATCTGTGGATTGGCTGGACGTGAACTAGACAGTTGGGCTCTGGGGTGGGGTTTTGTGAAACAAAAGATTTAATGTAGCAATTTGCCCAGGAAAACTTTAGATCTTGCCTTGCTTTCTTGTTATCGCTATCTCTCAATAAAAGTTCCTTTTGAAACTCTTGTTTCAAAAATTCTGTTTCTTGAGAGGGATAGTTGAGGCAGGACTTTACACATAAGTAGACCCCATCTCCTATGTTAAAGTCTTTGGGATTTGTTCAATTTTGCTGGATGCTTTTTATAAGTCTCTCTTGCCTCCTCCATGATTTTCTGACAATCGGCCAGGAGTTCTGTAACTGGGCAACCCAGTCTTTTAAGAATGGAACTGGGGGGTAGTCAGGGGCAGCTCAAGCATCGGTACAAAGTCCTGTCCCATAGCCACCTTGAAAGGGGTAAACCCAGGGCTGCTATGCATGGAGTTGTTATAGGCTACTTCAGCAAATGGGAGATCTATCCAATTGTCTTGCTGGTAATTTATGTAGCATCTCAGATATTGTTCTAGAATCCCATTCACACCTTTACACACACCCCATTTGTTTCCAGATGATGACTGGAGTGGAGTAGGCAGCTGTTCCTCATCATAGGAGATTGGCTGCCTATCCGCACCACTGCTGATCATTAGCTGATACTCCCCTGTGTCTGTACAGGCAGGCAGCTCTCTGTCTAGTCAACCACCTGCCCTAATGCCTGAGGGTCCCAGGACAGCATTGTCTTCAGCCCCTGGCATGCTTCCCTGTCAGATGGTCCCAGCTTCAATTCTTCTCTGAACCAGCCTCTGACACTATCCTTCCCCAGGCCCATGCAGACTAGGGCATTCCGAGTACTTGTGGAATATTTGAACCAGATTGCACATCCTTGCACATCCTTGGCATCCACCCATGTGAACTCCTCCAGTCCATAGCCCTTCCAGGCTATCAAGTACTGGAAACATCCCTGAGTCTTGAATATTGTCCACCTCATACTCCGGCGGTCCCTGTGGGGCCACAGGACCCAATGGCAGTGCAGGAGAATGATGGGGACTGTCTGCTGACACAGGCACCAACAAGGACCAACAGGTGGATCCTTATGTTTTGAGACAAAGTTAGCCAGAAGGCGACAGGGTTGGTCATAGGTTCAACATGGTCCCAGATACGGTGAGCCAGTTTTTTGGATGGCCGACTCGAAGGCAGGTGCTGAATGGAAAGCCAAACATGATCCCCATGGCTATTGGGGGAATGTCTCTGCGGTGATAGTCAGTAGTGATGTTTTTGTCTTGTCTACACTGCACACATGAAGCCACATACCCAGTGATGTCATGCCAAAGATGCAGCCACCCAAAATTCCATGAAAACAGATGAAGGGTCTTGAATACTCCAAAGTGGATCGCTGCCAGGCTATCATGGCACTGCCAAAAGATAAGACCCCAGAGAGGCCCCACTGGTATGTAGAGGTGGTTCTGGAAACAGAGCAAGTAATCCTTGTAGGACCAGGGGGTCATCTCATTTCCTGCACCTCAGGTCAACTCATGACAGCATACTGCTACCAATGGATCAATGGTCAGCAGCCAATACTCCCCTGTGTCTGTGCAGTTGGCAGCTCTCTGTCTTGTCGACACTTCCCCCAATGTCTGAGGGCCCAGGACTGCATCGTTATCAGCTCCTGGCATGCCTTCCCTATCAGCTGGTCCCAGTTCCAACTCTTCCTCTGAATCAGCCTCTGAGGAGGCCATGACAAATATTCAGTCCACTATAGTCTATGCATAGATGCAGGGATTCATCCTTTTTCTCTCAGAATAATACTGGGGAAGCCACCCTGGGATGAACCACCTGGATAAATCCCTGCTTTAAGTTTTTGTCTATAAAAAGACACAGGGGTCATTGAGTACAACTTGGGTTTGGGACGTTTAGACCCTGGCAGGATCTCTATGGAGCAGTCTTTTGACTAATGGGGTAAGAGATCATCTGACCCCTTCATGCTAAACATATCCCATAAATCCCAGTACTCCAATAAAATTCAGGGATCAACTTTCTCTTGCATTACAGCCTCTACTTCCTATCTCAGTTTCGGATTGCTAAATTCTTTCCCAATTTCATTTTTGCTTCAGCCTGCTGGATTTTTAGCAGTCCCCTCCTCCAATTCACATAGAGGTTCCATTTCCATAGCCATGCTAGGCCCAGCACCAAATGTCTCTCCCTGCCAGGGGCCAAATAAAACTCAGAGTCTCTATGTACACCCCATCTGCATTTCTAATGGCTCGACAATGAATGTCATGGGATTCCCCCTGCTACAGAGCCATCTAGCTGGCAGAATGCCACAGGAATTTTTAGTGGTCTAAGTCTCAGCCCTAGTTTCTCCACTAGGGTGAGATTGACCAAACAAACTGAGTCCAAAAGGGCTGCTAGGCAGGCTTTACATCACAACTCTCACCGAGGTGATCGGGCCACTTTCCAGAGGGTCATCATCAGAGTCAGTATTGCTCTCCCCTAGGCCTCTTGCTGGGCTAGTCAGTGTTCTGTTGCCATTTCTGGGGTATGGGGTGAACTCTATGACTTCCATTCCTTCCAGGGTTGTCTTGCAGGCTTGTAGCAGTAGCTTGGCAATCTTCTTGATGGGCTCCAGGTTTGTTTTCTGTGCTGGTTAGCTGGACCTATATTTGGCAGCCCAGTTCCTCTCCTTCCCACGCTTGAAGCAAGCTGTGGAGTGTCACTGAGGGCTGTGGGCACACATCTTTGCTTTTGAGGTTTCCTTCTTCCCTGGGAAGGTTTTTCACCTTCCCTTTCCTGGGCAATGCTTGTTTTAGGTGAGTCAATCTCTGCTTCCTCAGCCAGGACATACCAGCCATGGAGAGTGGGGGGGAGGGTGCCCTTAGCAATGCAGGTGTTGTAGATCTCATCAGTTAGCCCATCTTTGAAACAGCAAATCAGGATGTCTTGCAGCCAATTGTTAAGCCAGCAGGCCAGGTTGTGGAACTCCTGGATGTATTCGGCCACACTCCTCCAGCCCTGGCTGATGGTTTTCATGTAGTCCCTGGCTTTGCGATCAGTGAGACAGTCTTTGAAGCATTTGTGGAGCACTGCCATGAAGCAGTTGAAGTTCCTTAGCTCCAGGGGTGTCGTTGTTATGGAGGGTGACCATCCATCTTGCCACAGCTCCTTCCAGGGCCATAATGACACATCTCACCTTGCCACCCTCTGTAGCTTTTTTGGGACCATGCTCTTACTTGAAGGTCCAAATGTGGGCTAGGAAGAACCCCAGTTGCTGAGGATCTCCCTCAAATTACATGCCCAGTGTTGGATTCTGTTTTTATATAATATTTTATTGGTTTTCCAGTTTTACATTTGAGTATTTAGAAAGCAACGTGGTGATTGGGCTAATCAATAGTTCAATAACAAAATCTTTAGTACATATCTCAGGTTACATCATCAAATGTTTCTTTTCTGTTTCCCTTAACATTTGCTATATTGTATTTAAACTAGTAAATTTCTAATTGTATCAAACTCAATGAAAACTTCATTCTCATATTTATCAATACATTTTTTGCTTATACATATCTTAATAGATCTTCATAAACAATCCATGTCCTGTTATTAAATGTTACCTAATTTTTAGTTTTTAATTACAGTACTCCAATTTGACCTTTGATATCCATAGTATTTGATTTTCGGGTAACCCAAATTTCCTTTATCTCACTTTATAAAAATTATGTCTAAAATGCACATATTACTTATTTAAATATATTCTTATTCTATTTTGTAAACGTTTTCTATTTCTCATCCTAGTACATCACCACCTTAATAATAGAGTATCCTTTGTTAGCTCAAGTTGAGCATCTATATTATCTGGGCTAATCAATAGTTCAAACCTACTTCCTAATAGTTAGTTTTTATTTCCCTTGTGAATCTAAGTCCTCAGTATTAAACAGATTAATCCCTTTTTTTTTTTTACTATTTTCCACCTATTTTAAATCTAATAGTCAAATTTCCCCTTGTCTCAAAATCTCCCTTTAGCCCACTGGTTGACTATTTAGGATCCTCTCTAGTAAATCAAAGGAACCCAGTTTTTCAACCCTATTCCAGCTTTCTTCTTTCGCCAACCAGGCTTCCATACCAATGCTTTTAAATCATCAAATAGATCTCCCTTCATTCTTGTGTATGTTACTTGAATTAAAGGAGACCATCTAGTTGCCAATTTTGTGGAAGAACTGGCCCATTTATAATCATTGTTGTCGCCCTGATGGCCCAGATCCCCATATTAGCTCTGGTATAGTTGTCTTCAATTCAATCTGGTCTTCTTCATTCTCAGATTTCTTCTAGTTTGTGTAGAAAGTCAATTCCATTTTTGAAGTTGTTGTTTCATTGTCTGAATTTTCAGTGAGCTGTACTTGTTGATCTTTAAAGCCCTCTGCCTTGGAAAAAAGCTGATGTGGTTCCCATCTTCAAAAAAAGGGGGAAATGATATCCAGGAAATTACAGACCAATCAGCCTAACATCAACACCTAGGAAGATACTGGAAAAAAATAATAAAAAAACAGATCTTTGAACATCTAGAACAGAGTTTTTCAACCAGTGGTATATGTACCACTTGTGGTACATTAACAAGTGGCAGGTGGTACGCAGCCCTGCCTAGCCAAGTGTAGTGGGGGAGGGAAAGAGCCAGCACAGGCAAGGATTTACTGTGAAAGAGTCCTCTGGAGCTGCAGAGTGGCTGGGGCGAGGCAAAGGCCCCAGACTCACTTCTGGCTCACCCTCCCCCATGAGAAAGGAGAAGGAGGGGTGGAGACAGGAGAGGCTATAAAAGAAGGCAGTTTGGGTGAGAGAGGGAGAGAGAAAAAAGCAGCAGCCTTGGGAGGAGGCAGAGTCAGCTCTAGCTGCACCGAAGAGAAAGAAGAAGAAGGAGGAGGAGGATGGAGGAGAAGAGAGGAGATCAAGCAGGCCAGCCATGAGCCGATCTACAACTGCTGTGGCAGAGCCACCTGTGTTAGCAGCAGCAAACAGGCAAGAAATGCAGTGGGGTTGCCCTCCAAGAGGAATGAAAAAAGGCAGCAATGGCTGGAGGTGAGGCACGGAGGGAGGGAGATGGAGAGTGGAAGGATTCTTATGTGCTTTTGTGACTCTGAAGTTCTGGGGATGTGGGCTTTGTGTTCTTAAGGAGTGTTCAGCAATTTCTATTTGGCTAAAAGCTGATGTCTCGTGTTAGCTTCTATTGCTCTGCTATTGTTAGCTGTAAGTTTTGCTGCAAGGGATTTTGAAATATTTTTCTCCTGAATGGATTTTGCCCGTTGTATTCCTTTACTTATGAATGGAGCCATTTGGGGAGGCTGCCTTAGCTGGCAGCCAATACTTACTACATCTTTTTTTCTTCCTTAAGTGCTGGCTGTGCTCCTTAACTTTCTTTTCTAGCCAGTAGCTAATTCTTAAAGGGGAATGTTCCTTCCTCCACTCAGCAATTTGTCTTTTCTGTCTCTGGAGGCTTTTCCTTGTTGCATATATGGAAGAGAAAAAATATGGGGGAGGTTCAAATTCTTCCTTCAGAAGGAGGTGGGCATGAGAAAGAGGGAGGGAGGGATAGAGGGAGGGAGGGAGGGAAGTCCCACTTTAGCACTTGGCCACCAGCAGCCCTGCCATTGACTTTGCTTGTCAAAAGGTTGCAAAAGGGGATCACATGACCCTGGGACACTGTGGCCATCATAAATATGAATCAGTTGCCAAGCATCCAAATATAAATCACATGATCCTGGGCATGCTGCAATGGTCATAAGTGTGAAAAATGGTCATAAGTCATTTCAGTGCAATTGGAACTTTGAACAGGGTCTTGGTTTTTTTGGTCATCAAGTTTTTGACACCTTGGTAGGTGGTACTCGAATATTGCCATATCCTAAAAATGTACAATCTGTGAAAAGGTTGAAAAGCCCTGTTCTAGGGTGTTGGCTACTCCTACTCCAGTTTGGTGTCACCTGCAAATTTGATGAGTTCCCCTTCAATTCCCTCATCTAAGTCATTGATGAAGATATTGAAGAGTACTGGGCCTAATATAGAACCTTGTGGTACCCCACTGATTTGAAACCACAGTGAGCCAAATTTTGCTGCATTTAGGGCTGTCTTACAGATTCTTTTTAGTGAGACCTGGTCATCTTTCAGTGTTGGAGATTTTGCTCTTATGTAGATCCATTTGTGGTCCAAATTCAAGTCTCTGAATATAACTTGACCTTTGTCTTCATCTTGGATTTCCTTTAGGATCTTCCAGAGATCCTTGAAGATCTACCAAGTGAAAGTGTCACACACTGTATGAGAAATTGAGGGGGGAGCTCAGCATTGAAGATAGTTGATGTGTTAACTGAGAAGATACTACCACTGTATTGATTTTGCCTTTTTTTGCTTCTCATTTTGTAATTTTTGTAGTTATATCTTTTATATTTACAATTATAACTGTAAGCTATCCAGAGTTGCTTTTCAGAATGAGATGGGCAGCATATAAATTTAATAAATAAATAAATAAATTCATAGCTTGGAGATGTTTGCTCCAGACTTTGTTTGTGCAAAGGCTCTGGGAAAGAAGCTCTTTATGAAAAGTGGGAGGAGGCAGATGAATGGAAGGATGCTTACAGACTACAGCTTTCTCATTTCTTGCTTGCTTTCGGCAATTCACACAATGTTTATTTCAGCTCCCGTAGCCTACAGCAACAGAGGTCCAAGGGAGGCTGCTGGGAGAAGTCTTGAGGAGAACTCTTCAGCACAAAATGTTCCCTTTTGGAATGTTAAGAGGCAAAGCTGATCAAAATTCCTGTTGCCCTGAGCAACTGTAACAATCCCTTTGCAGTTTTCACACATTGCTCTAAGGCTGGCAAAAAGTGGCTGGCAGGCAGCTCTGAAGCAGGAAAAGGAAAAGATCTATGAGAAAAGGACTCAAGGTGAATGTTATAGGGCCTATGTCTGATCAAGCCCTAACCAGCACAGGCACTGCAGCTTTTCCACCCTTTCCCTGGCTTTTTCTGTCATCACAATTGTTCTGTCAGAATCCAATTGTGACAGAACAATTCAATGTTTTAAGTGCTTGGGAACACTTAAAACATTGAAGAATGGGAGAGCTCATCCACCCTCTCCTCTCTGAAAACTTCAGTAAGATCTCTGTATTTCTCTGGTATTTCTGGTAGCCCCTTTTCCTCTCCCATGGATGCTTTTTCCGTTCTTAATTTTGGTAGCTTCCCTTGGGGTTTTAAGTCCATAGGGTCCCCTTTCAGTAAGTTGATTTTTGTCATCCTCCAATTCACCCAGGGGTTCCATTTCTTTAACCATTCCATCCCTAGAATCATCGGGCATTCTATGCCTAGGGTCACTACAAAAGTTATGTCTTCCTCATAACCCAGAGAGAGGTGGATTGGTAAAGTGGCTAGGATAGCTGGCACCCCCCCCCGCTAGAGACCCATCTAACTGGCCAAATGAGATTGGTTGTTCCAGTGTCCTCGATGGGATGCCCAGGTTTCCCACTAGCATCAGGCTAATGAGGCAGCGGGTGCAGCCACTTACCAGGGGTTCACCCTCCGAGCTGTCATCTGAGGCGTTCACCAGCCCTACAGTGTAGGCTGGAGTTCTTTCCCCATGATGGGCAGAGGTAGGGGATTCCACAGCCTCCATCATTCTCATGGCAGATTCTTTTGGCTTAGCTGGAGACTTTCCGGATTTGCTGGCCGGTGATCTATCTGGGTTGTGCTGGGGGGCTTTCAAGCGGCATTCTACAGCCTGATGCCCCTCTCTCCTGCACTTGGAACATCCCATTTGCTTCTTGGCCGTAGCTGATGGTTTCATTGGTTCACGTGTCAACTCAGGCAGTGAGCGGCTCCATTGTTTTCCTCAGCGGTGCCTCTTTTTTTATTGAAAATTTTTACAATTTTACAATAAAATAATCCCCCTCTCCCACCCCCCAGCCCCCCCATCACCCTCCCCCCTCCTTCCCAGAGCTGAATACAGGGTTAATAAAAACCTTACCACTTAAATAAACATCAAACAATTATAAATACATTCAAAGAAGAAAATTTTGAATACTTTAACTCCAATATATAAAAACAAAACAAAACAACAGTTATAATCGTTACCTTAAATATAAATTATTCAAAAGCTAAATAATACTTTCTAATCTTATATTTGAGCTGTATAAAATTCACCCATTTTTTCCACACCATAAAATATTTCTCTTGCAATTGATCTTTCAAATAAGCCAAAATTTTTGCCATTTCAGATAATTGAGAAACTTTAAAAATCCATTCCTCTAAAGTAGGCAAAAACTCCTTCTTCCAGTATTGCCCTATCAGCAGCCTTGCTGCCGTAATTAAATTCAGCATTAAAATAATTTCTTTATCATCACAATCAACAATAATACCTAATAAAAGCAATTGTGGTGTGAATTTTATCCTTCTATTAAAATTTTTTTGAATATTCCACCAAATCTTAATCCAAAAAGCCTTTATATTTTTACATGACCACCAAATATGATAATACGTTGCATCCAAACAACCACATCTCCAACATTTAGGCTGCAGATTTGAATACATACGTGACATCTTTTGTGGATCAAGGTGCCATCTATAAAACATTTTATAAATTTATAAATTTTGAGCTTGCGTGAATTTAACATTCCTCACCCAAATTATCTCCCATGTATCTAATAAAATCGGCTCTTCAAAATTTTGAGCCCATTTAACCATACAATCTTTAACTAATTCTGTTTCTGAATCCAATTCCACTAAAACACCATAAATTCTTTTTATATGAGTTCGACTTTGATCTTTAATTTGTTTCGACAAATTCTCATCCTCCCTAATCAAACCCACTTTTTGATCTATCCTCCACCTTTCTAATAATTGTCTATACT
Organism: Crotalus tigris; assembly: GCF_016545835.1. NCBI lineage: Eukaryota > Metazoa > Chordata > Lepidosauria > Squamata > Viperidae > Crotalus > Crotalus tigris. The sequence continues at coordinate 28,645 of NW_024097163.1, read as the reverse complement.
GAAACCAAGAATAATTAATATTTTCTTGTGATAATTCATCCATAGATTTTAGTTGCCAATTTTTCCCATCCCAATTAAGTAATTGTTTATAAGAAATACTATCCATCTTCACTCCTTTCCTTATTCCTTCTATTGCATGCCCTGGAATTGCCCACAATGGGATTCTAAAATCTGATCTATAATATTTCTTCCAAACTCGCAATAAAGAAATTCTTAAGATATGAGACTTAAAAGCCCTATCTACCTTTTTATTATATATTAAATAGGCATGCCATCCATATAATAAATCCCATCCCTCCAAAAGGAGTATATTTACATTTATTAAATTAATCCAATCACTAATCAATGTTAAAACCACTGCATCATAATACAATTTCAAATTTGGTACCTTGAGTCCACCTCTCTCTCGAACATCTTGTGTAATTTTAAGTTCTACTCTTGGTTTTTTCCCCGCCCAAATAAATTTATTAATACATTTCTGCCATTCTTCTAGATTTACCTCTTTCTTTAAAATAGGTATCATTTGAAACAGAAAAAGAAACTTTGGCAAAACATTCATTTTGACCGCAGCAATTCTCCCCAGCAAAGATAATTGCAATTTTTTCGAATCATTCAAATCCTTCTGTATTTTTAACCACAAACTTTCATAATTATTTTTATATAATTTCACATTAGAAACAGATAAGAATACCCCCAAATATTTAACCTTTTTTACAACTTCAAAACCTGTCAATCTAACCAAGGTCTCCTTATCCAAATTAGTCATATTTTTTGATAATATTTTAGTTTTATTATTATTGACTTTAAAACCAGAAACTTGTCCAAATTGATTTATCAGTTGTAACAACTCCACTACAGAATGAGTTGGTTGAGACAAAGTAACAACCAGGTCATCTGCAAAAGCCCTTAATTTATAATCATTCTTATTAATCTCTATTCCCTTTATTTTTATCAACAAAATTTCCAACGTTAAAACAAACAACAAAGGAGACAATGGGCAACCCTGTCTAGTCCCCTTTTCAATTTGAAATACCTCAGATAAACCTCCATTAACTATAAGTTGTGCTGATTGTCTTTGATAAATACCTCGAAAAGCCTGTAAAATTTTATCTCCAAAATTCATTTCTTCAACCAGTCTTAACATAAATTGCCAATTTAATTGATCAAAAGCTTACTCAGTGTCTAAAAAAATCAGTCCTGCAGAAATCTGATTATTTTTATCCAAATACTCTATTAAGTTAATAATTTGTCTAACATTATTCTTCATATATCTTCCAGTTATAAAACCTGTTTGATCCATGTGTATCACTTGATTCAATACAATCATAAGTCTATTAGCTAGAATTTTTGAAAAAAATTTGTAATCTACATTCAAAAGAGATATAGGTCTATAATTTTTTGGTAAAGTAAGATCTTGATCCTCTTTTGGGATCAAGGATATAAAAGCCCTACCCCAAGACAGGGTAGTGTCTAAACCCTGTAATATATTATTAAAAAGTTCCTTTAAAGGTTCTATCATCTCATCAATCAAAACTTTATAATAAATTGATGTCAATCCATCCATGCCAGGTGCTTTACCTGCTTTTAATTGTTTAATCACTGTAATAATTTCCTCTGAAGTAATAAATCTATTAATCTCTTGTCTCTGATCATCTGTTAGCTTAGGAAAATGAGCATCTTGTAAATATTTATCTATATCTGAACTCTGTACCTTCTTACTCGTATATAATTTTATATAATAATCTAAAAAAGATTTTTTAATCAGATCTTTCTGAAAAACCTCTTTACCATTGTAATTTATTTTATCTATAATTCTCAACTTCTGTTTCTTCCTTAATTGATAAGCCATCCATCTCCCTGGCTTATTAGCATTGCAAAATGTATTATGTTTCATATAAAGTAAGTTAGTTGCAGCCTGATCAGCCATTTACATATTAAACTGTGTTTTAAGCAAATTTATAGATGCCTTTGCATTCCTATCTAAAGGACTCGAAATTAAAACTTTTTCTTTTAATTTAATCTTCCAATTCCTTACGCTTTTGCATCTGTTTTTGCCTATAAGCCTTATTCAATTGAATCACGCATATAAGCCTTACTAGCATCTCAAACCATTGCCATTGAAGTACCCTTATGCATATTTAAAATAAAATATTCCTTTAAATACTCTTTAAGTTTCTGAACATTCGTCTCTTGTCTAAGTAAATTTTCATTCAACCTCCAAGATCTTCTCTCCTCTTTTTCCGCGATCAATTCCATCCATACAGGACTATGATCAGTCAATGTCCTTGGGAAAATCTTTACATTTTTTACCCTAAAATATAAATCCGTTGTAATCAAAAAGAAGTCAATTCTTGAAAACGATTGGTGTCTGTCAGAGAAAAAAGTAAAATCTCTCTCTTCCATATTATGTTCCCACCAAAAATTTCTCAATTCCCAGTCCTCTTTCAGATCAAAAAAAGCCTTAGGTAATTTGGCTTGTTTGAAAGAAGTAGAAAATCCTTTCTTATCTCTTTGTGTGTCCAGAACTCCATTCCAGTCTCCCATCAATATAACAGATCTATAATCCAATGAAATCATTTTTTGATGTAACAACCTGTAAAATTGTTCTTGCTGTTGATTAGGAGCATACAAACCCACTATAAGTACTTTCTTACCATACATTCCCACTTCAATCATAACATATCTCCCTTGGGGATCAGAATCTATTAATAAAGCTGATAAATTTTGCTTAACATAAATGACCACACCCCCTTTTTCCCCAGAAGCAAAAGATACAAAATGAGACCCCAATCGAGCATTAAACAAATATTTTTGATCCTTAGAAATAATATGGGTTTCCTGCAAACAAACAATATCATTATTATATTGCTTCAAATAATGAAATATTTTCTTCCTTTTCTGTGGAGAATTAAGGCCATTAACATTCCAGGTCAGGAGCTTTGCCATCTCCTTCATCCATTAGCCTAGAGAAGACTACTTGGAGATCTGCCATCGAAGATTGCACCAGCGAGGATCTCTTAGGTCTTGCTCCTCCCACAGGCTCAGAGACAAATTCTTGTACTGCTTCTTTAATTTCCTTCTTCTGTTGTTCCTTCTCTTTGCGTTTATGTGCTGCTCGAATCATTCTTTGTTCCTTCATCTCAGATTGCTATAACCATTCAGCCTGGATTTTTCCAATTTTCATTGATACGGCTTCTTCAGCCAATTGCTCTCCCTCCTTCTCTTCCAAAGCATTATGGGGGGTGATGAGCGCGCTCCCAGGACTGAAATATAAAACTATCTTGCTTTAGAAACAGTATTAAGTCTGTAACGTGTCCCTGCGTGACTCACCACAATTCCAATGGGAATATCCCATCTGAATGGCATCTGCCTCTTTTTAAGTTCATCTGATAGGAAAGCAAATTCCTTTCTTCTTCTTAAAATTTTAGATGGGATCTCCTTTAAAATTATCACATCCTGTGCAGCAATCTGAAATCTCTTATTATAAAAAGCTTGTATAATTTCATTACGCAAAGATCTTTTTCCAAAATAAATCACCACATCTCTTGGCAAATTTCTTTGCTTTGCAACCCAGGAGTTGACTCTGAATATTTTTTCAATTTCTGCAAGTATCTCCTCTTTTTCTCTCTCCAGAACCACAGCAATGTCATTTGCCACCATCTCTCTCAAATTTTCTTGCATATTTTCCCTCAAACCTCTGATTCTTAAGGCAAATTCCATTCTCAGCGGTGCCTCTTGAGTAGGTCGATCTCTGCTTCCTCTGCCAGGATGTACCATTCGTCAAGTTGGTGCGACAGGACAGGCAAGCATCATATAGGTCGTAGTTTAGTCCGTCTTTGAAATGGCTAAGGAGGATGTCTTCCGGCCAGTTCAGTTTGCTGGCAATGGCCCGGAATTCTTGTGTATATTCAGCTACCGGGCATTTGCCTTGCCTCACAAAAAGAGTGGGTCCATAAATATCATGTCAGAGCCCCGAAGCTATTAAGAAGTTTCATACAGAGTATCCTAACAAGTCAGACTAACTTTTATACCTGTTTTGTTTTCTTTACAGGTGGATCTCTCTTATTTTTAAGGGGGGAGGATGTCAGAATCCAATTATATTTCATTTCTAGTTATCTACTATGGAAAAAACCTATTTCTGCTCTCTCTGGATTCTGTCATACTACAAAGGGGAAGGGGGATGAGCAGGCGGGTTTTATGGCTCTCACTTCCTTCATTAAACTTCAAAAAGACTGGATGTTGATTCTCACCAAGAGGACTGACCATAACAATATGGCCATTGCCTTTCATCTACTCGCTCTCTGAAGTTTCCCTTTTGCCAGCAGTAAGGGAAAAGGGGGAGAACAATGCAGCGCCTGGAAAAAGAGAGGATGAGGATCATCACCCGGAAGAACTGTGGGGTGGGGGGGCTGCTTGGGAACACTTAAAACATTGAAGGATGGGAGAGAATTCCTCAGATCCTGTCTAGAATGCCTGCAATAATTTTCTCTTAATAAAGATGCCTGTTGGAAGAGATATTCCAAGAGTTCTGTTTTTCTTAAGATGTAAACTGAAGTGGGTCCTTACAGGTTCTTTAGTTTAAGCAGTAGATTCAGGTAGGCTTTTGCTCTAAAGATACTTTGTTGATGATGGCAAACCCAAGATCCAGTCTTGGAAAAAGTTATGCCCAGATATACAAAGGTGTTAACCTGTTCAATTGGTTCACCATCTAATTGCCACTTATGTCTCTGATGGTGTCTTCCAAACACCATTATTTTTTGTTTAGTTTTACTAATGATTAGGGAGTTATCTTGACAGTAAGAGCTGAATCTTCTTAATAGCCTACGTAATCTACTTGAGAATATGATAATAAAATCATGTCATCAGTATAAAGCAAGCTGTTACAGTAAGTATTTAGGATCATCGGCATATGTACCATGGGATCCTTCATTAACCCTGGCAAGTCATTGATATATAAACTAAATAATAATGGGGCCAGGATACACCCTTGTCTTATCCCTTTATTTGTGTGAATCCTGTTAGTCAGAGCCCCCATTAACACCATACCGCACCCTCAAACAGGTATTTGTGTAAAGGGCTTTAATCAAAGCCAGGAGTCTAGGTTCTATTTTAAGAGATGTCAATTTACTCCATCGTACTTCTCTGTTTACCATATCAAATGCTGCTGTAAGGTCTATGAAAGCAGCAAACAAGGGTCTCCTCTTATAGGCATATTTGGCAATTAGATGGTTCAAGACAAAACATTTATCAATAGTAAATCGGCTTTGTCTAAAACCTGCTTGTTCTTCTGTGAGGATATTGTTTTCCTCTACCCAGATTTCAATTCTGTTCAAAAGGTACCTAGCATATATTTTTGCTGCAATATCAATCAGGGTAATGGGCCTATAATTACTAGGGTCCTTATTATTCCTTTTTTATATATGGGAACAACTATTGCCATCTTCCATCCATATGGCAGATATTATTTATGTGTGTAAAAAGACCTGCCAATACAGGACCCCACCAATTGGGAAATTTCTTGAATAATTCTGCTGGGGCTGTATTGCTCTTTGGATTGTATCTCCTTTTCTGAGACTGGTGGCCAAGAGGGGGAAGTTCTAGAGTTTACTAAATCACTGCTTAAAGACAATTTCTCTACCGGTTCTGTGGAAGCAAACAAACACTAATAATAATTCTCCCAGTCAGCAGAGATTGGTATGTCAAACACAAATCTCCGCTCCTTCAGGACACCTGCTACAGAATGCCAAAATATTACTGAGTTATGACTTCTGGCAGCCAACTCGAGTTCTGACCAGATTGAAATGGCAAAGCTTTTTTTCTTTAATGTTATAGTTTTTTTATATTCCCTTCTTGTGTGCAACATCTTAGCTTGTATATGGGCAGTAGGATTCCTCATGGAATTTCCTTCAATTTCTTTTTCAGTTGCTGGCATTCAGGATCAAACCAGCAGAGTCTACCCACTCGGTCTTTTTTTGTAGTAGGTTTAGCTGTTAGATGTTTCTTCAGAATGTTATAGAGATTGGAGAATGCATTGAAGGCTGACATCCAGTCAGTAGTAGATGACTGGATTGTTCTAGCCCACTTAATAGCATTCTCTGTTTTAAGGCATTCTAGTATTGCCTTAGTATCAACTTTGGGCCAAATTAACCTTCACCTCTACCTTTTTGGCGAGCCATCCATCAGCCATATTATATGGTCTTAAATCTGAGCGGCCACGTAGAGTCACACTTACAGGCTGATGGTCGCTATTGTTGCTAAGGTGTACTGTGACCTCCAAAAAGAGGTCAATGTTATCTCTAGACACACAAAAGAGATCCAATACACTGCTTGAATTGGCCGAGTGGTATGTGTAAGAATATGTGTAATTCTTATCCTTACCTCCCAGAATTTGAAGATTACCCTTAAAAATTAGGGAGACTAGGAGCAGGCCAGCAGCATTACTTTTGCAATCTCTCGAGAGCCACTGAGGATGGTTATCAAAAAATTCCCCTAGGACTCCCTTCTTCTGGGCAAGCTCATACAAAGAGGGACCCAGCCGAGCATTCAAATATCCTAGTATGGACTGAGGGTACAATACAGATATATCTTCTAGAATAACTTCCAAGCCCATCCAACATTCAGAGTTATAATGATTGGTGGGATATACACATTTACCAGTATTAACTCAAACTTTTCATATTCAAATTTAACAGCTAGGAAGTACAAATACTTATCTTCATTATATAGTTTCTCCCCCTGCCATTGCAACTCTTGCTTTATAAGAATGCATAGCCCACCAGAGGGTCTCCTTTTGTTCTTTGTTTTTTGGGTTGGGGAGGCCGATCCCTGAAAACCTGGCAGTTATACTGGTTCATCCACTTCAGTTAACCAGGTTTCTTGAAGGGCTATTACATCAAATCTAGGGATTACTCCACTATTGACCATCCCTTTCCAGCCAGCTACATCCCAGGTCATCATCTGTATGAGCTTCTTGGAGGCAAGGTGGTCTGGCTTGGTTGATTGGCTAGATGGTAAAAATGCCAGATGTCAACTTGACATTGGAGCCGGGTCGTGGGTTGCAGAACTTGTTGTTGCTCCTCTATATCTCGATTGCCAGTGTACCTCTACCCTTGCTCCAGGAATATTTTTTTTTTCAAATGGGCAGGTACTCCGGCTTAAATCTATAAATGTAGATTTATGTCCATTTTTGGAGGGGCGTAGCTGAGAATCCATCTTGTAGGGAGTTGTTGTGGGAACTTCTAAGTCAAATGAGTATGGAAGCTGGATTATATCCTTAGTGTTTGTTGGCTTACGAGGCACTGTGTAATGAAGCCCTTTTCTTTCAGTTGTTTCTCAGAGACAGGGTCAGTCAGTGCAGTTACCCCACTGTCCGCCTGTGTGACGCTACCTTTTTTTACTATTGAGATAAAGGCAGATTGTTGATTAAATATATTGTCACAAGATTACATGATTAGTAGAGTCAAATTAAATAGAGGTTTTGCTGTAAGTTGAGTTGTTGTCAGTGCCTCTTTTAGATCATCCAATCTTTGAATGATATTAACTTGCTCAGGTTCCAGCAGTGCACTGAATAGATCAATCAGCATTTCTTCTGGCACATCTTCAACAGTTCCTGCAGCTGTGGGTAACGCCATTTGTATATGGCTCGCTTGTCTTCTCAGGGTCAATTCAGTAGCAGCAGCCTCCGGCTTAGCAGTGTAAGGGCTGTTGCAGCCTCGATGTAAAGCAACAGTCCCCTCTTGGTGACGCTGTTTCAGGAGTGAGCACACTTTGAGCAAAAAACCCTTATTGGGAATATTGAAAAGGTACTCAGAAAGGGCTTCATTTTAAAGAACATGGAGGGAATTGTGGGCTGCTTAAACAATAGGAGAATTCTCATATATTGCCTTCTTGCTGGCAGCCACTCTACACGTAGAAGATCTATCAGAGTGAGTTCACAGCGAAGCAGCTGGCTCAGGGACAGCTTAATAGCTTCTCTATTACCCCAAAACCCTCTATTCACTCTCTTGTAATAAATTTGTAAGGTAACCCGGTTAGTCTGCAGACTGTAGTTATATTGGACATCTCTTAGGCCTTTACCTGATTGGATGTTTTCTCTATGAGTGTTCAGATTTTTGGAAGGAAGACAAGGCCCTTCTCTAATTTCATTTTCTGAATTAGCCATCCCATGTCTATCTGTGGTTGTCCTCCCATGTCCTTCTGCAATATTTGGCTGGCTCCTAACAAACTTTACAAAAGATTCTTTCAAGCAGTCAACCTTATTTATGACGGTTGATAAGAGTTCATATATTGAGTTAACAGTTTGAGCCGTAAGCAAACATTGTCTGGAGAGATTTCCTGGAAATCTGTCACATTTTCCCCCTTTAAATTTATTATATCTCCCTCCTGTGCAAAGAGGGCTGCTGCTGAGTTCCAAGAAGGGAAGCAATTCTCCGAGAAGGAGGACAATTCTACATGCTGTTTGCTTTCCAGTTTGGTTTGTAAGTCCCATTCCAATGAGTCACATAAATTAAATTTATCTGATAAGGCGACTGCAGATGAATTACTTACTGGAACAGACTGTTTGTTTGCAGTGTAATCTTCCATTTTCTGCTGCTTCAGTAGCTTGGATGAACTCTCTGCTGCAGAGTGCTGTCTCTTTCTCCTTTCCCCATTCTTAGTCATCCTGGCTTGTTAAAATATAGGTAAAAAAATGATGGCCTCTCCAGTAGTTAAAAAGAGTTAAAAGTAGGTTAAAATAGGTTTAAAGTGGGTAGATTAAAAATGCAATGTTAAAAAGGGCTAAAAAGTTAAAATAAAAATAATATAAAATAAAAGAAGGCTTTTGTTTTTGGAGGAGCTCCTTACCTGGTGGTACTTGAATATTGCCATATTCTAAAAGTGGTAAAATCGCTGAAAAGGTTTTACCACTTTTAGAAGCCCTACTTTATAGAACCCAGATATTTTAACATCTTTTTCATATCTCATTTGAATTTGCAGATATGGTCACCATGATAAATCAATACCCTGTTCTTCTAGTTCTTGCCTATGTTTTAATTTTCTTTCTTTATTCAAAATGTCTTTATAATTCACAATTTTGTCATAGTTTATTAAGTTTGGGTGAACAAACGCTTCCATTGTTGAAAGCCATCCAGGTATTTTCATATAGATTTTTGCTTTTATTTTTTCCCATTCTAGCAGAAGGGCATTTCTTATGTAGTGATATTGAAAGTATCTGTGAATTTTATTTTTTCCGTACCATAAAAAGGCATGCCATCCAAGTTGTACAGTAGGTTGTGCCCCTCTAGGTATAATAATCTCCTATCTATAAGAGTTATCCACTCTTTTAGCCATGTTAGAATGGCTGCTTGGTAATATAGACTCTATAGACTCCAGTCTGGCAGTCCAAATTCTCCATTTACTTTTGCTTCTTTTTTTTCAATATTTTATTGAGTTTTATCAGGGTAGGGGAAAACAAGGATCATTGTGAATAGTGGAATTCGGGATAGGGTTCAGGGAAAGGTTTAGGGTGGGAATTGATACAACAATGGGGTTACTCCCAATAACATTCCATGCTTTAGCAAGCAAACTATCATCTGGATACAAGTGTTCAACAGGGTTAATAATAAGTAACTATGGTCAACAAAAGTAACAAGTATTATAAAACATTTCAGTTAGTCAAATGAAAAAGTCAATCATCTTAATAAGGTTCAGTTTTCGTTAACTTATTTTGCTAACCATTGATAAAAATTTTCCCATGTTTTAAAATAGACTGAGTCTTCTTTCTCTTTAATCTCTAATGCTAATCTGTCCATTTCTGCACATTCTAAAATTTTCCTAATTATAATCTCATCAGATGGTACACCTTCATTTTTCCAGTATTGGGCAAATGCTATTCTCGCAACTGTCAATATATTTAATATTAAATACTCATTCTCTTTCCCATAATTGGATCCTAGTATTCCTAACAAAAATAAATCTGGCCTAAATTCTATCTCTATTTTAGTCATCTTTTCTATTCATGTATGTATCTTAAGCCAGAACGTTTTCGCTTGAGGGCATACCCACCAGATATGGTAATAAGTACCTGGCCTTTGTTTACATTTCCAGCAATTGCAGGTCATGCTCCTCTAGATAGAGAAGTCTTTTATTTCTCAACTTTATCCATTCTTTAATCCACAGTAGAATCACTGCTTGTTAATAAAGTGTCAGAATCCAATTATATTTCATTTCTATCTACCTACCTACTCTGATGAAAAACCAATTCTTACTCTATTCTGGATTCTGTCGTACTACAAAAGGGGAGGAGGAAAAGCATGGGGGGGGTTATGACTCTCACTTCCTTCATTAACTACAAAGTGACCGGTTGTTTATTCTCTTTGAGAGGACTAACCATAACAATGTGGCCATTGCCTTTTATCTCACTCCCCTTTGCTGGCAGTGAGGAAATACAACACCTGGGATCTGGGAAAAGAGGATGAGTGATCGTGCCGATGGAGTGGATGGATTGAATTGCCCGGAAGAACTGTGGGGTGGGGGCTACTTGGGAACACTTTAAAACATTGAATGATGGGAGAGGATTCCCCAGATCCTGTCTAGCATGCCTACAATCAGCTTCTCTTAATAAAGATCCCTGTTGGAAGAGACATTCCAAGAGTTCTGTCTTCTTAAGATGTAAGATTGAGGTAGGTCCTTACATTAGACAGGATCTACAAAATTAGTCCATCTGTAAGGGAGAACCTTGCTGGGGGACTTTGCAAAAAATACCATGTTGGATGACAGAGCAGGGAAGGGAGAAAGCTCCCTGGAGATGGAGCCACTGCCCCGACTGAAAACCTGCCAGATGTCGGGATCTGAGAGGTCAGATTTCTCAGGAGAAGAGGTGGTGGAGACACTTAACTACAAACCTTGGTGGTCAATGGGCATTGGAAAGAAAGGCAAGTGGGAAAAGAAATCAAGAAAGGTGACTCTGAGATGGGGGGGGCAACCAACCAGAATGGAAGCAGGAGATGGGGAAATCCCTGTATGCAAGCAAAGAGGAAGGAAGCTGGGCACTGCACTCAAGCTGGATCCTAGGGAAAGCTATCGACTTGATGAAGAGAACCCTCAGCTCCCTAGGAGAGGAGAATTCTGAGCCCCGTAGACATACCAGCTCCTGGAACCGCAATGGGAGAGACACTGAGGGGGAATTGGAACCTGCAGCCCCAGGGATGTCCGCTGATCCAGTAGTCCCCACTCTCCACTGACCCGCAGATGGTGATCTGGATGGAAGACAATACCATGGACAACGAAGGCACCGATCCATTCAAAGACTCCCACCACTGGACGCGAGATTCAAGGGGGAGCCAACACACTTGGGATTTTTCCTAACTCAAGTCCTCAGCTACATGGAGAAATATGGGCGGCACATCCCTAGTGACAAAGCCCGTATCTGGATTGTGCAATCTGCTCTGGATGGGCCGGCTGCAGATTGGGTGGTGGTGAATTTGCACGACTCCAATGTCCCAGAGCTCAACGACTTCAACCGGTTCATGTCCTTTCTGAGAAGACGATTTGAGGAACCTGTTAGAAAATTTTAATTTCTCTATTGGTGAAAAAAAAAAAAAACAGAAGCTCTCACAGTTGACTGCATTTAGCTGATTCAAAATAACTTCTTTATATTCATATAAAAATATTTACAATACCATACATTCTTCTTTACAGCAACATAGCTCAATTGAAGACTTCTTACAGAGAGATACAGAGACAAACCTGAGACTGGAAATCCAGCTCCTAACTCAATACTCTTTTGCACAGCCTCAGTAGCACTTTCTTCACATTGGCTGACTGAGTTACCACATGACTCTTCCTGCTCATGAATATTCCAACAGAACTCCTGACTGATCGCAAAGCCCATAAAAGGATCAAAATGATGAGGCAAGACAAACGCCCAGTAGCCGAATATACGCAAGAATTCTGGGCCATTGCCAGCAAACTGAACTGGCCGGAAGACATCCTCCTTAGCCATTTCAAAGACGGCCTAAATTATGACCTATATGATGCTTGCCTGCCCCAAGGGGACCCACACCAACTTGATGAATGGTACATCCTGGCATAGGAAGTAGAGATCGACCTACTGAAAAGGCACCACCAAGGAAAACAATGGAGCCGCTCACCTCCTGAGTCGACGCTATGGCCATCAGCTATGACCAAGAAGCAAATGGGCTGCTTCAAATGCAGGAGAGAGGGGCATCGGGCTGTAGAATGCTGCTCAAAAGCCCCCCAGCACAACCCAGACAGTTCACCGGCCAGCAAATCTGGGAAGTCTCAAGCTAAGCCAAAAGAATCTGCCATGAGAGTGATGGAGGCTGTGGAATCTCCTACCTCTGCCCATCATGGGGAAAGAACTCCAGCCTACACCGCAGGGCCAGTGGACACCTCAGACGACAGCTTGGAGGGTGAACCCCTGGTAAGTGGACCCATTGCACCCATCCTCAAGACAGTGACTATATTAGTTCCCTCCGTACCCAAAGTTGTCAAGGTGTAAGACTTAATAGACTGTGGCTGCACCCGCTGCCTTATTAGCCCAATGCTAGTGAGGAATCTGGACATTCCATCGAGGAGGCTAGAACAACCAATCTCATTTGGCCAGTTAGATGGGTCCATAGCGGGGGGGGGGGTGCCAGCTACCCGAGACATGTTACCAATCCACCTCTCCCTGGGCAACCATGAGGAAGACATGTTTGTAGTGACCCCAGGCATGGAATGCTCAATGACCCTAGGGATGAAATGGTTAAAGAAATGGAACCCCTGGTTAAATTGGAGGATGGCAGAAAACAATTTCCCGAAAGGGGACCCATGGACTTAAAACCCCAAGGGGATCTACCAAAATTAAGAATGGAAAAAGCATCCATGGGAGAATAAAAGGGGCTACCAGAAATACCAGAGGAATACAGAGATCTTGCTGAAGTTTTTAGCGAGGAGAGGGCAGGTGGGCTATTCCCCCCCCCCAATGACCCACTGACTGTGCCATAGGAATTCAAGCCTGGGCAAAACTCCTGAAGCCCAGATTACACTCCATGAGCCCAAAGAGAAGGAGGAAATGGAAAGATTCATTTTAAAAGACCTAGTAAGGGGGTTCATTGAACCAGCCAAGCCTAAAGTGGCCACCCTGGTCCTCTTTAGAGAGAAGGACGGCTCTTTACCCTTATGCGTGGATTATAGGCTCCTGAATACAATCAGTGAAAGCAACCTATATCCCCTACCCCTCATGAAGGACATGTTATCACACCACTCGAAAGGAATTTTTTTTACTAAACTAGATCTAAGGGAAGCATATTACCGCGTGAGAGTTAAGGAAGGGGATGAATGGAAAACCACATTTAACTGCCCAATGGGGTGCTACCAATTCAAAGTTTGCCATTTGGATTACAAGGGCCCCCCACAGTATTTATGCAATTAATCAATGAGGTACTAAGGGAGCACCTATTTAAGGGGGTCCTGGTTTACTTACATGACATCCTCATCTTCAACAAATCAAAAGAGGAACATGTCAACCTAGTCATAGTGGTTTTAAAGAAACTGCGAGCTGCCCACCTATATGCCAAACTATCGAAATGTGAATTCCACCAGGAAAGGAATTCCGCCTAGGTTATCGCATATCCCCCCAGGGCATTGAAATGGACCCAGAGAAGGTTAGAGCAGTATTAAAATGGGCACCACCTCACACAAGAAAGCAAGTGCAACGTTTCCTGGGTTTCGCAAACTTTTACCGCCAATTCATTCCCTCATTTGCCCAGATAGCCCTGCCCCTCACAAACTTACTAAAAATGAAGGGAGCATCCTCAATAAAACCTAGCCAGCCACTAACATGGACAATGGAGTGCGAAGCGGCGTTTGAGAGATTGGAGAGACTTTTTTCTGCTGAACCAGTACGGAGGCACCCAGACATGGATAAGCCCTTCATAATACAGGTGGATGCAAGTGATGTGGCAGTGGGGGCTGTACTATTACAAGAAAATGATGAAGGGGTATTGCAACTCTGTGCGTATACATCCAAGAAACTCACCGAAAACGAACAGCACTGGCCCGTGTGGGAGAAAGAGGCATACGGGATACATTGGTCATTACTCATGTGGCGCAAGTTCCTGGAAGGCAATAAAATCCCTTTCCAGGTATGGACAGACCACAAAAAACAGGAAGCCTTGAAAACACCCAGGAAGCTCATCCCCAAGCAAGCCCGCTGGTCCCAGCATTTTCACCAATTCCATTTCACATTCAAGCATTTGCGGGGGGGGGGGGAGAACAACCTGGCAGATGCACTGTCTCGCATGTCCCAATATAACAGCACGCGAGCCACCGACTCTAAAACAATAATGGTAGAATCACAACTTGGCAGTGCCAGTAACCACCACAGCTCAAGCTAAATTAAAACCGCATGTAAGGATCCACCCCACTTTGTATCTTAAGAAGACAGAACTCTTGGAATAATTCTTCCAACAGGAATCCTTTAATAAGAGAAAATGGTTGCAGGCGTTCTAGACAGGACTTGGGGTCCAAGCTCTCCCATTCAAGGTTTTAAGGGGTTTCCCAGTAGCCCCACCCAATCCCCCCCTACTTCCAGCAACAGTCTCAGGCATTACATTCCCACTCCTTTTTCCTTACTGCCGGCTGGATGGAGACTTCAGAGAGAACTACATGAAAGGTAATAGCCCCCTTTGTTATGATTAGGCCTTTTTGGTGCTATCCACATTCAATCCCTTTGAAGTTGTACGGAAGGAAGTGAGGGCCATAAAGCCCCTTTGTTCACCCCCTTCCTTGTATGACATCATCCAGAGAAGGCAGAAATGGGGTTTTCTATAATTGATAACTAGAGATGAAATATAATTGGATTCTGACATCCGGCCCCCTCAAAAATAAGAGAGATCCACCTGAAAAAAAAACAGGTATAAAAGTAAGTCAGGCTTGTTAGGATACTCTGTGTGAAACTTCTTTAATAGCTTCGGGGCTCTGACATGACGTTTATGGACCCACTCGTTTTGTGAGGCAGGGAGGTGTTTCCAGGCAACTAGGTACTGAGTCGCTCCATGATATCTCCTAGAGTCTAGGACTTCCTTTATTTCAAAGTGTTGTTCGCCCTCTACCATGATTGGAGGTGGGGGGGGGTTGGTCGTAAGGCTGACTGATGCTCTCTTTTCAGCAAGCTGCAATGAAAAATTGGATGTATTTGCCTGAGATTTTTTGGTAATTCTAATTCTACTGTTACTGGGTTTATGATTCTTTTAATTGGAAAAGGCCCTATATATTTTGGTCCAAGTTTTTTACAGGGTTGTAGGGACTTTAGGGATTTTGTAGATAGGTACAGCATTTCTCCTATAATGAATGGTGTAGGCTCAATCCTTTTTTATAGCCTTGTGCTTTGTATGCCTGCCTAGCTTCATCTAGTGCTTTTCTAACTACTGGCCAGGTGTTTTGTAGTTTTTCCATCCATTCTTTCAGTAATGGGATCGTTGGTTCATTTGGGGTTAATTCTGGCATGGGGTTGAATCTTTGACCGGTGGCTATTTGAAAAGGAGTGTAACCTGTGCTGGAGTGGACTGCATTATTGTAGGCAACTTCTGCAAAAGGGAGTAAGTCCGTCCACTCAGTCTGTTGGAAACTAAGAAAACATCTTAAATATTGCTTAAGTACGGAGTTCATTTTTTCAGTGGCCCCATTTCTTTGTGGGTGGTGGCTAGATGTCAGTCCCTGAGTGGTTCCTAAGAGGGATAAAAAACGTGGGAATCTTTTGGCAAGGGATAAAGTGCACCTGTTTGGAAAACAAGTCCGTGACCATCCAGACAACAGTATTCCCATTGCTTTGTGGCAATTACAGTATAAAATCCATGGCTATTTCTCTCCAGAGGGCTGAGGGACTTGCCACTGTTTGTAATAGTCCTGGCGATTTTCTTTGCAATTTCTTTGCAGTGGCACATTTTGGACAACTGTCTACATAACTTTCTATGTCCTTTTTCATGGATGGCCACCAAAATTGCCGTTTAATTAAGTGTAAAGTTTTTACAAATCCAAAATGCCCTGCGGATTTTGTGTCATGGCAAAGCTGCATGAAAGTGACTCTTTGGGTTGTTGGTATATATAACTTTTCCCCTACCCAAGGCAACCCGTCTCTCATTGCGCAGACCTTTTTGTTTTTCTGGAACCATTCATCTGTTTCCAAACTTTTTCTGAATTCAATTCCAGTTTGGCTGTCCAGTTGTGGTTTTAATTTGGCTTGGGTTCCCTTCCTTGTATGACAGAATCCAGAGAAGGTAGAAATGGGGTTTTCTATAATTGATAACTAGAGATGAAATATAATTGGATTCTGACACCGCAGCTGGGTAGCCAAACTGGAATTGAATTCCAGAATTTGGAAACAGATTAATGGTTCTAGAAAAATAAACACATGTGCACAATGAAAGACGGACTGCCTTGGGTAGGGGAAAAGTTATATATACCAACCACCCAAAGAGTCACATTCATGCAGCTTTGCCATGACACAAAATCAGCAGGGCATTTTGGATTTGTAAAAACTTTACACTTAATTAAACAGCAATTTTGGTGGCCATCCATAAAAAAGGACATAGAAAGTTATGTGGCCCAAAGTATGCAACTGCCAAGAGGTTGCAAGGGAAATCGCCCGGACTGTTACAAACAGTGGCAAATCCCTCAGCCCCCTGTAAGGAAATAGCCATGGATTTTAAAGTGGAATTACCAGAAAGCAAAGGGAATACTGTCATCTGGACAGTCACGGACATGTGTTCCAGACAGGTGCACTTTATCCCTTGACAAAAGATTCCCACCGCAAAAGCCTTAGCAAACCTTTCGTGCAGCATATTTACAGATTGCACGGGGCACCCCAACACATCATCTCTGATAGGGGAGTGCAATTTATGTCTGCTTTTTGGAAGGAATTTTTATCCCTTTTAGGGACCACTCAGGAACTGACATCTAGCCATCATCTCAATTGGAAAAATTGAATTCAGTACTTGAGCAATATTTAAGATGCTTTCTTAATTTCCAACAGTCAGATTGGACGGACCTACTCCCTTTTGCAGAAGTGGCTTACAATAATGCAGTCCACTCCAGCACAGGTTACACTCCTTTTCAAATAGCTACCAGTCAAAGTTTCAACCCCATGCCAAAACTAACTCCAAACGAACTGGCAATCTCATCACTGAAAGAATGGATGGAACAATTACAAAGCACCTGGCCAATAGTTAGAAAAGCACTAGATGAAGCTAGGCAAGCATACAAAACACAAGGAGATAAAAAAAGGGTCGAACCTACACCATTCATTATAGGAGAAATGTGTACTTATCTACAAAATCCCTAAAATCCCTACAACTCTGT
Organism: Crotalus tigris; assembly: GCF_016545835.1. Taxonomy (NCBI): domain Eukaryota; kingdom Metazoa; phylum Chordata; class Lepidosauria; order Squamata; family Viperidae; genus Crotalus; species Crotalus tigris. The sequence goes on along the minus strand of NW_024097163.1, from coordinate 11,302 downwards.
AAAAAACTTGGACCAAAATATATAGGGCCTTTTCCAATTAAAGAATAATAAACCCAGTAACAGTAGAATTAGAACTACCCCAAAATCTTAGGCAAATACACCCAATTTTCCACTGCAGTTTGCTGAAAAGAAAACTACAGTCACCCTTTCAGCCAAAAATCCCCCCCCCCAATCATAGTGGAAGGAGAACAACACTTTGAGATAAAGGAAATCCTAGACTCTAAGAGATATCATGGGACAACTCAATATCTAGTAGCATGGAAACACCTCCCTGCTTCACAAAATGAGTGGTTCCATAAACGTCATGTCAGAGCCCCGAAGCTGTTAAAGAAGTTTCATACAGAGTATCCTAACAAGCCAAACTGACTTTTATACCTGTTTTGTTTTTTTTACAGGTGGATTTCTCTTATTTTTAAGGGGGGAAGGATGTCAGAATCCAATTATATTTCATTTCTAGCTATCTACTCTGATGAAAAACCAATTCTTACTCTATTCTGGATTCTGTCATACTATGAAAGGGGAGGAGGGAAAGCATGGAGGGTTTATGACTCTCACTTCCTTCATTAACTACAAAGTGACCGTTTGTGGATTCTCATCGAGAGAACTAACCATAACAATGTGGCCATTGCCTTTCATCTCACTCCCCTTTGCTGGCAGTAAGGAAAAGGGGGTGGGAAATACAACACCTGGGATCTGGGAAAAGAGGATGAGTGATCGTGCCAATGGAGCGGACAGATTGAATTTCCCAGAAGAACTGTGGGGTGGGGGCTGCTTGGGAACACTTTAAAACATTGAATGGTTGTAGAGGATTCCCCAGATCCTGTCTAGCATGCCTATAATCAGCTTCTCTTAATAAAGATCCCTGTTGGAAGAGACATTCCAAGAGTTCTGTCTTCTTAAGATGTAAGATTGAGGTAGGTCCTTCCAGTCTGGAAGACTAAATCCTCACTATCTTTGGCTTCTTGTAACATTTTAGTTTTGATTTGTGCTGTCTTCCCTTGCCATATAAATCTTGATATTGTTGTATTTAAATCATCAGAGAAAATCTTCCCCAGTTTTATGGGGATTGTTTGGAATAGAAAAAATAATAATAATTATTATTATATTATTCCCAAAAATTACATTCTTAATCTATTTAACATATATATTCTGGTAATCACAAATTTTACTCTCACTTCTAACTCTAAATCTTAAACCTTAAATTAATCCATATTTCTACAGAGCCTTTTAATCCATTATGTATAGTTTTAAGTTTCTCTTTTCAGTCTTATTTCTTTTTGTGACAAGATGGTTTCCATAACAAGGCTTCCAGCTCAGCAAGGAAATCTCCCTTTATCGCTTGTAATATCATTTGAGTGGATAGAAAACACCCCGTCCTCTGTATTGCGCATCTGGCTCTTTTGACATTAAACCCTCGTTGCTTCAAAAGTTCCAGTCTCAATCTTTGGTTCTTCTGATCCTCAAGAATATAGATGAAATGCTTGTAAGGTAAAATAAATTCCCCTTTAATCTCAATTAGTTCTTCTTCTAGTATGTTTTGATTTATAGCATAGTCAGATGAGGTCTGGGGATCAGTTTGAAGGTTTGGAGAATTTGGAGTAAGGCTTCTAGCTCTAATTTCTGTACTAATCTCTTTGATTTTAGCACATACTTCTTCAATGGCTTCGTAATTTTTTTCCAATATAAGTTTACAGTTTAGTTGTAGGCAAGGTTTCTCCATTTTAATAGTAATTAGAGAGAATCCCTTTTATCTTTTAGTGGAGGCTATATATAAACAATATCCACCCCCACAATTTCCCACAGCTGGATCAGCTTACCTTTTCTCTTCAAGAAGTTTGAAGGTCAAACCCACCTCATCTCCGAGGGAAAACAGACAATTACAATATTAACTTTTCACCGCAAGATGTCCTCAGCAGGTTACAAAATCTTTCCCAGACACCATTTTTTCTCTTTTCTCTCTCTTTTAAAAGAAAAGGTGGAAAAAGAGATATTCTTCCAGTATAAAGTGATAGTGAAGCTCTAAAGAAAAAAAAATCTTTTTTTACTGTATCCCAAAGTAGATGAAAATAAAATATAGTCATTAAAGTTACTTGATCTGTCCTTTTGTTCAGACGCCTTTCTTCCCATGCATCTGGTCTCACCCGGATCATCCACTGTGGGTCTTTCACACTTAGATATAGCTATGATTTTCGGCTAGTGCAGCTAAAGGATCAGCCATCTTGCAGGATGATCTTTGCTCTGTTGTCCCTAAAGAGTGAGCTGGAGCTGCGGAAGAAGCTGCCGCCCTTCCGCAGTCACCAGCAAGCCTCCTCCTTGGTGGTCGCCCCTCCAGGGTGACTTTCGACCCACCAGGGCAGTCTACCGGTGAAGAAAACACAGCCAGTGGAGAGACGAGTCTCTTCATACGACCGGAATCGCTGCGAACCAGAACCAGAAGTCAATTTAGTAGATGTTTCTAGTGGCTCCTCCAAAATGAAGACCAAATCATTTGCAAAGGCTTGTAGTTTATATTTTTGGTCTTTTATCTCCAGTCCTTTTACTTCCATATCCTGTATGATGTTTCTAGCCAGTACTTCCAGTGTTAAAATAAATAGCAAAGGAGATAATGAGCAACCCTTTCTGTATAGTCACCATTTAGAAGTATCCTGGCTGTTTGTTTATTATAAATAGCTTGAATTGCATTTATAAAGTTGTTACCAAAATCCATTTCTATCAGCTGATGAAACATAAATTGCCAATTTAAATTGTCAAAGGCTTTTTGCCCATCAAGGAATATCAATGCCATCTGCTTCCCTGGGTGGTTTTCATAATATTCCAGGACATTTAAAATAATCCTTAAGTTGTTTTTTATTTGTCTTTTAGGTAGGAAACCCTTTTGGTCTGTATGAATGAATTCTGTCAAAACTTTCTTCAATCTTTCTGCCAATATCGAGGCAAAAATTTTGTAGTCTACATTTAATAATGATATTAGTCTATATTTTTTTATTTATGTGGAATCGGTATCATCTTTGGGTATCAAAGTGATATTAGCTTCCATCTACGAATTTGGTATTTTTGTCTCTAAAAAGGTTTTGTTACATAATTTCTTCAAAATCGGGTTTAATATGTCCTGTAATGCTACATAAAGCTCTGCAGGGAGTCTATCTGGACCTGGAGTCTTGTCCTTTTTTGCCTTTTTATAGCTTCTGTAATCTCCATCATTGATATTTTGCAGTTTAATATATTTCTGATGTTCTCTGGAACTTTTGGTAAATTGCTTTCTTTCATATAGATTTATATTCCCTCTTTAGAGGCCACCTCTGCCTTATAAAGAGTCTCATAGTAGGCCTTAATAATCTTTTTCATTGGATCATGATGAAAGTGTAGCTCTCCTTTTGAGTCTTGTAGCTTATTTATCAATCTTTTTTCTCTTTCTTTCTTCAACCTGTATGCCAACCATCTTCCCAGCTTATTAGCATTTTCAAAAAAGTTCTGTTTAGATCATTTAATCTACTGCGCCATAATGTCCATCTCAGCCAAGCTTAACTTATGTTTTATTATCGCCATTTGTTTCTTAAGAACTTTCTTTTGCGGGTCTTTTTCTAGCTCAAGTTCCAAATTTTTAAGTTCTTCTCTCAGATTTAACTGTAGTTGTTTCTTTTCTTTGTTCTTTTTAGCGGTATATGTTATGGCCAAGCCTCTAAAGTGTGCTTTCATTATGTCCCAAACATTTTGGAGAGAGATTTCTTCTTTCTTGTTTATTTTAAAGAAAAATTCCATTTCTCTTGTCGCTAATTGTAGAAATTCTTTCTCTTTCAGTATGGACTTATTCAAAGACCATCTTAATTTTTTCTTAGTACCTTTCCAGATCATTTTTATTGGGCTATGGTCAGCCCACACATTAGTTTCTATCTCAATCTCTTGTATTATCATTTTTAAATCATAAGATGTCCATATCATATCAATTCTAAGCCATGATTTATGCCTATTTGAATAAAATGTATATTGTGATTTTTCTGGGTTCATCGCTCTCCATGTATCTTGAATAGACAATTCTTCTTTCATTTTTAAGAAAGCTTTAGGTAGGGTATTTCCCCCTTTTCTCCCTTGTGTGTGGCTTTTATAATCCTGAGATGGATCTGCTATTGCATTAAAGTCTCCCAGTATGCAAAGATTTTGGTAATTTAAGTCCAGAATCGTATTATGTAGTTGATAATAAAATTGCTCTTGTTTATCATTAGGTACGTATATTGCGACCGTCAGTATCTGTTTTTGATCAACTGAAATCTCAACCATTAGTATTCTCCCCTCTTCATCTGCATAAACTTGTTTGGAATTTATCTTTTTTTATATATAGAGAGAGCTATACCTCTTTTCTTTTGGCTTGCATGCGTAGAATAATGCTTACCCATTTTCAGTTGTTCTAAAATTCTAGCATGTTGTCTCTTAATATGTGTTTCTTGTAAACAAATTATGTCCATTTTTAACTTTTGTAGTCTGGTAAAAGTTTTTCTCCTCTTTGAGGGAGAGTTCAATCCATTTATGTTTATTGATAAAATTCCAATCTCCTCCATAGCTTCAATTATGTCTGGGTCTCAACTTTCTAGGTGATCTTATCTGCCTCTGGTCTCTCAGTCTTGTTCCTTCTTCTGAAGTGGTCTTTTAACTTCTTCCTCCTCTGGTTGTTCAGATGTTCCTACAGCACCCATCTCCTCTTGTTTCTTAGGTTCAGGATCCCCTTTTTCCAAAAAGGATCTATTTTTGTCAAAAAATTCCGCTGCTTTAAGCGGGGTTTCCAATCTATATCTTTTTGAATCCCAGAAAATTAGTATCCCTTCTGGGACCAGCCATCTAAAATTCACTATTCCTCGTTAAAAATTGATACTCTCTTTGAGCCTCTCTCATCCTTCTAGGAATTTGCTTAAGCACTATGATTTCTTTTTCTTCCTATTTTAACGGTTGGTCTCTTACTGTTCTCAAAATCTCATCTCGCATGGATCTTTTGAGAAATCTGATATGAATTTCCCTGGGAACTCTGTTTCTTCTGGTGTAGCTTGAATTAAGTCTGAACACCTGATCTATTTCTCCTTCCATTTGGGCCTTTCCCATTCCTAAAAGGTCTGCAAGTAACTCCGCTATTAATGCCAACAGATTCTCATCTTTGTCTTCTATTATATTTTGGAATCTTAGAAAATATGATGCCCTTTCCATCTCTACCACTTCAATAGAATCTTCCAATTCTGTGTTTGTTTGAGCCAGTCTTTGAATCTCCTCTTGTAGCGATTATAATTTCTGATCAACTTCCGAGATTTATCTTCTATCTTCTGGATCCTTTGTTGGTTATCTGTGATTGCCTGCTGGAAGTTTTCCATTTTTTTATTCATATTGGCAAGATCACTTTTCAGATCTTCATAATTTTTGTCAAGATCCTTTTTCATATTTTCAAGATTTTTGGCTGATGAAGCGGCTTGAGCCGCAATTTCCTGCAGTATTGCCTGCGTGTCTTTTTGTTGAGCTTCCATTTTTTCTTGCTGTAATGCTATGGTGATAGATTTTTAGTAGACTGGGCTGGCAGAAGTCGACAGGAGAGAAGATCCTTTTCTCCCAGGTTTAGGTAAGTTAGAAGCGCTCATCATTAAGTTGATACGTTATCTTGTAATTCACTGGGTGGTCCAATGGCCAATTGTAATCCAATAGACTCCTATTGCTAGGAGGAGTAGCCAGAAAAAAAATTAAAAAGTTAAAAAGGAAAGTTAACAAAGGAAAAAGTAATTTCAATGAGGGGAGAAAAGGGAAGAAAGATTATATATATATATATATATATATATATATATATATATATATATATATATATATATCCAGGAAGAAAGGCCAACAAAAAGAAAAAATGGAAGAAAAATAAAAATAAGAAATAAGAATAAGAATAAAATGTGTGTGTGTGTGTGTGTGTGTGTGTGTGTGTGTGTGTGTGTGTGTAAGAGAGCAACAAAAGAAAATATCCAATTTGTAATTCAGCAATTTCTGCTCATAGACAAAAAAGGATGAAAAAAGAAGAAAAAAGGTTCCTTAATATTCAGTTCACCATAGTAAAATGTTTGTAGTCCAAAAAAAAAAATATTTATAATGCAAAAGAAAGGGATAATACCAGATGTTCTGTGTCTAAAATATGCTCTATAGTCAAGCTAGGGGGAAAAAAATTACAATCAAGAAGAAGAAAAAAACCTCCCTCAGTCAGTCAAGGTCAGATAAGAATGTCTGGGCATACGCCAAGTGTCTGGGCATAGAGCCAAGTTTCTAGTTTGAATACACACCAAAGGGAGAGGAAAAAAATGTATCCATTCACAGTATTTAAAAAAAAGCAGTCCAGAATGGGGAGATAGAAGAAAAAGGATTTAAAAAGTTTGGAAATAAGCAATTAAAGTGGATTTTCTGAGTTAAATATATAAAAAACAGCTTTTAAAAAGGCCAACTTCACAAATTTTTGTTGAACTTGAAAACTTTAACCATATTGCAAAGTTATTTTTTTAAGAGTCAGAAGAGCTTAAACCACCACTTATATGCAGGGGGGGAAACTCCACCCACTCCCTAAAAGCTCCATACTCAAACTCAAGATAGGGTATTTAAAAAGAAAAAATCTATCTTCACCTGGAAAGAAGAGCCTGTTCTCCTCCAGCTCATTTGCTTGCTATCAGTCAGTGCTATTTTTCCATCTCCGACGATCAGCTGTTAATGGCGGATCGTGCGATCACAGTCCGCCTTTCTTCTGGTGGTTCCATGGGCTGCTTTGACTTCAGCAAGCCGGCTGCCACTGGCCTGTGGTCCTCAAAAGTTTGCCCATCGGTGACCAGCTTTCCGGGGCAGCATTCAGCCCAAACGTGCCCACCATCGGAAGAAATTCAGACCCGGGACATGGAGCATTCTCCCCCCCCCCAGGTCTAGCCTCAGCGACGTCACTGGTGACATTTTTCCATTTACTTTTGCTTCTTGAAACATTTTCAATTTTATTCTAGCTTTTTTTCTTGCCAAATAAATTTCTTAATGTCATGATTCTGACAGATGAAACTCTTTAAAAGAACTTCAAGGCATTGTTTACCTTAAATAATATTTTATTCGAGAAGCAAAGCATTGGCACTACATAGTTAAAGCCAAAAACTGAATTCCCCTCTTCTGGGCACAAAGTAGCAAAACATAATTTCCTCCTCCAATTAAATCACATTCCCCAATTAGCTTGAAGTACAGGCTTTCTCCTCAGCTCTCCAGCCCGTCAAATATTTATCAGCTCTGGGTGCAATAACCTTGATTCCCACGGCTGAGTTATTGTTGTTATGACTAGCTGGACTCTCATCCACATCCTCCCTCCCAGCAACATTTAACTCTAAAAGCGAAAGAGAAAAGATGGCTACATTGTCAAAGCAAGAACATCTGATGTTAGAAGCATTGACATCCACCCCCCCCCCCTTACAAAAAGGACAAAGCCTGTAATGAAACAAAACACAGGTTAGGGATTGCCTCTTGGTTTATTAGGGTGTTTCTTATAGAACCTATTAATGAGTCTGTCAGCTTTCACATCCCTAGACTTCACTCAGGTGGCCTCAGACAACAAATATCCCTTCCATTGCACTAAGCACTGCAATTTCCCCTTAAAAATTCTAGAATCTAGAATACGCTTTACTTCATAGTGAGTCTGTCCTGCCACCATGAGGGTCTGGGTGCCTTCTTAGGGGGAGGTCTTAAGGTGGAACCCCAAAAAGGTTTCAACAAGCTACAATGGAAAACAGGGTGAACTTTTCCTAAGAGCCTAGGAAGTTTTAATTCCACTGTGACCAGGTTAGTGATCTTTACAATGGGGAAGGGTCCTAAGTACTTTGGTCCTAACTTCTTACTAGGTAACTTAAGCTGTAAATATTTGGTTGACAGATAAACCTTTCCCCCAACTTGGAATATTCTTTGAGGACCCTTTTTTTCATCTGCCTGTTTTTTGTATGTCTCGGAAGCCTTTCTGAAAGCAGTTTTCATGGTTTTCCAGACTTCCTCCCACCCCCTCACCATTGATCAAGAGTCGGGGAAGCAGAGGGTCCTTGAGGATATTCAGGTATTGGGCTGAACTCTTTTCCTGCGGCCACTTTAAAAGGCGTGAAGCTGGTGCTACTGTAGACAGAGTTATTGTAGGCCACCTCTGTGAAAGGGAGGAGGTCAGTCCGGTTCGTTTGTTGATAATCAACATAGCATCTGAGATACTGCTCCACCATTGAGTTCGTGGATTCAGCCACCCCATTAGTAGACGGGTGAAAAGAAGATGATAGCCCTTCAGATGAGCCAATTAGTTTAAGAAAACTTCTCCAAAACCTAGCTGTGAACTGCACTGCCCTGTCAAAGATTATTAATTTAGGTGTGCCATGCACTCTGAAGATGTGTTTCAGGAACATTTTGGTTAGTTGTTGGGCAGATGGGAGCTCTTTGAGAACAGATCTATCATTGTAAGGACCCACCCCACTTTGCATCTTAAGAAGACAGAACTCTTGGAATAATTCTTCCAACAGGAATCCTTTATTAAGAGAAAATGATTGCAGGCGTTCTAGACAGGACTTGGGGTCCAAGCTCTCTCATTCAAGGTTTTAAGGGGTTCCCCAGTAGCTCCACCCAATCACCCCCTTCTTCCAGCGAAAGTCTCAGGCATTACACTCTCACCCCCTTTTCCTTACTGCCGGCTGGATGGAGACTTCAGAGAGAACTACATGAAAGGTAATAGCCCCATTCTTATGGTTAGTCCTTTTGGCCATATCTACATTCAGTCTCTTTGAAGTGTATTGAAGGAAGTGAGGGCCATAAAGCCCCTTTGTTCACCCCCTTCCCTTCCCCATATGGCAGAATCCAGAGAAGGCAGAAATGGGGTTTTCTATAGTTGATAACTAGAGATGAAATATAATTGGATTCTGACATCCTGCCCCATTAAAAAAAACAGATCCACCAGAAAGAAACAAAACAGGTATAAAAGTTAGTCAGGCTTGTTAGGGTACTCTGTGTGAAACTTCTTTAATAGCTTCGGGGCTCTGACATGACGTTTATGGACCCACTCGTTTTGTGAGGCAGGGAGGTGTTTCCAGGCAACTAGGTACTGAGTCGCTCCATGATATCTCCTAGAGTCTAGGATTTCCTTTATTTTGAAATATTGTTCGTCCTCCACCATGATTGGAGGTGGGGGGGGATTTTTGGCCGTAAAGGTGACTGATGCTCTCTTTTCAGCAAGCTGCAATGAAAAATTGGGTGTATTTGGCTGAGATTTTTGGGTAATTCTAATTCTACTGTTACTGGGTTTATGATTCTTTTAATTGGAAAAGGCCCTATATATTTTGGTCCAAGTTTTTTACAGGGTTGTAGGGACTTTAGGGATTTTGTAGATAAGTATACCATTTCTCCTATAATGAATGGTGTAGGCTCAACACTTTTTTTAATCGGCTTGTGCTTTGTATGCCTGCCTAGCTTCATCTAGTCTTTTCTAACTATTAGCCAAGTGTCTTGTAATTGTTCCATCCATTCTTTCAGTGATGGGATCGTTGGTTTCTTTGGGGTTAATTCTGGCATGGGATTGAAACTTTGACCGGTGGCTATTTGAAAAGGAGTGTAACCTGTGCTGGAGTGGACTGCATTATTATAGGCAACTTCTGCAAAAGGGAGTAAGTCCGTCCAATCATTTTGCTGGAAATTCAAAAAACATCTCAAATATTGCTCAAGTACTGAGTTCAGTTTTTCAGCCCCCCCACATTCCCCTGAGGGTGGTGGCTGGATGTCAGTCCCTGAGTGGTCCCTAAAAGGGATAAAAATTCCTTCCAAAATGCAGACGTAAATTGCACTCCCCTATCAGAGATGATGCGTTGGGGTGCCCCGTGCAATCTGTAAATGTGCTGGATGAAAAGTTTGCTAAGGTTTTTGCAGTGAGAATCTTTTGGCAAGGGATAAAGTGCACCTGTTTGGAAAACAAGTCCGTGACCATCCAGACAACAGTATTCCCATTGCTTTCTGGCAATTCTACTATAAAATCCATGGCTATTTCCCTCCAGGGAGCTGAGGGATTTGCCACTGTTTGTAATAGTCCTGGCGATTTCCCTTGCAACTTCTTTGCAGTACCACATTTTGGGCAGCTGGCTACATAACTTTCTATGTCCTTTTTATTGATGGCCACCAAAATTGCCATTTAATCAAGTGTAAAGTTTTTACAAATCCAAAATGCCCTGCTGATTTTCTGTCATGGCAAAGCTGCATGAAAGTGACTCTTTGGGTTGTTGGTATATATAGGAAAACCCTACCCAAGGCAACCCGTCTCTCATTGTGCACACATTTTTATTTTTCTGGAACCATTCATCTGTTTCCAAATTTTCCGGAATACAATTCCAGTTTGGCTGTCCAGTTGTGGTTTCAATTTAGCTTGGGTTCTTGTGGTTACTGGTGCTGCCAGTTGTGACTCTGCCATTATTGGTAAATGTTTGAGCTTAAATTGGAACTGGTGAAAATGCTGGGACCAGCGGGCTTGTTTGGGATTGAGTTTCCTGGACGTTTTCAGGGCTTCCAAATTTTTGTGATCAGTCCACACCTGGAAGGGGATTTTGTTGCCTTCCAGGAACTGTTGCCACGTGAGTAATGCCCAACGTATCCCGTATGCCTCCTTCTCCCATACGGGCCAGCGCTGTTCTGTTTCCGTGAGTTTCTTGGATGTATATGCACAGGGTTGCAATACTCCATCATCATTTTCTTGTAATAGAACAACCCCCACTGCCACATCACTTGCATCTTCCTGTATTACGAAGGGCTTATCCATGTCTGGGTGCCTTAGTACTGGTTCGGCAGAAAAAAGTCTCTTTAGTCTCTGAAACGCTGCTTAGCACTCCATTGTCCATGTTAGTGGCTGGCTAGGTTTTACTGAGGATGCTCCCTTCGTTTTTAGTAAGTTAGTGAGGGGCAAGGCTATCTGGGCAAATGAGGGGATGAATTGGCGGTAAAAGTTTCAAAGCCCAGGAAACTTTGTAGTTGCTTTCTTGTGTGGAGTGGTGCCCAATCTAATACTGCTTTGACCTTCTCTGGGTCCATTTCAATGCCCTGGGGGGATATGCAATAGCCTAGGTAGTCTATCCTTTCCTGGTGGAACTCGCATTTTGAGAGTTTGGCATATAGGTGGGCGGCTCGCAGTTTGTTTAAAACTGCTCTGACAAGGTTGACATGTTTCTCTTTTGTTTCGGTGAAGATAAGAATGTGGTCCAAGTAAACAAGGACCCCCTTAAACAGGTGCTCCCTTAGAACATCATTGATTAATTACATAAAGACTGCAGGG